>NC_137167.1:17985849-18636079 GCF_951394435.1 Stenella coeruleoalba
GGAATGAGTGACGTGGGGGGAAAGGAGCGATCACAGATGCATAGGCATGTGAGTTTCCTAGGGCTACGATATTAAATGGTCACAATTTGTGCAGCAAATTAAAACAACAGAAATTTATTCTCACAGTTCTGGAGATCAGAAGTCTGAAATCCAGATGTCCGCAGGGCTGTTTTCTCTTTGAAGGCTCTGGGGAGAAATCCTTCCTTGCCTTGTCTTAGGTTCTCATGACTCCGGCCAGTCTCAGTGTTCTTTGGCTTGTAACCGAATCACTCTAATCCCTGCCTCTGTCTCCAGCTTTTCACCATGTCTCTGTGGCCTCCTCTTATAAAAACGCCAGTTGTTAGCTTTAGGGCCCACCTGAATCCAAAATGACCTCATCTTAGCCTAACTACACCTGCAAAGACCCTACTTCCAAATAAGGTCACATCCTGAGGTTTCAGGAACACTTGAATTTCTAGAAACCCTACTAAACCCACTATCACAGCCGTGGCAGGGATTTGAATGAGGAGACATGGGGAATACAATTTTTCCATATTTTCGTCAATCTACTTCAGACAGGAGGCACTGGAATTGCCTTAGAATGTGAGGTTGGTGCTCAAACAATTTTATTTCAATATTAAAGAACTGACCCCCAAGATTTGAGGACTGCAGAATAGCTGGCTAGTAGACATTTGGTTACACTGGAAATTAGCGACTTAGCAAAGTTAACCATGATGACACTGAACACCCATAGTTCAGCGACTGAATAATTAAAAGACTGAGAATGTGTTGCGTCAAAATAAACTGTACTAAACCTCAGATGATATTGAGTAAATCTATTATAACTTGAAAGTTCTTACTTCGCAGTGGGTTAAGCAGGATATGAGTGACAATTCAGGTGAGGCAGGGGATGAAAATAACTGTAGTACCCCAGGAAAGGGTCAGGACCTGTAGGTTAAGCCACAGTGGGAGATATTTCTGGGACACTTCATGTGCAAGCAAGTAACTGCTGTTCTAGGGAATCTCGTCTTGAGACTCACATTGTAGGGCAATGCATGGCCAGAGAAGCCAGGTTAAGGGAGCAAATGATAGGTTGTGAACCGGGAATACTTCGGTGGTCCAGTGGTTAGGACTCCATGCACTCACTGCCGAGGGCCCGGGTTCAATCCCTGGTCAGGGGACTAAGGTCCCACAAGTCACCTGGTGCGGCCAAAAAAAAGGCTGGAACCTATAACCTATGTTCGGAAAGTGCTTGAATTGGAACAAAAGAAACAATCTTGTATTAGTGTAAGACTACATGTACTGCAGAACAGGAAGCCAGGACCTGGTTCTCTGAAAAAAGCCATTTGGTCCTCCGAGGTTGTGGAGGCATGGGGAGTGGCGTGTTGGGTCTCTCTACTCTATCTGAATTCCGGCACATAACTGAAGGAATTTCAAATTTTGCTAATGCAAAAGACCTGGCTGGAATCGTATTGATGTTGTTGTTTTTTTCTTCCGTCTCATTAGCTCTTGTGAGAATCAGGCTGTAAGTCAGCTGAGATAACTCCTAAACAGGACCAGTGCTAATCACTGGATTCACTGCTGATTTAAATCTCTATTTCAATTTACAAGACATATTAGTTATACGTACTACAAAGGAACACATGTACTGTGTTAATGGAATACTATATGTTTTTAGTGCCCATTTATGGAATCATATAAAGCTTGAAACACCACACAACTGTCAAGAATGAGCAGCATTTGTCTAAGTTAGCTGGAGACAACACTGCTCAGGCACACTCTGCTCTGCTGAAGCCTAGCTGGGCTACTGAGAAAAGGACAGTGCAGTTAAACAAGAGACACAATAAAAGAAGAGGACATCAAAGCAATCACATTATATTGAAAAAAAAAATGTTCAAATTGAGCCAGTTACTGAAATAAAGATAGAATATTAGCAGGTAGCTTCTTCCCCTTGTGCATATGAGTAATTCTCAATACAATAATGGAGGCTAGGTAAGCATTCTAGAAAGACTATGTTTCTGAGTTAATATACTTGGGGGAAGAGACTGGAGGCAATGGCTGGAATGGGATATGAAGGAAGAAACATAAACTAACAGAGATTAATTGAGAATATTTTTGGGGAATTTGACCTAATGGAGTTCATATTGTAAGAACTCTTATGTTAAGGTCTTTCAATGATTAGGCTCATTCTAGAAAACCAAATTGCTCTTTACAAATCTCTTTCTCTCCCTTCCTTCTTTCTCTCTCCACACCTTCCGTATGACATATTTGTGGTATTTATATATAAAAAATATATAAAGCTAGTTGTGGGAGTGTTGAATGGAGCCACAGTTACAAATAGGGACTTTGGAGATCAATACACCAGGCTTTGTGATTCTGTTCTACCACTTAGTGGTGAGCTTCAGTTTCTAATCTATAAAATGGAAATGATGATAGGACTTACCTCAAAGGCTCTTCTGAAGATCAGATGAGATAACGCATTAAAGTCCCTGCATTAGAGAGTAAATATTTTCTAAAAGCTCATTATTATACTTATTTCATGTTTGGAAGAGATGCCTTTACTTTGGTCAACTGAATGCTTAGAGAAAGACCAGAATTCATTTAAGGTTGTGCTGAGCCCTCAGCAGAAATTAAATGAAAGACACACAGATACTTCGTATCATTGTATGAGTTTCAAAATAAGACATTTACTCTAAATTCACATCCTAATTACAGTCTTATTGGGTAAAAAGCACAGTAGAAAACACTAAGAAATGACACATTAGTAATTGGTATATTGAGGACAGAACCTCACACAAAGTGTTTCATTGTATGGCTGGAATTCTGTTTGCTTGAAACACATACGCTTTCAAGTTAGGGTGAGAACACAGCAAACTATTAGGACAAGCTTTAGAACTTGGTGCAGACTTGTTTTCTTTTTATTATATGTTATTAAATTTGGTGTAATTTGTGCATTTGAACTGGGCATTTCAGCTTCTACTTCTGTCTAAAGAAAAAAGCCTTTCTCCCCTAATTTGGAAAGTTCAGGTTCGTATTTGACACACTTAAGAATCCCTCTGCAGTCTGGGGTGTCAGATAACTGGTGAACCGAACCCCCTGGCATTGTCCCCCAGGGTCCCTGGGATCAGGGCCGTCAGTGGCAAGTGTGGACCAAGTACTGCTGCAGAAGAAGAGGGCTCCCAGGTGCTGCCTGTTCCCCGGTACAGAATGGGGTAGGAAGTCCTACCCAATTAAACCACAGGCAAAGAGATACAACTCATCTTCAGATGTTTGCTTTAACTGGCTCGTCATCGTTGCCAGTTTGCTACTACTGAGGATGATCTGATTCCTCTCTGCCCCTTTTTTTCCTGGAGACTTTGGTGTCAAGCCAGCACAGACCCAGAGTACCACTGACAACTCTAATCTGTTTCAACACTTCTCGGAGCTTTTTCATCAGCAGCGTCTTGGGCTCACGCTTTGCTCCTCAGAGCCTGGAACTCCCGTTTTATTAGCCTGACATTTTGTTCTGACCTCTGTTGACAGCTTCTGGCCTCTGGCGTGCACTCTGTTTAGTCACTCCTTTTATTTATAACTTATGCTCTTTTGCTCGGCTCAAACTCATTGATTTGTGATCTGGTCATACTTGCGTTGCTCTACCTAATGTAAAATCTCATCCGACTCTCCAGCACCTCTTTTTGTCCATGGCATTTATTTAGCTTCTTGCATTTTCATTTGGCTCTCACTCCTGTCCTGCTTACAGATTTGAAATGTCTGCATTATACCAGCGAGGAAGAGCAGCTCCAGTTCAGAGAGACCATGACCACTGAGAACTATGCCTTATGAGTGTAAAGCACTTTATAGTATTACAGAGCATCTGCATACACACAATATCTTACGTGACCCTCACAACAATCCAGTGAGGTAGGCAATACGATGCCCATTTCACTGGGGAAGGAATGGAAGTGGGGAGACACACATAGGGACGCTACTGAGAATTCTACTAGAACATTAATGTTGTGAATCCTGGGACTATGTGTTAAACCTTGAAGGAAAGGAGAGTTGACAAAATTCAATCTGTTGATGAATAGAGAGACATTCAAAACTAACATGGAATCCCACATTTTTCCTTTTTTTAGTTTGCCTTTTCTTACATTTTCTCCTTTCTCACTGTCAGCCCTTTCTTCACCTACACAAAATATCTCCAGTTCTACTGAAATATTTATTTTTCTCCAGGATCTATACTGGATATTTGAAGCATGAAGTACAATGAGTTGTGTTTAAAAAAAAATTTTTTTTTTACAGTTTTTATTCAATAACGTAACTAGCACACTTAGGAACTTTGTTTTTTACATGTGCTTTTACCAAGGATACTAAATGCAGCAGGCTGGTGAAAAGACCTTTTTAGACTAAAACAATTTCATCTTTTTTTTTCAGCAATTTTTTTTATGATCAAAATATTGTTGCTTGAAACAGCTCGGTATTTTAAGGAAACAAGTTTTGTTTTTTGGTTCAAAAATGTTGAATGAACTGCCCCAGCTCCACTAGCCCTCACTATAAAACTTGAAAACAAATATGCCATAAATTGGAGAATAAGAAGACATAAATGCAAACTAAGCAAATCAAAGTCAATTTACCTTTTTAAAATTCTAAGGAATTAAAAAGTCTTGACCTGCTCTGAACACCTATGGAGCCCTGTTCCTTCCCACCATATACCTCTGCTCTATTCTATAACTGCCTGTTTCCACGTCTATGTGTTCCTGGGACAATTAGTTCAGGAAGTCCAGGGACAATGGCTATCTTATGAGCAGTTTAGTCCAGCTCCAGGAGGTACACAATAAACATATGCTGAATGAACAAACGGATTCTTTTAGGGCATCCCTATCTCTGGTTGAGACTGGTACTTTTGAGGGTAGAGAATGCACATATAATCGGTATCCATGAGATTTCTCCTGGAATCCGATGGGTTCAGAAGACACTGGATGAGCGGGTGGCAGAGGGCTCCTGGCCTAGCTCTGAGGAAGGTAGGAACAGCCCGCCAGTCAGTACCTGGGAGGCGTCCCAGCTCAGGACGGTGGTGATGGTGGGGTGCTAGAGTGGGTAGAGGTATGAGCAAGGGAGCAGAGAGCCAAACAGTACCAAGGACCAGGAGAGGAAGGCATGCGGAAGCCAGGCACCATTCGGGAACCAAGGTTGTCTGGAGGAGCCACAAAGGGATCTTGGAATCAGTTGTGCTGTGACTTGTCCAGAGGTGAAGGTCCTTTTAGTGAGATGGTGGCACAGGGTGTCCCGCCCAACCCACCTGATCTTCAAAGGGGCCTGCCCTAATATGATCAGGGAGTTATGCTGGTCCTGACACATATGTAAAAGAGGAAATAAGAATGAAATTAGAACATTCTCTAACACCATACACAAAAATAAACTCAAAATGGATTAAAGACCTAAATGTAAGACTAGATCCTATAAAACTCTTAGAGGAAATCACAGGGAGAACACTCTCTGACATAAATCACAGCCAGATGTGATAGGTCTTTTCTGATCCACCTCCCAGAGTAATGAAAATAAAAACAAAAATAAACAAATGGGACCTAATTAAACTTAAAAGGTTTTGCACAGCAAAGGCACCCATAACAAAATGAAAAGAAAACCCACAGAATGGGAGAAAATATTTGCAAACGAAGTGACCAACAAGGGATTAATCTCCAAAATATACAAACAGCTCACGCAGCTCAATATCAAAAAAACAAACAACCCAATCAAAAAATGGGTGGAAGATCTAAATAAACATTTCTCCAAAGAGGACATACAGATGGCCAAGAGGCACATGAAAGATGCTCAACATCGCTAATTATTAGAGAAATGCAAATCAAAACTATAATGAGGTATCACCTCACACCAGTCAGAATGGGCATCATCAGAAAATCTACAAACAACAAATGCTGGAGAGGGTGTGGAGAAAAGGGAACCCTCCTATACTGTTGGTAGGAATGTAAATTTGTACAGCCACTATGGAGAACAGTATGGAGGTTCCTTTAAAAACTAAAACTAGAACTACCATATGATCCAGCAATCCCACTCCTGGGCATATATCCAGAGAAAACCATAATTCAAAAAGATACATGTACCCCGATGTTCATTGCAGCACTATTTACAATAGCCAGGACATAGAAACAACCTAAAGGTCCACCAACAAAGGAATGGATAAAGAAGGTGTGGTATATATATACAATAAAATATTAGTCAGCCATAAAAAAGAATGAAATAATGCCATTTGCAGTGACATGGACTGACCTAGAGATTGTCATACTGAGTGAAGTAAGTCAGACAGAGAAAGACAAAGACCATATGATATTGCTTATATGTGGAATCTTAAAAAATGGTACAAATGAACCTATTTACAAAACAGAAATAGAGTCAGAGATGTAGAAAACAAAGTTGTGGTTACCAATGGGGAAGGGGGGGTATAAATTTCAAGATTGGGATTGACATATACACACTATTATATATAAAATAGATAACTAATAATAACTTACTGTATAGCACAGGGAACTCTACTCAGTACTCTGTAATGACCTATATGGGAATAGAATCTAAAAAAGAGTGGATATATCTATATGTATAACTAGTTCACTTTGCTATACAGCAGAAACCAATACAATATTGTAAATCAACTACACTCTAATAAAAATTAATTCTAAAAAGCTGAACCAAAAAACAAATAAAAGAGGAAATCAATGATTACTTTTGTTATATTTAAATCATGCTTGAAAAATATTTTCTAAAAGTACAGCAAAATAATTCAATATAAATTTTCATATACCAGAATTAATTGAATATGTGGGGAATCACGCACTTTCACAGGGAACAAATTGGCACAACCTTTTGGAAGCCATTTGTAAGAATTCATCAAATTGTAAAATGCATGTCACCTTTGAACTATTGATTCTACTGCTAGCAAATTCTCTATTAAAAAATATTCTCACAAGATCATGTAAAAGAGTGCTGAATGTAGCACTGTTTCTTAAAGCCAAGCTAAAGCAAAGAAAAATCATCAAGTGTTCATGACTAGGGAACTGAATGATACATTATGCTAATTATGGTAAAGCTATATAATGGAAGAGTGTGTAGCCACTGAGAGAAAAGAGCCACACACACTGCCATAGCAGATGACTGGCATATTAACTTAAATAAGGAGAAAACAGAACACACTGTATAGATGTTTCTGTATTTGATTCTTTCTGTCTTTTTGAAACATTAAGGAATTATATACTCTCCATGAGGGGCTGGGTACGTGGAGAGGAATCTGGAGGCTATGTACACACACACACATTTATACACAGAAATCTCTCTTAATACTTCCTCAAAGAAAGCAAGCACGTAAACTTCAAAACAGCCATGAAAATATCTGTAACTGAAAACATATCTGAACGTATCTGAAAAAAAAAAATTCAAAGCATTTGATTACCTCAGGTAACAAAAGACAGTGTGGGTGTTAGATTAACAGGCTACAAAATAAAGGTGTCCCTTATTTGCCAAGCTTAACCAGAGTCAAGGTTAAGAAGCTCAGAGAAAGTCTCAGGAAAAGGAGAAAAGGAGATAAAGAAGAATCAAAGATAAAGGTAGAGATAAAGATAGAAATAAACATGCAGATAGGGAAGAGTTACACAGGAGTTCAGTGAAAATAAATGGAGTGACAAGGAGAAAGGAGAAGAAATGGAATAAAAAGTAAAACAACAGATCAAAGTGATCACATCAAAGAATAAATGGACACAAAGGAGAATTTTTCCTATTGTTTCTATTATCTTAATATAATAATAACAACAATAATAATCATTGACTAACACTAAAGCACTTTGAGGAGACACACAATACTCAGTGTTGTTCAATTTAGGGGCAAACACACTTCAACAATGCAAACACTTATGAAAACAACTGTAGAAAGCATCATGTGGTTACACCACACTTAAATGGCTGGCATTCACAATGGTGACCCTAAGCTGCCTAAATGTGGCATCAACACAGTGTATGAGGTAAAAATAATTATTTTTACTAAGACAGAGAAACTGGGACTGCATTTTTTAAACAATAATTACAACTGAAAACTGCTAGATTTGGGGATCCATTAAAGGATTTGTGAAAATCTGCCTAAAACAGACCCTTGATGGGTAAAGATTATGATAGCTGTGTGTGTATCACTTATTCTCTCTCTCTCTCTCTCTCTCTCTCTCTCTCTCTCACACACACACACACACACACACACTACATGCAGCTCCAACTAGGAACACAGAGGAGGAACGCTTGGTTTCTGAGAAATCAAGTGTGGATTCCTCATTCCCTTTCAAAATCCTTTCATTATATCTGGTAGATTTGGCCTAGACACACAACCAATGACTTATGGCACTGTGACTACTGAAGATATCTTATCTAATATCTAGTTTTCAAGATCCAATGTACAGATTCTCTACATTGGAACATGAGGTCAGCATTCCACCCACAGAGATCCCTGTTGTGAAATCTATTCTGTTGCAGTTTTGAAGGTCTGGGATATCGAATACCACTTCTCAAGTTTTTATCAAAACAAAACAAAACACACAAAAATACCCCAGCTGTCAGAGAATTAGCCTGTTCTTAGATTGTTCAAATTCCTATATGTAACATTTCAGTTATTTCAGTTAGTAGGTAGGGAGGCTGTATTGTTTCTATTCATAAGCTTGATTCTCTTTCAGCAGATTGAAATTGGCTTGAAAATTGAACAATTTTCTATGTGAAATTTTTAGAAAATTACACTCATCACAAAAACTAAATACAAATGGGTAATGAGATTTAGAGTAGTATAATTTAATCTATTTGTTTTACACCAGTTAGCACAGTTTATTTGTAGAAAGCTGTGGCTGACTTCCAGAGAATCCCCATGGATCAACACTGAAGTTCTCAACCTTTGCCTCAAGCCCAGACCACCACTATCACAAGCTTGTTTATTACAAAGGCACACACAAAAAAACCAAGAAACCATAAACTTACTTAGCACGCTTCCACTCCCTTTTTCCCCCTTCTGGCCTTTTTGTCCAGAATTTCCTTTAAAAAAAATAAAAATAAATAAAAAGAAAAAACTTTTTTAAATTTAGGCAATTCACAGCGCTTGAAATGGAGACAGCAACACAAGGTCATCTAGAATAACAACGTATAACAACCTACAGATTTTCAGACATAATAATGTTGATGACGATGATGATGATAATACTAATAGCTATCATTTTAGAAACCCTCTTATGAACTTAGCATTTTATGGGTAGGTCCTTTACATACATTATCTCAGATTACTTACCAGGACACTAAATGTTCCATTTTCCTAAAGTAGGCAAAACTGAGGTGTAAGCAGTTTGTTTGGGATTATTCACACTCCTTTTCCTCCTCCTTCTTTGTGTCTTCCTCCCTCTCCCAGAAAGCCTGGTATCCTCCATCTCATCCCAAACCTTGTTTTTCTGTTCCCATTACAATCTGTCTGTCTTGTTTTCTATTTCTTTTATGTGAAGCCTAGCAAAGATGGAGCTGTGAATGAATTTCTGGGAGTGGTGAGATCCCAATTATCTCAGTCTTGGGGGAAGCTGGGAAGGTCTGAGGGGTGTCTAAACCTCTAGATAGTTACTTTTGGCTTCGAGAAACCTCATTCACATACTTTAGAGGTGTGCTACAGACCCTGTGCTAATAAGGGTCAGGACCTTATATGGAAACATTGTTAAGACCCTGCTCTTTGCTAATGGGTTGCTATTTCACCTAAGGTTCCCAAAGCCATATCCAGAGGTTAAGCCCTTAGTACCAACAAGAAAATTCAACGATGACAATTGCATCTCACTAGAGGGGTACTGTTCTCACATATCAATTCTTCTTCCAAGAGTCGTCAGATATGTATTGTAAGTAATCACCTTCCTGGCATAAATGCAGGACTGACCATAGAGCCATCTATCTCTAAGTCAAAATCTTCATTAATGTTCTTGATTTCCTCCAGCAAAATCAAGGACTGTTCTCTTTTCATCCAAGAGCTCAAAGGGCATAGTTCAAAGATCATGAGCTTTGGAATAATAACAATAATTTTAGATTCTCTTGTGTTGAATTATTTTGCTCTGCCACTTATTAGGTATGTGGCTCAGAACAAGTCTTTAAACCTTTCTGAGCTGAAGTTTATTCTTCTTTCAAATGAAAAAATAGTACCCTCCATTGCAAACCTGCCTTGAAAATTAGCAGCAATGTTTATAAAGGGCCTTGCTCTTAAGAGATGCATGTAAGAGATGGTAGCTCTTATTTGTTTTACAACATAACTTAGCTAATTTTATTTTCAGTGAATGAGAGGAGTTTTTCATTTCACTTTTTTATGGCAAAATTATTTTACATTTTATTTTGCAGTTTTAATCATTATTTTGTTGTTTTTTTTGGTCTGTTTCTCTAGCTTACTTTGCCTTATCCATGCTTTGTTTTCGAACATTTGTCCTTATTCACCTCTTAGAGAAGACTTTTTTGATCTCCAATTTACCAGATTAAAAAAAATACAAAATAACGTGTGATGAGTAACATGAAAATTGAGATTTAGCACTTAAAAACTGAAGCTATTTCCAATTAAAATTTTATTTTGAAATGCCAACCATTCCTTATCATGCTATAATAGTCTCTAATTGCTTTGCATATATGATTACACTGTACATCATTAAATTCATTTTTCAATTGTGATTCAGTCATTTCAGGTAATATTAAATTGACAAGAATCATTAATTTAGCACAAAGTACCTAAAACCTTTTCTATTTTTTTTTTTTGGATGGTAGGCTTTTATAAGATATAATACCAAAGTTTTAGATTTCCTCAAGAGGAAAAATCTAAGATATTAAACAAAAATTGGGGGAGGGGGGTTAAAATGGTGTAACTGATCAGTTCTAATTCTTTTCAGAGAAGATAATATAATAAACAAGCTTAATTTTATCATTCTAGCGTTATTTTCAGAATTAGAAAATAATTGTAAAATTACTCTGGGAAGTCTTTTCATGTTGTAGTTTGTCTTGGGTATTTTATTTTTTAAATAAATTTATTTATTTATTTTTTGGCTGAATTGGGTCTTTGTTGCTGCGTGCAGGCTTCCTCTAGTTGCGGCGAGTGGGGTCTACTCTTCGTTGCGGTGCGTGGGCTTCTCATTGTGGTGGCTTCTCTTGTTGCGGTGCATGGGCTCTAGGCATGTGGGCTTCAGTAGTTGTGGCACGTGGGCTCGGTAGTTGTGGCTCTCGGGCTCTAGAGCACAGGCTCAGTAGTTGTGGTGCACGGGCTTAGTTGCTCCACAGCATGTGGGATCTTCCCGGACCAGGGCTCGAACCCACGTCCCCTGCATTGGCAGGCAGATTCTTAACCACTGCGCCACCAGGGAAGTCCCTGTCTTAGGTATGTTAACGATACCTTGATCTCTGTTCAAGCCAGAGAGCTGAACAAATGACCCACTTTTCTTCTTATAAATAAAAAAAAAAATGTTTTATGTCATTTTAGCATGATTCCTTGATTTCCTCACAGACGACACTTGGAAATCTTTTCTCACACTTGAACACATTAAAAACATCCTTTCTAGAGAACAGGGATTCCTCCCTCCTTTATAATGACATCTTAGGCTAAAAACGAGCCCAAGGGCTTTGTCAAAACCTGGAGTTAACCACCTCCTGTCAGATATGTCACTCTTCTGTCAAAAATAAAGAACTAATATTTCTGAAAGCCACTGAAAAGTAAGAAGTAGATGGTATGTAATATACCGCCACTCTAACTTTAAATATCAATATAAGAGGAGGTATTTTCAACAGCATCATTGTGACTTCAAGCATTTTCAGAGCCCCTGCCATGAGCTAGGCACTGGGTTCCTCATCTTCACACACAGGCACACTTAGTCCAGCCCAGCTCTTTTCACCTACTTCAATTCAGATGTGACATCTTCCCTCCTCTGCCTAATGCTTCTTTCTATTTCCTGAATTCTTCACCTTCAACCTTCTTCTTAACCTTCCACAATCTTTTTAACCCTTCTTTCCTCTGTATCTTCAACAACTTCTCTATTTTACCTTGCTGTCAGCATTTAAATAGTATTCAAATTCACTTTCAAAGAAAAAACAAAATCAAATGAAAAAACCGATCTCTTCCTCCCCCTCTGAAGAGCCAGACTGCTCTACCCCGCTGTCTACCAGCCTCATCACCTGGCACCCCTGGGCATTCCCCAATCTGGCTTCCACCCCACTCCACCCAGCCCCACCAAAGCTGCTCTCAGTAAAGGCAACATCCTCACAGCAACAAATGGAAGAAGCTTTCTGTTGACTGCATCTCACTTGACCAACTTTTGGAACTCCTTTGGTTTTTTTCCACACCACCTTCTCTGGGTTTTCTTCCTCACTCCGGCTGCTTTGCTCTTTCTGCTCAGTCTGTACGTCTGGAACCACTCAAGGCTTTATCCTAGGCCCTTTCTCTTCTCACTGTTGCCTACCCATAAAATATTACTAAAATCAATGATTATTAAAATTCATTGACTTCAGTAAACATTTATATGAGCATAGCTACAACTTTGTCTTTCTACTTCTGGCTTCCCCTCTGAGTTCCAAACCCATATATTCGACTATAAATATCTCCATGAATGGCACAGAGTGTTCAATAGCTGTTTGTCAAATAAATAAAGGAATTCATTGTGGTCTATAATTTTAGACATTCCTAAGAAAGACCATAACTCACCCTTAGAATCAGACTTTGAATGGACTCCAGGAGTCTAACTGGAGAGAAGCACATTATTTACATTGCTGGAAAACCTAGTTCATTTAATGAGGTTCTGTTCAGAGTACTCTAGGGATTTTGAAGATATGTAAGGTAACACTTCAATTAAATCCTCCGAGCTCTCTGCAGTAAATCTGTCAGATGGTAAATGCTCTATAGATCTGCCATGGATCAAGAAGAAAGTCTTCCCTTTCTCTTCTTATATTTGTATACTTTATCAGTTAAGGACTGTGTCTTATTTACTTCTCATTTCCCTGTACCAAGCATTGTCCCTTGTATATATATATTGAGTACTTAATACATGTGGAAGGAAGAGGGCAGGGTGGGGAAGAAAAGGAGAGCAGGAGAGAAAATAGAAAATAAATAGGGCTGCTCTTTCTTAATCTTTTTGCTTTGAAATCACTTTGCTTTGATATTACTCGGATAGTCCAGGCTGTGTCATTAATTAGAAAATGACAATTAGTAGATTTTATTTCTAATTTTGTTACCCTCTTTGGACTCTTGTAGAGGAAGAATGCATTCACTGCTTTAATCTGCAGTGTAACTAAACTAGTACCAGGCACTGCTGCTCATATTTCTACCAAATTTGAGTCTTTTAATAAGGAAGTAATATCCGGAGAATATCTTTTGTCAAGGGATTTATTACCTCTACCCCTGCTTTCATTTTTACAGTCTCTCTTTCTCCAGTTTTCTTCACCTGAAGATGTGGTTCTCAAAGTGTGGTCCCTGATCAGCATCATCACTGTCACCTGGAAACTTGTGAGGAGCAAACATTCCCCAGGGAGCCCAATCCCTAACCTATTGTATCAGAAAGTCCTCCGGAGGTGGAGCCCAGTCAGCTGTTTTAACAGGCCCTGTAGGTAATTCTAATGTCTGCTCAAGCTTGAGAACCACAGATGTAAAGGAATTCTGCGCATCTTTAGGCCAGCTCTAACACGACTTTCTTTGTAACATCTTGTCTTGCTGTACAGAGTTAATCACTCTACTTTCTACTTCCACAGCTTCCAGCTTCCATTAGTTTTGTCCCACTTTACAAATGTTTTATTACTTACCACTTGGTAATACAGCTAACTGGTTCTGCATTTTTCTGTCCCCTGCTCTCTTCTAAAATTTCTGTGTACAGTTCACAATTCAAGCTTAGGCTAGCGGCATAAGGAGTAGAAATAATATCATCATGTATGTAAATTGTAAAGGGCCCGAACATGGTGATTATTAAGTACTAATATACAGTAGCAGGCAGGTTATCTTGTAAAGGACAGGATTTCAGGTCTGCCTGTATTTTGCTAACTGTAACTTAACAGGGTTTGGCGGTTTTGGTTAAAGGGGTGTTAATACTTGGCTTGTTTGTTTTTCTCTATCAGTCTTTCCACTCTCTTTATTCTAAGATAGATACCATTCTTCATGGTGATTTATAGTGGTGTGGAGTTGACAGATCCTCTGTTGTGATTTTATATGGAACTGTTTTCCTTTTGGACATAGAAACTTTCCTCAGGTGGACAGAAATCAGTTTCAAAATGTTTCAGATCAGAAAATAAACTGCATGTGAATGCTGCTTTTCATACTATGATGACCATTGTTTCTGTTATCTAAGAAGTTGAAAGGAATATCTATGATCTGGTGTTTATTTTACATATTCTGTGAAGAAAATATGCATTATCATAATACCTGGCCTCCCGGTCTTCCCCGCTGATCCTGGGAATCCTCGACTTCCAGGAAAACCAATGGATCCTCGATCACCTTTAAGACCTGGAGGACCTATATGGTAAATGAAGAAGAAAAAAAAAAAAACCCAAAACAGTGGTAATAATTCATTTTGCATGAAGATTTGAGAGAATAATGAAACAATCTAATTTCACTAATGGATATGAAGGAGGTGAATCTCCAAAAGGAGGAACAATGTCTTTCCTAAACTTTCATGTGTAAAAATTGATAGATAACAGTAACAGTAAGTAGAAACATAGTGCATTTAGTACACTGTAGATATTCAATATGTGACAGATTGTCACTAAAAATAAGAACACACAAGAAAAAAAAATCTTAGAGTTTTAACTGGAAGCCTTATATAGTCTAATCAGGAATCTTCAAATGGCAGAATTTTGCTATAGCTGAAATGATAACTTTGAAATGTAAGCTAAAAATTGGACTTTTAAGATTTGTCCCAGAAAAATCACAAGTCAAGCAATGAGAAGTATCAAAGAATATTTATTAAAAAAATACTGAGGCCCTAGTGCAGGAATATATTACTCTATCTCTCATGCTCTTGTTTTTACATACTCCATTGTAATCCCAAACAATAATGTAGCCGTGTGTGTGTGTGTGTGTGTGTGTGTGTGTGTGTGTGTGTGTGTGTGTGTGTGTGTGTGTGTGTGTGTGTGTGTGTGTCCCAGGCACAGGGAAAGTATTCAGTAAACATTTTTTTAAAGTAAAAGGTTATAGGTAATTCTACTTGGCATGCTTCCAAGGAAATGGCATGCTGAAATGAATTTCTATTATATTATTTTGAGATAAAGCCAGTGTAACATAATATCCACCCCAGTACATGAGTAACAATTGTAATATATTTAATGTACTGATTATTTAATACTACTAAGCACGTATATCTTCTCAGATTTTCATATCATGGTTTCGAGTCAAGCTGAGTTTAGTGGGCTCATTTGCATGTATAGGTATTTTTTGTTTGTTTGTTTTTGTTTTGTTTTGTTGGTACAGGGTTTCTTTTGTCTTTTCTTTAAACACTCCCATTGTAATATTTATTTATTTATTTGTTTGGCTGCACCAGGTCTTAGTTGCGGCACATGGGATCTTTTAGTTGTGGCATGTGGGATCTTTAGTTGAGGCACGTGAACTCTTAGTTGCAGCATGTGGGATCTAGTTCCGTGACCAGTGATCAAACCTGGGCCCCCTGCATTGGGAGCACGGAGTCTTAGCCACTGGACCACCAGGGAAGTCCCTATAGGTGGGATTTTAGTAAGCCTGCTTAAATCAGGAAGTAGAATTATCAAGACAGTCCATCATATACTTTTAACTTCCTGATTTCCTACCAGACATGGGGCAAATAGGCTATCTGGCAAAGAAAAAAACAGATTGAAGCAATCAGGTAGGAAAGATGCCTAGTAACTTGAATATTTTTGCTGCAGTGCACCAACTCAAATGGCAACCTAAAAATCTAAAAGAGTCAATTTATCACTCCAACAATGAAATCTATCTCTCTTTTTTGAGGGGCCAGATAATGCCTATTTGTGTATATGAGCAATACCAACAGCAGCAGACTAAACCCTCACTTAAAGAATCAAAGCAGCTTTGCAACGGTATCTGTCTAGGGTGATAACAAAAGCTGAAACTTTTAAATCCCTCTTTCTATTTGATTCCGAAACAGCTACAAAAGATGTTCCCAAGATGAAGCTTTGGAAGGCAAGTTGTAGCCCAGACTGAACTTTTCTGGTTGAGTTATAAAGCTTTGATAATTGCAATTTGTAATGGAGGAGTTGACAGACCTTTGACAATAGCTGCTCTGGCAGATAATATAACACTGGTTACTTCCCCTGCTTATGACATTAATGCACCATTGCTAAGATCTGCTGGGTGCCAGTCAAGTAGAAAGACTTTTCTGAACAAAGAATCTTACCTGGTATTACTTTCAAAGGCAAACCAACAATTGATATATATATATATATATATATATAGATAGATAGATAGAATTCTAAAAGCTTTTTTTTTTTAAGGTAAACTTTATATATTGGCTTTTTAAGCACTATGATGTAAAGGGCTGGCATGTGTCAAATTCATGCTTTTCATTTTTAAAAATTGTTTTTCTGATGTAACCTGGGCTGGTTGATACATTGATCAGAAAGAAGAACAGTCTATATAATCAAAACACAGAAAATTAAGATCAAGTCCCTGGTATTTAGACACTTCTTTAGCAGCACAAACTATTCTAGTTATCATTAGACGGAGCAGTATACTCCCCACCTTCAAAAAGCATGCAGGTATTTGATTTCTAGCCATGAATAACATGATGATCATGTTACTGTTATTATCTTTATTTTTTTGAAAGCAAAGAAAGTTCATGCTCTTTCTCTTTTTCTGTCTTCTATTATTGTCTTTCAAAATATTGCTTTCAAGATTATAGAAGAAAATAATTTGAAACAATTTTGCTCTAAGTAAGATACAGAGAGTGGCTGACAGCAAAGGGAAAAGTCATCTGTATTCTAGTCAATATTTACATTGAGATTGCATAGGTTTAAGCAGATAAATTCCAGTTAAGGACCATATAAGGAGTATAATCCAATTTGCCTTTGATTTACATTAGTTGTTTTTTTTTTTTGTATCTTAAAAACCAGGTAACCTCCAAATATATTCAATGTGAAGATGGTTTTCATATTTTCCTTCACATGTGACCTAAAACTAGGTCGGCCAAATACTGTTTGCACTCAGTGATATGGAGAGCACTCTCTAGACTTATGAACAACCCCATGTTGTTAAAGCACTTAACTTTCTTTAAAAATCAAGAGTCACTGCTTACCATTCAGAACATGATAGTGATTATCATTTGATATCCCCTCAACATTTGATATCATTTGATATCCCCTCAACACACACAAACATACACATGCGGACACGGACACACACACACACACACACACACACACACACACGCCACACAGGGAACCAGTCAAATAACTGATTCCCCCTACACACATTCACAGATGTACATTACCTAGCCCTGCAGTATATGATGGAGTAGTTACCGTACCTACTGGACCTGGAATGCCTTGTGGACCAACTTCTCCAGTGGGACCTCTATCTCCTTTTTCACCTGGAGGTCCAGGAGGACCTTTAAAAAATAAATGACAATTACTGATCATAGGCTTAAAGCATAGGTAAAATAGATTTGTCATTTGTCAAGACAGTTACGTAGGTAAATCCAAAGCCTTTTATTTGTTGCACAATTACACAGAATGAATGAGACTCACCTTCCTGAATGGACGCATACCCTGCTACTGAGTAGTGCAATGAGATAGCTCTAAATTAGACAACCTGATTATGGACTAAATACTTCTGTGTGCCAAGCAGTGTACTAGGTTCTTAGATGCTGCAGGCAGAGAAAGACAGTGAGTCAATCAATGATGGCACAAATCCACATTAGTATTGTGTAGCTACTGGGTATGAAACCCAGTGCCCCTAAAACTGAGCTCCCTTGCCAAGTTTATGATTAACCTCTCTATCCAAAATTTTATTCCCCTTCTTGACCTACCCCTGTTCCCCTCAGGACTGAGGAATATCAAAGAAAAGGGGGATTGAAACCAAGCAGGACCCTGCAGGGCCTTCCTGGGTACAAAAGCACCCTCCAGGTGCCCTGTTTCTTGTTTGCAGAAAAAAGGCTTTAGTTTCCTAGGCCTTCCCTGAGCCCCAAAGAGCAGGCACAAGGAGTTAACAATGAGAGGAGTGAGGGGATGCAGAAACAAAGGAGAAGCAGTCAAGCAAGGTAGCTAGAATGATAGTTCGGAGTCCTAGTTCCTCCTCAATGGGTATACATGACAATCTGACACATATCTTTGAGTCGATCTGTAGAAACTAAGCCCTTCACCCATGTGGAGGATGGTGACTACACGCTGACCACTAGTATGTAGACCCCACACTGGTTGGAACCAGAAGGTTGATGATTAAGCTTCTGGGAGCATCACCCTGTTACCTCACCACCAGGCAGATTTCACTATATTAATTTAGATGCTCTGTGGAAAATGTATAAGTCAAGTCATGTGTGATACCCTCAAGGGAAACAAAAATCCACACAAAGTAGACAACCAAAAACCCTATCATTGAAAATGATACCCTCGGATATTAGAAAAATGCAGATCAGCAAGAGGAGCAGTGGTTGAAAAGACTTAATTGAGGAGGTAGGATGCGAAGGGGATTTTGAAGAATGGGGAGAATGAGAAGAAAGAGAATGCTGGGTAAGTAGGAAAGATGCGGGGAAGGGCAGGAAAGTGAAAATGAGTAAAGGAATAACTTTTCAAGTAAAATATTAGGTAGAATCCCTAGATAGATATAGACATTATAAAATAAGTCGGAGAGGTTGCAGGGAAAATTTTGACTACCTGGCATGACAATTACCAAGGTGTCCCCCTAGTACTGAGTTTGATCAACACTGATTTAGTCATTTGAATTTTCTGTGCCCAGCAAAACAGATATCTAGTGATCACCTCTTTAGAATGATGGCACTGAGTATGTCCCTCTTCTACATGGAGTGCCACAGGACAAGTGTTATTCCTTTCCTTTAAAGCAGAACACTTAGCAATTTCTTTTCAATTCCAAAAGGAAGAAATGAACCTGGACATACCATAGAATAATCAAATAGTGATGTTTTAAAAGAGTCATTTTCAATTTCCGTGGTTCAAGGACAGCAAGGATAACACACAACTATGTTTAGCATCACTGGTTAGAGAGCACTTGTTTACAAATTTTAATCGGGTGGGGAGATATGATACTTGAAAGATTCTAAGAAGGGGCTCCATAAATAATGATAATCTTATGAGTAAATATATTCTGTCCATTTTCTTTGCTTCTTTTGAAATCCTGTCCCTTGCCTCTCTCCATTGTTCTGATCTGTTTCTGATTTTTCAAGGTCCAACTTGGGTTTTAGCACCTCCCTTCCCTGGTGACTTAATTTTCCAGATATCGTTGCTCTTCTCAATGGCACATCATTCATTTCCCTTCATACACACCATTGGGCTGTAAGGTTTTATTGCATTTTCATTACAATAGTAACTACATATTATAGGAAACATAAAAGCCTAGAAAAAATGAGGAAAATATAATACATAATTCTATCATCTTAAGAGAATAATCACTAACATTTATTTTCTGTTTTTGTTGTATATTTTTTGTGTTTTACATAATCATCATGCAAACTGCATACTACTGGGCATTAAGTAGTTGTAGTAACAACTAGCAAATTCTCCTAAGCTATAGCTTAATGTTGGAAACATATATTAAGGTGTCCACAAGAGATGTCATGGTTCTACATCAATGGGAATCTACGCATCTTCTATTCCTGCAGAATGTAGTTTCTCCCAACAAAGGGGTTTTAATTCCCACAACCGTGAACACAGCTGCGGTTCATTCATCTCTGCACAGTGACAATGGAGGGGGCAAGCAGGACAGAAAGACTCAATTTGCAGCTTGAATTTTGCTGAGCAAATTAAAGGGAAGCAAATCCACAGTACTCCAGGATGGCATTTTGAAAAAAAAAAGCACATGAAAAGACTGTGATTCAGTGATTAGGGCTCTAAAAAAGCAAGACAGACATTCCAGGAAAAGCTAGAAGGTGTGAGACAAGAAACAAGGGACACAGATTAGCTCTGGGCTCTTAGCCTCTGAGATCAAGAGTTTTCACCATTTCTTTAATAAGTAAGAAATGGAACTCACTATCTTTTCAATTATTTTGCATGTAACTATGTATAGTAACTGTACACAGCTCAAATGTTGGAGCATTAACTCAATCATAACAAATACATCTATGCTATTTTATAAAATTCAGGGTTAAAGATCCCTCTTTGTCTACTTCTATATAAAAATGCTGATACCAGGTACTTGAATCCCAGAGTAAGAAAACGAGGTAAAGTCTTTCCTTCAAGAGTTCTGAGTGTGTTTGGATGTTACATTTTTACTGTTATCTTAGTCTTCATGTAACATTAATCTCACCCATTACATTCTGTTTAAATTCTGTAATTTGTTATGTGTCTTCGACTGCCTAGAGCAAAATGTGGAAAGTATCTCAATGGTTTAAGTGTCTTTTTGATAGTTTGGAGGGATAGAAGTACACAGATCATATACTACTTTCTCTTAGCTTCTTATGTAGAACTTTTGAGAACATTATCAACGTAATGCTCTCATCTACCTTCCAAAACTGGTCTCTCCAATCCTGCTGTTGCTCACATCCTTATCATACTGCAGTTGGACTAATCTAGAGGGTTTTTAATTAAAATATGGTGTGAATATATTTTGTCTATTCCACCCTCATTCATTCATTTATTTCAGTTTAAAAACAAATGTGCATCAACAGACATTTGTTTTTATGTATCATTCTACATAAAGAAATGTAGCCATTTATTCTGCCACGTTATGGAAAAAAAGAATGAAGAACTTTAAGTCTGAGACTTCAAGTCTATTGTAGTCGCCTTCTTGGTTCTGAGTTACTATTTAACCTTTCAAAATTCTGTCCCATAATCACATCAACAACCACCTCTGTGCATCAATAATGGACACAATGCTTCCTGGTAGCTCTCTTGCTAACATATGTCAAAGGACACTAGATTAATATTGTCCGAAACATCTGATCTGCCCTAGATCAAGAACCCATAAGAATTCCACTATTTTTCATCATCTTTAGTACCATCTAACTGCAAAGTTAGAGGGATAATTCATAAATGCTATAGCAGTAATTTGCCATGAACAATTCCCTCTATAAAACACACCACCAAATCCGCTATTAGCTGTCTCCCTATGATTTTTTGTTTTTAAGGAAAACTAAGATATCTACTTAGCCACAGAGATGTACTGATTTAAAATACTCAGTAATTTAAAAATATCATAGATCAAAATTACCCAATTTACTGGGAAAGAAAACCCAGGAACATCACATCATTTAAAATCCTCAGATGATAACATAGCACTAATAATATCTGCCAAAATTTCCAGAGCTATGCTTCTCCATGTCGTGTTCATTACGATCATAAATTTCCTACTTTGTTCTCAATCTTGCCTCACATGTAGATCACCATAAAAATCTGCCAAGTCTTCTAGGTTGCTGCTATTTAAACCTCTTTATTTTTTTTCTTTTTTCTTCCAGTTTTCATGCTCACTGACTTAGAGGTGTTTAACCTGGACGAAGCCTTAAAGCTTGCTTAGTCAAACATAATTATAGAGGTCTGAGAGAGTGAATTCCCAAGGTCTTAAAGCCAGTTGGGTAAAATCAGAACTAGAATACTTCTTTCCTGATGTTCTAGGCTATACTTTTCCAAAATTAATTGATTTAATTTTGGGCATCTGTTCTTTCATTATTCCTGAGATGAATTTTTCTTTTACATAGTGGTTAAAGACACAATTCATTTCTTAAATCCCAATAATTAATTGCACAAATCTCCAAATTCAAATTCTATCAATCACTTCTTCTTCTTTATCATGACAATTGATCAATTGATACATTTTTTTCTCTTTTTGGTGCTTTTAGTTTCTGGAAAAAAAATATGCTTAAAATTTTTCCACATAACCACTGCTTTCAGCAATGAGTCATATTTTATTTCTCTTAATTTCTCTTAAGTTCCTTCCTCAAATGTTTAACAACTTTGTCTTTTAAAGTCATGTTATCCCCCACTCCCCACCAAATTCTGCTTCACCATTTCATTTCAACAATGAAATTTCATTTAGTCCTTTAGACTTTAATTGCTATAATTACTTGAGAAATATATTAAAATATCTCTACCTCTTTAATCTTCATAAATATTTAGTAATTGCTAACATAAAAGAGGAGGGACACCAAGTAATGACACTGATCCTACAACCGACATTAGATAAAGCACTCATTAATTAATACAATGTCTCTCTTGGGTTATAGTTTAATAAATATTTATTAAAAATTATGACTAGATGCTGTAGAGGATATAAAAACTAGCCCGTAATTTTAATGAACTTACTGTTTCCAGTAAGAGACAACATTTCGATAGAAGACAGTATGAGATATTTTTAGATATGACAATCATATTAGGAATTCTCTTGTGAAAGAATACTTAATGTTCAAAAGTAAGCAAGATATAAATGTCAGCAAGAGTATTACTACAGTGGGACCAGAAAAGCTTCATGGAAGAGGTTGCATGTATGTCATCTATGGACATTAATGATAGATAAGATATTTTCAGATACAAATAGAAGAGGAAAGATATTCTTTCAAGTGAAGGAAAAGCCATGAGGCAGGATGTAAAAAGTATTGGGCATGTCAGAATCACAGTAAAATCAATCGAAATATTTGGTGTCAAAAAGGGAAAAGACAGGGAATGAGGCATTCAAAAGTAGTTAAGAGAAGCACTATAGAAGAACTTGAGCGCTGCAGAGAAAAGTGTATGTGTAATAAGGAGGTGATAGAGAGTCTCTTTGCAATCTAGGGTGTCCCTCTAGGAAGGCTGCATTCTAACAAGAGTGTAGAAAGGATTGTAGTCTGAAAGACTGAGGCAGGAAATGATTGCAAGACTATTTCAATAGTCTGGCAGAGTAATGATAAGAATAGTTTACACAGAATATAAAGGAGTGACAAGGGGTTAGAGAATGTGGAACATAAGAAGTAATGGTATTCTGGGAGAAAATAACAACAACAATTAAAATTTCTACCTTGGAAATCTGGAAGAATGACATTGCCATTACAAAGTGTAACTTCATAAAAGGGAAGTGTTACTTTCACTTATTCCTTTAAGGCATATACATTTGCTCACCCACCATATACCAGGCACTCTAACAGGTGCTGTGTATGGAGAGACAGACAAGAGAGACAAGACCCAACCTCATGGAATTCGCATTTTATTCGAGAAGATCTCTGATAAACAAATAAGCAAATGTATACATGAAACAGTATCATGTAGTTTTAAATACTATGAGGAAGTTAAAGCACACCATGATATAGAGAGATAATAAGAATGAGGAGGGAGAAATTATCACTAGAAAGGTAACTTTGAGTGGATCTAAGGAGAACAGAAAGCTAAGAGAACATTTAAAGGGAAAGAGAGCTGTCTAGTGCACATTATGACAGCAAGAAGTGAAACCAGCACTTCCTGCTTGTTAACTTATACTGTTCAATGGCACTTTCATTCTTCCAGCTCTTCTAAGCTAGACAGAGGGAAAATTAGAAAAGAGGGCAGATAAGTAGATGGGTGCCAGATCAAGTAGGAGTTCAGATTTTATTCCAAGTTCAATGGGAAGATATTGGAGGGTTTTAAGAGATAAAAGATCTAATCATATGTTATTAATATTATCATTTCAATAACACTCTTTTGCTCTCTGTAGAATGGATTAAGAGTAGAATCAGGGAGAACAATTGGGAAGCTGATGTAGTACACCAGGCTGTAATACAGTTGCTTGAATTAGAGTCATAGCAGAGGAGACAGTGAGAAGGAGTTTTATCATATGGAAGAAGAGTTAACAGGACTCATATATGGATTGGATACAGGGAGTGAGAGAAAGAGAGAAATCAAAGCTTGCTTCCAAGACCTTGGAGTGAGTTACTAGTTGGACAATGACTCAATTGACAGATAAGACTAGAGAACCAACAGATTTGAGGGGTGGATGAGGGTAGGTGCTCTCAAGAACTAAGGGCTTGGCACAGGTTCGATCCCTGTTCAGGGAACTAAGATCCCACATGCCGTGTGGCATGGCCAAAAAAAAGAGAGAGGGAGAGGGAGGGGGAGGGGGAGGGGGAGAGGGAGAGGGAGAGGGAGAGGGAGAGGGAGAGGGAGAGGGAGAGGGAGAGGGAGAGGGAGAGGGAGAGGGAGAGGGAGAAACAGAACTAAGGGTTTGGGTGTGGATTTGTAAAGTTGGGGATATTTAATTGAAATCCCAAGTGGAATTCGAAATCCCAAGTGGAATGTCTAATTGTTAGAGTGAAAGCTGATTAATTCAATTTTTCTTTATCATTGGTTTCAATGTAATACTTAAAGAAAACATGCAGTAGAGGCTTCCCTGGTGGTGCAGTGGTTAAGAATCCGACTGCCAACGCAGGGGACAAGGGTTCAAGCCCTGGTCCGGGAAGATCCCACATGCCACACAGCAACTAAGCCCATGCGCCACAACTACTGAGCCTGCCCTCTAGAGCCTGCGAGCCACAACTACTGAGCCTGTGTGCCACAACTACTGAAGCCCGCACGCCTAGAGCCTGTGCTCCACAACAAGAGAAGCCACCGCAATGAGAAGGCCGTGCACCGCAAAGAAGAGTAGCCCCACTAGCCGCAACTAGAGAAAGCCTGCACGCAGCAACAAAGACCCAACTGAAAGAAAGAAAGAAAGAAAGAAAGAGCGAGAGAGAGAAAGAAAGAAAGAAGGAAAGACAGAAAGAGAAAAAAGAGAAAGAAGGAAAGAAAGAAAGAGAGAAAGAAAGAAATTTATAAAAAAAAGAATACATGCAATATATTCTATACCAGTTAGCTACAAACATAATAATAAATATACCTGCAACACTACAACCCAACAAACAGCTATCTATTTAGCCACTTTCCCATCTCGCTCATCTTCTTCCTTTTCAAAAACGATCATTAACCTGAATTTTGTGTTTCTCATTTTCTTACATTTTAAAAACAACCATTCTCATTAAATGTGTATGTGTAAATATACATTATTTACTTTTACTAAATCATGAGCATTAGAAAAAAAATCGTACTGTAAATAGTCTCTGGGACTTATTTTTTTAATTTTTCTTTTCTTGTAAAAATTTGGATATTAAGAGTTCTTAATTATCCTAAACTAGTGTTATGTAAGATGAAATCACATGGGTTTCTGTTTCTCTTATTCTAGTAAGAATTAACAATTGAAAGTGTAAAGTAGAGCTTAACAGACATGGTAGCTAGAATAAGATCCAACATGAATTTAACTAGTGTTACAGAGGAAAGGACAGAGAGAATTGTGAAGAGGCAATATTCAGAGACTGAAGCTGATAATGTTCCTAAATTTATGATAGACTTAATCCACAAATATAAGTGGATTTAGGAAGAAAATGAAGTAAAACAAATGCCACATGGAAAAACTGTCGACATAAAAAACATAGACTAATGAAATTGTAGGTATTAAAGACAAAGATAATGGCAAGCAATGTGGTCATAATCATTTTAAAAGCAATAAGAAAGGCCATAAACCAGAAGAAAATACGAATAAAAATAATAACTGTTACCCTAAGAAATATGTATGTGGTAAAACAATTTTAAAGATCAAGGACAAAATAGAAAAAATGAAATCAAAACATCTCACCACCAATGGACTTTCACTAAACAAATCTCCAAATAATACTTCAGGAAGAAAAAAATGATCCCAGAAGAGATGTCACAGATACATTTAGGAGGAGGAAAAACTGGCAAACTCATGGGCTAATCTATATAAATATTGTCTGTATCATGTAAGAAAAACAATCTTGACTTAATTCTTGGCTTAAAAAATACATAAAATAGAAATGAGCTATACTCAAAGACAGCAGGAAACCAGGGAAGAGGGTCATCAGAGCGTTTTAATTTCCTTGTATATTTGAGGATGAAGGTGAAGATACTGATCAACTTGTGACTTTAAGATAAATTTTAAGGATGACTATCAGCAAAATAAAAATAAATATAAGGTTTCCAAAATCTTTTTGGTGCCCTTGATAGAGAGAAAAGTTTAGAAAAATTTCAAATAATACTAAAGTTGACATGGAAGGAAAGCAAAAGGAACATGGGACTGGACAGAAATGGAGCATAAAATGACAGTAGAAATAAATATGGTGAAAAGAGATGGCCAGATTGCATAGTAAATTTTAAGAACTATTCTTTACAAGAGACAAGCCTAATACAAAGGATAACAAAGGTTGAAAGTAAAATATGAAAAAAAAAGTTAAAATGTAAATAATGACTAAAACCTAGTATAGAAATATATATGATATATATACTAATTTAGAAGTCAGTAAGATTCAATTCACCTTGTTTTACTCACAGGAGCTAAAGAAGAAATTGACAAACTCATTGTTTTTTTGGAGAATTCAAAAGACCCTTCTAATTAATAATACAATTGATCAGGTAAGAAGAAAAAATCTGTAAGTTTAGAAAAATAGAATTAACAAGCTTGATTTACAGACAGGTAGAGAACTTTGTGCCTCACAGAAAACTTGTATTTGTACATATGAGAAATTCTGAACAATAATTCATTAAACCGTAAGAGCAATTTCATTTGTTTTTTGCTTTTTTTAAAATCACCATTTAAGGATACCAAGATACTGTCATCTTAACATGTCTTGATATGATCTCAAGGCTCCTTCCTCTGGATCTTTGTGGTAAAATTTGTAGTAAACTATTTTAAAACCAGAGAGTTTCCCATATCAAATTTCTGCATATATCAGTGCATTTTAGTACATCATCATCTGGAGAATGAGAGGATATTTTACCTTGAATTAAAGTGATATTTTTCAGTGTCTGAGAATGTTCCCAATCCTTCAGCCTGAGATCATTAGTGATGTTATTCAACAGTTTCACTTCTCCTTTTATTTCCTGTTCCAAATGCACTTGTTTTTCTTCCAGAGACTTAATTTCTGCTGATGTATTGTACACATGCTCCTCTAATTTACTTATCTCCTGTGAAACATAAGCAAACGTCCACAATTTTTGTTACACACATAATTATCAAATATATAAGTTTAAGAAGCTCTACAAGTCAGGTTTTTAAAAAATGTACACTATTACAGTAATATTATGGAATAAGAATATAGAAATTAGAGAACAATTTTAAAATAGTAATTCTTTGGTTTTGAAGCATTCCTCTTTTAATTGAATGGCTGAATTTTCACACCCTCTGCCAGAAAAAAATTGGTTAAATATATATCTAAGGTATGCTTCTATTCCCAAATATATACATGTCAAAATGCTAAAAATAAAATTAAAAACTTGTCATGTTTTTTAATTTATCTGAAGTGAAATTCTTTACACTGTACTTAATTACAGTTCCTTAAATAGATTTGTATATTAAACTGTTTTATAGCAATAACGAAGTTTAATGTCATAATTCTCAGTGGTAATGAACATTAAGGATAGCTTTTCAGATTCAATAAAATCTCAACTAGCATTAACAATACCTTATGTTCAGCTTTTTTATTGCCTCTGCATTGAGATTTCATTATTATTTTACGGTTTCAAATGCATATATATTTTGTGCGTATTTACATACATGCGTGCATATCTGGAGACTGAGCAAGACAGACTGTACTACATTCTGGATTATGCTTTTATTTTTCACTCAATAATATAAGAATATTTACCTATTAAAATACTTAGAGACTGCCTTATTTTCTACAATTTAGTGGAATTGTATTGCATGTATTTTTCATAATTTATTTGATATCTATTGATAGAGTTTTGAGCTGCACATAAATAATGCTGAAATGAACACCATTTTATATATATCTACATATTTATACAAGCACTTCTATAGGACAGCTTCCTGGAAGTGGATCTGATCAAAGGGACTAAATATTAAAATTTTGTTCACTACTGCCACACCACCCTCCAAATATATGGGACCATTTTTTAAACCTTTCTCAGTGTACATGAATGCTTACTTTTGCACTCAAATCCTAGGTATTCATCAATATATTTAACTTTGTAGAGTAAGAGTAAACATAATAAAACCTTGTTTAATTTGTTTTTCAAATTAAGTATCTAGTCATAAAGTTTTTGACAATGTTTTCCTTTATTGCTTTTCCTTTCAAGTCTTTTGCTTGGTTTTCCTTTGGGCGCTGGGCTTTCTCTTTCCAAAGTACCTAACCTTCTCATCTAGCCTGGTAATGTTTTCTGTCTCTCTGTTCTTTTATTGCATCCTCTGTTTCCATGGTATGCTCTATACTTTTCTAAGGACTTCTAGGTTTAACTGTTGATAGATTCTCATCTCCCATTTGCACAAAGAAATAAACCAGTGGTTTATTGTTAATTAATCCAGGTATGAAGAGAAAATTTCACCTCCCTTCACTGGACTGGACAAGTTGAAGTGAGAGGATCAAGAGAGTCAAGTAAAACCTTTGGAAAGAAGTGAACATGTACCAGATCTGCCTCTACAACAGCAGTGTACTCAAGCAGAGAGACATCCATTTTTACTGCTCCAACGGCTTTCCCCATCCAAAACCTTGTTCTAGATTAGAATTTCTCTACCCTCTACCGCCTCCCTCCCTATTTGGCATTTTCTGTACACTATGATATAAAGGTGGGATAGTGAACATGGATGTTTGCAGAGTGCAGCAACATGGTAAATATGCTCGATGTCATTTAGGTGGCTGCAAATTGCTCCAGCTGTCAGGTAGTTCCTGATATCCACAGAGCAAAAGGCAGGGGACTAGCTGGTGATTTTGCTACCTAAGCCCTGGGAGCCGCCCATGTTTTTCATACCTAAAGCTGCGGCTGCCTTTTTTTTCCTTCTTTGAAAACTGCATGTGGTGCTCACATTAACCATATTTCACTTGAAATAAGTTTTATTAGGAAGAGAGAAAATGCATTTGATATATTTTTTAAAGTGCTATACAGCACCTACACACACCGTCCACAGTCTGTCACCAGTGGCACTGCTAGAAACAGGCATTTATTTTTGCATTCTTACAGTCCTTTGTACGTACAATGGAGAGGATAAATCTCACGTCTCTCTTTGATTTTGTGTCAGTGTTCTCTTTTCTTTCAAATTAATGCTTGGTCTGTCCTTGCTAAACATTATGCTGCTATTACTTATAAGCCTTTTCCTCAAACAGCATTTACTGATTGAGGCACTCATTTAATTTACTTATTCCTGCATTGGGCTAAAGATTCTAAGATGAATACAGTTGTTTTAAGCAATGAGAATGAGATTCCAAATATTGTTTTCAGTGAGTAAGCACACGCGCACACACACTAGCACTGACCTAGATTCCAAATCTCCACAGATGACTACTGTCTCAAAAAAAAGAAAGCTTTGAAAAAATAATTAACTTTGGAAGTTCCTCCTTTCCCTTGTACCTCCACATCTAATACTGTGACCCCTTCCAAAATTTAAGTGCAATCTGTCCGAATAGCTCACTGATCACCAGAGTTTGGTTATTTCTATTAAGTATCACTTCAAACAGGTTCAGGACTTCTACTGCCTTCCAAATGGTTTCCACTTTGGTTTCAATTCCTCATTTACATGGGTTCACAGATATTCTATAATCTCTAATGAGTTGGGGATATTACTAATATCAAATATATTATTTTTTCATCGTGTCCATCTTCGTTTTCTCCACACCCTGTCTCACTGTTCCTCTGATCCTGTTTCCACACAAAGTAATATTTCTTCTCCCTTCCTCTTTCCTTCCAATTTAATCAGTTTCTACTCCCATAGCTGACATTTTACTTTCCTCTGTTCCTCAGCCCTGGAGACAGTTGCTTCTTTGAGAATTTTCTCTAACTCCTCCATAGCTTGAGTCCTTGATATTCCAATAGCATCTGATATGCTTGGGTACTTATTAACCGTGTGGGAAACACTAACAGTCAGATTTTGGAAGATGTGACAAGGATCAGAGAGAGAATATTAAGGTTGGTGTTAGGATGAGGTTCACCAACAGTCTCCATATTTAAATAGCAATGTCACTGTCTTCTCAGTGACTGCATTTTACAAAAACTAAACATGTAGGGTGTTCTTTCTTAACCTGTTTAGTCTATTCTCTAGTCAATAATTTAGTTGGTTGCCACCTGCTGTTACAACTTCAGAGGCTTCCCCTTGCTCTCTATAAGGGACATCCATTTTTAACAATCACTGTGGCATAACACTGCCTCTATACAGAAAACAACCGCATTAATTAAGAAGTGGTCTATTCAAGTAAAATCTACTACAAAGACGCCAGCCTTGCTGAGCTAATGGTGGAAAATTTATAGATTTTAGTACTGAAGATTGTAGTAGTATGAAGATATTTTTTTACATGAGTAATGAAGTTTTATTCATATGCTTATTTTTTCCTGGAATGGAACAATTATAATTACCCAACAACAAAAAATAATTCAATATTGAACTAAACAACTTGCTTCTTAATTTCTTTCTCATCAAAACTAAGTGACCCAGAGAGTTGGCCACAGAATAGTTTAGAGCAAAGGTAAGAAAATTATGATTCATGGGTCAAAGTCTTTTTCTGAAAAGAAAGATTTATTGGATCACATTTTCACTCATCTGTCCATGTGTTGTCTACGACTGCTTTTGTGCTACAGTGGCAGAGTTAAGAAGTTGCAAAAGAGACCATGTGGTCCTCAAAGCCTAAGGGTTGTACTTGGGCCTTTGAAAAGAAACTTTTGCTAGCAACTGGTCTGGAAGATGCTTTGCTCTCTTGTCTTGTGTATTTGATCCTGTGATGGTAATAAGATGTTGTATACATTATTCAAACTTTAATTCTTTACTTATAGTTACCTTTACACATAAAAACTTATGGATGCTTCTTGGGAGTGACAAACTATTTTAAAATTTAGATTTTGTATTTCGCCCATGTAAATAAGGTTTTCATTCCTTTGATGATGAAGGAAGTTTGGGTTTCGTATAAAATTTGCAAATGCAGAGTATCTATCTTTCCAAATCGGCTAAGATAATCTAACAACTGTAATTGGTTTCAAGAGTCTCAAGAGGCATTCTAACAGTATTTATAAAATTAAAATACACTAAGAGGGTCTATATTCAATGAAAAACAAACAAACAAATTTCCCCTTTTGCTGGGAATCTGGAAAAGGCAGTGGGTAAATCCATTTGAAACTTTCTGGTAAGATTGCAAGAGGAATCAGGGTTAAGTAGAATGATGTTGAAACAGGGTTTGCAACTTTTTCTCTTCCCTGGACTACCTGAGGAGATAGGATCTAGATGGATTCAATCCCAGGTATGACCTTCCAATACAAACCTCTTACCTCTTGTTGTTTAAATGCATTCTCTTGGACTTTGGCATTCAGTGTTGCAATACTGAGCTGCAAATCAAGCAGTGTGGTGTTCAGACTTATTAATGACTTGGAGACTTCACCTATTACATTTCCATGTCCCTGGATGAAGGAAAGTAAGGAACTTAGCTGGAAAAGAACGTCATTAAACCTTTGATCGGTTGTTACACTGAAATTTTGGAAATTCTTGGCATCTATGAGATTGGCTTCATTATCTGAAAGATATTGGATTCTCTTCTCCACGTTGCTCATGTGTTCCATAACGACTTCTCGAAATCTCATTGCATCTTCACTGTCATTTCCTTTTCCTGCGAGACTTGGAGATATATCATTTGCATTAACTGAACCAGCTGTGCAATTCTTCATTTCCCATTTCAGGAGTTGAGCTGCGTATTTAAGTAAAAAAAAAAAGAGTCATGCCCCGTAACCTTCAATGCATCCACCATTCCATTCCATAACACTTCATCCCATTCTAACGTTCTGAACACTATCCTAAATCAGGTATGTATTTTAAATATACAAAGTATGAACCAAGGTAGGCATACTGCTGAGAGGGAAACTGTCTCCTTTTCCCACTTTACATTAGAGTTTATCCCACAGTTAAGTCACTCTTTCTGAACTGCTGCTTAGATGAATCTTCTGGGTCATGGCACACAGCCCTGAGAGTAAGAGTAAATTCTAGAGATCATGAAGTACACTGTATGCTGGTCCTCAGGTGTGCTGTTAAGAGTAAAACGAGATAATGCTTAACACAGTGTCTGAAGTAAACATGTTGAGTAGGTTAGTTTTTATGAAGACAAATGATAATGTGACAGAAACAATACGTAGTATCAATAAAGGTAGAAATATTAGTGTTATCCACTGTACGAACAAAGTGTTGGCTCATCTTCCTTATCCTGTCACTAAGCTAGCAGAGAGTTATCATTTTCAGTTTCCACAGAACTAATTTACTGTTGGTAGAGCAGGAAACTGGATAAAAGAAGTTTTTTTAACTTTAAAAAATATTGTTTTTATAAGACTCCTCTTTACTTATTATAAAGCATATATTTATAGCAGAAAATTTAGAAAAGACAAGGAATAAGGAAAAATAATTTACCATTAGTCTCACCGTCCTGAATTAAGTGCTAACATTTTGGTATATGCCTATCAAATTTCTGTTCCCACTATCATATTATCATCACAAAAGCAAGATTTTATATACAATCTGGAAACTAGCTTTTAATTAGTACTCTATCATAGACTTTTGCATATTATTTAATATTGTTTTACAAAAATAATTAGAATAACTACATTGTATTCTATGTGTGATTCTACCAGATTTATTTAACAAAACTCCAACATTTACTTTGCCTCTGTTTCTACTAATATACTGAACACTTTGATGAACAATCTTATAAGTAATTACTTCCTGAATTAAAAAATTCTACTAAATGGTATTTGGAGGCATACGGAAGTGCTGATATATATTTCCAAATGGGCATATGTTCTTTAAACAAGCTAATTATCCTTCTGAAAGGGTCTAGAGAAATACGTTTATAGTTTCAAAAACTGAAAGGCATAAACATTACTTTTGCAGATAAAAATAATATACAATTATACACAATGAAGAAAATGTTAAACACCATTTTATATAATCAGTGGCGGTTAAGATTTTATTGTTTTTTTCATCTCTCTTTATATATCTATATTGTTTATACCTTTTAGCTATGTATATATCAGTCTGATCCATATTAATTTGAGTGCATAAGATTTTCCATATTTGACCATTACTGAGTAATAAAGAGTAACTTAATATTGCTTAAAAGTATATCTACATAAACAGTGATATCTGATCTGTCAGTTTTCTTAATAAAATGATATGGCAATAGTATCAGCTTCATAGGTTTTTGAGACTTAAATGAGATTACACATGAAAAATATTATATTCCACCCTGAGCTCAGGGTACCTGTTACACAAATGAGAGCTTGATATTTGCACAGGAACAAGCTGCCTGGTTCTGGAATCTAGTTCCATTCCTCCATTACTAGCTGGATTACTCTGAGAAAATTATTTATCTTTTCCTTGATTAGGTTTCCCCAGTGATCTAAAAGTAATAACTATCTTACAGTGGTGCTGAGGATGAATGCGATAGGGCATGTAAATCAAGTAGCACACAGATGGCACGTGTGAAAACTCTACACAAATTAAGGTGCCTTATCCTTGAAAGATATTATCTTAGTTACAGAGTCTTCACCACCTTTACTTAAAGAAGCTGTTTGATGATGGTTGTCATTGTAGCTATGATTATATTAAGTATTAAACTACATATGCAATTAAATCCCAATTAAAAATAAAACACATTATATCATATTTTCCTAGTTACATTCTCTTTAAAATTAGTTTATTTGAATTAATAAAATATGTAACTACATTTTGATATAATCCACAACCGAGACCATATTGCATGTACATTATTTTACATTTCTAAATATATCAATAAATTATACAAAATAGTATACTTCTTACTTGGATCTCATCACATTTATTAAATTAAGTGTAGGGAGCAAGTTTTGGATTGACAGCCTCATTCATGGAGTCATCAATTCTATGATTTATTTATTAAGCACCTACTATATATAAAGCACCGCTTGAGCGACTCTGGGAATAGAAAATGACTGGGAATGGACTTTGACTTTAACAATAAGAAATCTAAACTAACAATATTTGCAAAATTATCTCAAACTTGTCCCTTAAAAATTTTTCTTTTGTGATAATTACTGCCTTTTTAGGTAACAGTTAATAATCTAAGTTCTGGAGGAGAGCTGCCTGGATTAGTGATTCTTGCTTTTTCCTTTATAAGCTGTGCGTTTGAGCAAATTAATTGGTCCATGCTTCCATTTCACTATCTGTATAAATAGGATACTACTACTCAGTGTTTAAATAATTAAATGAGCTGATATATGCAAAGTGCTTAGATCTTTTCCTGGCACATAATACACATTTGATACTTTTCAATATTTTAATTATTATTAATATTTCAGATTCAATATCTGTATGGCCAATACTGATAACAAGGGGAATTAATGTTGTGTAATATAAAAAAATTGGGAGGACGTTGAGTATTCTATGAGAAAGGTAGTATCTGTGCTTTATTTATTTTTTATTGGAGTATAGTTGCTTTAGACTGCTGTGTCAGTTTCTGCTGTACAGCAAAGTGAATCAGCCATACGTATACATATATCTCCTCTTTTTTGGATTTCCTTCCCATTTAGGTCACCATAGAGCACTGGGTAGAGTTCCCTATGCTATACTGTAGGTTCTCATTAGTTATCTATTTTATACATAGTAGTACATATATGTCAATCCCAAAAGAGAAAAACAAATATCATATATTAATGCACATATGTGCTTTAACAGACATATTGATCTAATTACTCAACCATATAATTTTTACTTTCACTGGAAATACTTCTTATTTCATATGGGTAAAGCAAAACTTCTTCACAGTATAGAAAGGGAAGACTTGATTTAACAAAATGGCATGTAACCAAGGATTTTTCTTTAATACCAAGTTCAACATGAACTGACAATAAAGGCTATTTTTTGCTTATAGACTTAAAAACACAATATTGCTTATTTTCCCAAATCTTGAATGAAAACTAATTTAATCCTTACTTTCTTTAAAAAATTTAATACTGTATCAGAAATCTAGGTAAAGAATGACAGAGTTCATATTTTCAAATGTTCATTTCTTTCATTATCATCAGAGAGATGCCATTTTGTGACTTTTCTATTTTACATTTGAAAGGAGACAAATTTTATGGCTTGTGCAAAGACCTAGGGAGAGAGTTATATTTGATTTTACAGATCACATTTGCTCTTTCATGTTGGCAAAACCTTCTTCTACCCAAAATTTATATTATTTTGAGCTAAAGGATCTTCAGTGTATCAGTAACAATTTATATACATTAATCTTAGATTATATCTTATTCTTCAGAGACATTATTCTATGTCACTGTACTGTGATAGTGATCTAGTAGCTTCTTGAAGAAAAGGTAGCGCATGGAGAAGATTTTATAATTAAGAAATATCTTTCAATGTATAAGACACTTTAAATAGAGTTTTCATGTATAACACTTTATTTTATCTACTGATTTATATTTGCCAAAACAGAGTAATTTCTATCATTTCAGGGATACATTTTGTCTATATTTGAAAGTTTTGGATATCAAGTAGAGATATGTATTGCATTTTAGTTTTCTTTTGGAAAATATTCTGACCTACAACTTACAGCTGTAAATGGATTGTCAGTGTTTATTATTTAAGTATGATAGACACAGGGAGATCTGTTTCAAATTCTGGTGAATTTGGGTGCTAACGTGAACTTATAAGATTTGAACATTTTTAGCTTTTTGTCAGTCGTAATAGGTACATGCTACAGCTTTAGGAAACAAAGCTACTTCAAATCAATCATTGTCAACCCTAGACAAAATGTGTTGACTTGGTAGTATTTTCTAATAGCCCAGAGATTTTTGAACTTGGTTAGAACCGTGAAGTCTTTCCAGACTTCAGTTCGTATTCTGCCTGGGCCTAGTAGAAAGAAGTTGCACTCCCTGAGGTTGGCTCTGTAGGCCACAGTTTGTATAAAAGTGATGAAATGTACCAAATTCTAACTGGCTATTAGCTAATGATCCCTAACAATGACACATCTTTCAGTTATGCATTTCAAACTACAGATAAGCATATACATGAACAGCACACAGATAATCTCAGTTCATCAGGAAGTTAGTTGTTTAATGACAAACATATCAGGTTCTTTTACTTAGATGGCTGTGGTTGGTTTGACAGGCTGATTGGATCCGTTTGTTGTGGTTGGCTAATGTTTTTGTTTCAAAATAGGAGTTGATTTTTACATATGGAAAGTATTTTCCTGCCTAAAATTATGACAACTCTGTTTTGTTTTGTTTTTTTATTGGCCAACCATATTTTGTTCTAAAACCCCGATGGCACTGGGAGATAATAGACCACAGAAGTTAGGAGTCAGGAGCCATGGGTGGGAACTCCAACTCCATTGCTGAACAGTTTCCTTTTGTGGATGATGAGGGTAAGCATACATCTGCTCAAGGGTAACTGTAAGGTGTATTGAGATAATCTGTGGAAAATGTATAGCCTAGTGCCTGAACATAGTACATGCTCAGAAGCATTACAAAAATGTTACAGTTATTGTTGTTTTCATTATCATTTCTTTCTTAGTAGAATTTTTGGCTTTCTCTTGGAATATTCTTTAGGTTGTCTCTTGGTGGAGGAGGTTTGGCCTTTATTAGGAGAATTTTCTTATTAATCTGATTAGTATGCACATAAAAATATATCTTCCTCCCAGCCTATCTCTTGCTCGAGCATATGTCCATTTTGCCACTCACAAAGAGGAGAGCTACAAGGTATATAAATTCAAATGCCAATCAAATCCCTCAAAAATGCTCCTGAGGAAAACAATATTTACAGATTTGCTTGAGTTATATGCAAGCCATCCACCTCTGTAGAAATCCTCAAATTTATCCCCAATTCAAGCCAAACTCTCCAAAAAAAAAAAAAATGTACCTGAAAAACATCATGTAGAACCCAAGCAAAGTGTTCTATTTTTATTTTTCTTTGAAAGGATGCTAGCAGGTTATTTTTAGAGATGTTTTAAATAATACCCTTATGAAATATGTGGCCATATAAACTGTACAAATATTACTGAGGGATAGGCCATTATTTTACGAGGTTTCCTCTGTTTGAAGACTCACAGGAATACTTTCTGCTCTCAATACTAGGAGTAGAAGTGTATTTCTTGAACAACTGGCTTATTTTTATATTTTAGGCATCATTAATGTAAATGATCATGTTTATATCCTCACATTGGCAACTAGAATACTTACCATGAAATTTATGATGCATCATTAGAAATATATAGGACTTCAGGGGGTAATATTTTTGAAATGGTCTAATTCTTTCCATCTTACCTTTCCATATCTATATTTTTATCTCAAACTTCCATTTTCTATGCTATTTAAAAATCTTTTTTTTTTACTTAATAACTTTGCAGAATCTATTTTTTCATGAAATAACTCTGAGGAACACTTTGTGATGTGAAGTCACCCTTATGAATCTCCCATATACAAAACACTGAATGCTTCTTTTTGCTCCTGCAATAATTAATTCACAGGATGAGTTGCTGAGTTTCAGAACTCTAGAATACTGTACCTGCCACTATTCCGATGATAGGTACAAGAACGACAAACACAAGGAGATAAAGGGCAATCAGTGCAGCTTTGAAAGACTTCATTTTCTCTTGAAGAGTTGGGCCATTTTTAGGATCTGAAAAACAAAAGCCCAACCTACTGTTAGAAAACTTACTCTTCTTACTTAAAATTTTTGAAATCTCCAATTACATTGCTAGTATCAAACCTATTGGAATAAAAAGGGAACAAAAAATAGGTTCTTATTTATTCAGTACAAAGCAAAAGGGACAGTCACAGAAGAAGCCAATACAGGTATCAGTATGGACATTTGATTGTCTTATCCATTAATTAAACATCCAGGACAAAGTTACTATTCTCTGCAAGTTGTACTTGTCTCATTTGGGGGCACTAGCTGGAAAACTTTAGTACTGATACCATACCAACATACATGCAAACCTAAATTTCATTCTTCTATTTCACATGGGAATATATTCTGGGTGAAAATAAAATTCTTCATGCAACTATGTAATTATACCATTTTTTCAGATTTTAAGTGAGATAAGAGAAACATTATTGTCAATGATAATTATGCAAACTGTCTCTCCTAATTCCATCTCAATAGTTTTGTATTTGGATGCTTCTTATGATTTGAATATAATGTGAAAAAAATGAAATAAAATGACTCACATTTTGATTAAACTTTGGAATGGATCAATGAAGCCCATTCTCTGGATATTTCAGAACATAGTAATATTTTAGTATTATTTGTTTATATGGAACACCAATTCACATAATGGGATGCTAATTGTAGAAAAGATAACTCAATGTAGAGGGGAAACTAACTAGCAAAGGAAGACATTTCTCTGATTAAGTGAATACAAATTTCTTTCCTATGGCCATTGTTTTTATTGTTTAATCAAAAAGAAGGAAATTTTGTTTTCAGGTTGTAAACTCCTAAATTAAAACAAAAGTTTAGACATTGTTCAATAACGTTCTATGAGGGATTGAACAAAAAAGGAGAAAAGAATTAAGTAAAGAGAAGAAAACAATAAAGAAAAGGGGGAAAATTGAAGGAAAAAAGAGAAGGAGCGGGGCTTCCCTGGTGGCGCAGTGGTTGAGTGTCCGCCTGCCAATGCAGGGGACATGGGTTCAAGCCCTGGTCCAGGAGGATCCCACATGCCGCAGAGCAACTAAGCCTGTGGGCCACAACTACTGAGCCTGCGAGCCACAACTACTAAAGCCTGCATGCCTAGAGCCCATGCTCCACAACAAGAGAAGCCACCACAATGAGAAGCCTGCGCACCACATCAAAGAGTGGCCCCTGCTCGCCGCAACTGGAGAAAGCCCATGCGCAACAAGGAAGACCCAACACAGCCAAAAATGGATGAATAAATAAATAGATGAATAAATACATTTTTTAAAAAGAGAAGAAGCAGCCACACTGTAAGCAAGATGGGATGTTCCATCTGTCAGGTGACTAAATTTGAAATCCAACCTGGCAGATGGAATGTACACATTTAGGGTAAGTCTCAAGACCATAATTTTACATAGTGTCACTAACTCTAAGGACAATCTCCACGAGCACCCCATTCTCATTCTACTTACTCGGAGGAAGCAAAGCGGTCATTGAGTGAGCATCAAACTTCACAGATTCTGTACAGCTATTAGTGTCCTCCTGTTGATTGGGAAAGCTCTCCCACGGTTCCATACTTCTATCAAACACGTGGAGAAATATGATAATTACACATGGAATTGCTAGGGCCCTTTGGCAAAAAGTTTCAAATTGACATTTATAATTAAAATCCAATTTTAGCAAGGGAACAAGTATAATTAGTTAGTTAAATTTACATATCTGCCCTATATAGCAACATATTATACTTACCCATAAGTTTTAATTTTAACATTAAAGGACAGATTTACATGAATCCACTCATGTATCTTTCTATGTACAAATGTGTACCTGTGATTGTAGATGTGTGTTTTTTTAGAGTGAGAGGTAACTTTGCTCTCTTAGCCAAAAAAAAAACCAAAAAAAATCCAACTGGCAGAAAACCACCATTCAGCCGAAAAGAAAAAAAAGAATTTCCCTTAAAACAAAGAGTAGCTGAAAAGTTGAAGGAAATATTTCCTGTGATCTTTTATCAGAGGTTCCAGATAGAGCAAACAGTTATGCAAAATTTGGAAAAAATGTTTCCTGTGATCTTTTATCAGAGCTTCATGAGCCAAGTTTTCTTTTGCCAAGGCATCAGCTTTATTCCTTTAGAAAGATTTAACAAAGTCTAGTCACAGATTAGGAGCCAGCTTTTTTCTTTTCCTTTGTCTTCCTTTCCTTCCCTTCGCTTCCCTTCGCTTCCCTTCCCTTTCCTTTCTCTTCTCTTTGCTTCCTTTTTTTCTTTTCTTTCTCACATATTTTTCTTTCAGGGTTCCTTCACTATATACATTGGCAGCATCTCAAATATGTGCTTGTATCTTTTTAAGCACAATCTATTATATTTTATGACCCAGTCTATGTCTATGTCTCTTTAAGGTGCATCAGAATCATTTGAAGGGCTTCCTTTAAAACACATTGAGGGGCCCCACCCCCAGGGTTTCTGATATTTAGGGTAGGGGTAAAGAATTTGCAATCCCAACACGTTTTCTAGTGATGCTGTTGCTGCCCATCTGAGGACTGCATTTTAAGAACATTTGCCATGAAGAGAAATTGTATGACTTTTTCTTGGAAACAGTTCAGTTCATTTGATTGATAAATTTAGCCTAAAGCCAACATCTTCTGATTATTATTTCTTTTCTCTAATGATGAGTTATGGATTTAGCAGAGCTGAAGTTGTAACTGAGTGCACTGGCAGCTCCAGGACATCAAACTCATGTCTCCTCCAGAAACTGAAGGACAACCATTCATATGCAAACGTTCATCCTACTTTGGGAAGAGGTTTTGACAAGTAAGGATGTGACTCAACTCCTGTCAATGTATTTTTAAAAATATTACCAAGGAGATTCTTTATTTTGCAGTTTGTACCTGTATCATTCCGTAACCTGATCTTAGTTTTTTGTAAATCCTATTGATCTGACCAAGGAGTGTGTTCTTTAAATGCTTCAGCCACTCTGGAGGAAGCAGGCAGAGGGGGAATTTATAGAACCTACATTCTCTTTTCTAAGGCAGAGGTGAAGCTAAATAAACGATTATCTGGGAACATTCACTATTATAGGAAACCAAATTGATTAATTCAGGTCCAGACTCTCCTGCCATTTCCCCCCTTTTAATTCACTCTATTATTTGATTTGGATGACAGTTTTTTACTTGCCATGGAAAACAAATGAACAAACAAATAAGTTTTTAAAATGAGACGACAATAAAACTTAGCTAAATGCATTTTAAAACTACAATTCAAAGCAATTGGGGGACCTGCCTGGTGGTGCAGTGGTTAAGAATCCACCTGCCAATGCAGGGGCACAGGTTCGAGCCCTGGTCCAGGAAGATCCCACATGCCGTGGAGCAGCTAAGCCCGTGCGCCACAACTACTGAGTCTGCGCTCTAGAGCCCGCAAGCCACAACTACTGAGCTGGCGCTCTAGAGCCCGCGCGCCTAGAGCCCGCACTGCGCAACAAGAGAAGCCACCGCAGTGCAAAGCCCACGCACCACAACAAAGAGTAGCCCCCGCTCGCCGCAACTAGAGAAAGCCCGAGTGCAGCAGTGAAGACCCAACGCAGCCAAAAAAAAAAAAAGCAGTTAGGACTGTGGCAAAGCTTTTAAACTTTGAGCTCAGTTTATAAAGGATGGGCTCACAAAGTATATACATTTAGACACCCCTGCTATGTACCTAGAAATCTTTTCCTGTCAGTCTGTCTACCAGCCCCTTCTCTACGTGTTTGACTATGGTTTTGGCTCTAATAGTTGAGATATTATGACTCCATTTTCACCTATATACAAAGGAAACATCCTTGGGACTTCCCTGGCGGTCCAGTGGTTAAGAATCTGCCTTCCAATGCAGGGGACGTGGGTTCGATCCCTGGTCGGGGAACTAAGATCCCACATGCCACAGGGCAACTAAGCAGGCTTCTCATTGCAGTGGCTTCTCTTATTGTGGAGCGCAGGCTCCAGTAGTTGCAGCACGTGGGCTCAGTAGTTGCGGCGGGCGGGCTCTAGCTTGCGTGGGCCTCAGTAGTTGTGGCTTGCGGGCTCTCGAGCGCAGGCTCAGTAGTTGTGGTGCATGGGCTTAGTTGCTCTGCGGCATGTGGGATCTTCCTGGACCAGGGATTGAACCCATGTCCCCTGCATTGGCAGGAGGATTCTTAACCACTGCACCACCAGGGACGTTCTCAATTTTGTTTTTCTTTAGCCCTCTACACTTTGATCTATCTTTTATGGGCTTTAGAGGATAATATACATCTTTTACATTACTGTATTTCAAACTGTGATTTCTTTGGGTAGATTTATTAAAACTGAAAAAGAAAACCCTCTAATAAATGCCTACAAGTGGATTAGACTAAATGACCATATCTGGGAATTCCCTGGCTGTCCAGTGGTTAGGACTCCACACTTCCACTCCAGAGGGCATGGGTTCGATCCCTGGTCGGGGAACTAAGATCCCACATGCTGGGTGATGCAGCCAACAAATAAATAAATAAATATCTGGGCTATAGAGGTATAGAGGGTGAAAGGGAGATGAACACTAAAATCTGTTGAGTGGCATGATGAATGAAAAATACTTCCCTCTGGCTACTCTGGGTGCACCATGAGTTCTGTCTGTTTTCTGGAGCAGTGTATAACAAGGGTTAATCATGATCTGTATGAAATATCAGTATACGTTTTTCTATTAAAAAATAGATTAAGTTAATCATAGATGACGTTGTCGTAAGATTGCTGGCATTTTCTGTTCTTTCTTTCTTTTATTCTTAGTATCCGTACTCGCTGAGACTCTCATCTAGTTACATGGCAGAACCACTACCTGCGTCCTGACCAGGCCAATACATCCAGCTCAGATCTCATGTCTCAGAATCAGATTTTTTTTTTTTAATAATACAGCTAGCTACAATGGTGTACTTTCCACATCAACCTAACTTTTCTTTTTCCAGGATTTTTAATGTTGGCATGCCACCCATTTATATCATCTGTTTATTATTATAATCATTCTTTTTTTTTTTTTTTACTACTTTTTACTATTTTTTGTGTAGCAAGGCATACATGACATAATCAGGTGTGTGGCAATACAGAATTAATATGGCAGTGCTAGAAAAGCATGGGCATTCAAAGCAGAGGCCAGGACTTCATTCTAGATCACTCTCACCCAAAGACCCGTATCTGGTGGCATAGCAACCCCTCACTTCCTCAAAGCCATTCCTTCCACTCGATCCCAATTTTCAGATTTCAGTTCATTTTTATCTACCCAGCCAGGCATCTTAGATAGTAGCAGTGGGGTAGGCAATTGAGGGGCGAATCCAAGAGGCATTAAGAAGGAGGAGGAAATTCAAAAGAATTGATGAACAAGCATCAAAATGTAGCACTTTAACAAAGACTAGGAGAAAAAAATCAAAGAGTAGAAATTATTTTTCAGGGAAAAAATATGGCAGATACAAACAAACATATTTAGTAGGCTAGTAAAGAAAGAATGGCAGTACTAAAAATAAGGAAGAAACTCTGACACTACGGTAGAACAGGAAGTCAGGGTCAGGGAAAAAAGAAAAGAATGTCAAGACATGCAGGTCACCCATAACCTGCCACACGGAATTTGAGCTGTATTCCTCATATGGTAGAGGCAGAAGCAGATGCTGAGAAATCAAGAAGCAGTAAATGTATAAAAATGAAATGCCTTGAGTGTACACTGGAAATCTAGTCATGTTCTTGCTTTTCCGTTGAGAAGAGATGCTGAAGATAGTACTGAGGCAGTACATTGAGGACAGCGTTATTTTTTCCTGCTTGTTCTTCTCATCTCCCAAACTACTGACACTGGAGTGTGCCTGGTCTCAGTTCTTGTCCTCTTTTTATCTTTATTCACTCCCTCGGTGAGCTCACTAGTCTCATTGCTTTAGATACAATCTATACGGCTGATGACTCTCCATCTTCATCTCCCACCCAGGCCACTCCTTTTAACTGCAGACCTGGATATGCATCTCCCTAACAACACCACCATCTGGATTTCTAATATGGCTGAAACCTAGGGGTCTCCTTGTCACCCACTTTCTGTCATCCTCCACATCCAATCTACCATCAGATCTTGCTGGTCTGATTTCAAACCCTAAGCAGAAACTGACTGCTTCTCGTCACCTCCCCTCCTGCCATCCTGGCTTAAGCCCCATCATCTTTCTCACCTGGACGATTTTAATAGCTCCCTATGTGGTCTCTCAGCTTCATTCAGTTCCCTCCACTTTACTTTCCACACAGCCTCTAGAATGTTCCTCTGAAAAAAGTAAGTCAGATCATATCACTCCTCTGCTCAAAACATGTGAACACTCTCCGATCTCGCGTGGGTCCTGACTAAAAGCTCACTAGCTCAGACAGACCATTCTCCAGCATCAGATTTAAAATGGCAGCCTACCTCTTTCACTTCCTCTTCTCCTTCCTGCCTTGATTCCCAGCCCCAAACTTACCACCGTCTAACATGAAATACATTTCCCTTGTTTATCGTGTCTATTGTCTGTCTCTTTTTGCACAAGTTAGATCCATGACTCAGGAGTTTTTATCTCTTTGGTTCAATGACTAGAGAGTTCCTGCCACTTAGCATGTGTTCATCACTAGGAGAAATTCCATAAATAAATGAAAGACAAAATATTTTGCAAGATGACTGGATTTTAGACCCGGGGTTATGCCTCAAGAAAAGTCTGCATTTCACTAATGCAGAAATATAAAAAATTCTTCTGCTACACTTTGGGAAATAAAAGGTTTTTCTCTGAATTGTGTGTAAATAGGAAACTGAAACAAAAAATCTCACCCCCAAGGTTCCCACTTTTGCCTCAAAGACATTCGTGAGACTTACCAGATTCCTCCAGTTCCTTACTCCATAGTATACATGTTTTAGTAGTGTTAGAGAATATACACATGTGAGGCTTTATCAGCCAGTGAACAATTCACATAATCTAAGTGTGCCTTTAAATGCCTTTTCCAAAGTTAAGAAGAAAACTAACTTCTCATAAATTTATTCCTAACAACTGTCAATGCACTGATAAAGAATTATGAAATCGTTTGAGTTTGTATAATCTACTGAAATCATGTTCTCATGAGAAGTGAAACACATCTCTGCAATATCAGCTTTTCATGAAATGGGTGAAAAGTTTAGAGAAGCTACAACAGGAAAAACAATGAAAGAATTTCAGTGTTTTTCTGTTTGAAAACACACTCTTCTTTTTTCCTGTTTTTATTACAAAAACATTATAACACTATTAAAGATAAGTTGGGACAAAACTTCTATCATCCCATCACCCTAACAGAAGAAAAACATTGAGTGTATACCTGTTATAAATTGATACCATAGTGTACATTATCATTTGGTCTTATGCATTTCCCTTAAAATCATATCAATAACTTTATACTTTGAACTATTTTTTCAAATTTAAAATGATGGGCTATATAATAATTCATCTAATAAATGTATCTTATTTATGCAGTCATTTTCCTACAATTCTTTTTAGAAAAATGTTCCCTGTTCTTTGGAGGGCAATGTTTAACTAATATAGATGATGATGCTGTAAATATTTTTATAACTTAGCTTTCTTCTTTTGAAATGTTTCTTAGGATAATTCACGATATGTTGAACTATCAGGTGACAGGAAGACTACCTCAAACTTCTTAGTATCTACTGTCTTACTGCTCTTTAAAAAGATCGCACACATTTACAAAGATTCCAGTCACTTATGTTTTAAACCAAATTCACCACTATTCAGTAACAATGTTTATTTTAGAATTATTTAGATTTTAGTAAGAGTTAAATGATACCTTAAGGTGGCTTTCATTTGCATTTTTTTTACTTTTAGTGTAGAAAGGCTATTTCCATGTAATTTTTTACTATTTATTTTTCTTCTTGAGTTTTTGCTTATTCATATCAATGGCTCATACATTCCCCAGGGTATCTTTCTTTACATAGATATGAAAAAAAACTTTCTTTACGTAATATAATTTAATGCACATTCTTTTTTTCTAAGACTATGTCTTATTTGAATTTATCTTCAAACTCTCAATGTTAATTTCACTGTTAAGATTTGGGGTAAATAATAACTTTGTAATCTTATTATTTAAAAACAAAAACTCTGATTTTATGAACAGTTAAAAACCCACATGAAGTGAACATAAAATTAACATGCTTGTGAAATCAGTAGCTCTACACTTACAGAACACATCCGTAAGAGGGATTAAGGTAAGGCCTGGAAACATCCATGTTGCCCCTGATGCTACCCATATTCATCCTCTGCAGTGAAGGAGAAAGAGCATCAATTCTTTAATGTGAGATCTAGATGTGAATGCTGGCTGTGTCCTTTCCTTGCCATGTGATCTTTGGCAAATATTTTAATTTATTTGATTGCAGATTCTTTATATATAATATATATACACACATGACTATATATAACCATTTATATGGTTATAATATCAATTTAAAGATTATGAGAATTAAAAATAACTTTTGTAAATTGTCTAGTACACAGAGAACAACCAATAAATGAATCACCAATATTTTAAAACACCAATTTTTTTTTAACATGAACTTTTCTTCTTTTATCCTCACAGCAGCACCATGAGGTATTTTCTCTATTTTACAGGTTGGGAAACCAAGAGCTAAAACATTGAAGTACCTAGTTAACGTAACACAGCTAGGGAGAGGGGGAGCTAGGGCCTGAAGGTCGGCAGTGTACTACCAGAACAACGGCTCCTAAACCCTGTGTAAAACATTTATAATCTCACTTTTATGACTTTTCTATCACTATTCTCACATTGCCAATGAGACGCCTAACCCCCGTTTTTTATGTCGTGTAAATCTTAATCATTCTTCAAGGTGAACTTAAATTCTAACACCTCCATGAAGGTTTTTCTTTCTCCTCTTGAAGTAGGTTTGGCCCTCCTGTACCCCCACAGTAGTTATATAGAGCACTTTCACACCACTTACAGTGCTCAAATTATATTATGCCAATTTGCCTTAGGTCATGATCTTCTTGAAGACAGAGACTATATTTTATTTTTCGTGTCCTTTCCCTATATCTAGTTCAGGGAAGTGCACATAATAGATGCCCAACCAAGATCTGCTATATGAGCAGTAAAGACAATATGAAGTACAAAGTCAAAAGTATCATGTAAAAACTAAGCAGATGAGACTAATTAAAATATATTTAGTCATATTTTGAATAAAGTCAATAATTTGTAATAAAATATGCAAAATTATATGCCAAAAATCTCTTGCTAGTTCAGCACACATATACATTTTTCACCCACAGAAAATCTAGCAGAAATATCTATCACTGAAACAATCAAATCAAATAATTAGGGATATGATAAAAAAATTCTACCACAAATTATTGATCCCATATGTATATATCTCTCACATATCACATACATGCATACGCTTAGACACACACAAACACAGAGTAGACACATACACTCAATAGAAGCAATTTGGGAAAAGCATAAGTAAACTTCTTTTACCGTGTCCTAAAGACGGCAGCACTGATTTATCCACTTCCCTCTCTTAACAATTGAAACCTAAAGCCTTTATCACATAATATTTCAGCAGGGCACATGAAAAAGGAAATGACACATTTGTATGTTGGAAATCTTTCTTAACAATGTATTTCAATAGTACTCCCCTCAGTGCACAAGTTTGCAAAATCTAAATTTGTCAGATAACTCATTCCTCTTCCCATCTAGGACTTCACAAAAGAAAAAGAGAAGTAAAATGAAAAAGAAATGGAGTTAATGTAACAGGGTACATAATGTATGGCAGACTGATCTTTTCCTTTTAATAAGATATGTCTGCCTTCTATAACATTCTCATTATTATTTATCTTCTATTAATCTCATTATCTTCCACTAATTCTCATGATCTCTTTCGTACTATATAACCTTGAGGGAAGACTCCATGTTTAAGTGATTTGTTTTTCTTAATCCTTTTCCCTATATCCCTTATCTCTAGCTTCAAACACAAAACACAGGAGGAAAGGATTCCTACTAAGTAAAAGTAGTAATCCCATACTACTCACTTCAGCTCTGTCTATAGTGATGTTAGCATTATCTATCGATCTCTTTCGAGCACCTAAAAAGTTACTTATTTCCCCAAGAGTATAATAGAGGAAAGGGGTCTCAGGCATAGAATCAGAGCAAAGGAATGACCTTCATCTTCTACCCCTGTCAGAGTTTTACACTTTTAATCTCATTTATTTAATCACTTCAAGTTCCAGTAGGACACGTATAATAAAAAACACACAACATTACACGAATGAGCTAATTTTTAGATCGATTCTTTTGGGGGAAGGTGTTTAATTTATATTCCATGGATACTTCTTGGTGCTCCAAACAGGAACCCCACCAGGTTCTTACAGCGAAGAGCCAAGAAAACTCAAAAACTCAATTGGCGCCTCTGGAAGAGGGAGGGGAAAGTAAGCATTTTTAAATGTCCGGTGAAAGACTGGGATTTAATCAGTTATAGAACACTTCCCCTCCCCCATACCTTACCGCCTCTTGGGCTCCAGTAGGATAAGAGTGGATTAGAGCGGAAAGACCTGCAAAAAGTTCTTTTTTAAGGGAAGTTTGTAGGGAAACCCCCAAACTACAGAGGAGACAGAAACAGACACTGGAGGAAATTTTAGCCTCCGACAGCTCCAGCTCCAGCAAATATTAAACACAGCCCAACTCCTAGTGAGGTTCCCATAAAACTTCACACTAACATACTGTTCACCTCAGTTCCTATACCTGACCTGACGTATCAACTCCAGTTTTCAACAAAAGACATGCTGCAAGTCAAGAAAGTGTGTGACGGCCCTAAAAGTCACAGGTTCCTTGGATAGTTAGGGAAGTGGTGAGGGGTAAGGGTGGGTAGAGTATGTACAAAATACTAGTGACTAATTTCCCTCAAGCAACATTAACAAATCACCCCTTCCTCGTGAGACACAAAAATGCCAGTTAAGAAAAAAGTGATTGTGATATTTTTAAGTGATACTTTTAAAACATGAATGCCCTGAATTTAGGGAAGTCTGGCTTCAGAGGGACAGACGCATGTAGTTTAAATAAGCTTAAATGTGGTAAAAGTGTCAATTTAAGCTTGAGCAAAATTCATTAAGCAAATTCTTCCTCTTTTTCTTTTTTTTTTTTTTTTGCCACACCACACGACTGGTGGAATTTTAGTTACCAGGGATGAAACCTGGACCCTCAGCAGTGAGAGCCTGGAGTCCTAACCACTGGACCACCAGGGAATTCCCTCCTTAAGCAAATTCTTATCCAGAAGTCTCCTGGAATCATTATGAGATGTCAGGCTAGGGGCTCAAAAGAGAACAGAACTTTCTACCACAGCTAAGAGAATGGCAGCAAACTGAGTATCACTCATTTTATAGCAACTTTACATGTGCCATATTCTTTCCTACTCACAGCAAAAAAATTCTTCATTTTAAAATGAGAGAACTTAAAGACTCTTCAAAAAATTTATCTAGGGACACCTGGCCAGTGACAGAGCATGAACTAGAATCTATATTCTATGATGTTCTTTCCACTATGCCACTTGGATCCTTAGTTTTCATGAACACACATAATTACTCATCTCTACATCTCCATTTTCTCCCATATCTTCAGAAGCTATGGCTGATGATTTCCAGGAGTGCTTCCAAAGCTCAGATCTGTCTTTTCCTGTTTGATCTGCCTCCATTAGCTTTCAGAGAATAAAGGGCTCTCTCTTTGACTTCCAGATCTCTTGAAAACACTACTCCTTAGCTGACTCTAACCAGGAATCGTATGGGGAAGGTGATTCTGAGCAATGTAGTTCCTGGCATCTCCCGTGGGGCACAGGAAAGACAGAAAAAGTGTAGTGAGGCAAAAAGCAATAGTGGATGTCTATGTAGTCTGACAACTCAGAAAAGGACACTTACCATCCAAAGAGGGAGTGGATACTGAATTGCTGAAAAGGGGGAAAGACTGCCTTGGGTGCAAAAGACAGTCATCCAAATGCCTGAAAAAGACAGGAACATGAAGAGTGTCAAAGACCAGAGCAAGGCCAACGTGGCCGGGGTAAAAATGGAAAAAGTGGCAAGCAAGGTTCCACCTAAGGCTGAGCGTTGGGTAGGTGGCCATGAACTGAGGAGTTTTTCTTTATCTTAAGAGCAGTGGAGGGACTTCCCTGGTGGTGTAGTGGCTAAGAATCTGCCTGCCAACGCAGGGGACACGGGTTCGAGCCCTGGTCCGGGAAGATCCCACATGCCGCAGAGCAACTAAGCCCGTGTACCACAACTACTGAGCCTGCACTCTAGAGCCCACAAGCCACAACTACTGAGTCCATGTCCCACAACTACTGAGCCTGCACTCTAGTGTCCGTGAGCCACAACTACTGAGCCCACATGCCACAACTACTGAAGCCCGTATGCCCTAGAGCCCATGCTCTGCAACAAGAGAAGCCAGCGCAATAAGAAGCCCACGCACCACAACGAGGAGTAGACCCTGCTCGCCGCAACTAGAGAAAGCCCGCACGCAGCAACGAAGACCCAACGCAGCCAAAAAAAATAAATTAAAAAAAAAACAAAAAAGCAGTGGAAAGGCATTAATGATTTTGAAGTGGGATGAATGAGCCATATCTGGGTTTTAAAAGTTGACTGAATGCAACATGGAGAACAAATTGGATGTGGGCAGTGTGGTTGAGCACAAGTCAACTAGTTAGGAAATTACTGCAATGGTGTCTGGGAAAGTTGATGGCAGCTTGGACTTGGGTGGTGTCAGTGGTAAAGGGGAGAAGTGGAGAAAGATATTAAAAGGCGAATTTAATGGGACTTGATAATGGATTTGATGGTGAGAGATGGTGGGCTTAAATTTTTCTCATTTACTACTCCAGACCCACTCTCCACCTTTCTCTATCCTTCTATTTTCCCCAGGAGCTTGACTTTCTGGGCTGAAACACACAGCTCTCTTGATCTCTGGCTTCCGATGAGGTCTGGCAAATGGCAGCCCAGCAGGAGATTTGTGAAAGGAAGGAGAGTTGGTTCTTCATGTTAATTGTCTAGAAATGAAATAAATACTTATTACCTGGGAATGTTGGTGGCCTCTTAAGGGCTACTTGACCTATATAAGCAGAAAATTTCTGTTAGGCAGAAACCTCTTGTTACTGTGGAGATTTCAGTATCATACCCATTTCCAGAACTGTGATAGCTAAAATATCCACTACCTTTTAAGAATAACCAATGGCTGGTGATAGGACTTAGGGTTGGCAGAATAATGTCCTCCCCCAGAAAGCTATCCACATCCTAATTCCCAGAAGAATGTTATGTTACAAGGCAAAGGGGAATTAAGTTTGTACATGGATTTAAGGTTCCTAATCAGCTGACTTAGGAAAATTATTCTGGAATTATCTGAGTGGGTCCAAGGTAATAACCAGGATCCATAAAAGTAGGAGAGAGAGGCAGAAGAAGAGGGTCAGAGGAAGTTTCCAGTTTTGATGACGGAGGAAAAAGGCCACAGGCTAAAGCCTGTGAGTGCCCTCTAGAGGCTGTAAAAGGCAAGAACATAGATGTTCCCTTCAGTGTTGAGAAAGTAATGCAGCCCTGATGACAACTTAATTTTAGCCCAGTGAGATTCATTTTGGACATCGAACCTAGAGGACTGTGAGAAAATAAACTTGTATTCTTTTTAGCCACTAAATTTGTTAATATGTTATTGAAGCAGTAGAAAACTAACCCAGGACTCTTTGTTTGTTTGAGCTGCCATAATAAAACACCGCGTTAGATAGACAGGGTGGCTCAAACAATAGAAATTTATTTTTCACAGCTCTGGAGGCTGAGGTCCAAGATCAGGGTGTCAGCAGGTTTGGCTTCCCCTGAGGCCTCTCTCCTTGGCTTACACATGGCTGCCCTTTTGCTTCTCCTTCACATGGTTGTCCCTTGATGCTCACATTCCCCTGGTGTCTATCATTCAAGTTTCTTCTTCTTATAAGGACACTAGTCATATTGGATTAAGGCCTCATTTTACCTTAATCACCATTTTCAAGGCCCTATTTCCAAATACAGCCACATTCTCAGGTACTAGGGGTTAGGACTTCAGTATATGAATTTGGGGAGAACACGATTCCGTTTATTAACAAAAACTATATCATAAACCTCCCTTGACGCCCTCTCCAGAGGTTCCTAAGGCAATAAACCAAGGTGATTTACTGGTGTCTGTTAAATAGAGACTCAGAGCTCATGCCGTTCTTGGCCCAAGTCCATTTCACAGTGGATCCTAAGGGACTACAGACCCATCCTATGGTTATTTCTCCAGTCATAAATATGTATTGAGAATAGATATATTTAACAATTGGACGAATGCACATTGGTTCCTTGATCTATTGGGCAAAACCTCTTATGGTGGAAAGGGTCAAATAGCAGCTAATGAAACTTCCCCTCCCTATCAGGATAGTCATCCAAAAGCTTTCCTGCATCACTAGGAAAACTCTTGAGATCAGGGCACAATCAAATATTAATGTCGCAAAGCTGTGATTCTGGGGAAATGATATATGAATGAAACGTGAAAACACTCATTTCCGGTGTAAATGTCCACTAGAGGGCACCCACTGGGGGACCGAATAATCTGACTGACAAAATGACTTTCTCTGGTGAAAGCCAGCCAGTTTTTTCCCCGCAGTTAGTACACGTATAAGTCATATTGCAAAAGAGATGAAAGTGGCTCCTGAGCTGAACAACATGGGCTTCCTCTCAAGAAGGATGATCTGCATATTGCAAATGAGTTTCCAATATTTCAACAGCAGAGGCTAATGCTAAAACCTAATCTGGTTTCTTCCAGGGAAGAATGTTTAATCCTCACTGGAATAAACACTTGCTTAGGATGTGGATTTGCCTTTCCTGCTTTCAGTGCTTTCCCCAGCACCAGTTAACAGATACACGGAATCCCTTATTCAACACTGATGTATTCTACACAAGATTTTTTCTGACCAAGGCACATATTTTATAAATGGTTCCAACTTCAAAGGCTTCAGGAATGGGTTCTGATTGGTTACATTTGACCATTCATTTTCCCCTAGAGGTGGGGTTTTATAAGAATGCCAGCTCTCTCACAAATAAAGTGGTTGGATTAGGATAAGAAATATGTCTCAGAAGAGACATTGGTGGTACAGGAATATCCTAGCAATAATTTTCTGTTCTCTTAAATTTCTTATTTATCATAGTGTTGTTTGACTTTTCACCTATTTGTCCCATTTTTCAAACAGAATGAGAACATGCATATTCTCAATATATTTTTAATTAAAATGTTAATTAAAATACCTTACAATAATACTTTCTTTTTTCTAATGTTGATTAACTTTTTATTTTGTTTTATTTTATTATTATTATTATGTTTTGGCTGTGCTGCACGATATGTGGGATCTTAGTTTCCTGACCAGGGATTGAACCCATGCCCCTGCAGTGGAAGTGTGGAGTCCTAAGCTCTGGCCTCCCAGGGAACTCCCACAATAATATATTCTTTAGGACACATATTGTTACTTTTTTTTTTTCAGTCTCACACCTAGTAGGCCCTTAATACTTTTTTTGAATGGACAAAAATCGAAAGAAATATTACACAGGTTATCTCATATCATTCCTTACAATGACCTTACATTCTAGACGGAATAGTATTATCCCAGTTTAAAACTGAGAAAACAAAGGCTCAGAGAAGATAACTTCCTTAGCCAAACCTATCAGGATGGTAAATGACTGAATTAGAACCCAAATTGTTTGTTAACTGATCATTCTTTGCAATACTATACTACCTGTGAATATGATAATGATGACTGAAATGGGTCCAAAGAGGTTGGCTAAAGAGCATTAGAAACACTTTTGGTTGCTAGTAAATCCCCCACTGTGAGTATATATCTTCTGGGGAGCCAGGGTCCACAAGGCTGCAAGTTCAAGAAGGTTTCTCTTCCTGCTCCTTGAAAACTGGAGGCCAGGCCAGTGACTCAATCCTGCCTGAATTCTGAGTGTTGAGAAAATAAGACAAAGACTTTAGGATAGGTAGGAAACAATTCATAGCAATGGTGGGAATGAGAGTCCAGAGAAAAGTTTCTTATCAAGGATCCCGTGTGGGTGATGCTATGAGTAACATCCTTAACTGAAGGTGGCTTTGGGCCTGCGTGCTTAGCCCACTTTACTTCTCAAGCTGGGCTCTCCAATCTTCCCACTAATTGGACCAGAGGGACCAGAGAGTCTTTAAGTCCTTTTTTTTGCTGCTTACATTAGCCAGAGTTCTTACTACTACAGTGATGATGATAACCAAATAGAAGCCGATGTAGAGAAACCAGATGGTCTCAAGAATACATATTCTTCTCTGGCTAATCACCATTGTCTAGGACTTTTTTCTTTTCCCCAGTTCAGTTGTTAAGAGTTCAAAGTTTAATAGTTTACATGATTTCAATGGTAACTTTATAAATGGAATGCTGTCTCTACTGAATCATGGGCAGTATGAATAAATGAATTCTTACATAAAAATTGGTCATATTCTATTTCTCTTCATTAGATATGTAATATGGAGATAGGCTTTGTGATCTTTAGTAAAGACCCACTTAAAAATATGCACTCAATCCTTAGCTACTTAGAGGTAAACACCTTAATTTACCCATATCTAAGATGAAAAGAATAGTTAGAACGTTGTTAATTGGGCTCTGATGCCTGAACAGATCTGAGGGAGTCCTGCAGCTCTCTGCAGGACAAGAACATCCAAAAAGCACCCAACTAAGGAGAACAATGAACATGATGAGGATGAAAGGAAATGGCAACTTTTTATCATCAACCAAAGTGAAGAAACCCCATAAAAGACAAAAAGCAACACCATCTTCCAAATAATAGTTCAAAGAAGAGGATGATTCAGAAAAATGAAGAAATGGAATTCATATAACCTGCTCAAGATTGCATTTTTCTCTGTAATATAAATGGCAATTGCAATGCTTAATCTTCAGGCTCCTACTATTTAGATGTGAATACAAATTATCTTAAGAAAATTCCTTTGCAAGGCAAAAGGTTTTTTAAATTTAAATGAGTTCTTTCCCATCTGTCATAATGCTTACAACAAGTTTACACAGACTTCACATTGCACTGATTTAACCAAAGGGAATAGTCTTCCCTGGTTGCTTTTACATCAGATGGAAGAGATTTTGTTTATTTGTTCATTTCATTTTGTTTTTACTGTGGGAGACAGTGGCATATCAAATATTCCAGCCCGTCTCCAAAACCTATACCCCAAACACTGTATTTCTTACATTTCAAAATACCTACTTAGCTGAGACAGATTAAGGAGAATTGTTAGAAAATTGGTTACTGAGATTATTATGTCTCAAAATAAACTCTTTGCATCCAAATCACTTGCTATATTCATACAACATAGGAAAAAACAAGCAAGATGAGGTCTTCAAAGATAGAGTATAAATCAGCTAGTAAAAAGCTATTCAAGGGCTTCCTTGGTGGCACAGTGGTTGAGAGTTCGCCTGCCGAGACAGGGGACACGGGTTCGTGCCCCGGTGTGGGAAGATCCCACATGCCGCGGAGCGGCTGGGCCCGTGAGCCATGGCCGCTGAGCCTGCGCGTCCGGAGCCTGTGCTCCGCAACGGGAGAGACCACAACAGTGAGAGGCCCGCGTACCATAAATAAATAAATAAAGAATGGCTGCCAAGATTTTGAATCCTGCCTCTGGTACTTGCTGACTGTGCCATCAGGCATGTTATTTTATCTCAGTTTTTCATCTGTAAGCTGATTTTCAAAAAGATCTATTAGAATTGAATAAGTTCATAGTTGTAAAGCACGTTTAACAGTGCTTGGCATCTGGTATGTCCTCCGTGAGTACATTGTTACATTGTATACGGTAAATTAAAAGGTTAGAATTGGAAAATGTAAAACCAACATTGAATCTTCTTCATTAATATTACAATACTTTTTCTTAAAACAGCAATCTCTTAGGAAAGACAAACTGACTAGCAAATTTCTTTCATCTCTGATAACTCATGTGTAATATTGGCATGCTATTTTACCCAGTACATTCACCTGAGTACACTTCGATGTCAGCAAGATGGATTGTTATATTTTCTATATTCTTATTTATTTCTCTCCTGAATTATTCTTGTCCTTGAAAATTCAGCAATTTAAATGAACCATTTAAACTTTAAAATGGTTGGAAAGATTCTTGTTATGTATACCATCATGGTTGATTTGCTCATGAATTCTAGCATTTTGACAACATGGGAAAAAAGTCACACATTCTAGAGCCAAACTACCTGGCTTCAAATTCCAGATCTACTCTATTTAGCTACGTGATTTGGGGCAAGTTATTTAACCTCACTGTGCCAGTCTTCCTCATCTCTAAAACAGGATGAAGGAGAACGTTATCTCATATTTTATGGTGAAAACTGAATAAGTTTATATAGCTGTGCTTTCACAGAGCAGATAATCATAAGTATTCATTGGTATTATTCTAATACCAGTTATAATCGGTATTGTTATAATAGTTCTTGTGACATCGTTATATTTTAATTTTTGTGTCCATTTTTGGACCCGTGAAATATATACTTTCTGTAATTTTTTGTGGATGTCAATTTCTTTGACATTGTCAATATTTCAAAAAAATGTTTATTGAGGATCTGTTATGAGTTAGCTGCTTTGACAGACATGTAGGTGGAATAAATATAATAAAACACTCATTATGCTTGGGTTTAGAATCTAGAAGGGGCATGTGGAAGGCACGCTAGGACTCATCAACAGTGAGTTCTCCTTTCCTTCCTGGGTGTTTGGGAGATCAAACTTTCCAGCCCACTTGTGGGGTCATGTGACTGCTATGGCTGAAAAAATACGAACAGAGTAATATGAGTCACTTTGGGGCTAAGGCAATGAAAAGTGCAAGTTCAAGCAGAAAGGCATAATGGAATCTTAAGATCGTAAAGATTATTCAATATCAAATTACACATTATAAAGAAAATGACACGACACCAAAAATAACATGCCATAACATGCACAAAACATAACATACTTGAATTAGTATTGAAAATACTATTTCTTAGTATGATAATTTGTTCGTTAGATTAATAACTTTGTCTCTTTTCAAAGAAAATAAAACACCTTAATTTTAGAGAATTTCACAAAATGTAAGAATAGTTTATAAAATTCCAAACAAAATGAATTTAACAGAACTCTCAGAAATGTTTTGACATCTTTAGAATGGAATCAGTTTCATGATATTCACAGATTCTGCAAAAAAGAATGACATTTTATTCATGAATCACAAGAACTCAAATCATATTTTCTGTTATTTACTAAAACAAAAGGAAAAGTGTTGAAATGTATGTGCATCTATTTTGAGTCATGGAATTTAATAAAATAATGTCATTTAAAAAATAGACTTGTTTTTCAAGACATTTGAATCAAATATTTATTAAAACCTGAGTTATCCTTATAGTAAACTATGGTCTGTTTTTATAAATAAAGTTTTATTGGAATGCAGTCATGTCCATTTGTTTACATATTGTCTATGGCTGCTTTTGCTACAACTTCAGAATTAGGCATTTGTGACAGCGAGTGCATATCCCACAAAGCCTAAATTATTTACTATTTGACCCTATATGAGAAAGTTTGCTAACCCCTGCTTATAAAGAATTTCTATTAATTTATTCATTTTTAAATATTTTGAATTTCACTCAGGAGTTCAGTGCACCAAAAGAGAGACCTAATGATCTTTAAAGTACTTAGGAGTTTTAAGCAGAAAGGTATTTAATTCAGGGAATAAGATATCTACAAAATTGTTGAAAGGTTTGAAGGGGCCAAATCTAGGCTGGGGCTCTTGGAATGTCTCCCAGACAATTTAGGAGTGAACTTTCAGGGTACCTACTACCTCTGAGGTATCCAAAGGAGGGATCTGGGCCCAAAGACGAGGACCCAGGACTCTGCCTCTTCAACTGCTTCTCATCCAAAGAGCTGAATAATGAATACCATTCTCCAGAACTTTGCTGCAGGAAAGTTGTACAGACGCATGTATTTGCTTCTCAGAAGCAAAAGGCAAGGACTCCAGGAAGATGGGCTCTACCTATTGTACTTTCTAATTTGCAAAGGAGTTATTCTTACTGGATAATTTTTACTCAGGCTCGATCTACAAGGGAATGTGGAAAATGTGAAATGTAGTTTTTGTTTTTTTTTTTTTTACTTTCAATATCTTCATCTAGAAGAAGGGTAGAATGGACAGACTTTCAGTGAGCCAATATTGAGAATCCACCTGATCATGTAATAAAAGCAACAATTATGCTTATTAAAATTATTTGATTAGAGGATAAATATTACAGGCTAAGTGAAATAAGTCAGAGAGAGACAAATACTGTTTGTTATCACATATGTGGAATCTATGAAATACAGCAAACAAGTGAAGATAACAAAAAAGAAGCAGACTCACAGATAGAGAGAACAAACTAGTGGTTACCAGTGGCGAGAGGAAAGTGGGGAGGGGCAATGTAGGGGTAGGGTATTAAGAGGTACAAACTATTAGATATAAAATAAGCTATAAGGGTATATTGTACAACATAGAGAATATAGCCAATATTTTATAATAACTATAAATGGGGTATAACCTTTAAAATTGTGAATCACTATATTGTTTACCTGTAACATATAATATTGTACATCAACTATATTCAGTTTTTTTAAAAAAAGTTATAGGGCTTTTCAGGTTATCTATTTTCTCCACTGTGAAGCTTGTTAGTTTGTGTCATTTATGATATTTATTTATTCTTTCTAAGTTTTCAAATATATTGTCTTAAAGATATTCATATTATTTCACACTTATTTTTTAAAGTCTTTAGACCTTGACTGCTAGATATCATGATAGATATTGATAATCTGTGTTTTCCCTTTTTGGTTTTTTTTTGGTAAGGAAGATTGATGAAGTTACTAGGATTAAGTACTTTTCTTTAGGTATCCAGTGACTTTTTAAAAAAAATTGAGGTATAATTGACATGTAACAGTATATTAGTTTCAGGTATACAACATAGTGATTCAGTACTTCTATATATTTCAAAATTATCATCACATAAGTCTAATTAACATGCATCCCCATACAGTTACACTTTTTTTTTGTAATGAGTACTTTTGAGATCTACTTTCTTAGCAACTTTCAAATATGCAATACAGTGTTGTTAATCATACTGTACATTACATCCCCATGACATTTATTTTATAAGTGGAAGTTTGTATCTTTAACCCTCTTCACCCAACTTTTTAATGTGTTTTCCATTTTTATACTGATTAGTTTGGTGAGAGGATTATTCTTTTATTCACCGTCTCAAAGAAAAAACTTTCAGTTTGACTGATTTTTCTCTACTGTTTTTCTGTTTTCAATTTCACTAATTTCTAGTCTTTTCTTTCCTGTTTTTTAGGTTAAGTTTGCCCTTCTTTTTTAATACAATGTTGACTGCTACAAATTTATTTCTAATGATGTGGTCTAGCTGCATTCTACAAATTGTTGATGGTAGTATTTCCATTTTTATCCAGTTCCAAATATTTCCTAATTTTCCATTAATATTCTCTTTGACCCATGAGTTATGCAACAGCATGCTGTTTAATTTCCAAGTGTTGGGAATATTAGTGACATTCTTTTTTGTTTGTTTTTTTATTCTCTTGCTCTCAGAGAACATATTTTTATGGTTTCAATACTTATAAATTTATTGAGACTTGTTTTATGGTCTCAAGTATCATCTATCTGGGTATATAATCTGTGTGCATTTTAAAAGAATATGTATTCTCCTGTTGTTTGGTGAATTATTCTATAAATGTCAACTAGGTCTGTTGTTCAAATGTTCCTACCAATTTTTTTTGAATTATTGAGAAAGTGATGTTCAAATCTCTATGCTTATAGATTTATCTATTTCTTCTTCCAGATATAAGAGATTTTGCTTCATGTATTTTGTATCTTTTTTTAGATTTTACATATTTATGTTTTTTATGTCCTGAATTGACCATATTATTATGAACAATTTCTCTTAAGCCTGTTACTATTTCTTAAAATTTACTTTTTTGATATTATTATATCCAGTGTCCATGTGTGCATGTGTGTGTGTCTGTGTGTATTGACATGGAATATTGTTGTCTATCCTTTAACTTTTAACCTACTAGTGTCTTTGAATGGGTCATCTTCACTTTGAATGATTCTGATATGATTCCTAGTTATCATTGTTAAAGTAACCAGATTGGGACAAGATGAAGTCACTCATGCTAAGACCCACATTAGCAAACCAAACTTTAACTAACTTTCTATGCTCAGCTGTCACAGAAAAGGAGGTCCTATGCCATCCAATCAGCAATTGCCTGCTCAGCACAAGTTACCTAACCTAGCTCCAAGACTTCTCTTTGCTCCATGTAAGGAAAGTTATCCAGCTTTAACCAATTGGTAAATGTCCAGTAAACAAGGCAAAGATGCCCACTCTCACCACTTTTGGGGTTTTTTTGTTTTTTTAAATGTATTTATTTATTTATTTATTTATTTTTGGCTGCGTTGGGTCTTCATTGCTGCGTGCGGGCTTTTCTCTAGTTGCGGTGATCAGGGACTACTCTTCATTGCAGTGCACAGGCTTCTCATTGTGGTGGCTTCTCTTGTTGCAGAGCACAGGCTCTAGGCTCATGGGCTTCAGTAGTTGTGGCACGCGGGCTCTAGGGTGCAGGCTCAGTAGTTGTGGTACACAGGCTTAGTTGCCCTGCGGCATGTGGGATCTTCCCAGACCAGGGCTCCAACCCGTGTCCCCTGCATTGGCAGGTGGATTCTCAACCACTGTGCCACCAGTGAAGCCCAACAATTTTGTTTAACATATTATTAGAAGTCCTAGCTAGAGCAATTAGGCAAGAAAATAAAAAGGCATCCGAATTGAAAAGGAAGAAGTAAAACTACTACTGTTCTGGGGAGAATGGATACATGTATATGTATGCCTGAGTTTCTCTGCTGTGCACCTGAAACCATCACAACATTGTTAATCGGCTATACTCCAATATAAAATAAAGAGTTAAAAAAAAAAACTACTACTGTTTGCAGATGACATGATATTATAAAGACTCCATCAAAAATGATTAGAAATAATAAACAAATTCAGTAAAATTACAGGATACAGAATCAATACACAAAACACTGTTGTATTTCTATACACTAATAGCAAACTATTAGAAAAGGAAGTTAAGAAAACAATCCCATTTCAATTGCATCAAAAAGAATAAAATACCTTGGGATAAATTTAATCAGGGAGGTAAAAGACCTATACATTGAAAACTATAAGATGGTAATGAAAAAAATTAAAGATGAAATAAATAAATGGAAAGATATTGTATGCTCATGGATTGGAATAATCAATATTGTTAAAATGTCCATACTACCCAAAGCAATCTACAGATTCAATCCAATCCTTATAAAAATTACAATGACATTTTTCACAGAAATAGAACAATAATACTAAAGTTTGTGTGGAACCACAAAAGGGCCCACACAGCCAAAGCAGTCTTGAGAAAGGAGAACAAAGCTGGAGTCAACATGCACCCTGATTTCAAACTATACTTCAAAATTATAGTAATCAAAACAGTATGGTATTGGCAATAAAAAGACAGACAGATCAATGCCACAGAATAGAGAGCCCAGAAATAAACTCACACATATATGGTCAATTAATTTACCACAAAGGAGCTAAGAATATACAATGGGGAAAGGACAGTCTTTTTAATAAATGGTGTTGGAAAAACTGTACTACAGTTACAGCTACATACAAAAGAATGAAACTGGACTACTCTCTTAAAACATACATAAAAATTAACTCAAAATGGATTAAAAATTTAAACATGAGGCCTGAAACCATAAAACTTCTAGAAGAAAACATAGGCAGTAATCTCCTAGACATAGGTCTTTGAGATGATTTTTTAAATCTAACCCCAAAAGCAAAAGTAATAAGAGCAAAAATAAATGAGTTGGGATTACAACAAAGTAAAAAAGCTTCTGCACAGCAAAGGAAACCATCAGCAAAATTAAAAGGCAACCTACCGAATGGTGAAAATATTTTCAAATCATAAATCTGATAAGGGGCTAATAACCAAAAATATATGAAGAACTCATACAACTCAACAGCAAAAAACAATCCGATGAAAAAATGGGCAGGTGATTTGGATAGACATTTTTCCAAAGAAGATGTACAGATGGCCAACAGGTACATGAAAACATGCTAATTGTTTATAACCAGGGAAATGCAAAACAAAACCACAGTATGATATCACCTCACACTTGTTAGAATGGCTATTATCAAAAAGACAAGAAATAACAAGTGTTGGTGAGGATATGGAGAAAAGGGAACCCTTGTGCACTGTTAGCGGGAATGTAAATTGGTGGAGCCACTACGGAAAACAAAATGGAAGTTCTTAAAAAAAATAAAAAGAGAACTTCCATAGCATCCAGGATTCCACTTCTGGGTTTTTATCCAAAGAAAACAAAAATACTAAGTTTAAAAGATATATGCACCTCCGCTTTAACTGCAGCATTATTTACAATTTTCAAGACATGGAAGCAACTTAAGTGTCCATTAACGTATGAATAGATAAAGAATATGTGGTATATATAGAGAATATAATATTATATAGCCATAAAAAGAATGAAATCTTACCATTTATGACAACATGGCTGGACTTCGAAGTCATTATGCTGAGTGAAGTAAGTCAGACAAAGAAAGAAAAATACTGTGGTCTCTTACATACGGAATCTATTAAAAACAAAAAACAAAAGAAACAAGCATGTAGATACATCAAACAGATTGGTGGTTGCCAGAGGTGGGTGGTGGGTGGTGGTAGAAATGGGTGAAGGGGAGGGTAAAAATAATAAAAAAAATTCATAAAGAAATAGTTCCAAAAATGTTAACAAGTATTGTAGCTGACATTCAGAATTTTAAAAAAATAAATAAAGCATGAAGTTAATGGAACTCTTGTGTCTTTTCTCATTAACTAAATTTGCTGACATTTTCAACTGGCACAGTCCTTTCCCTGTCCCACACTACCATTCAAAGTGAGCACTGTCTATATTCCTAAGTGGGTGTTTTTATAAGATGGTGAAATGGTGTTTTATCCAATTGACAGTTTGTACATATTGTGAAAACATAACAGAATTAAGATACGATAATGATAGTCTACATGAAGAAAAATGTTATTTGTAGACAATTTCCTTCTAAAATATCAGACATAATGACAGAAAAAAACAATCTAAACACATTGCTCTGATTCGCTGAACACTGCCAGCAAGATGGTACCATTTTATGAGTTGTGATCTGAAACAGTGTGATCAAGAAGCTAAATACAAACTTACCATTTTTAAAATCAAACAATTTATAATTAAATTAAACTGATATAGATTTAATGACACATTTAATCAAAGGCATGGTAAATATTCAAATGGAGCAGTTCTCAAAAATGATTTAATTGGAATTCTGTGACATAGTTAAGTTGATTTGCTGAGGCTGTTTTCACATTGTGAGTTCCCTTTATCTATAAGCAATATCAATATTGACAATTTCCCATGGTGCCACTATAGCATTTGCTCTGCATTTTGCAGATGTGTGCACACAGGTTAAAAGACAAGTGAGTTTTAATTCCCTAGCTTATGAGACTGCTTTGTCCCCAGCCTGCTTTTATGTCATAGAATTGTAAAGCTCTTTTTAGCATTTCTGTGATCTGAGTCTCTGGTTCACTGCACATTCCTTATACTCCTATGAAAATTTGAAAATCAATTTGAGTAGACTAGATCTGAGGCTTCTTTATTATAACTGGTTTAGCATTTCTGTGTTGAAATTTATTACAGTTTCTAAATGTGTATGGCACATTATGTTGTCTAAATTTAAAGAGAAACAAAGACATGTGGCACCATCTGATTTACTCAACATTCTAAACCCCAGTTTGGACATTTAAATTAGTCTAGAAATCATGCTGGAAAATAATAAGGCACATTTTTGGAAAACTATGAGGTGGAAGTAGGGCTTGTTCCCTTTCTTCCTCCACCCTAATGTGCACATTGACAAAATCATACTAAGTTCATATTAAGTTCAAATAATATTCTATTAGGCTTCCCTTTACTAGAGAGGTATGCTCTTAAAAGTAATGCTTTATTGTACAATATTTGAAATTTTCATTAGATACCTCTGCACCAGTGCACAGTCTGGGCCACAATTTTTGCTCTGGCTGCTACTGAAGCATCCAGCTCACAGTGGGCTTTACCCACAAACTGGAGACCCCTCCAGATTTGCCGAAAGCCCTTACCAGGTACCTCTTGCTTTGTATCCCAGAGTTTTGCTGATGATGTCACTCTGATACAAGGATTAGCTGGAACCTTGGAGGGTTCTTTAAGGAAGTAAGGTTAGCCTTGACCAACAGGGACAGAAACTGGCGGTTAAATGGTCTTCTCCCTTTCTTCAGGTAGATTACTCTGAGACACATCATTTAAGTCTCTTCAGGCCTGGGCTTGAGTCTCATAGACATAGCTATAATACTGGCCAACCTGATAAAATATGCTTGTACTCTTTTAACTCCTTCCTTTTTTCTCTTTCCAGGTCTCTTCCTAGGATCAGCCAAAACCTAAAACTAAAACAAACACAAACAAAAAACTGCTTGCACATGAGTGTTCGCATCACGTTTACCTTGGGCATGGGGAGTGGGGGAGGGCAGCTAAAATAAAGTAAATGGCATTAAGTTGCTCCCTGTATGTGCACATTTTATTCCTCTGCCTGAGGTGAAGCTGAAACTAAAGAATGAATGAGAATGATCACAAGCTATTTATCAAGTTGAAATCTTTCCTCACCAGACAACTCCTGCTGTACCCTCCTCTCCCACTGTTTCAAATCCTCCGTGCACTTTTATCTGGCCTGTGTCAACTGGCTCTTCACTTGCTGAGCTAGGGAAGTCCTTTGTCTCAAGGTGAACAGTAGACTATCAGCTATACTGCCCATATCTTTTTAATCTTTCACCTTTCTTTATGAACAATCCAGAGTAAATGTTAATGACAAATGTTTGAATGAATGGATCAAAAAATAATTGTACTCAATCTTAGGTAGTCACTCAGGCAGCAAGGAGCTAAATTAATTTTTCTTCCTCCACTGAATGATAGTCCAGGTGGAAGGAAAATTTCTGAGAAGAACACGGAGTGTCTTCTTCCCTCATTATCCCCCTTCTTTATTGAAGATTGCAAGATGTGCTTCAATAGGTTTTACTGTAATTGGCTATAACTGTTTGGGGTTAACTGTCACTCTAGAAACATGACAGCAATACATTGTAACCAATTAGGAAACTGTATCTTAAAATGTTAGTACAGACAAAATTGTCATATTAAATTTATGAACTCTTATATGGCAACTGCAAGGTATAAATAAGAAAGTTTCCACCTTGATGAAGAATGAGCATTACCACATCATGAATAAGAATCACTAAATGAAAATTTTTAAAGTTTTTAACTTTATGCAGAATTAGTCACCATATTAGAGTGTTTATGCATATTAACATACAGCTTTATGCAAATATATATGTATATGTAGTGGGATGGATCTTTAATCTCAAAATAACGTAACCAGGGACTTTCCTGTTGTGCAGTGGTTAAGACTCGTGCTCCCAATGCAGGGGGCCTGGGTTTGATCCCTGGTCAGGGAACTAGATCCCACGTGCACGCCACAACCAAGAGTTCACGTGCCACAACTAAGGAGCTTGTGAAACACAACTAAGTAGCCTGCAAGCCGCAACGAAGGAGCCCACCTGCCACAACTAAGGAGCTCATGTGCCACAACTACAGGAGCCGGCGCTGCAACTAAGGATCCCACAAGCTGCAACTAAGGAGTACACATGCTGCAACTAAGGAGTACATGTGCTGCAACTAAAGAAGCCGACTGGCCACAACTAAGGAGCCCATGAGCTGCAACTAAGGAGCATGAGAGCCACAACTAAGACCCAGCATAACCAAAATGAATAAATAAATAAATAAAATAATAAATATTAAAAACAATAACTTGAACAGTGAGGCCAAGTCTACATAAAAATTTAGGATGGAAGTAAAATACTTGACCTTTTGGCTTATTTGTAGCTTATTATGGTTCATTATTCCTAAAACACCATAACTGTACTTTAATGTGACAATTTAAAAATTAAAATCAATAAAAAATTTATTTTGCACCCAGAGATTATCATACTAAGTGAAGTAAGTCAGAAAGACAAATACCACGTGATATCACTTATATGTGAAATGACACAAACTTATCTATGAAATACTCACAGACATAGAGAACAGACTTGTGGTTGCCAAGGTGGGAGCGAGGGGGGGTTGGATTGGGAGTTTGGGGTTAGTAGATGCAAATTATTACATATAGAATGGATAAACAACAAGGTCCTACTATATAGCACAGGGAACCATATTCAGTATTCTGTAATAAACCATAATGGAAAAGAATATGAAAAAATAAATAAAAATTTTATGCTAAATCATACAAAATGTGTAAGATATCTATATCTACACCAAGATTTTATTCCCAAGACAATTGTCTTGACTCGCCTTACTGTGAAGAAAGTATATATTAATACTCACTCCAAGTCTTTATGGTTTCATATACAATGAATGGATGAGAAAAGAAAATAACATTTGTAAATTTTCTTGTTTTCTTCATTTATGAAAATTTGGAAAATAGAGAAGTTATAAACAAGTGAATTTAAATTATCCACAAAACTACTAAGAATATACTATTGCAATGAACTTTGCCTGTATTTCAGGTACTTTTATACACGTACAAATAGATGCATTTTAAGTGGATCAAATGCCTCTGGGTCATTTTTCTCCAAATTAATCTTTAGAACTCCTCCTTTTAGCTTCACTACTGATTTGTAACTCCTGATTCTCATTTTTATACAACTTCTCCACTCAAATCTTCCTCATCCCATGTACAGAAGATGGAAAAAAAGAGGCAAGGTTGAGGGGGACCCTGGTCTCAGACCATTTCTCTATTAGCAAGAATCACAGCAAATATATTAGATGGAAAGATTAGCACTGGAGTCTAATAATTTAGTTTGTTCCACGGTTCCATGTAAATTGTCCCATCTCCAGGCTGTTTTATTTTCTGACTCAAAACAGAACTAACAGCAGGCAGTTTGCTCAAGAAACCAGAACACTTGAAGTACCAAACTTCTCATTTCCATCTAGCTCTTCTCTAGAAATTTGGACATATTGCTGTTGCCTGGTTCCTTTTCTATTCACTCCATGTTTACATATGATCAGACTCAATGTAGGATATAATCCATAGGTGTTGGGGGTCAGAGTTTTAGTTTTGAAATCCATGTCAGAGAAAATGTACCATTAATTTTGCCTTTTCATTTTCTCATCTCTTCATGCAAACAACTATTTCTAACTAACCACAATATAAGTTAAAAACAAAGTTTTATTTCTTACACATTTCTATTCTAATACATTTATAATATTTAAAAATATTATATGTTTCTCTTAAAACATTTTGTTTCAAGCACACGTTGTCATATAACATTTTTCAACTTCAGCTCAGATGCCCCTGCTTGATAGTTATTTTTCTTGGTTGTACCCATGAAGGATCTCTAACGCTTCGCCTATGGAAAGATTCCCTCTGCTATTTTGAACACCAAATTTTAAATGAATGAAATCATTTGAATTGTTGTACAATTTTCTTTAAATTGACTTTTACTTTGTTTTTTCATTTGGGGTTAATATAAATAATGTTGCTATAAAGATTATTGTATATGTGTTTGGTATGTTCCACCATCATGACTGGAAGCAGAGGTTCGATTTATTTTCCATCTTAGGAAAAAGAGAAACAAGAGAAAATTAAAATTTACATCTATATTCGTATTGAAATTGGCAGTATCATTTGGTCTTTCTATCACATGCTATATCAGGGGTTATCTCGAGATAAAAAGTATCTATAAACACTAAAATTTTGTGTGTGTGTGAATACGAAAGAGTGAAATTTATAGATAACAGAGTATGCAAATATTCAGATTTAGTAGGTAATGATGAGCAATTTTCCAAACTATTAGTACCAATTTGCACCCATGCTATCAGGAAATTAGTTTTCAGATGCTTTTCATTCTTATTAATTTGGTATTTTCTGCCTTTTTCATTTTAGACACTCTGTTATATGTGTGACTTTAATTTGCCTTTCTCTGATGACTAATCAATTTGAGCACCATTTTATATGTTTATTGGCTTTCGGATATCCTCATCTGTGAAATGCTATTTGAGTTTTTAGTCTGTTTTTCTACTGGGTTGATACTTTGCCTTTTAGATTTATAGGAGATTTTCTATGTTTTATGTAAGTTCTTTGTCAAACATATATAGAAAATAATCTTTCAGGAGAGTAGTTGACTCTTCTTTTAACTCTTCTTTAACTTTGTAGCTTTTGGAAGAAATCTTTGCCTGCATCAAGGTCTTGAGGGTATTCTCTTATGCTTTATCCTAAAAGCTTTATTATTTTATTTCAATATTAACTGTATAATACAGCTGGAACTGATTGTTGTATTTTGTGTAATAGAGATTTGATTTGGTCTTTTCCATGTAGAAATCTAATTAACCTAGTACCACTTATTTAAAAGATATTCTTTACCCAACAGCACCGCATTGTAACCTGTGTCACAGATCAAATGACCCTCTGTGTATGGGTTTGCTTCTGGGCTCTTGTTCTGTTTTATTGGTCTTTTTGTTGTACTCTTTAAATATCTTGCTAATCATGAAGTTTTCATTGTATTATTAGCAAATATCTCAAACACAGAATCCATTCACAATCCAATTTATTTTTCACAATAATATGTGCAATTTTGTATTTCAGAACACTCAATAATTTATTTTTTTTGTAACTTCTCATATTCTATTAGGTCATCAAGGTTTTTGCCTCATAATGAGGCTGATGAAGAGTTCATACTTAGAGTAGACATGACAACAAAAGACTTTTTTTTATTATTCCCTTGTCCTTAATGATCTTCAATATATGGTTTGTTTTGGTGAATATTTTCAAATACTAGGCCATTCATGGTAGTTAAAACTAGAAAACAGAAACTCCTGATATTCTTAATCAGAAATGTTATATTAATTTCAATACTCTGAAAAGGAAATAAGGCCACTACCAACCCCCTGCATTAAGAAACATTTTTATCTCAAGATAACCCCTGATACAGCATGTGACAGAAGGACTAAATGAAACTGCCACTTTCAATATGAATATAAAACACAGATGTAAATTTTAATTTTCTCTTGCTTCTTTTTTTCCTAAGATGGAAAATAAACAGAACTTCTGCTTTCAGTCATGATGGAGTAATAGAGACTAGATTTCTCCTCCTGCCTGAAACAATTGTAAAACTAGATAAAATACATGAAAACAGTTTTCAGATAATAGACACAAGGCAGCACAAGACAATGATCCCTGAGAGAGGGGAATCTGGTTGCCTGGTTGCCCGGTTGCCCTGGCCTATTGTCTGGCAGAAGTGCAGGGAGGAGCACGAATGATTTAACCCAAAGCAGAAGAACCTGTAAATTGTGGAACCTGTAAAGGACTCAGCAGATGATGGAGGGAATGGCGGTGGGGTGAGGAGACCAGGCAGTTGTTACTGTTGCTTATTCTTCACTCTGTATTTAAATATAGTTGAGACCTGCTCTTTAATGCCACATCCTTGACCCGTTAATCATTCCCTCTTAAAATTTTCTTCGGCCTAGAATCGCACAAACCTGCCTCCAACTTTTGCTGAATGGCAGTCTTCCCTTTTTTGGGTGTCTGCTTTTAACATATTTGTGTAAGTTTCTGTAAAGAACAATCTAGGAGCAACTTTCAAAACTTTTATAAAAATCTGTTATTTAGACCAAAGTATGTCTTCACATAGTTGCTAGGATGCCTGTTAGCTCTTTGATTGATTCTGTGTGAAAACCATTAGTGGGATGGTCTAAATATAAAGAATCAGATAAAAGTGAATCATAATGTAATTTTATTTCATGTTCATAGAGAATGACAATCTTTTATGGGGTTATGTGCTTTATATGTTCCCTTCCCATTATCATCAAGAATAAGCAATTGGTGATTAAGAGGACTGATTTGGAAAAATGAACTGATCCCAGGAAGTAAAGAAATCTGGATTTGCTCCTTCATACTTTTATTAAAGTGAAAATTTGCAGCATAATTTTACTTTCTATTATTTCATCAACTGATTCAAAATTGGGTATTTATCCAAATTTTTAGCTTTAAGAAAATACAGTTTATGTTAAGAATAAATCTAAGCAAATGGATACATTTCTCACATTAAATGATGCCAGATAGTTGGTCCACATTTTCTGTCTATAGAATTCTGAATTTCAACTGAATTAAATCAAGATGAGGAAATATTTTAGGTTGTGTGAATGAAGAAGAAATAGGAAAATAAATCTCACTAAATTTAAGAGAAGATACGGCAGCATTTGAAATAAGGACTACTTTTCAAGGGTAATAAAAACCTAACTAGTTATCTTAGTAAGTTAGCCTGGAAATTTTGGCCTCAGTGGCACTTCAGGGTAGGAGGAAAGCCCAGGTCTTTCCCAGTGTATGGGAGTCCATGTTGTGATGTAAGCCAGCCTATGAAACAGACAAACAAAATTGAACAAAGGAACAAGGAGATGGCTGGGTTTCCAAGTCACTGGACTTCTCACTGTGGAACACTTCAGTAAGTAGAATAGAATCATAATCTTTTTACTTCACTCAATGGCATTTTCTGCTGGGTCCATGCAGCCACATCTAACAGAGGTGATGACACTCATGGGCTGAATCTCCCTAAGATTTGGCAAATGGTTCTCCTAGCTGACGGGCATGGACAGGGAGCAGGAAATATGGTAGCTTTCAGGATTAACAGTGATTAAATTCCAGAGTTATGAGTAGGCAATAAATCTGGGCCTCCTGCCTTCCTCTTTGCCTAAATTTTTATCATTACTGAAGCAAAGAATTGTTCCCATACCTTCCTAGGCAAGTTTACTAATCAAGTAAAATTTTACAAAATCCTTTTTTTTTTTTTTTTTTGCGGTACGCGGGCCTCTCACTGTTGTGGCCTCTCCTGTTGCGGAGCACAGGCCCCGGACGCACAGGCCCAGCGGCCATGGCTCACGGGCCCAGCCGCTCTGCGGCATGTGGGATCCTCCCGGACCGGGGCACGAACCCGTGTCCCCTGCATCGGCAGGCGGACTCTCAACCACTGCACCACCAGGGAAGCCCCTACAAAATCCTTTTTAAGGAAGCCAGTTATATTTGCTAGGACAGGAGCTAAAAAAGGGTAAGCACAAACTGAAACTTACTTTATGATTCTGAATGCTATTATAACGACATATATATATATACACACACACACACATATATACATACGTACACAAGCACATATATTATTTTTCTCATCTAATGTAGCACTTTGAAGTGCCCTAATGGGAAAAAAATTTTATTGTAAAGTCTACTTCTAACTTCTTGATGATGATCATTTTGAACTCTAAATAAGAATTTGAAAAAATGGAGACACTATCTCTATAAGCATCATTTTCCTCATCTTTAAAACAGAAGTGTTAACAATGTCAGTCCATAGGGTATTGGCGGAGTCCTTTAGAACCTTGCCTGTAGAGGGCTTAGCACAGTTCCTGGATGCAGAAAATCTTTACAAAAGCCTGCTGTTGTGGGAAAGAAAAGACAAAGCAAGCATGAATAAACTTACATGCATTCCTATCACAGGGGAACTGAGTTTATTTCATTCCAATCTCTAGATTGGAGAGCAAGTTTTCCAGGACTCTCTTTTTGGAATTGTGACAAAGACTTCAGGGAATGAGATTTCATCAGGGTGAATCTTCCTTGCTCCTACTGTGATCCCCTGACATCCTAGATGTACTTTATAAAGGACCCCATAGATCACAGCCTGGCTTGTGGAACAGGGGATTGGTGGCTCCAGACCTTATTACAAGTCATTAACTTCGGAATTGCTGTGGGAATTTTAGTGACGCTTCCTTTGTGTTCACATCTTGCATTCGAAATGCAATGAAAGATTAAGGCTCCCCTCCTGTGTATGAGGCCAAAGGCTGGTTAAGTCACAGAGAAATATATTTGAACAATTAAATTCAATTCTCAGCTGGTCTGAAGCTGTGCTCTTTCCTAGGTAATGGCATTTTCCCTAGACTCACACTTTTAGATATCCTGTGAGGGCACTTAAGAGTGATAACCAGACCAGAGAAAAAAGGCCACTAGACCTTCTTACAATTCCTCCATCTAGAAATGAATGAGTCCAAGGAGCATCTCAAGCCACTCCAGGAAAATATGTTCCTGCCGTGTGAGGCCAGAGGAGCACAGAAAGGGGAATAATAACGCGAACTGGCTTACAGGGCAGATTTTGTTTGTTGCCCCTGAGGATCTTGATATGAGCATGACCACATTGTTTTGATAATGGTACCAGGGGACAGCCAGGCTGGATGAGTTGCAGAGAGAGACCAAGAGTCAAAGACCCAGACCTCTGGCAGAGAGAGGAACTGCTCTTGAGAGAGTGGTTCACTGACAGATGGGTGGAAGTGAGAGTAAAGGTGAAACCAGCAAAGTTCCACACTTTACAAATATTTCAGGAGAAGGGATTTAAGGACAAAAGCACTTGGATCATAGGAGAAAAGAAGCCCAACTTTAAAATGGAAGTTTTGCAGGTGATAGTTAAGCTGTGTCATGGGATCCTGTATTTACTGAGGAAAGTAGCTCCAATACTGCTAGATCCCATGAACAGGGATATTTAAAGATGTGTCTGTCTCCCTCCCATAAGAGACAGCAGGCATCCTGACACAGAAATCCCCATGTGTATGTCCAGAGAAGTCTCATTGATTTCAGGATAGACACTGAGTCTTAGGAAAGGAGAGTGAAAGAGATTATAAAAAGTGAGAAATATTTTTAAAATGAAGTTACCAATTGCTAAGGATGGTCCCTACAATAGTTAAATACTTATTAAGAAAAAAAATCAAGATTAAAAAATAAATAAGTAGAAATAAAAAGCAAAGGGGTCTCCTATGAATACAAAGAATAAGAGATGGCATTATTCTCTCACCTGAAGTAGGGCAGGAAACTCTTCTAACTGAAGTACTTATTCATATTGACCCAAATGAGAATGGTGACAAGTGTGATGCTAATGGCTCACCTTGGATATGACTTGGCTGTGCTCTCTTGGCCAATCTGTGGCTTCCATTACAAGTGGGTAGGATTGGGTCGTATCCAAACAGAATGAATGTTGTAAGCTAAGAACTGCAATCTACTGAAAGGATGTTACATAAGATGCAGGTCTGAAATCTCACTGATTTATTGACTCTTAAACAAGGTCAGAATTGCTTTAGTTTCCTGATTGATTAAAACCAGTCCAAAGTTGTCTCCAACTCATTAGTTCAAGACCTAGCATTCTAACTCAAGCATACCTAATAAATGAACCTAATTATATTCACTGAGATTCTCATTTCACCTTTCTTAAAGAAGAAATAATTGACAATATTCTTTAGGAAATTCATGGTACATATTCTTGGAATGAGCTGAAAGAGATTTTAGAGTTTAGAACAGAACAGGAAACTCAGCATTTCCCCCAAAGTAGGACCTGTAGTGTCTGTTTTTTTCCTCTTAGAAAATTATAACTTTAACATATATAAATATCAATTTATATTCTGCTACAAATATCAATTTATGTTTTGCTATATTTTGCTTAGTGTCTTAAGATAATCATTTTTATATATTATTGCACACTCTATTTGTTTCAACCAAAAAAAGTAAAGTGAATGTTGATGGTTCAGTGGTTGCAATCCCCATAAAGAAAAACCTAAGTAAACCAGTGGTATTTGATTGAATAGAAAGCAGGGGAAAGTAAATGACCAAATAATAAAGGTAAATGGTAAAAACTTGTCAAACGGACAGAATTGTTTTAAACAAAAATATAAACCTTGGCACACTTAGCTAACACGTATGTCGTTAACAACTACTATGTCTCAGAAATTGTGTTGAGCCCTGCAGATGCAAAAATTAAGGCATAATTCTGATCTCAGAAGCTTCCATTTTGAGGTTAAAATACACATTAGGAAAATATATGCATATCAGGAAAAAAAGGTTAAAATCTAGCATTAAGAGTCCTTATAGCACCTGAGTTCAGAGTTTGTCACAGGGACATTTCATAGGGGCACTGAGCTTGGACTGCTGTGGTGGGGAGTCATAACTAACAAGCAGAATTAAATAAAAGGGGGCTTTGGCACAGAAAAAGGTCTTCTGTGTAAAGAGAAAAACGAACAAAATAAGAAACTATTAAATGTTTAAGAAACTGCAAATAATTGAGTATGAAAGAAATGAGGACAGGAGAAAAAATATATGCAAATATTTTTATAATTTGGGGTTGAGAAAAAGCTTTCTAAACCTGATACCATGATACCATATTAGGCAGCAAAGAATGGAAGGGAATTACGCAGACCCAGCTGCTTTGGTTGGTATCTTAATAAGAGAGACCTGGAAGAATCTACTCCTAGGATTTCAGCCCTTCGGTTTCCTCTTTTTTTTTTTTTAACCTGCATGCAATGTTGTTTTGAGGAGCAATGAATTAATATTTTAAAAAGTATCTAGAACAGTGTCTGACACATAATAAGCATTCAACTAAATATTAGCTATTACTAATATTAGCAAAATCTGAAACCATAAAACTGTTGATAGATGTAAACTGTATGTAGCACAAAAACAAATTTCATAGAGATAAAATTGTACTGAAATGTGTCACTTACACCGGTTGGGGATAATCACAGACTTCTTAGTGCCCACTGAGTCACATCAGGCTCTTAATAAAGACAAAAGGATAGAGGAGAAGAGGAGAAAGTGAGCGCAGGCAGCACCGGAATTAGAGAGATTTTCAGGCTCAGCCCCACAGGGGCCTTTCTTGGGAGCACAGGAGGTGTTTCATCTTCAGGTTGCAAAACACCAAGATATGCCTCGGAAATCTTAGCTCCAGGGGAGCCTCAGCAAAAGTTTCCAGTGGGATCTTTCATGCCCAACTGGTCACATAGCCAAGCCAGGCTGTAAAACTTGTATGACCAGGTCTAAGTCATCATTCCATATACCTTAAAATAAGACAAAAAGGCTAGCCCCTGGTGTCTGAAGGACAGTTTTGAACTTTAAACAGCACATCATCAATCACTAGTTCGCACATCTCATCCTAATTTTGGCCTAGGGACAGTACCAGAATTCCAGGCATCTCCAAACATGAGCATAGAGCCGCCCCAATCCAGCTGCAGGATTCCTTTACCTTATACATTCCCCACTTCTGACTCATGTTCACATTTTTAAAATTATAAACTGTTCATCATCACATTTCTGTAACTTTTGCACCACTTACAAAACAGTAAAAGCAAAGAACAATAACAAAAATGATAATTACTTGTATCATTCAATGAAATGTATACTGCTTCAGAGAAACATGTCCATTTCCAAATATTCCAGCCCTACTTGTTTGTAATCATGCAAAACTTGACAACTCTTTTACTTCCTTTCACTACCAAAATTTGAACTTTGGGAATGCTATCAATAGATCAACTAATTAATAATTATTCAATTATTAACTAAAGCTAGTTACTCTCTCCAATCAGCTTCCAACAGAAGAATATTTTGTGAAGGTTTTAATTCAATCTCCCATTCCATTTGATATCAATATCAGTATTATCAATCCAATTTAATTGCACCAACTACACCAATATTAGGATTAAAAGCAGTCCCATTATGAGTTAGAAAAAGATCATTTACAACATTAGTCAGTTTTAAATATAATAGCATTATCCCAGCCTTTTCAAAGGAGCCCTTATCCATATAAGAAATGTTGTCAGGAATTAGGGTCTAAATCAAAAGTAAATTTCAGCTAATTCTGGATCCCAGATCGCTTATGGGTGTAGACATATGCCTTGTTTCATGCCATAAAGTTGTACTAATATGGTTTCCCACTGGGTCTAATCTTTAATTAATGCCCATTTCTCCTCACTGGTAAAAATCCTAGTCAAGTTTAATAACTTGATCGCACTGCTGAGTGCATATGGTTTTTGTTTATAAGTGGGCCTTGGCAGTTAGAAAGCACCTATGAAAATTACACTGTCCAATTATGAATTCTCATAGGCTAGAGGGACAATAAATCTCTTATAAAATCATTCCCTGTGCTTCTACTGTCATGATCCCAGGCCATTACCCTTGAACAGATGAAGTAGCATTAGAATTACTCCCAGTGTTTCTTCACAAGGTGTTGTTAGTGTCATTGACACAGAGCATATGGGCGACTCCAGGTTGCATGCGACTTAAATCAGCTTCAATCTCCACACTAGACTTTTGGCTCAAAACAAATGAGGCGGTTTCTGTAAGCAAATAGCCCAAGTCTTTCGGGCATTAACAAATATAGCTAAGAGATAATAATCTTGTTTTCAGCCTCTCAAAAGGCACCAAGTGAATATAGGCATTACTTTTTTGAATGGTTACTTATGGGTTTCCTTTCTCAGAGCAGTCACTGCCGCTTCCTGCCATTTAGCATTAATTTTCACCAGAGCCTGTGGGGAGGACCATCAGGTTCCATCAAAGGACTGATGCACAGAGTTGGCAGCAATATAAATCTGGTTAATCTGGATTAAGTACAAATTTGTAGGACTAGCTCATCTCCTACATGGGAGAGAGGCAGAAATCACTGATCTCAGCTTAGGCAGGTGAGGGAAACAACCCATGCCATCACATGCTTAAGAACTGGGATAGTAAAATTTTGAGGAAGTGCCATGGGTAATATTTAGAAACCAATCCTTCATCCGGAGCTTATAAATACAATCCAGATCCTGGTGCTACAGGATTAGGAAGAGAAGAAAAATAGGAGGCGGCAAGAAATTTATGTGTTGGTAAGTTCTTGTGTCATCTCTTATCGCTTCTTCCCTATCTTCCCACGATATTTCAACAATCTAACCAATGATGATCCCTCCTTATTTCCATGCATATTAAATTTTAACACACTTTCATTTAATTGTGCAAGCCATCCCTTCAGTCTTTTCTTATCCTGATGGTTTAGTAAGTAGGTATTTCAACAACTATTCTGATTTTTAATCAATCCTCTTCTTTTCACATATATAGGTATATGATAAGCCCATGTATATGATGCTTCTTAGACCACTGTAATATTGCACCTACAGTAAAACTGTTTCTGTGATCGGATAATATATAAGCAGAGGATTCAAAGTGGATAACAGTTTCTGTGATATGTCTCTCAGAAAGTTAGAACTTTCCTTCAGTTACTAGGCATGCAAATCTAAAATAAGAATGAGAATGGATTCCAGTCAAGACCCATAAATATTCACACAGCTGCAGGCAACAGGTCAGTGCATTCCACCTGCTAGCTATGGTCCAGACTGGCTCCACTGAGCATCTGTAGCTGCTTTTAGTTTCTCATGGTCTTGTTGACAAACAAAAGCGCTGTTAGTCATCATTTTGCACTTCTGAGGATGATAGCGGGATGCAGCTTTACTGTGCCTTTCTAAAATTTTGCATTGCTTGCATACTTCCATGGCCGTTTATCTTGTATAGAAAAAGATCAAACAAACAAGGGCATCTACTTTTAAAAAAATTTGTGATTACTTATTTTTAAAATGTTAATGAGGTATAATTTACATACAATAAACTATCAATATATAAAGTATAAAATGTGATATGTTTGACCTGCATCCAGCCTTGAAAACATCACCACAATTAGGATAAAAAACCTATCTATTATCTATTATCCTTTAGAATGTCCTCATGCCACTTTGTAATTCTTCCCTCCTGCCATTCCACATTTTTCTTGTTAACCAGGCAATAGAGATCTGCTTTCTGTCAATAAATTTGGCTACATTTTCTAGAATTTTATATAAATGGAATCATATAGTACTTTCTTTTTTTTTTTTTAAGGCTTCTTTTACTCAGAATAATTATTTTGAGTTTCATCCATGTTTAGGAATATTATAGCTCTGCTTGGCTCTTTACTCACTGATATAAATTTTAGAGATAAATTCTACCAAAAACATCTATTAGCACTTTAACTAGAATATCATTAAATCTATAGATCCAGTTGTGCACAACTGACACCTTGAAAATTCTATGCCTTCCTATCAATAACTATCGTATGTTTTGCCATTTATTTACTTAGGACAATGTTCTTAAGTCAAGTTTTCATTTTCTCCATAGATGATGCATACTCTCATTAGATTTATTCATAGGTAACATACTGGAGTTTTTGTTACTGCAAATACAACCTTTAGTATAGCATTTATAATTGTTTCCTGTGTGTAGAAATGAATTTAGTTTTTATATATTGGATTTGTAACCAATGATTTACTAAATTCTCTTGCTGATTCTCTCGGTTTTCTATATAAAAGCTTATTAGCTGTGAATAATGACAATTTTGTTACTTTTTAAAATATTTTAGAATATAGACATTTATCCTGTTTTGGAGGCTGCCAATGTCTACAAGTGCAAGGTTGAATATAAGTATTCATAGGGGGCATCCTTACTTGTTTCTGATATTAAAGAGAATGCTTCTAACATTTCTGAATTACATTTTCTCTGCATCTTGGTAGATATCTTTGATGATTAAGGAGATTCAACTCTGCATCTAGTTTACTGACAGTCTTTATCATAATTGCATTGAATTGTATTAAATGCTGTTATACTGGGTCTATTGATATAATAATATGATTTTTCACTTTAATTTTTAATTTGATTAATTTATTTTAATACATTTTCTCATGAAAAACACCTTGCAATCCTAGAGGAAACCAAATTTTTTTCCTAACAATTTATTTTATTTGTCATTGGGTTGCTGAATTAGTTTGCTAACATTTTGGGGCGGATAAAGGTTTCTTAGATGTGACAACGAAAGCATGATTCATAAAATAACAAATTGTTAAACTGACTTTACCAAAATTAGAAATGTCTGCTCTTTGAAAGACACTGTTAGGAAAATATAAAGACAACTTACAGACTAGGAAGAAGCTTTCCTAAGAGTATTAATAGGAACATTCTTCATTATAGCAGAAAACAACAAACAAAAAATTCACAAAAAGATCCAAATATCCAGTAGGATGAATAACTAAATTGGGTCTGTTGATTTAATGGCTTACTCTAAGAAGAGAAAATGAACAAGCAAGAGCTAATCACCATAAATGGATTTCAGGAACATGTGGAGAAAAAATGCTAATTCTAGATGGATACATATAATTAGATTACATTTATGAAAATTTTAAAACTGGAAAAAAATATTTTATTCTGGAGAATACTGGCAAAACCATGAAGGAAAATGGATGAATTATTAACTCAAGATTCAGGCTCATGAATGGATAAATTTCAGCCTGCAATCTGGGTGAACATCAGAGAATTTCAAAAATACTGGTGATACGCTTTATTTTTTTCATTCATAGATTTATTATTTAGAACAGCTTCTAGGTTCATAAAGTGTTAAGCAGAAAGTACAGAGATTTCCCATAAACCCCTTCCCTTCACCCCTCCCCCAGTTTTTTCCTATTATTAATATCTTACATTACTGTGAGATATTTGTTAGAATTGATTAGCCAACACTGATACATTATTATTAGCTAAAATTCATAGTTTACATTAGAGTTCACTCTTTGTGTTTCACATTCTATAAGTTTTGACAGCGTAAAAAGTCATGTATCCATCATTACAGTGTCATACACTGTATGAACAGAATAGTTTCGCTACCCTACAAATCCCCTCTGCTCCACCTATTCATCCCTCCTCCTTCCCCATAACCCCTGGCAACCACTGATCTCTTTACTGTCTCCATAGTTTTGCTTTTTCCAGAATGTCATGTAGTTAGAATCATACAGTATGTAGCCTTTTCAGATTGGCTTCTTTCACTTAGCAATATGCCTTTATAGTTCTTCCACATTTTTTTGTGACCTAGTAGCTCATTTATTTTTATCATCAAATAATATTCCATTGCATTAACGTACCATAGTTGTTTGTCCATCCATGTACTGAAGGACATTTTGGTTGTTTCCAAGTTTTGGCAATTATAAATAATCTATTGTTTAAGTGTGTGTGTGGGGGGCAGAGAAATACTTTATTATTATTACTTACACTCTACATATTATACACAATATTACATATTTATTAGATATTTCATGGCTGATATAATAAATTATCCAGTTGTTAATATTATGATATACGCCTCTGAATACATACATATGCCTGCATATATGTACCTCTCTATATATCTAGTAATTATTAAAATAAAAATACATATCTCTCTATATATGTATCTATATGTATGTTTCTGTATATTTATTGACATGCAAACTTTTCATGGCTCACTGTTAGGGGAATAAAGCCTAGTTATAAAAGAATATTCTTAGTGATTCTGATTTTATAGATTTATAGCTAGAGAGAGAGGATAGATAAATAAGTAGATAATATCTGAAATTATGTTCATCCAAATGTTTATAGTATTTGCCTCTGGGTGGTAGATTTAGAATGCTTTTAACTATCTCCTTTTATTATACGGTGAACTTTTATCATTAATATTATCCTTTATATAATTTATCCTATCCTTACATTAAGGATATTAATATCCTTAATATTATCCTGTAAATTTGTAAAAATTTACAAAAATAAAATTTAAGTCATTTGTATTAAACATATGGAAGCATAAAACTTAAATTCAGAAAAGAATGCAGGGAAGCTTCTTAAATGGACAGACAATAGAGACCAAAAAAAGAATAAAATTTTGCCATTTACAACAACATGGACGAACTTGGAGGGTATTATGCGAAGTGAAATAAATCAGACAGAGAAAGGCAAATACCGTATGATATCACTTATATGTGGAATCTAAAAAATAAAACAAACTAGTGAATATAACAAAAAAGAAACAGATTCACAGATATAGAAACATACTAGTGGTTACCAGCGGGGAGTGGAAAGGTGGGAGGGCAAAGATAGGGGTAGAGGATTAAGAGGTACAAGCTATTAAGTATAAAATAAGCTACAAGGATATATTGTACAACACAGGGAATACAGCCAATATTTTACAGTAACTATAAATGGAGAATAACCTTTAAAAGTTGTGAATCACTATATTGTACACCTATAACCCATAAAATATTGTACACCAACCATACTTCAATTTAAAAAAAAATTTTAAATTAAAAACCCCTATAAATTGATTGTAAAATGTTGAAGGAGGATGAAACTTCCAGAAAAAAATAACATGTAATATATAATATATAAAATAATACAATACTAATATTAAATTAAAAATTTTTAAGTCCTTCTGTGAAAGAGTTAAAACCTGAAAAGAGATGTAAAGTGACTTTAAGTGAATCCTAATTGCCAAGTCTACGTCTGTTGGCTCTACCTTCTAATAAATTGAACTTTTTTGATTTGTGATTAAAAAGCAAAATCCTATGAATTGATTTTTAAAGGAGTTTGATGCCAAATCTTCATACATGTACTATGTCACTGATAACAGAATTTTACAAGATTTAGTTAGCAAATGAATTTTCATAATTCATGTAGATAAGAAAGACACTATATTAAAACAGACAAGATAACACAGGAACAGACAGAGGGCAATGGAGTGAGACAACCTGGGGAAGGAAGAGAACAGCTTCTCACTGACTGAACCCTTCATGTCAGATTGTTTCTTATTTCGACAAAGGTTCTTTCCGTAGAACGAATAGAGAAAGCCAGTGTGTTAGCAGGAATTTTGCTTCTGTTTTCACATATAAAAATTTACCTGGAGGTTTTAAATGATACATTACTTGTTTTTAGAAATATTTTTCATCAGTTCTCACACAGTTTTTAAAAATAAAGCTACCAAATATTTCAGTGTTTTTGAATTGTATTATTTTACTTTTGGTGTATTTCTCTAATATATGAAGGCAGTATTCAAAAAGAAATTCAGAAACATGATTAGATAGGAGGATATGGATCATCTATGAGTAATTCTTTATAAATACTTAAGCAAATCATTTTAAGAAAAAAACACAGTATTCTATAAGTTAAAGATTATAAATATAAAGGAAAAAAAGTACATAACCAAGGGCAACTCAATTCAAAATGTAACATTCTCTGAAGAAAACCAGTAAAACTATTTTTGCTTTTACAATCTTAGCATGTAATGTGCCTTTGAGTATTTCTGCCACCTTCCCTCAGGATACATATCTTTAATAAACCATAACAGATGTATGCTAAACACTAAATGTATGTTAAAGATCTCCAGCAGGCTGCTTTGCATTTTGAAAAGTAATGCTATTTCAAACATACATTGACTTGTACCTAAAATAATTTTTAAAGCACACACACACACATATATATATACAGATAGATCCTCAAGTAATAACTAAACAAGCATTTAACATCTCAAGACAAAGACAGCAAAACAAAAGAAACTACAAGGACAAAAAAAGAGCCCCATATTCAGAGTAACTTAGATGAGAAAAGCAGAGCTGAGATCATTTAAGCATATAAACTGTCATTTCCTGAAATGATGGCAGTGGAGTCCTAGCACAGTTTTGTAGACGATATCCTTAACCTCATCTCCATGTGAAGACTGTAACCCACCAGGTATTTATTAAGCAAGTGCAATGGCAGATTCCATAGCTCCATGGCCACAGAGTCCCTTGTCTGAAATTAGAAATAAGGTAGGTGTAGAAGAAACTACAAGGCATTCACATAAAATTATTCGTAAATAAGTAAGATACTGTCACTCATGTATAATTGCTGTGCAGAACATAGGACATGCCACCAAGTAACTAAGGGTACCAAGGTAGAGGCAGAGAGTAACTTTTGAAAAACGGATTTGGTATTAGTTCTCTGAGGAGATGACTTTATGGCTGAGATGAGGAACCTCACATGCAAAGGCCCTGCAGTAGGGACAGGTGTGGTGTATTAGAGTTGAAAGCCCTGGGTGTCTGGAGAGTAGTGAACAAATGGTAACCCACGTAGCAAAGCCTTAAAAGGACCGGAGATCTGGAAGGACCTGGCAAATGTTGGCCAAGAGCCTAGACTACTGCATTCAGAAGCCACTGGAGGGTTTAACTATAGAAATGGCATTTTCTGATTTCTGTTTTTAAAATCCCACCTTGGCTGCTCTGAGAAGAATGGATTGTAAGGGGAAAAAATGTAATGATGGAGATCAGCTTAAAAACCTATTCACTACTGTGCCCTCACTGGTTAGCACACAATAGGTGCTCAGAAGAAATGAATGAATTTCCAGGTTACAAGGGAAAGGTGTGAGGAGTCCATGGAATTGTATGTCTAAAAACAAATAGTGTGTAAAGGCACAGCCGTCCTATATATCTCTCTGGGTTGCATGAGGACTAAACATCTCTGAAGATATGGAATCGTGATTTGAGCAATGTTGGTGAACACTCACTGGTAAAATATACAAAAGAAAAGAAATTAAAAAAAAAAAAAAGAAAAGAAATAGAAAAAAGAGGTGGAAAATGACCCAAATACACCGTTAATTTACAGAGCCTATGAATCAGAAACAGCAGCATGTGAAGTTTTAATTGACTATTACACTCTCTGAAATTACACATCTGCTATGCTATGTGTCCCTGAGGATAATATAACTTCTTCATTAATGATGATTCAAATAGAAATCATATTTTACCTCATTAAAATTCATTTAGCAAACAATCATGCAGCCCTTAATTTTTTCCAAGGACTGTACAAAGACGAATAAAGCCCAGCGCTTGCAATCAGTGTCTAGCTGAGGACAGTGCCACCCTCAGGCCCGGTCACATCTACAAACATTAAAACACAAGGACCTTTTTTTCTTTTTTTTCCCCTGATTTGGTCTTATGAGAAAGTTATTTGAAAGTTTAGCAACCTAATGAACCAAGAGAAAATGCAGAGGCAGAAGTGTGCCCCCCAAGCAAGAGGATGCATCCCTGAGTACCCGGAAAGGAGAATACACCCCAGTGTGTATAGAGCATGGTCCAGAGAAAGCGTGACTGTGCTTTTTACGGCTGGCCTCTCCAAATCACCCAACACAGCATCTAAGCGGACCAGTTCTGCAGATTTCCATGCTCCCACCTTCTCCTCTGCCCAGGTGGAGGCATTTAGAATTGCCTAGAAAGCTTGTTGGAAAAGGGAAGTTTTAGGAAGAGAAAACTACCCATTCTCCAGACCTCCATTTTGGTTCAGGCAGATCTGGTAGTGGGCCAGGCATGCCTTTGGCCAGCGCTGCTCCAGCAGATAACAGGTAAAACCAAGGCTCAGAGGCAGCAGGGCTGGAGCGGGGTGAGGGATGGTGGAACTCGGCCCCTTCAACTTTAAGCTGTGGGTTACAAGGGCCACGCTGGCTGGGCTGGCTGCGGTGCCTGCTGGGCCATGGGGTAACCTAAGCTGGACATTGGAGGTAATTTAGAACTTTAAATATTCAGACATGAATACACGAGCCTCTTTCTTTGCACTCACAAATATTAAATGAGCCTATCGAGGTGACTGGAAAAATAACCATAATAAAATATGATAGGGTCGAACTACATGATGGAAATTGCACAGGGTGTGGAACCAGTCAAAACTGGCAGTGAATCATGGCTCCCCCTCCTAATGGCTCTGTTTCCCTTTTGAATGGCCACTGACCATCTCTCAGTGGCTTTAACTATAGGGTGGCAGAAGCAATTTCTACTCCACACAGTATAGTCTTAAGGATTAATACTGTCACAAAGCTGAAGCCACCCACCCCGGCATAGTGCCCAAGACAGTTTAGTGCCACCTCCATGAAACAGGGTGCTATGGAAAATGGTGGGGAGAGAGATTCATTCTTCCCAGGGGCTCACAGTCATGGAAGGCTTCAAAGAAAGGAAGGCATTTAATATGGTCTTAAAAATAAAGCATCAGAAGAGAAATAAAATGAGCAAAAGTATGAAGTATGCAAAATGCATGACTGAATTGAAATTTTTTTTCGGTATGCGGGCCTCTCACTGTTGTGGCCTCTCCCGTTGCGGAGCACAGGCTCCGGACGCACAGGCTCAGCGGCCATGGCTCACGGGCCCAGCCGCTCTGTGGCATGTGGCATCTTCCCGGACCGGGGCACGAACCCGTATCCCCTGCATCGGCAGGCAGACTCTCTGCCACTGCGCCACCAGGGAAGCCCCATGAATTGAAATTTAATTGTGGGGGGAGTGGTAGAAGTTAAAGACAGAATGATTGGTCTGTGAAATGACGTTTTCACAATATACAACTTATCGAGAGGTTTTACCTTGTGGATAACTGGATATTAGTAAGTTTTTGTTTGTTTGCTTGTTTGCTTTGTTTTGTTTTAATGAGAGCAATGACCTCATTGGTCACTCCAAATGCTGACTGGAAATAAATGTTTTAGAAAGATAATTCCCACTTCAGGTTGATGTCTCCAAGAAGGACTTGTTGACCGTCAGTCATTCTCCTAATGCTGAAATTATCACAGAACCTATAGGAAAGTCCCAAATGGTGGTGCCCACAGATCAAAAGTAGGAATAAAACAATTATTTCTGAAAAAATCCAAGGGTTATTTGTTGAACATGCAAGCTGTGATATTTACACTTTTCCCTTTTGTTTATAATTATGTTCACAGTTTATTTCCACATAATTTGTGTTTTAGACCCTACATCATTAAGTTTGATACTTTAGATTCTTTACAATAGTAAAAGTAAACTATTAAAAACTCAGAAGAAAAGTTGTATCACATTTGACTGCAGCGGATATGGAAATAGCAAAACATCTAAAATTGCCCAGAGCAAGGGTGTGGCTTGGTTCCTAGAAAACTTCAATTGGATTGGATTTCTGAGATTTTTAAATACTTCAGGTTTTAATGCTACAGTTTCGTTGCCTTTCATTGCTCTGGTGGAAGTAAGCTGCTTCATGCTTTACTTGCTTTTCCTTCTCAGATTCCATTTTAAATAGTTAAAGCCTAGCTACATGGTAATGAAGGAAAGTGGAAAAGAAGAGGCCAGAAAGAATATTTGGTATTTCAGTGCTTTAACTTCACAACTCAAAGGTTTTGAATAATTTATTGTCCATAAAATAAGGCTCCCTTGTCTATTTCTAAGCACTGGATACCAAACAGCAAATATGAATAACAAAATCCTAGTCACTTTTATAATGAATTCGTTGCGCCTGTGTGGCACTTCTGGTCATTTTATTGCTTTTCCACTTTTGTCCAAGTTAATAAAAGAAGCTGATACCTCCTTCCTACCTAAACAATTCAGCAGCAACTGTGGGGATAATAAAAAGATGCTTTACAATCCATTTGGATAATTTCTTGAAGCAGGCTTAGAACTATCTCATAATTCTCAGCCTAATGTGAAATAATATAAGTCATAAAATCCTGGCACTGGAGTGGAAACGACAAAGAGGTCTAGTATGAAGCATGATGTGCATCTGGGTGGAGGGATGCCTCAATCATTCTCACCAGAATCACTCTCTATCATTTGCAAAATAGAATGAAAGCAAAATATTCTGTGTTGCAATGTTATAACAAATTTTTTAGAAAATGTTGCCAATACGTGAACTGATAGCAGAAAGACCAGAACATTTACTAGCCAACATGGGAAATATTAACAATTTTTCTGGGACATCATGGAGAACCCAGGACAATCCCTAACAAACCAGAATTTATTGTCACTAACCAATACTCTTTTCCAAAACTGTGACTTTAGTACTCTTTTCCTGTTTTTTTGCCTCAGAGTTCCTGCTGCACATATTATTTCTCTACTTAAAATTCTTCAGTGGCATCTCACTGTAGTTGAGACATGTTCCTAATTATAAACCAGGTTTATAACACCTACACAATCCATTCTGCTGGTGCCTCCCTTGTGCTGACTGTTGTCGCTAAGACTGCTCTAACCATTCGGCTTTTTACCATTCCTTGAGTTTGCCAAGCTAATTCTGGCCACATTTCTTTACATTCCTCTGTCTGAGTTGCGTTTCTCCTGCATCTTTGCATGGCTGGTTCCTTTTCCTCATTCAGGTTTCACCCCAAATGTGAGAGCTCTCTGACAACCCCACTGGAAGAGGCCTTCCCAGCCCTGACTTCTCAGGCTCTCTTCATCTCCTTTCCATGTTGACTTTTTTCCACCGCGCTTGACACTGAACTTTTCAGTCTTCATCTTGTTTAATGCAGCAGCATTTGGTAAAATTGATCTTCTTGCCCTTTGGACACACTTCCTTCACAGGATAGCCTATCACCTGGGTTTCCTCTCACCATTTTTGGTGGTTCCTATTCAGATCCTTTGCTACTTCCTTCTCATGTATTAACCTGTAAATTCTGTAACCCTAGTCTCAGTTACCAACATCTTTTCCTTACTACCTATGCTGATGCCCTAAGCGATTTCATCCAGTCTCATTGCTTCCAGTATCACGTACAACCTGATAACTCCCACATTGATACCTGCAGCTCATATGTCTCCCCTGAACTTCAGGTCTGCATGTCCAATGATAGTCTAACTGATGTCTCCATGTGGACATCTAAGTGGCATCCTTAATTTAACAAAATCTGAGCCCCTGATATTTCCTGTTCTCTTCCAGACCATCTTCCCCTTTCAGCCATCCACATCTCATTTAATGGTGACTCAATCCTTTCCCTTTCTGATGCTAAAAACCTTGTGTCCACCTTTGACTCCTCCTTTCCCCACAAAAGCCTCATCTGTTCCATCAACAAATCCTATCTGCTCTTCCTTAAAAAGAAACACAGAATTCTATAATATGTCACGAACCCAGCAGGCCCTGTGCTGACCTCGGCACCACGTTCTTTCCTTAGTTATTGAAATAGGCTCCCAACTGATCTTCTGACTTCTGCCCTGGCCTCTGGAGAGCATTCACAGCACCACAGTCACAGTAATCCTGTTAAAATGTAAGTCTTGGCCTGTCACTCCCCCAGTGTCTGCCTGTCTCAGAGTAAAGACAGAATTTCCACAGTGACTCCCCAGAATGCTAGAATGTGCATGTTGTGTGCCTCAGTATCTGTCTGATCTTCTCTTGTTTTATTCTTCCTTGTTTGGCTACAGTAGTTTTTTTCATTGTTTTTTATTTTCTGTTGGTGGACCTTATCAGACACATTCCCTCTCCTGAGCCTTTGCACTTGAATTTCCTTCCGACTGGGATGCTCTTCTCCAATAGCCACAGATAGCTCTCTCACTTCCTTCAGGTTTTTACTGAAAAGCCACCTTCTCGGTGAGACATGTCTCCAATCTCACCTGTCATTTTATATAGCCCTTCTCTGATTCTCTGCTTTATCTTTCTCACTAGTATTTATCACCAAGGAACATATACATTTTACTTAATTATCGAGTATATTTTCTGTCTCCCATAACAGGAATGTAAGCTCCATGAGAAGACAGGTTTTCTCAGTCTTGGTCAGTGTCATAGTCCCATTACCTGGAAGAGGGCCTGGACTATAGTAGTCATTTAACCTATGTTTGTTGACTGTTTTCATGAAATTAGAAGCTCTTCTTAACTCCGCATTCTTTGTTGTCATGCTCCTGGTTTGTGCTTCAATTGAGACTCCAATTACTCAAAGTTTGAAGACACAGGCAAACTTTCTACTTTCCCACCTACACGTCACTCTGAAGCCCACTCCTGTCTGGCTTTCATCCTCACCATTCACCCAAATGCTTCTTGTCAATGTCACCAATGGCCTACCTACTGCCAATCCCTATTCAAACATTCCAACCATTACTGGATTTGTAAGTTTAGAATATTTCACACAGTTTAACACTGTCACTGAATTTTGTGACACTGTATTCTCCATGGTTTCATCAACAGTCTTGGCCCCTTTTACTGGTCTCCTTTGCCAGTTTATCCTTTATCTGATGTCTCAATTTCAAGTTTCTCAAGCGCCTGTTTTTCATGATTTTCTCTCTTTATATTCCCTATGTATGTGATTTATCATCCATTTCTATATAGCACTAAATTCCATCCATAGGATAAAATGTACATTTACATCTGCAGGCTATAAACTCCTCAAAGATAGAAGGATAAAATGGACTGTGGAACTCCTGGTTTCAACAGCGCCATATTTGTTTCAGTCGCCTGAGAGTACTTACCATTCTTCCGCAGTGTCACAAGTGACTAGAAGGAACTCAAACTTGGTGGGAAGTACCAAATATTACAGGGAAAGAAATTAAGCTATATTATTTGCCCAGTTGTACCTTTCAGTCTATAGAGAATAATATGAAATCATGTGTTATTAGTTATGAAATTTGAGACAAGAAGTAGGATGTGTTCTTTCTGTATCATGGATGTTATTTTGAAAGAGCACACATTTATTCAAAGCTGGTTCTCTACTTTTTCACCCACTCAACACTATGTTATGAATCACTATAAAAATGCATATTCTTTTTTATTTCCTTCATGTTCTGAGAGGCATTTCATTATTTATTTTATCCTTAGGTAGAACTTATATCCCATTTGTTACCATTCCTCAGAGAAATATATTATGTATCTTTTTATTAAACTGTTTATTTTACCAAGATGCGATGCATATTGCAAAATGAACATCTTTAGAACTTGGGAAGAACTGGTGAAATCCAAACAAATCCTGCAGTTTAGTTAACAGTGATGTACTGATGTTGGTTTCTCAGTTTTGACAAATGTATTATGGTAAGATATTAACAACAGAAGAAACTGGGTGAAGGGTGTACGGGAGCTCTCTGTACTATCTTTGTAACTTTTCTGTAAATTTAAAATAATTCTAAAATACAAAGTTAATTCAAAAGGTAAAAAATATATATAATAACTTTGAAAAATTAAAAAGAGGAAGGAGGATTCTGAAAATCTCTACAGAGGCTTATAAAAAATTGCTTTTCTCTTAGGCAATCTTCAGTGAGGCTGCTTTTTCATTTTATTGGCGGTTTATACTGTCACGAGGTCACAAATAAATGAAAAAATAGAAAAAAAAATCAGTATGTATATGATTGAACATAAAATTACTATGACATTCTTATTAAATTTAAGTTCAATTTCCCAAATAGGTACATGAGAAATCTAGAAACATTCCTTCATCTTTGCCTTATGTATGCTGTTCCTTCTATCCTGACTGAAGTAGCGCATAATCCAAAGAAAAGTTCAGGTATTTCTCTACTCCAAACATAAATAGATAGCCTATGGTTTCTAGGGTAGGTAACTTAGTTTGTGTGAAATATAAGGTGATATTGTAATATTATGCCCATGTCAGCACATCTAACTTATACCATAGTCCTTTTGAAAAGTTAATTCCAAGGAAAGGTGGGCCAGTGGAATGGGGCCAAATAGAAATATTCCTTTATCGTGACTATTATAAGAGCTGGTTTCTACTAGTCCACAGTTTATTGTCATGCCTTACACAGTCCCAGTCACAAGAAACATGGATGGAGGGGACAAAGAGAAAGGGAGAACCAGGCAAGAAAGGCATGAAGAAATTGGTCCTGCAGAAGGACGTGCCTTTACAGTGCAGTCATTCATTGAGGGTGCAGTGTCCATTGGTTCACAGGGACTTACAGATCTAAACCAATGAATGTGTATTATGGAAGGATTCTGTGGTCTAACAAATGGAGACCAGAAAATCCTTCATTGGCCCTCATTCTTAGAAACAGATAATTAGTAGTAAACCTTTTCCATGAACCTTCTCCAAAGATAAATAAAATAGAAAAACAAACTATGAGCCCGAACTGGATTTGGTGGTGGTCAGCAGCAAGGAAGCTAGAGAACCAAGCTTGCCTGATAGCAAATGTGGCTGACGATGCTCCAACCCAAACACTGAGCCCTGGGCCAGCAGCCAGACCTGTGGACTAAACCTGGCAGCCCACAATGTGCTGAGGCACTTGAAGAAGGATAAAGTGCTGCTATTTTCCTCCTTCAAAGATTCCAATTTGAAGTATGCCAACTTCTAGCAAAAGCTGTTGTAAAACTTCCCTGAACATTTCCAATATAACTACTCATCAGTCACACAGCTGGACAACAAACAGATATGAGTTCACATAGGTATCACCAAGAACACAGGGAGGCAGGGCACCAAGAGGGAGCACCAGAACAAACAGTAAACAACCGATTAGGCCCACAAAGGAATTGTGAGGATGAAAGTGTCAGAGAATACACAATTGCTATGTAGAATAACTACGTATAACATGACTAAAGAAATGTGAGGTAGCAATTAGAGATTACCAAGAAAGAACAGGAATAAAGGAAGAGAATCAAATAGAACTTCCAGAAATGAAAACTATAACTTCTGAGATTAAAAATGAAGCCTTAGGGCTTCCCTGGTGGTGCAGTGGTTGAGAGTCCGCCTGCCGATGCAGGGGACACGGGTTCGTGCCCCGGTCCGGGAAGATCCCACATGCCGCGGAATGGCTGGGCCCGTGAGCCATGGCCGCTGAGCCTGCGCGTCCGGAGCCTGTGCTCCGCAATGGGAGAGGCCACAGCAGTGAGAGGCCTGCGTATCGCAAAAAAATAAATAAATAAATAAAATGAAGCCTTAATAGATGGATTAAACAGAAGATAAGACATGGCTGAACAGGGAATTATTGAACAGAAAGATTCATCTGAAGAAAGGAAGCAAAATTCACTACAGGGTACGGGGAAAGGAGACTATGTCAATAGACATTGGGAATTAAATGTCTAGTATCCACTTTATTTGTGTTTCAGACAAAAGAGGAAATATTGAAGAGAAAATTTTTTAGAATTTTTCCAAAACCACTGAAATTTCTCTTAATCATTTTGTTTGAACTAATTTCATTTCAAAATCTGAAACCTAAATCTACTGAGTAAAACACACACAAAAAAGGAAATTTGAAAGATTATGCATCAATGTAAGTATGGCAGTATTCCTGTTATCTCCATTAAATATTTATGATGTGGATGATGATGGCAAAAATTAGGATAACATGGAGTGTTTTGTAAGCTCTAAGCAAGGTTCTAACAATTTTTAAATTTCAGCTAGACTGTCTGAAAATGAATTCCTGGAATACAGCCTTTTTATTAGCAGTAAAGTCACTTTTTTATTCCTTTGAAATATAGAACTTGTGTTAATGTGTGGAGGATGGATGACAAAAACGTACATATAAACAGCTGCTGTACTGCAGGTAAAATGAAATTGCTTTAGACAGGGTGGGTGAAAGAAACCCCAGCAGGCTACAAGGCAAGACACAGTGTCAGCTTTCATAAGAACCCATCTTTAATGGATGCAAAGAAGCTGGGGCAGGACATAGCAGATAGAACCTCACAGCCCATAACAATCAGATAACTCAGCGTTTCGCTGTGGATAAACCTCGGAGAGAAAGAAAAAGAAAGGAAACGCTGAGTTTGACAACAGAATAAAATCAGTCTTCATTTGTATGCAGCTAGAAACAAAAGCCTGTCAGCCTTCGCTGGCCTTTTAAACCAGATTTGCACATACTGATAGCAACGTTATCTATAGTTTACAACATGAAAGCATAGGACAGTGGTATATATATTAATCCTTCTACCTTTATCCCATTGCTTTGGACATTTTCCAAAAAATTCTAAAATTCAACAATATTCTTCAAGTGCCCAAGAGACAAGTGAAGCTACTCCAGCCCATGTGACACTGGAAAGATATTTCTTTCTTGATGATACAAGAACAGTTTAATGGCGGACAAGACATAAGCTGTTTAAGGCAGAATAGGAATTAAAAAAAGATTGTGGCTACCTTCATCCCAGAGTTTAAGATGACATCTCACTTTACCCACAGTTTTTGTTGTGCTTGTGAACAACTGTCAGAATCAACTTATTTCTATGCAAATGCAAGATCACATTCTGATAGAGACTGTTTCTCCTTGAACCTGGAAATAACAGCCCTGCTAAACTTAAGCCCATATAAGTAAGAAGACAAAAATGCAAATGCCTATGACTGAGGAGAGGTGGTAGAATCTGCTTGAATTGTCCAAGCATCAAAGGAAAAGATAACCCTGTTATAGACGAATCCCTAAATCAGGCTGGTAGTTAAGGTACCAGCGGTACTGCATAGATATCCAATGTCATCTACCTGTTCTGTGACAAATTTTATAAGAGAGGAGAAAACAAAATTAAATGATCTGGGTAATGTGACAATAATGCCCATTCATTTTCTGACTTTTTTTCTTTAATGGGAAATGTCTTCATTTATATGATAAAGAAGGTGTCCTCTTCCCTCTGACTGGAGGGTTTGGCCAATTCTCTGCTCAAGTGCTGTTTTTTTTTTTTTTTTTAATTAAAGATTTTTTTAAATCAGTTATGTAGTGCTACAATAAATGTCCAATAATCTATATAGGAACAATCTTTGATGATGAAAATGATGAAGATTGAATAAGGCTATCGATTACCTTATCTTATTTACATATAAAGAATAGATACCCAATGGTGAGGAAGAGACAGAAATCGGACAAATACTCATAGGTGTAAAAATTACATCTACCTCTGAGCTTATATTGTAAATGAGACATTTTAAATAGTCCTGTAGCCCATGCCTATTTTTTCCTCAGAAAAAGAAAAGCTGCCATCATGACATCCCCTCTTGTTGCAGATTTCCACAGTGTCACTTGAACTTTCAGTCAGAATCTTACTTTCTTCAAAAAATAAAGAAAATACTCCCTGCTCTTTATCTTATAAAGATAAATTTATCTTATAGATTTATTTGTTTAATAGTATACTTTTCTTTCTCATACAAAATTTTAATATCCTATAATTGTCACTTAAAATGTTTTCAAAAAAATTAAATTAATTCCTCAATATTTGAATATTTTCAGAAAAACAGCTCATTGTGAGGTGAGGTAAATGTTTTCCAGACACTTTAATTATAATTTTGTTTTTTTCGATTATGTATTTTAGATTTGCATTCTCTCCACATGATATTTGGTTTGAATTAGTTCTTAGCTGTTTACTAATTAGGTTCAAGTAGCTGATATCTGTGGTTTGTTGTGGAAATGAACTATTCAATTGTACATGTATTACAAAATTTTTATAAAGCCTTTAAAAAAGCATATAGAGTCTAATCTCAAAATGCAAACTAAACTCTCCTCAGTTGGCATTTAAATTTAGCCAAGTGTTTCAGGATGTATCACCATGTCACCTTGCTCGGTTCCAGTTCCATTTGGAGTCCTGGTTTTGACAACCGAGAAGCTGAAAAGTTTTCCTCTTTTACTCTTGGAAAATATCCCTCAAGTAACTTTACTGGGATTTTGGCATGATTCTGCAAATTTGGCATCCCATGGACTCTACTTCTTTCCTTTGACCCTAGCCTAGGGGTGGAAATTTTGCTCTCAGCTAAAAATAATGTCTTGCTCTGGAGTTACTACCTGCTGCAAATATATTCCCGTACAGCCCTTGATGGTATACTATATTCCTGTTAGGATACCTGTTCTTCATTTTGAAGCTGCTCATACTTTTCCTTGGGTTTAAAAACAGATGGAAAGATATACTATGTTCTTGGATTGGAAGAATCAATATTGTCAAAATGACTATACTACCCAAGGTAATCTACAGATTCAATACAATCCCTATCAAATTACCAATGGCATTTTTTGCAGATCTAGCACAAAAAAAATCTTAAAATTTGTATGGAAACACAAAAGACCCTGAATAGCCAAAGCAATCTTGAGAAAGAAAAATGGAGCCAGAGGAATCAGGCTCCCTGACTTCAGACTATACTATAAAGCTACAACAATCAAAACAGTATGGTACTGGTACAAAGACAAACTTATAGATCTATGTAACAGGATAGAAAGCCCTGAAATAAACCCATGCACCTATGGTCAAAAAAACCCAAAACCAAAAATGAGAATTTTGAGTTGAGTCATTCTCAGAGATTCCATCAGTTATGATCAACTCCAATGGGTTGGTCATTAACCATCATGTGTACTGTACTCATGCCTTTGGGCACCATGTTCTAAGTATCACAATTTTTTCCAAAACTGGTAATACAGACAATTCTACTCAGGTTCAGCCATTCTCTATGGATCATTCATATTTTGTTTATAAATGAATGTTAAATTTTATCAAATGCTTACTCTGCATCTTTGAGATGATCACATACATTTTCTCTCATTTAATATATGAATTATACTGATTTTCAAATGTTAAACCAACCTTGTTATGCTGGGATAAACCATACTTGGTCTTGGCATGTTACCATTTTTATATATTGTTGGATTTAATTTGCTAATACTTTGCATAGAAATTTTGATTCTATCAGTCACAAGTTTTCTCTTCTTGTTACCTTTCCACTCCTTCCTAGTTTTGTGGTGATAATAAAAGTTCATTGCTCTCTTTTCTTTGGCAGGAGAGTAGATTTTGCATTAGATTGAAGTTGCAAAAAAGACTCCCCATGTGTAAAAGCATCTCATCCTGAGATGAAGCAACTTGGAGGCGTTACCGTTTAATTATTTCAGACCTACACACTTGTAGGCTGTTCCTTGTAGGTGAAGATGACACAAACTAAAGCCTTGATTAATTCATGTCAATTTTGACAGACATGGAGAAATTAACCACAAACTATGTTTTTGTTCTTTACAGAATCAGGACAGATTACATGTACATTTAGATAAAGGAAAATACTCTTTTACCAAGAAAACTTAGATTATACATTAAGAGTAAGTAAAGAACATTTTATTTTATAGTCTTCCTCTACATTGCCTGGAATTAGGTTTCTAAATCTGTCAAAAAGCTTTATCTATATCATGGGTACTTTAAAATTACTTTTGCCAAATAACAACTGAACACAGGGCATATACATTTTAAAAAATTTTTATTAGGACATCACCCAGTGCTTCAAACATCAGTACTTTCTTTAAATCCCAGAATTTCTAATATAATGTTGAGATAGTTGGTGTTTACAAAACAAAGCAAATAAAAACCAGATGTGCCCACTATACCTTCTGAAAATCTTTCCTACCTATAAGGGCCCTTATCTTCAAAAGAGATGATGAAATTGATATACCGCAAGAAAAGAACAAACAGCAGGGCAGTTGAGATGCCCAAAGGATAAGTTTCCCAGAAATAATTAGCTTTGAGAGTCAGTAAGAGCCTTCCAGAAGCATCTAAGAAGACAAAATCTCTTGCCTTCAAGCACCATTACTCCTTACCACTTTTAAAAATACTATTTTAGATTGACTTTGTTAAAAGTTGGTAAAAACTGGTTTATACATACAGGAAAAGAAATAGAAACTAAATAATCTAATAATTGATAATATTTTATTCTTTCTTTTTTCTAACAGGAATCAGCAATATTAAAGGAAAAAAAATAGCTATTTCATCTGCAACAAAAGATGGGAAAATTTTGTCTGAATTCAGTTATAGTGCATAGCTTTTATTGCTTTAATTCAAAAGTTTCTAAGAACATTTGTAGTTATTGTTAATTCTGTGGTTAATCACGGTTTTGTTACCTGTGTAACTGGTGATTAGAGGAGTCTCAACTCCTTATGTATAAAGAAGAAAAGTTTCGATTATTTCTCAGCTGCTGCTTTCAATGTGCAATGTTGAAACTCCCTTCACTGCTGGGAAGTTGGCCTCTTAACAGCATATGGTTTCAGTCCCATAATTATTCCATCATTTTAACATTCTCAGCTTAAATTTTAGAAATCTCGTATCACACTTAAAGCTCTAACCATGTCCCCCAGACAGACTTGATTTGTGGCTCTCCAGGCTTGGAGCAGGAAGTGAGCCATGGTCAGATCTTACACTTCTCTACCTCTAACTCATCAAGGGACATGGTCTGCGGGGACCAGAATTGAGTAAGAGGCCCCAACAGAAGGAAAGTGTCTGTGGCCAACATACACTTGCTCTACCAGAGAGCTATAGGAGTAATTCCTCTTCAACACAGCTGGAGCTGCTATTTGACCAACAGAACAGACAGGAATTTTATCTACACTTTCTGCGCAGAACATATATGGAGCCAGAAGGAACTCACACTCTTTAATGCCAATAGGTGGCCAATTTAGAGACCCAGAGATGGCGTATTTGTGAATTAGCTTTTTATCTCTTTTTAATCTAGAATGAAAAGTTTTGCTTGTTCTATGATATATTCCATTTATTTGAGCTTTAACGTATCTTACTAGCCACTAAATGACTCCCTATATATAACATCTTTCATGACGCTTGTCTATGTTCACATGCTAGTTATTTACTTACCTACTTAGTTTTATTTAGTATTTATTTACTATGTTTAACACTTTGTATTCATCCTAGTTTGTTTTCCCATGTTCTCTAACAGAACTGCATTTTCTCAAGCAACGTAGAAAACTCACATTAGTCATATGAAGCAAAAAGGAAGAGGACTGACATTAATTACAGCTCAATACTTATCATGTCCAAAGTTGGGCATTAGGCACATTGTGTCTGCCTGCTCAGTTATTTCCTATTGGGAACCTGAGAGGAAGAGAGGATATCTCTATTATAGAGAAGGAGCAAAACGCTCACAGAAGATGGGTGATTTTTTCAATGTCATGTAACTGTCATATTCTAAAGCCTGGATGTGATCCAAATCTCTCTGGCATCAAAGTCCATAAAAGCCGCTGCCTGAAACATTAGTCATTGGATAGGAAATTGTTCATTTTTTGCCTAGAATAAAACACAATGTTGCCCCTAGGTCCTGCATAAAACATTTTATGTATTTATAATTGCTTTATTTCATTCTATGGGTGAAATAGTTCTCTCTTTCTTCATAAATCTATTATATAACTGCATATATCTGGTTAAATTAACTCCTAGGTATTTAACTTTTTGTGTGTGATTACCCTTGAATATGGTACTCTTTATAACATTGATCTGTATTTTTAGATCTTAGTTTCTGGACAATCCATAGTGTTTAATGGGAAATTAGAAATGTGGGTCTCTAATACCCTTTGCCACTTTCAGAGAAGTTACCATGTGAAATATATTTTGAATTTAAACTCTACTAATTAGTTGCAAAGTCTAAGTTTACTCAAAGGGTAAAGATTTTACTTACTTCTGAATATTATATTTTATTACATATTATAAGCTAGTTACTATACTATATTTAAATTAGGGGAGGATGTAACTTAAATCTTTTAAGTTAACACAGTATTTGGGGACTTCCCTGGTGGCACAGTGGTTAAGAATCTGCCGGCCAATGCAGGGGACACAAGCTCGAGCTCTGGTGCAGGAAGATCCCAATGCCATGGAACAACTAAGCCTGTGTACCACAACTACTGAGCCTGCGCTCTGGAGCCTGAGAGCCACAACTACTGAGCCCGTGTGTCACAACTACTGAAGCCCGCGCACCTACAGCCCATGCTCTGCAACGAGAAGCCATTGTAATGAGAAGCCCGTGCACCACAATGAAGAGTAGCCCCTTCACTGCAACTAGGGAAAGCCTGCGTGCAGCAACGAAGACCCAACGCAGCCATAAATAAATAAGTAAATAAATAAATAAATAAAATTCAAAAAAACAAAAAGGCAGTATTTGGTAAAGTGTTTATTCCATCATTATCGTTGCCACCAACCATCAAAATGTAATGGCAGAGGGGTGGATCAAGATGGCGGAGTAGGAGGACTTGGAGCTCACCTCCCCCCTACATTCACATCAAAAATACATTTACATATGGGGGCTTCCCTGGTGGCACAGTGGTTGGGAGTCCACCTGTGGATGCAGGGGACATGGGTTCATGCCCCGGTCTGGGAGGATCCCACGTGCTGCGGAGCAGCTGGGCCCATAGGCCATGGTTGCTGGGCCTGCGTGTCCAGAGCCTATGCTCTGCAGCGGGAGAGGCCACATCAGTGAGAGGTCTGTGCACCTCAAAAAAAAAGAAAAAAAACATTTACATATGGAACAATTCTCACAGAAAACTAACTGGAAACTGGCAGAAGATCTCATACAACCGAAGCTGCAAGAAAGATCTCCACGTAACAAAGAAGGATAGGAAACAAAGGCATCAGGATGGGACCGGTGCCCCTGGAAGGGAGCTGTGAACAAGGGAAGGTCCAAATGGGTAGGCCCTAGTCCTGAGGAACACCCTTGACTCCTGAAAGGTCCAGGGACAGACAGAAGGGCTCAAGTAGTCTGGACACTGCTCGTGAGGTGTGCGCACGTGCTGCCTTATAGCAGTTAGGGCAGAGACTGACCTGCACTGAGAGCTGTCACCTCACCACACTTCCCAGTTCAAAATGGGCACCCAGTGGGGCTGCTAGTATTCACAGTGACTAGGCACTGGATCTCTGGCAGAGGGCTTGGTCTAGCTGTACAGAGACAGCCCAGAGGGCCTGGAGTGTGGTCCAGGCCAAACCTTGGAGTCCACTGTCAACAAGCACAAGGCAGGGGTAGGGGTAGCCTCTGAGGCCACTGTCAACACACACACAGTGGGGGTAGGTCCAGCCGCAGTGAACTTTGTGGACATGCATACCTGGTGGCACCACGGAAATGCACGTCTTGGGCTGATAGCACCTGGGGAGGAGTATGCTGAGCCCTGGCCTGGGAGGATTCCACATGCCACGGAGCAACTAAGCCCGTGCGCCACAACTACCGAGCCTGCACTCTAAAGCCCACGAGCCACAACTACTGAAGCCCGCGTGCCTAGAGCCCATGCTCCACAACAAGAGAAGCCACCACAATGAGAAGCCCACGCAGCACAACAAAGAGTAGCCCCTGCTTGCCACAGCTAGAGAAAGACCCCACGCAGCAACAAAGACCCAGCTCAGCTAAAGACAAATAAATAAATTTATAAAAAAGAATTAAGAAAGATTATCAATAGAAATGCAGATCACTATAACAAGGAACTATAAAGCCGAACCAATCAAAATTAGACAAATCAATTGCCAAGATAAAAAACAATCTAGAAGTAATGAATAGCAGACTAACACAGAACAAATAAGTGATTTGGTAGAATAATGGAAATCACCCAATCAGAATAAAACACAGAAGACAAATTTTTAAAAATAAAAGCAACATACAAGATGTACAGGATAATATAAAGCATGCCAAAATACACATAATAGGGGTTCCTGAAGGAAAATAGAGAAAGGGTGATCAAAAATGTACCTGAAGGGCTTCCCTGGTGGCGCAGTGTTTGAGAGTCCGCCTGCCGATGCAGGGGACACGGGTTCGTGCCCCGGTCTGGGAAGATCCCACATGTCGCGGAGCGGCTGGGCCCGTGAGCCATGGCCGCTGAGCCTGCGCGTCCGGAGCCTGTGCTCCGCAACGGGAGAGGCCACAACAGTGAGAGGCCCGCGTAGCGCAAAAAAAAAAAAAAAAAAAAAAAAAAAAATGTACCTGAAGAAAATATGGCTGAAAACTTCCCAAACCTAAAGAAAGAAACAGATATCCAAGTACAGGAAGCACAAAGGTTCCCAATCAAGATAAAACAAAATAGACCCCATCAAGATGTATCATAAATAAACTGGCAAACGTTAAAGAGAAGACTCTAAATATAGCAAGAGAAGAGCAGTCAGTTACAAGGAAAACCCCATAAATCTATTAGCTGATTTCTCTGCAGAAACTTTGCAAGCCAGAAGGGAGTGAGTGGTATGATATATTTAAAGTCCTGAAAGGGAAAAAACTGCAACCTAGGATACTCGACCCAGCAAAATTATCATTTAGAATGGAAGGAGAGATAAAGAATGTCTAAAGGGAAAAATGCTGGTGTAGGGAAAAGGGAATCCTCCACACTGGTGGTGAGAATGTAAACTGGTGCAGCCACTATGGACAACAGTATGGAGGGTCCTTGAAAAATTAAAAATAAAGCTACCATCATATGGTTTAGCAATCCTACTCCTGGGCATCTGTCCCAAAATGATGAAAACTCTAATTTGAAAAGATACATGCACCCTAATGTTCATAACAGCACTATTTATAACAACCAAGACACTTAAACATTCCAAGTGCCCATCAACAGATGACTGGTTTTAGAAGATGTGGTATATATACAAAGGAATATTACTCAGCCATAAGAAAAATGAAATATTGCCATTTGCAGCAACATAGATGGACCTAGAGAATATTACACTTAGTGAAATAAGTCAGACAAAGAGAAAGACAAATACTATATGATATCACTTATATATGAAATCTAAAAAAGAATACAAAAAATCTATATACAAAGCAGAAACAGATTCACAGACATAGAAAACAAACTTTTGGTTACCAAAGGGTAAAAGGAGGGGAGAGAGTGATAAATTAGAATTAACAGATACAAACTACTACTATACATAAAATACAAAAGTAATAAGGATTTACTGTACAGCACAGGGAAATATATTCACTATCTTATAATAAACTATAATGGAAATTAATCTGAAAAAATATATGTGTATAACTGATCACCTCACTATATACTTGAAACTAACACAATATTGTAAATCAACTATATTTCAATTTAAAAAATATAATGGCAGCTGACAACTGTATCCCTGGAATGACAACTTTAGCTACAGTTTACTGTGGTGCCCCTCTACAATGAAATGTTCAATCAGTATGGAAATCTTTTACACCTTGTTTTTGTTCTTGTAACAGGCATCATATAAATTCTCAACAAAACAGATATTAATATACACTTCAATTATAAGAATCAGTAAGTTGTTTTAAGAATGATAAAATTTGATTTTATTTCATTGGAAATTGAAAATAGGTCAATTAACATTTTTACTTATTTGTAAAGAAGCAATTTCTGATTTTTTGATAGTTTTTCTCATAGTTTCCTTTTAATATAGCCTTTTGGGGGAAAGACAGGGAACTTAACCACCCATAATTGGTTCTGGTAATTCAAAATGTAGTCACTAGGATGCATCATCATCTAAATTTTTCCCAAAGCATAAGCTATAACTTGGGAGTATATTAGTTTTGGAAGCATTTTTAAGTCTTTCAGAAGGCCAGAACACTATGAGTAGATTGGTGCAGAGTTTATTAAGTGACAATTACATGCTTGAAAAATCAAGCTCAATTATTAACTTGGAAAACATCTGAATCAAGTTGAGCCTAATTTTCTAAGCATGTACCTATCACTTAGCCAAAAATATTTAAGTATCCTGCAAATATTTCATATCTTTTCTATAAGTTAGATGACAACCTATCCAGAGCTAAAATAAATTACGAAATTGTATATAATATAAAAATGGATTCTAACACTTCACTTTCATACAGCTCTTTCTGAGACAGTACATGTTAGAACATCTTAAGTACACTTTATGTTTGATTATTCCTATATGCTTGGGAAACCACTGGCAGGGTTAAATATATTTTCTAGCAAAATGGTTCTAAGGAAAATTAGAACAGTACTTGATTAATTGAATGTTCAACCTAATGGTGAAAGGCATTTATAATTTCATCACATTGAGAGCACTTCAAATAGTTCACAGGAACCAGAGATCTACATCCTGTGAAAGAATTTAAGTAACTGGTTAATAGTAGGTAGGTTGCCTCCTCTTGACGACTGTTCAGACAGAAAGCAAGGAATCTGATGGGAAATGTGCTCTCTTATGTTGAGGATCCTAATTTCACTTAAAATTCTTAGCTTCTAGAGAATCACAAAGCAGAAATCATTGAAAATTATTTTGTGCAATTTCAGATGTCCAGTTGTTCTCCCAACTCTCATTTATAATATACTTAAGCCATTTATAATTAATTCATTTTCAAACAGCTCCAAGTAAATTTTTTAAAATTAAATCAAACAATTGAGCTTGGAAAGAGATTCCAGTTATACAGAATGACTGTACTGGTTAGTTTAAACAAAACCAATAATTTGTCAAATTGGGTTTCAACACAATTCAGTTGTATAGCATGTAAATAAGATATTATAAAGGCAACCATTTGCTATTCATACAGTAAATAGATGAAGCTGGCCTTCATAAAGGAAATAAGAATTGGTTTTTGTTATAGATTTATCTGGGAAAAAAGAAACCCAATACACCCTTTCTCTTTCAGCTCTCTTTCTCTATCTTTCACAGCTTTCAAACATCTTTTGCTATACCATTATTTATGGGGGTGGGAGGCACTTTTCAAGTAAATGTACAGCCAGTTGGTGGTTAGAAATTAAATCCTACTGTTTTTTTCCATATCTATACCCTCTTGTCAACTTATTGATTATGGGACACACGTTACTCCTTGCCTTCTTCAACGCTTAGGCTATCGTGATTTAAAATACTCTTGACAGTTAAAATCTTCTAATTTCAAGATTATTCCCTCTGCTATGAATTTTGAAAATCTATTTGGTTCTCAAAGACAATAATATTATTCATCATCAGAATGTTTCAACATAAAGGTCTCTTTTGGTGAAAGGGCCACAAGCACAGAAACAAAAAAACAGAAATTAAAATGAATCTGTTAAATACATCAATGTTACTATATTAAACATTCACTGAGAAAAATTGAAGTACTTATGCATGGGGTAAGAGAAACTAAAAAACTGAAAGCAAAAACATTATTGGTGGGGAAATATGACCATCCTCTTTCTGTGTGTGTGCTTTAACTACCAAATTGATCTGGCTGAATAGTCTATTAAAAGCACAATCTTCATAAAAAATTGCCTTTGGTATCTCCTCAAGATTTATAGGATATAAAGACTCCCTTACTACTTATTTTACGAACTATCATGTTTAGGGAAAATTAAAAGGATTGTTAAAGGAGGAAACACAGATTCTTCAGTCTATGAAAGAAGCTTACCAAAGTTGCATCATTTCTTTTACAGCTGTTAAAATAAATAATTTTCTTTGCAAGTTTTCTGAATGATATTCAACTGAGAGAAACTTCTTTTGATGAACCAGAGAAGAAATAGCTTGAACTTTGCTGTAAGTTATTGATGAGCTTTCTTCTCGTCAATATAGAATGAAGTGTTTGACCCATCTGAGTTACCAACTAGACATCACATTTCTCAGATATATCTTTGATCAGCCTCTATGTTATTCTTATGCTTCTTAGAAGGAGGTGATTTTATGTAAGAAATTTCTTTTATCAAATCTTTTCTTTTTTTTTTTTAAAAAAACATAGATTTTTAAAAAAACTATCACTCCAATTTCTTCCTTTTCAGCAAAACCAAGGAAATTAGAAACATACTTTAATAAAAGTTAAAAAGATGACTAGCAAATAAGGAGGAAAGGGGGAAGTAAATACAAGCCTGCTGTGAGGGAATTTAAGATAAATGGCTTTCAAGTGTTTAAATAACCCATCCTCTGAAACTAAAGGAGGGAAGCAGTAATGGAAATGAGTATTTATCCTATGTCCACTCAGACCATCTATTTAGGAGTTTAGGAGGGAGTGTGAGAAAGATGTTATTTGATAATGTTACTGCTTTGGAAGAAGGAGTAAATGAGCACATTTTTTGAGAATGTAGAAGGTGATTGTGGAGCTTGAGGAGACTGCATAACAGATTGATATTTTAATGAATATTAATAAAAAAATTCATTTAAAATAAAAATATAGTAAACTGTTGTATTTACTTATGTATTAAAATATTCATAAACTTTCACTATTCTATTATGAGAAGAAAAATCATGCAAATGAATAAACTATATGGGGATATATACATATATATATATTTCTTTCTAAGCATGATCCCTCACCCCACCTCACAGAAAAAATGATGGAAAAATGGATATCACCACACAAAAAGTAAAAACAGCATATTGTTTAAGAAATTTTAAGCACTATATAAGCGCTTAATATATTGTGCACAGAATTCTACAAGTGAATACAGAAAAGTATCTGAACATTTATGAATGAAAATTACTCAGGGTGGGGACATAATTATTTCTATTTCTCTAATAATTCTGCAATGAAAGTACATTGAGATAAATATAATCATATTTTAATATATTTAATTAAACATATTTTAGTACCCATTAAGCCTGCATAAAAGAGTGAACATAAAAGCAACGTGTTATACAGTCCTTGCCTTTAAGAATTTTATGGGCAAAGGAAGGAAAAGCATTGATCTTTGTCCATTTTCCTAAGTGGGGAGGTCTAGAAAACAATCTGAAAATCCCTTTGGATAAAGTTTTATTTATAATGATGAAAACATGAGTAAAATAAGAATTAAGAGCATTGCAGTTTCTCTATTTCAGGTTTTGAGTCCAAATGCAGCCTTAAGATTATAAATATGCACAGAAATATTCATCCATGTCATTGCTTATGTCTTTTGCAAAAAAATATGCGAGTCATCAAAAGTTCTTTATGTAACAGTAAGCTTCGGTTAAAAAGAAAACTCTTGTCGTAAGAAGAAAAAAGAAACCAACCTAGAATACATGTATTTTTTTTTCTTTTTTTTTTTTTTTTTTGCGGTCCACGGGCCTCTCACTGTTGTGGACTCTCCCATTGCGGAGCACAGGCTCCAGACGCGCAGGCTCAGCGGCCATGGCTCACGGGCCCAGCCGCTCCGCGGCATGTGGGATCTTCCCGGACTGAGGCACGAACCCGTGTCCCCTGCATCGGCAGGCGGACTCTCAACCACTGCGCCACCAGGGAAGCCTAGAATACATGTATTTTTAAATAAAATTTTCCTTTTCATATAAATATATTTATTGTTAATAATTTAGAAATTTTAGTAAACCAAAAGAAAAAATTATCATTTCATCCCACTAAACAAAGGTAATATGCAAAATATGATGAAATATTTTGCAGTTCTGCTCTATGAATATTTAAAAACCTATGTTTAAAAAAACAGCATAATACTGAATAGATTTTCATTTAGTTTTATTCATTTTAAATATATTTTCAACTCAATAAATATTTAAAAATTATTTTCATTACTTTATTTTATAAATAAAAAATCAGCCCATCATAATTTATTTAGCCCATTCCTATTTGTTGCATATTTGGTTCCTGATGATTTCTATTTAATAACACCATGTTATGAACCTCATTTAATAAAATTTCTGCACACATTTTCATAGAGATAACTCCAAAAAATGGAATTATGGCACAAGGAAAACATAAATATTGAGGCTTTTCATATTAGCATTTTTTAAAGCTGAGGTTAGAGAGTGTGGATTGGAATAGACTACTTACATTTAGATCAGAAACAAGATCGTGTAACCTTGTTTGTACTCAGAAAATTACAAGATTGAGGGGCCAAATAATGATCTGTGTTTTAAAGGACAAGAAGGCTGTCATTTGTTGAATACAAAGAATCAACTGTGGTTATGGAAATAAATAATAGAGCTAGATTAAAAAAGAAAAATCTTAATAGAAAAATATGGAAGGGACTCCAATATATGATGGACGAGGAGGAAATAGTTGTCAGTCACTTGTTCCTGACATGAATGGTAGAAATATCCAGAGGGTTTAACCATGACCAAGGTGAATGGAGGTCAACTGAAGGAAAAATATAATTGAAAATAAAATAGTTAAAAATTTTCTGATCTCTATTTGTTATGATATCAAATCTTTAATTATTATTAACTTTTTCACCATGCAGAACTGGTTTAGAAATGGATTACATATCCACAATTATACTGCATTCATGAGAGTGTTAAGACAAAAAACAGATCTTTGATAATCACAAAATCTTCCATTTACAAAATACATTTTTCTTGAAAAATGTGAAGCCACTGTAAGTCCCATTGAAGTTTTAACATGAAGCCATTGAAGAAAACTCTTTCCTTAAGAACTTTTAATTAGTTTTGAGAGAAAATGTTTGCTCATTGGTTTTAAAAAAGCTTACATTATTATCTTGCTTTTAGTCACAAATGCTTTATCTAATATGTTGCTGTTGTCCAGGACTCATTAATTCTATTGTTTCCCTTGTTGTTAGTGCTCATTACTTTGCTCATTTGAAATCAGAACAGGTTAGAAAGGTTAAAACTTTTTTTTTAAACCTGTGTCCTGAAAATAAACAGCCTATGAGATAAAGCTGAACACCTGAACATCTGATGTATTACGTCTCAGTAGTATCTGACAACCCTTACTCCCTGGCAATGCAATTTTTTTCTTATAATTTAGTCTCAGTCTGTTAAAAGACAATTACAGATAATGCACACAGGCAAGTGGTGAAGGATGCCCAGAATAGCTTCTGTAGAGAGGTTATCAAAACACAACTCACCAAAAGGATTTTTGCATTGATTTTTAAAAAAAATTATTTCAAAAACACAGTTAATATAGATTTTTACAGGACTAAATATAACAAAAAAAGATGGAAAGGATTTCCTCTTTGCTACTTCATATAACACATTTTTAAAACATAAGGTAGGGACTTCCCTCGTGGAGCAGTGGTTAAGAATCTGCTTGCCAATGCAGGGGACAGAGGTTTGATCACTGGTCCAGGAAGATCCCACATACCATGGAGCAACTAAGCCCATGTGCCACAACTACTGAACCTGTGCTCTAGAGCCCGCGTGCTGCAGGTACTGAGCCCACGTGCTGCAACTACTGAAGCCTGCATGCCTAGATCCCGTGCTGCACAACAACAGAAGCCACCACAATGAGAAGCCCACACACCACAACGAAGAGTAGACCCCACTCACCGCAACTGGAGAAAGCCTGCGCAGAGCAATGAAGACCCAACACAGCCAAAAATAATTATAATAATAAGGTAAATGTTATAATAGCTATTTATTGCCTTATTATAACTAAATGCTTATTCTTTATTGCTGTGTACAGTTTTGAATATTTAACATATTTGAGTGTACCAGTGTGATTTCATAGCTGTCCTGCTGGTCCTTCACCTTGGACTACTGCATGATTAACTACTGAAGAAGGGGCATTATCCCAACGGTAGCCATTACAGATGGATTAGACTTGCATCATGACATTTTGCAACAAAATTAAGAAACCTCTTGGGACAATTCTGAGTATAATCAATTGAAACTATTGTATTCACTCAGCCCTCTAGAGGATTTAAAACGCACTGATACTCACATGAAACGGCAGTGACTGTGCATAGTATAAGTACACTTATTTCTGAAATCCTTTTTGTATCTTATTTCATGTATGAGGTAGAGGTCCTCTCCTTGCTTTGTTGACTGGGAAGCTATAGTATATGGAATCACCACATGGAACATGCTGTGATCTATGTGAAAAGAAGAGATACCCCTTATATCATCATTTCCTGTACCCCGCAAGAAGGGGCTGCCTAAATCAGGATGTTTTTCCAAGTTGAGATTGATTGTTTCTGGAATGAGTTCAGAAAAATCAGAAGCCTCTCTTCCTGACTTCGTGTAGACTGCATTTGGATTGCAGCCCTAATACAAGCAAACTTCTTGGAATAGTTGGGGTACAGGATTTTTCAAGGACACTCTCTATGCAATAAACAGAGCATGTGATAGCATTGCAGACAACTTGATGGGAATCAGATGACCTGGCCCTCTGCCCCCTCTGCCAGTCACACAACCTCTCTAAATACCCATTTTGTCTCCTCTTTAAACTGACGAGGTTAGAGAGACATCTCTAAGGAACACCTTCTGCACTTCTAACAAGAGAGTCATCAAACAACCTCACTGTGTATAAGGGGAGCGACAGGAAAAGTGAAAGTAGGATGAGCAACAGTTTAGTAGAAGTAGAGCTGACCCTACTGTCACGAGCTCTGGAACCTGTGGTGAGTCATGTAAGTTCTCTGTGTCCTCTGACGGCTTCTCTGTGAAATAAAGGAATAGACCTAGAACGGTGATTTCCAAACATTTTCAGCTATAGTATATGGAATAGCATATCCTTTTTTCCCACAGGAAAATCATATGTGGAAACCTAGTATATAAAACATAACAGGGAAAGTGCTTAGAAGGAAGATGGCTTGGGACGGACAGGGTTGGATGGGCATCTGTTCAGCCTTTGCCTTGTTCCCTCCTCAAATCCATGCATTTGTGTGGAAAAGCACAAGATTAGTTTCCCTTCATGAGAATGACACTGAGAGACACCTGCTACTTCATGGTTTTCTACTCCAATCCCCCCCACCTCCGCAATACAAATACTGTAGCATCAAGATCTTTGAAACCAGATTACTTCCTGGTCTTTAACTAGTTACCTCTACACATAAGGAATGGAATTATCTATCTGTAGTAGCAAGCTCTGAGAGTAGCTAATGGCAGGAACTAAGGAGATTTGGAAATAACCAAACTTTATGTAACCTCAAGGAAGGAGGCTAATAATATTGGAGATCTGTAATGGTATGAATTGTGTCCTGTCTGAAGGAAAACTATTAAAACTCAATAAGATAAACCCAGTATGGTATTTCCCAGAAAACATTCTTCTGAGAGATGTTAGTAGCTGCATTTTAGGAAATAATATATGCCTCCTCTGTTAAAGAAATGTAGGATTAGATAAAATCATTGTCTTATTCTGTTTACATACACTTTAATATGCTAATATTCCAAATAAAATTTCAAGAGAGGTCCTATAGTAGAAAGCATCTTCAAACTTATTTTGGGAAATGCAAAGAGTTGAAGAAGGGGAGCTTCATTTCCATTAGATGAGGAAAATGTTGGAATCATAGATCAGCTTCTTCAACACATCTAGTGGTTGATGGCTCTGTGAGAATTCTTTTAAGCTTGTATGAGTAAAATATGAATATGCAAATTTAGAATAACTCCCCTTCATACAATTTTGTAGTAAGTCTGGCCTAGTCCTGCCATGCAAAGTCCTTTCCTGATATCACAGATAACTGATTGTACAAGCTAACAGTCTGGTCATTTTTCCAAATGAATGAAAACTGCACTTGTGGACCATAAAATAAAATGAGATTTGTAGCTTAGCAAAAAAATTTACCCATAACACAGCTTATAATCAGATGGCAACTTGCATAGTGTAGCGTCAACAATAATTTAAAATGGCTATATAGAAATTCAAAGTAATGTGGTTGGGGGTATAAAAAGAGTTTTGATGTATTCACTTGGAAGTTCATTCAATTTATAATTATCTTAGAGAGGACAGCTATAATATACCATCACCACCAAGCCGAGGGTAGCTTCCTTGAGCAACTTGAGAAAACTGAGTAATTAGTTCTTTTAACTTGCCTTCGACTGAAGTGTCCCAATACGTTTCTTCATTGTTTATTGCAATACAATGTTACTTGTATAGGATTTATGTGTCAGAGTGCTCATTTTGACAAACCTCAAATCCAATAAGCTAGGGATATACTTCAGCAACCCATTCCATCTCAAGAGGGAACTCGACTCTCATAAGCAATTAGAGGGCATGTGTTGGCTTTCTTTGCACAGTTCCATACATATTTGTACTTTTACATACACAGTGCACTCCTTTCTTTTTTCTTTGCAGAAATGAGAGCATACCATGCATACTCTTATATAGCATTTCTTAAAAAAATCTTAAGTTTTAGATCTCTTCCCACATCTGAACTGATATATCTATAAAATGGTTCTTAGGGCTGTGTTGTGTGATTCTTTAATAAATAATGCTAAAATGAGCTTCCTTTGTACATACTTTTTGTACACACATGAAAGAATTTTCTCAGATAACCTCTTTGAGTCAAAGTGTTGGTTCAAAAGTTACACATAGCTTAGTTTTAACCATGGCAGTCTTTACTATCAATGGAGAAAACACCTTGAACAATGGAAATACATCATCCATTGCTCTTCTTGGCTCTGAATTCACCTTCTTAGATATTCTTTACTTGGCCATAATCCTCTAATACCAGAGTTTAGTGCACATAGGAGAGTATGTCCTTCTTGGGCAATGAGACTCTTCAGTAGTCTACTTTCGGTAGTCTACTTTCAAATGGTGTAAGTCTGGGATCCAAAGAGTTATATTAAGTGTCAATTAGACATACTTTTCAGGCCAAGCTTTAGATTTCATCAGTAATAAAATTCTCCAGAAAATATAAAAGATTTTTGGAAAAATGTGATTAGAGTGAGATCTATGTGCTAGTAATCACATCAAAATCTTTTCTGGACATGGTACCTATTCCCGCTGCATTTATTTACTTTTATGCTTTACCACACACATACACACACACACACACACACACACACACACACACAGTGGTATATATCTTGAGGCTATCTGAAACACAAGTCTTCAGAGGAAATGAAATTGCAGTTCGCTTTCCAACCCTAAAAGGCTTGAATTTATGAACTATTTCCATGGCTCGCTTGTAGGGCATCCAATTTTTGCCTAAGCCCATGTTTATTTTTACAGTACCCTGCTATAATTCTCAAGGAACCACTGATACACACTGACATTCTGGCTCTATACAAATGCTTCCTCTAGAACAGCAAACTTAGTAGGCATATAGTCTGCTTTCCAAGTTATCAAAGGTGACAGTTTTAGAAAACATTCTCTCTGACACAAGAGAGGTATACAGCTATCCAACCTGCAGTATCTGTGTACTTGCTACAAGCTGCCTGACTGCTAAGACATTGCAGCATATTTTGAGTTATACAGCTCACTGGTTTTTATAACAATTTTTTACAGTAGTTAAAACAGAGTAAACTTCTATAATAATCTACACATTGATTCAAGTTGGAATAACAAGAAGTGGATTTACAATCTCATGTGAAATAAGTAATAAAAGACAAAATATATGAAACATTGGCACAGAAAACATTGGCCACTGGGCAACAAACAAACAAACAAACAAAAGAAAAACCCCACAGGGATTCATGGTGGACAAAAATCAAATGAGGAGACACCTATGAATGCCAGTCCTACTTGCTGGAGAAAGTGTACATATTGTAGCACTGGGAGGAGTAGAGCCAGGAATCCGGAGAAGCCAAGCCTCTGTTGTTCCCAGGATGGAATATTGGAGAGGAGAGAGGTACACAGTAAGACAACCCCTGAGATGTGCACAGTCCCTCTCAAATATTCAACTGAGTCCTGATGGATCAATACATACATGAGGAAGCTATTTGAGGCTGGGGGGAAAACTACCCAAAAGAATACAGGGAACGGAACAGTGCTTATAGATCACAGTGGGTTAGGGATAACACCCATTCCCAAGGCAGAGTGGAAAACTTTATAACTCAGGGGTCATCAGTACCAACCCTGTAATAGTGTTTAATACTAAAACCAGCTTATTAAGAAAGATCTTGCCTCAACAGGGGGTAAAATTTAGCCCTAGAATAAATACTGTTCTGGTACAACCTAACCAAGCTTAAAAGTAGGACTTGAAGGAATCAAATTGAATTCAAGTAACCCAACTGCATCCCACAGCAAAGTTCCAAAATATTTTTAGGCAAGCAAAAATATCCAGCACCATCTGGTATCTAATAAAAAAAATTATCAGGTATGAAGAGAAGCAGAAAAATATAACCCATAACGAGGAGAAAAATAATTAGAAACTGACTCAGAAATGACACATGATAGAATTAATAGTTAATAACATCAAAACAGTTATCATTTGTGCAACCTATCAGTTCAAGAAGGTAGATGAAACATTAAGCATCTTATGTCATATGCAGACGTGAAAGATAAAAATAGCCAAATATAATTCTAGAGGTGAAAACTACAATGCATGGGATTCTTTAAAAAGACACTGGATGTGTTTAATAACAGATTGGACAGTGCAAAAGAAAAGATAAGTGAATTGAAATATTACCCAGAAGGAAACAGTGGGGAAAGTATCAAAACAAACAAACAGATTATAAACAGACCATTATGAGCTGCGAACAATTTAAAGTGGTTAATTATATGTGCAATTGGAATCCCCAAAGGAGAGAAAAGATGGAGGAATGGAAAAAATATTTGAAGAATGATGGCTAAAATTTTCCAAATTTACTGAAAAGTATAAATCCACAGTTCCAAGAGGTTCAATGAATCCAAACAAAAGAAACATGAAGGAAACTATACTAAAGCACAGCATAATCAAATGCTTAAAGTCAGCGGTAAAGAGAAAATCTTAGAAGCAATGCGAAAAAACAAATGTCAAGTTTTATACAGGGGAAAAAGGTGTAAATGTGTTTGCCATTTCTCTTCAGAAACAATGAATGCTAGAAGACAATGGAACAATATCTTTAGAGGACAGTGCTGAAAAATAAAAACTGTCAATCTAGAATTTTTTATCTTGCAAAAAAAATCTTTCAAAAGGACAATGAAGGACTTCCCTGGTGGCTCAGTGGTTAAGAATCTGCCTGACAATGCAGGGGACACAGGTTCAATCCCTGGTCTGGGAAGATCCCACATGTCACAGAGCAACCAAGCCTGTGCACAACAACTACTGAGCCTGAGCTCTAGAGCCCTCATGCCACAACTGCTGAGCCCACGTGCAGCAACTACTGAAGTCCGTGCACCTAGAGCCTGTGCTCCGCAACAAGAGAGGCCACTACAATGAGAAGCCCGCACACTGCAACAAAGAGTAGCCCCTGCTCACTGCAACTAGAGAAAGCCACGTGCAGCAACGAAGACCCAACGCAGCCAAAATTAAATAAATAAATAAATGTATTAAAAAAATAAAAAAGAGAGAGTCTGGGATCTGTAACACACAGGTCTTCAAACAAAAAAAAAGGACAATGAAATAAAGACATTTCAGACACAAATTAGGTATGCATAAATTCTACTTTTATGAGATAATGTCCAGGAGTTTAACAGAAATATTCTTTCAAAAACTTGCTATTATTAGGCTTTTCAATTTTTAGCATTTTAGTAGGTCTAATTATGATCTCAATATACATTTAACTCTGTACAAACATATTTTTGTTTGTTTATTGACTGTAGGTATTTACTCACCTATTGCCCATTCAAATTGTTTTACATTTTTTATTGGTTTGATTTTTTGCTTAATGATTTATATTTTATAAAACTAGCTTTTTTTCCCTGTTATATAAGTGGCTATTATTATCTCTCCATTTGATGATGTCTATTGAGTAACAATAGCTTTTGATTTTAATGGAGAAAAATTTGCTGATATCTTCTTTTATGGTATGTTGGAGTCTCACCTATAAAATAATTTTCTACCACAAGAGGATAAAAATATCCTCTATCATTTCTTTCTAAACATTTTAAAGTACAGACATCCCTTGATTTGCATGGTTCTGATACAGAATATTTCAGTTACCATGGTTCAATTAAGTAACACTGGTCCCCCAACAGCATGGTTCAAATATTAGTTACCATGGTGTATTAACCATGAATAATTGCATAAAGTACAAATTTCATTGTGGTTCTACAGTCCACAAATTGCTATATAAATAAGAGATGGCTACCATGGTCAGTGACAAATCATGTCACTTTTTTTCAGAGCCTGTTGATTATTGGTCACTCTGTGTCTCTTATTCAGTTCAGGCATAGACATCAAAGCATGCAGGTGTCCTGCACTGCCTCCCAGTGATAAACCCACATGGCATTTAAAAAGAATGGATAATCAAAAGAGGAAATTGACCAAAAATGATGAGGATGCAACAAAGGAAAGAAAAGTGCTGACAACAGAAGTGAAATTCAAACTGAACAGAAATGGAGTTATAGATGATATAGTTGACATGGGAATGCTGATGCGCTGCCATTCGAGAGACTAGATAATGCAGCCAGGGGAACTTAGTGACACTGAACTTATCAACATAAATGAGGAATGTGACAGGGATGACAAAGATAATGTCCCAGAGGAAATGACACTAACAAAAGACTCACATCAAAGGACCCCTTGGAGATATTGTACAACCTTCAAAGCACGAAGGATAAATTGTTGGAAGCTCAACCAAACACTTGGCCAAGTCACAGGAAAAATGCATGCTCCATATCATCGGATATGTTCAGTGAGAAGAAGGCAAACATTGTTCAAGCCACTATTGATATTTTTTTTACAAAGTAACAAAATACTGTTATTCTCAATGTTTGTAATGTTTTCCATTAACATTGTACTAAATAAATTCTAGTTTTATTGTTTTTCTTTCTCTATACATTTATAAGGAACAGTAAAAGAGTTTTAATGTTTTGGAAAAAAACTTAAATTCATGGAACAAACTTTTTTTTATTGACTATGAAGATCATTTTGCATATCTTCAGCTTGCTTGTAAGTGAGCCTTCTCATACACTATCCCTGCCCACTACCATAATATTTTAATTAAAATATGTATACTAAATACTGATATTTCAAAGGGAAAGTCCCTCTATTTTATCATGTTTCAGGAGCATCTTGGCTTCTCTTGGCCTTTGATCTGTCTTAAAAATTTAATAATAGGCTAGTAAATTCTTTCAGGTTTGCACTATATAGAGTGAGGCTATAGTATAACATCTATGCACATTTAAAATCTTATTTTCCAGGAGAATTAAAACTTTTGTCATAATATAGTAACCTCTTTATACACACAATAATTTTTTTCCTTAAGTCTGTTTTGTCTGATATTAAATTACCTTCCCCAGGTTCCTTTAGGTTGGTATTTTCCTGGCATGTCTTTTTCTATTTTAAAATTTTCACATATTTACGCTTTAAACATGTCTTTAAAACACATGTAACCAATTTCGTTTTTCGTTTTTTTTTTTACTCCAATGTGATAGTCTCTATTTTGTTAACTACCAAGTTTAAACAATTCACATTTATGTAACTATTGATACATTTGGACTTCCTTTACTATCTTACTTTTAGTATTTCCTCTGGCTTGCATTTTCTATACTTGTTTTACTTCCTTTGTTCCTTTTCCTGGAGCAATTTAGGCTTTTTTCCCTTATTTTATTTTTTGTACTGGTTTGGAAGTTGAAAACTTTATATCTGTTCTTTAATCACTTCCCTTGAAATATTACCATGCATATTTAACCAATTTTACCATGAGTATCTTGCCAAACCTTACTTTAACCCTAATTATACCTTTTTGATACACAAGCAAATTTACCCAACATATTTTATTTCTGTAAGTTTTTCTGTGGAGAGATATATATATATATATATATATATATGTGTGTGTGTGTGTGTGTGTGTGTGAAACATATATATATGTATATATATGAAACATAGAATATACTGCTTTAACCATTTTTAAGTGTACATTCATACTGTTGCACAACCATCACCACCATCCATCCACAGAACTCTTTTCTTCTTCCCAAACTGAAACTCTGTATCCCTTAGACAGTTACTCCCTTTTCCTCTCTCCCAGCAGCACTTGAAAACTGCCATTCTACCTACTTTGTCTCTGATTTGATTACTTCAGGCCTCATGTAAGTGGAATTACCCAGTATTTGTCCTCTTGTGATTAGCTTATATTGCTTAGCATAATGTCTACAAGGTTCATCCCTGCTTTAAAATGTCACAATCTCCATTCTTTTTAATGTTGACTAATATTCCATTGTATGTTTATACCATATTTTGTTGATCCATTCACCTGTGGATGGATACTTGGGTTGCTTCTATATTTTGATTTTGTGAATAATGCTATTATGAACACTGGTGTACAAGCATCTGTTCAAGTCTCTGCTTTTCAATACTTTTGGACATATACCCAGAATTGGAATTTCTGGACCATACAGAACTTCTATTTTTAACTTTATGAGGAACAACTGTTCCTCAGTACATAACTGTTCCTCAGTACATAAACTGTACTGTTTCCATAGTGGCTATACCATTTTACATTCCCATCAGCAATTTTCCAGAAAAAATATGTGTATGAATGAGCAGCAGAGTAGAATATGATAGATATTTCAAAAGAAGTACAAACAAAATATAGGGAATATACAACAAAGTTTTCCAAGTGTGGATATTCTGTCATCTGGAGTCCTTGTTTAAACGCATTTTGCTTCCATACTTCAGAGAGAAAATTAATTTCTGAGATAGGATCTGGTAAAGGGTATTTTACGTTTGCCTACATTTGAGAACCACTTGTTAAAGGAAGGAGATGTTATTTTCAATCTTGTATTTAAAAGCAGGTTTTACAGAATTCAGCTTGTTCACAGACTGAGTAGCCAGTGGAGAGAGAGCAACTGAATATTAGAAAGAGTTTCTCAGACAGGAAGAAATGGAAGTTGGCTTAAGTACAGGTTCAGAGTTATTCTTAAAGTGCAAGATGCCTGCTTAGGTTGTCTTTCCTTTAACTCAGTGTAATAAAATTCTTAGGGAAAAGATATGATTGCAATGGGTTATTAAAAGAAGCAAGAGTAGTTTGTTGAATGGTTAGCTGCTTAAAGTAAATCTGGAATGATGGTGGGAAGAATGCTGTACATGCTGGTTACTGACAACAACAACAAGTTTTCTTGACTGTAACAAAAAAAAATATCTGAAGTAAATGGCACAGTGGTAACTCATTTGAATTAATGAATTAATTAATCATAAGATTGCTTTAAGAAAAAGGAAGTTGTATGAAACATGGTGAACACATTCTGTATTTGTCACCATCATTTAATGCCATTTCCAAATAAAGAATGTGAACCCTAGTATTGTGTTTTTATTACATTTATTACCTTCTCAAAACAGGCCTTAGATACATATTTATATTTTCCACATGCCATGAACTTTATAAGTTGTTCTACATTATTTTACAAACCTCTAAAGAGTGAACCTAAGTCCTATTCAAAATACATCTACATCAGTTCAAGATGGTGGAGTAGAAGGACATGTGCTCACTCCCTCTTGCAAGAGCACCGGAATCACAACTAACTGCTGAACAATCATCAACAGGAAGACACTGGAACTCACCAAAAAAGATACCCCACATCCAAAGACAAAAGGGAAGCCACAATGAGATGGTAGGAGGGGTGAAATCACAATAAAATCAAATCCCATAACTGCTGGGTGGGTGACTCACAAACTGGTGAACAATTATACCACAGAAGTCCACCCACTGGAGTGAAGGTTCTGAGTCCCATGTTAGTCTTCCTAACTTGGGGGTCTGGCAATGGGAGGAGGAATTCTCAGATAATCAGACTTTGAAGCCTAGCAGGATTTGAGTACAAGACTTTGACAGGACTGGGGGTAACAGAGACTCCATGCTTGGAGGGCACACACAAAGTAGTGGGTGCATCAGGACCCAGGGGGAAGGAGCAGTGACCCCATAGAAGACTGAACCAGACCTACCTGCTACTGTTACAGGGTCTCCTGCAGAGGCGGGGGGTGGCTGTGGCTCACCACAGGGACAAGGACACTGGCAACAGAAGCTCTGGGAAGCACTCCTTGGCATGAGCCCTCCCAGAGTCCACCATTAGCCCCACCAAAGACCCTGTAGATTCCAGTGCTGGGTTTCCTCAGGCCAAACAACCAACAGGGAGGGAACTCAGCCCCACCCATCAGTAAACAAGCAGATTAAAGTTTCACTGAGCTCTGCCTACCAGAGCAACACTCAGGTCTACCCACCACCAGTCCCTCCCATCAGGAAGCTTGCACAAGCCTAATCCACCAGAGGGCAGACAGCAGAAGCAAGAAGAACTACAATCCTGCAGCCTGCGTAACGAAAACCACATTCACAGAAAGACAGACAAAATGAAAAGGCAGAGGGCTATGTACTAGATGAAGGAACAAGATAAAATCCCAGAAAAAAAACTAAATGAAGGAGATAGGCAACCTTCCAGAAAAAGAATTCAGAATAATGATAGTGAAGATGATCCAGGACCTCGGAAAAAGAATGGAGGCAAAAATTGAGAAGACGCAAGAAAAGTTTAACAAAGAGCTCAAAGAATTAAAGAACAAACACCTAGAAGAATTAGAGAACAAACAACCAGAGATGAACAATACAATAACTGAAATGAAAGATACACAAGAAGGAATCAATAGCAGAATAACTAAGGAAGAAGAATGGATAAGTGACCTGAAAGACAGAATGGTGGAATTCACTGACATGGAACAGAATAAAGAAAAAATAATGAAAATAAATGAAGACAGTATAAGAGACTTCTGGGACAACATTAAATGCACCAACATTCGCATTATTGGAGTCCCAGAGGAGAAGAGAGAGATAAAGGACCTGAGAAAATATTTGAAGAGATTATAGTCAAAAACTTCCCTAACATGGGAAAGGAAATAGCCACCCAAGTCCAGGAGGCCCAGACAGTCCCAGGTAGGATAAACCCAAGGAGAAACATGACATGACATACAGTAATCAAACTGACAAAAATTAAAGACAAAGAAAAATTATTAAAAGCAACAAGGGAAAAATGACAAATAACATACAAGGAAACTCCCATAAGTTTAGCAGCTGATTTCTCAGCAGAAACTCTACAAGCCGGAAGGGAGTGGCATGATATATTTAAAGTGATGAAAGGGAAGAACCTACAACCAACATTACTCGACCCGGCAAGGATCTCACTCAGATTCGATGGAGAAATCAAATGCTTTACAGACAAGCAAAAGCTAAGAGAATTCAGCACCACCAAACCAGTTCTACAACAAATGCTAAAGGAACTTCTCTAAGTGGGAAATGCCAGAGAAGACAAGGACCTACAGAAACAAACCCAAAACAATTAAGAAAATAGTAATAGGAACATACATATTGATAATTACCTTAAATGTGAATGGATTAAATGCTCCAGCCAAAAGACACAGGCTCGCTGAATGGATACAAAAACAAGACCCATATATATGCTGTCTACAAGAGACCCACTTCAGACCTAGGGACACATACAGACTGAAAGTGAGGGGATGGAAAACAGATATTCCGTGCAAATGGAAATCAAAAGAAAGCTGGAGTAGCAATTCTCATATCACACAAAATAGACTTTAAAATAAAGACAAGAGACAAAATAGGCTTTAAAATAAAGACAAAGAATGACACTACATAATGATCAAGGGATCAATCCAAGAAGAATATATAACAATTGTAAATATATATGAAGCCAACATAGGAACACCTCAATACATAAGGCAAATGCTAACAGCCATACAAGGGGAAATTGACAGTAACACAATCTTAGGAAGGGACTTTAAAACCCCACATTCGCCAATGGACAGATTGTCCAAAATGAAAATAAATAAGGAAACACAAGCTTTAAATGACACAATAGACCAGATAGATTTAAATGATATTTATAGGATATTCCATCCAAAACAGCTCATTACACGTTCTTCTCAAGTGCACATGGAATATTCTCCAGTATAGAATACATCTTGGTTCACAAATCAAGCCTCAGTAAATTGAGGAAGGCTGGAATCATATCAAGCATCTACTCTGACCACGACGCTACGAGATTAGAAATAAAGTACAGGGGGAAAAAAACGTAAAAAACACAAACATGGAGGCTAAACAATATGTTACTAAATAACCAAGAGATCACTGAAGAAATCTAAGAGGAAATCAAAAAATACCTAGAGACATGACAACGAAAACACGATGATCCAAAACCTATGGGATGCAGCAAAAGCCGTTATAAGAGGGAAGTTTAGAGCAATACAATCCTACCTCAAGAAACAAGAAAAATCTCAAATAAACAATCTAACCTTACACCTAAAGGAACTAGAGAAAGAACAAACAAAAGCCAAAGTTAGTAGAAGGAAAGAAATCATACAGATCAGAGCGAATTAAATGAAATAGAAGCAAAGAAAAAAACAGCAAAGATCATTAAAGTTAAAAGCTGATTCTCTGAGAAGATAAAATTTATAAACCTTTAGCCAGACTCATCAAGAAAAAGAGGGAGAGGACTCAAATCAATGAAACTATAAATGAAAAGAGAAAAGTTACAATGGAGACCGCAGAAATACAAAGCATCATAAGAGACTGCTATAAGTAACTCTACGCCAATAAAATGGACAACCTGGAAGAAATGGAGAAATTCTTACAAAGGTATAACCTTCCAAGACTGAACCAGGAAGAAACAGAAAATATGAACAGACCAATCACAAGTAATGAAATTGAAATTGTGATTTAAAATCTTCCAACAAACAAAAGTCCAGGACCAGGTGGCTTCACAGGTGAATTCTATCAAACATTTAGAGAAGACCTAACACCCATCCTTCTCAAACTCTTCCAAAAAATTGCAGAGGAAAGAACACTCCCAAACTCATTCTACAAGGCCACGATCACCCTGATACCGAAACCAGACAAAGATACTACAAAAAAAGAAAATTACAGACCAATATCACTGATGAATATAGATGCAAAAATCCTCAACAGAATACTAGCAAACAGAATCCAACAACACTTTAAAAGGATCATACAGCACGATCAAGTGGGATTTATCCCAGGGATGCAAGGATTCTTCAATATATGCAAATCAATGTGATACACCACACTAAAAAACTGAAGAATAAAAACCATATGATCATCTCAATAGAGGCAGAAAAAGCTTTTGACAAAATTCAACACCCATTTATGATAAAAACTCTCCAGAAAGTGGGCATAGAGGGAACCTATGTCAACATAATAAAGGCCATATACAACAAACCCACAGTAAACATCATTCTCAATGGTGAAAAACTGGAAGGATTTCCATTAGGATCAGGAACAAGACAAGGATGTCCATTCTCACCACTCTTATTCAACATAGTTTTCATAGTCAGGGCAATCAGAGAAGAAAAAGGAATAAAATGAATCCAAACTGGAAAAGAAGAAGTAAAACTGTCACTATGTGCAGATGACATGATCCTACACATAGAGAATCCTAAAGATGTCACCAGAAAACTACTAGAGCTAATCAATGACTTTGGTAAAGTTGCAGGATACAAAATTAATGTACAGAAATCTCTTGCATTCCTATACACTAACAACAAAAGATCAGAAAGAGAAATTAAGGAAACAATCCCATTTACCACCACAACAAAAAGAATAAAATATTTAGTAATAAACCAACTTAAGGAGGTCAAAGACCTGTACTCAGAAAACCATAAGACACTGATGAAAGAAATCAAAGATGACACAAACAGATGGAGAGATATACCATGTGCTTGGACTGGAAGAATCAATATTGTGAAAATGACTATACTACCCAAAGCAATCTACAGATTCAATGCAATCCCTATCAAATTACCAATGGCATTTTTTACAGCTAGAACAAAAAAAATCTTAAAATTTGTAGAGGGACACAAAAGACCCCAAATAGCCAAAGCAATATTGAGGGAAAAAAACAGAGCTGGAGGAATCAGAGTCCTTGACTTTAGACTATACTACAAAGCTACAGTAATCAAGACAATATGGTACTGGCACAAAAACAGAAATATAGATCAATGGAACAGGATAGAAGGCCCAGTGATAAACCCACGCACCTATGGTCAACTAATCTATGACAAAGAAGGCAAGGATATACAATGGAGAAAGACAGTCTCTTCAATAAGTGCCACTGGGGAAACGACAACTACATGGAAAATAATGAAATTAAAACACTCCCTAACACCATACACAAAAATAAACTCAAAATGGATCAAAGACCTACATGGAAGACCAGACATTATAAAACTTTTAGGGGAAAACATAGGAAGAACACTCTGACAGAAATCACAGCAAGATCTTTTTTGATCCACCTCCTAGAGTAATGGAAATAAAAATAAACAAATGGGACCTAATGAAACTTAAAAGCTTTTGCAAAGCAAAGGAAACTACAAACAAGATGAAAAAACAACGCTCAGAATGGAAGAAAATATTTACAAATCAATCAGCAGACAGAGGATTAATCTCCAAAATATATAAACAGCTTATGCAGCGCAATATTAAAAAAACAAACAACCCAATCCAAAAATGGGCAGAAGACCTAAGCAGACATTTCTCCAAAGAAGATATACAGATTGCCAACACATGAAAGAATGTTCAACATCATTAATCATTAGAGAAATGCAAATCAAAACTACAATGAGGTATCACCTCACACCAGTTAGAATGGACATCATCAGAAAATCTACGAACAATAAATGCTGGAGAGGGTGTGGAGAAAAGGGAACCCTCTTGCACTGTTGGTGGGAATATAAATTGATATAGCCACTATGGTGAACAGTATGGAGGTTCCCTAAGAAACTAAAAATAGAATTACCATATGACCCAGCAATCCCACTACTGGGCATATACCCTGAGAAGATCATAATTCAAAAAGACACATGCACCCCAATATTCATTGCAGCACTATTTACAAGTGCCAGGTCATGGAAGCAACCTAAATGCCCACTGACAGACGAATGGATAAAGAAGATATGGTACATATATACAATGGAATATTAGCCATAAAAAGGAACAAAACTGGGTCATTTGTAGAGATGTGGATGGACATAGAGACTGTCATACAGAGTGAACTAAGTCAGAAGGAGAAAAACGAATACTGTATATTAATGCATATATGTGGAATCTAGAAAAATCGTACAGATGAACCAATTTGCAAGGCAGAAATAGAGACACAGTAGAGAACAAATGTATGGACACCAAGGGGGGAAAGTGGCAGATGGTGGTGGGATGAATTGGGAGATTGGGATTGATATATATATACTAATATGTATAAAATGGATGACTAATAAGAACCTGCTGTATAAAAATGAAATAGAATAAAATTCCAAAAAAAAAAAAAAAGGTTCCATCCTTTCCTTAGGGTAAAGTCTGAGAAGTAGAACTCCTGGATCTCAGTGCATAACCATTTACCTAGGTAAAAAAAAAAAAAAAAATCTGCCTCACTAAAGAGCATGTATTACCTGGAAGCAAAAGAAAAACACCCACCATCTTGGTAAAAGCATGCCAATTAATTCTGCAACCATTTAAATAACACAGACGTGAATCTAGTTTACTTAGGTTTAGGAATATACAGCATATGCTGATTTTGAAATCTAAACAGCTGCAAAGTGATGAAAGTGATCACATCATGTTAGGCTTAATCAGAATAGCTCTTGAGACAGTAACGGAGTTGATATGCTAAAAGAAACAGCTGGCTTTGTTTTGTGTTATAATTCCCAGCAATATGGATGAAACTCAGTCACTGATAATTCTGATTAATTATGTACCAAACTACAGTTTTATTTTTTCTGTAATAGTAGAACATAAAGTTTCCAAGGTTTTTGTTTTATTTTTTAATATATTAAGGGCAGATACTTTCCACAGAATTTGATTTTATATGTGGAATTATACAGAAACTGATTTAGCATGTGATGAAACTGCTCCAGCTACAGCATTTGTGTTGCGTAGTGGTTAATTTTGAACTTGTCAAAATTCAGGGAGAGACAGCTAAATTATGATTCTGCTCCTGTGAAAATGATATGTCTCCAGTATTAGATTAATTTCCTGTAAACTTTACTATTTGGTAGTACCAAACCTTGTAAATGTCATCTTTATCCATCATCTTGAGGCATTTTGATGTTGCTTGTATAGCAATTTTGATTTTATTTTCGGTTTTTATAAAGAGACAGTTATTTCCCTATTAAATCACACTCTACATTTTTATTACAAATTCATCAAAAGATCTATCATATCTCTTTGAAAATTAACAATGCTTGTTTAGTCTCTGTGTAAATTAGGTGACAGAGGGATGGGTAAAATGGAGAGAATAAATATTATACTTAATATGTTTTTACATAATATAGGGAAAAAAACTATTATTAACGTATGGCTAAGTCATTCCATTAATGTGTTGTTTTACAGAATGTGAAGTTGCTAAACATCCAAGTTCATAATGACCTCATTAGAGTGTGAAGAACACCACACAAGAATCAAGAGACCTCATGTTCTAGTCCTGGGTCATCTAAAAGTCACTGAATAAGAGACTCCGTTTCAACAGACCTCTATTGGTTTATCAAAAAAATGTACTTAAAGTATCCATTTCAAAAGTCAGTTCTAATTCAAGGTTCCATGATACTACAAGTTCATTACATTTAGTGGACAAAACTAGCTTCTTTCATATCTAAACTTTATGCATAAGCATATGTAAATTCAGAATATATGTACCAATGTTCATATACTGAGTACCTGTTAAATGAAAAGAACTGTGTCCATGACAGAGAAATAATAATCCTAGATGTGAAAAAGTTGCAAAAATGGCCACAAGACTTGGAAAGTCTACATCAGTTGATAGAGTCACTTTCTCCACTGCTTGAATCTGGGCTGGATTTATGACATACTTTGACCTATTATTGCACCGGTGACAACATGCCAGTCCTCAGACTAGGCCTCCAGTTGCCTTACAGCTTTTACTCCTGTCCTCTTGGAATCCTGAACTGCCAAGCCAAAGTTAATAAGCCAAGTCAGCTGTCAACAGACCAAAGTTAGTTTCATCGATTTTAAGAGACCACCAGCCAAGCTTCAAAGTAACCTGTAGACACATTCATGAGCCCAGCTGAAAAGCAGACAAACCATCCATGTGACCCAGCCCCAAATGTCAACTCATGGAGTTCAGAGCTAAATAAATGTTGATTGTTTTAAGCCAAAAGTTCTAGAGCAGTTCACTGGGCAGCAGTAAATAACCAATATAGTAGTTAATATTCATTGAGCTTCTACCATGTGTCAGGCATTAGATCAGGCATATAACCTATATTCTCTCATTAGTATCCTTACTCCAATCTCTGAAATGGTAATTGTTTCCCCCCAGTTTACAGATGAGGACCATGAAGCATAAAGTTAACTTGACCGAGTTTACAAAGCTAGTAAGCTTTTTGACTTTATTAGGCATTTTACCTCATTTGATCCTCACAGCTAAGTCATGGAATAGATGTCATTTTATAGATACTTACATGTTAAAATGTTTGAATATAAAATGGAGCTGTTTTTGTATCCGTACCCTAGCTGGGTTGGCAAATCCATTATGCAACATTACTCAGGATATCCTCTTATCGCTATGTACAAAAGCTCAGGGCCAACGTGGTGAGTTACATGAGGTGACATTGGCAATCAGGGTCCTCTTTACAGGATTTCATGAACAAAAATCTTTCATATAATTCTGGAATGGGAGGAGTAGTATCTTTTGTTCATCTAAACTAAGAAATATTTAAAACAATGTGGGTAAAAGGATTTTACCTTTATTGAAAAAAAAATCTTATACTTGGAGTAACCTAAATCTTCTAAATTTGCCTGGTTTTACTGTTTGTTTTTTGTTTGTTTTTTATTTTTTGTCGTTTTTTTTGTTTGTTTCTGAAAGTCTTATGTCCTAGGAAACGGTTCCATCTCAGGCAAACAAGGACCACTGTACACCCCATGTGTGCTGGTCACTATGCTAGGCCCATACATAGTTATCTCAGAGTGGTATCTGTTAATAAAATATGAACAAAGACCCAGAGGCAAATTTGCTTCATGGGGAATGTAAATCAATTTGTAGCAGAGGAAATGAATTGGAAAGTGGTGAATATGTAGGAATGGTAGGTCAGGGAATACTAATAAAAGCAGACCCCAGAAATCCTGATGAAGAGTGAAATTTAGGAGTAAATGAAGCTATAAATTAGCTGTTCACTGTATGATGAAATATTGAGGGACAGCAGTATTCTACAAAATTCCACTGAAGCACATCAACAAGTTCTGAATAACTGGTGAATTTAAGAAAATCACAACCAAACTCTTATGGAACATTTGAGATGATGTGATTCTTGTACAAAACAAAAGGGCAGTAGCAAACAGGTTTAGTTTTTTTAAATTGCTATTTTTAGTTCACATGATTTAGGAAGAAACATCAGTTTTACATTCATCCCTTTAGTTATAGCTGCAGGTACAGATAATAAGATTTTTAGCAGGGGCATCTTTGAATAAAACAATGAATAATATGTCTTATGGTTCATTAACCATGCTAATACATACATACTTTGCCAGTCAAATTTGAATAACAGATTAAAGCTCACTGTGCATTTTCAGCAGGGTTTATGACTTAAGTTACTTTTAAATAGTCTGATAAGGAAGTACAAACAAGTTTTGGTTACAGTGTCCAACTCTGCTACAAATATAACCCTTTGGTCTCTGCAACTTCATACACCAGATTTTGCTTAGAATTTTTCTCAGGTAGTTTTCTGATCATGGTGGTTTTGTTTGTTGTTGTGGTTCTGTCTTTTGTCTTTTTAAAAAATTTCTAAAGTTCCATATTTATCAAGATGATTTATGTCAATATTATGACAATTACTTACCAATAAAATATGTTGCAAATCTACAAAATGATTTCTCCTTATTATCCTAATTATTACTTCAGACACTTTCTAAGTGTCTTCAAATATCACTGATTGTATATATTATTTTTGTTTTAATTTGCTCTTTTTTCATTTAGTCCTAGTTACTAAAAAAAGATAAATAGATAGATAAAGCAATCAAAATTCAGGAAGCTAAATAAACCAAAGTATAAACCAAAGGAAAACCTCTTCCAAGCACCACTTAAAGTAACTTTTAGGGACTTCTCTGGTGGTCCAGTGGTAAAGAATCCACATTCCAATGCAGGGGACGTGGGTTCAATCCCTGGTTGGGAACTAAGGTCCCACATGCCACAGGGCAACTAAGCCCGTGTGCCACAACTACTGAGCTGGCGCACCTCAACTAGAGAGCCCACATGCTGCAACTACAGAGCCCACGCGCCCTGGAGCCCCCGCGCCACGGAGCCCTTGTGCCACAACTAGAGAGAGAAAACCCGCACATCACAACTAGAGAGAACCCGGAGCGCCACAGCGAAAGATCCCACATGTCTCAACTAAGACGCAACGTAGCCAAAAAAATAAAGAAAATAAATAAATTAAATATTTAAAAAGTAACTTTAGAAAGGGGCTCACAAATAAATGTAAACACCTCCTTTACTTTTCACCCATCTACATTCATCTACACGCAGTTTTTGAAACTCTACTGTGGTCTAGCAAGAGGCAGGAAGTGGAAAACAACCATACTGGAGGAAGAAAGCTATTTATCCCATGGAATGTAGATCTATAGCAGAATTACTTTGATAGAAGGAAACACAAAATGCAACTTTCTCCTATCCATTTGCGCTGAAGGCTCGCATCGTTATTTCTTTGCACTTCCCTAGCAATTTCCAAGTCCCCCACAGCTGTCATTGAACTTCACGTGGTTTGGCAGCAATGGCAGTGAGGGCACGGAGACAACAGTAACTGCAGGGTCGCACTGGCCCTGCTCCCCCTCCTCCACTTCTCAAGGGTGTGTCTCTATGGATAACTAAAGTTAGAGTTGAATAAACAACATAGTGAGTGTTGTTTAGTAGGTGAGTTAAGAATAAAATGAACCAGAGAGCTAACCACATGACACCACCAACTCTGAAATGCACAAGCATATGAGCTGAACAAGATCATTCTCTTTACAGTTTTATCATTTTCACGTATAATAATTATTGAGCATAACTTAAACATGTCTCAGAAATATCTCAGTATAAATTTAAATATGTCTCAGATTAAAGCAATATCATCTATGTATTTCTGTATATTTAAAATATTTCTATATTTTGGGGATATATATTTCTACATATATTTTTATGTTTTGGGATTTGTTAGGAAACAAGACAATTATCTCCTCTTCCTAAATTTTGTACTAAATATTGCCCTCCCCACCTACTCTAATGAGCACTGAACGGTTTCCATTAATGTAATGTGAGATACATATTTTACAAAATTAAATGGGCTTTCAATAATCAATTTTCTATAAATCTAAGCCTGAAGTAAGGAGCAAGTTTAGAGTGTCTTTAAATTTCTTTTAAGTGTTTTACACTTTGAGAATTATTTCCTATTTCCTTTACTCCATTTCTAATATTTATTCATTTCCCAGAGCATTCCTTTATATTGGCTTACAGATATCCTCCGGGAAGTACCATAATATATGACAGTGTCCTAGCATTGTGATTCTCACTTTTAAAAATGGAGAAAGTGAAGGTTGTTTATGTAGACAAGAAATCACATTTATTAATTTTATTTTGTAATAATAAGCTAAGATCGTCAAACAAAGGAACACGTGCACCTGCAGAAAATAACTTTGTGATAGATGATATCAATACATAAACAGGGACGTATTTGAGGCTTTACAATATTAAACGAAAGGAAAGTAAAGGAGGATTGCTTTGGGTCCCTCAATTATGTGCTGATATAATGGTAGTGGCCAAAACAAGAAAAGCCAAATAAATAATAAATTTCTGTCCTGAAATCTGATATTAAATACACAAGATAATAAAACTAAATATTATTAAGAGACATAAGTTTCCACAGAGCATTTACCATACAGCATGTGTTAGGTTTTATAAGGTGTTTTCTAGCATGTGTATTACATAATGTGTCATGCCATGGAGAATTCAGTTCTTTATTTTAATTAGAAATTAAATAGCAAATTATAAATGTAGAACATCCTATTCTTCAAGAAGGCATCCTTTTTCTTAATATCCTTCTAAACTTTAGTAAGATTTAGTTTTGCCATGATTTCCTCCCTTTTTATCAATGGGAATTCATGTGGCATAACATTTCAATAAGATATCTGATTACATATAGAAATTTTTACAGTTTTCCAACAATATAAATTCCATGAATAGAATAATCAAAATATTATTGCTATCACAGCCTTACATTTTTCTACAACCACAGGGAACTAAAAAGAATAGAACATTTTAATGTATATGAAAAATGACTACTGTGTAGAAGAAAAATATGATTGCCAGTATCTTGCCTTGATCGTTAATTCCTTCTTTGTTTACTATAAAAATATTAAAATCAAATCATAGAGCAAGTGATCATCAGTGCTATTCACCAGATAGCTTTGTTTCCCTGCCTTCCTGACACAGGGTAAGACTGCACTTTCCCATACTCATTGGAGTCAGGATCATGTGACAAGTTGTGACCAATGCTTTGAGAGCCAAATATTTAATATGCTGGTAAGATATTCTAGCTATACCATGCACTATGTTAGCCACTAACTACATGTTATGGGTTGAACTGTGTCCCCCCAAATTCACATGTCAGAATGTGACCTTATTTGGAGATAGGGTCCTTGCAGAATAATCAAGCTAAAGTCAAGTCATTAGGGTGGGCGCTAATCCAATATGACTGATGTCCATATAAAAAGGGGAAACGTGGGCACAGAGACAGGAAGTGAAGTGATGTGAAGATACAAAGGGAGAACATGACCATCGATGAGCCAAGGACAGAAGCCTGGGACAGATCCTTCCCTTACACACAAAAGAAATCAAGCCTGCTAACACTTCGGGACTTCTAGCTGCCAGAACCGGGGGACAGTACATTTCTGTTGTTTAAGCTACCCAGTCTGTGGCACTTTGTTTCAGCAAACCTAGCAAAATAATACATCACAAACGCCATGTTAATGGATTTAAACATTCAGTATTTTAAGGCATTAGTTCTCCCCAAATTGATCTATAGATTCAATCCAATCCAATCACATTCAGAGCAGGTTTCTTTGAACAAAATTAACAAGATGTTTCTGAAATTTATATAGGAATACAAAGGATCTAGAGTAGCCAAAATAACTTTAAAAAGAAGAATAAAATTGGGTTATTATCACTGCCAGAATACATAAATAAGTCTTTAAATTCAATAAGAAAATTAAAAACCTAATGAAATGTGTTAAAAAATTTGAACACTTTACCACAGCAGATTTATGCATTGTAAATAAAAGGGCTCCAGGTGAAAGACACTCAATATTATTAATGATCATGGCAATGCAGTTAAAACCCAATGAGAGACCACATCACACCTAGTAGAACAAATAAAATTAAAGACTGACTGTATTGTATGTTGGAAACAATGCCAAGCACTTGGAAGACAATTTGGCAGTTTCTTAAAAAGTTAAACATATACCTACCGTATTTCTCCTACTAAAGATAAATGAAAGCATAGGTCTACACAGACACACAGATGTTCATTGCAGCTTCATTTCTAATAGCCCCCAACTGAAAACAACCCAAATGGCCATCAACAGTTGAATAAATAAAACTCTTGTGGTATATCAATATGATTAAATACATCTCAGCAATAAAAAGAGATGAACTATTGAGACATGTAGTCCTTGTGAATCTCAAAATAATTATGCTGAGTGCAGGAAGCCTTCTACAGAAAAAAAGATTGTGTAATGAAAGATTCCACTTAAACAAAATTTCAGAAAATAAATTAACCTAGAGTGAGAGAAAGAAGATCAGTGTTTGTCTGGGAAGAGGGAGAGGGGGCAGGAGAGGTGAGAGGGAGAGATTACAAACTGGCAAACAGAAAATTTAGGGTGACAGATATGTTCATTTCCTTTAGTGTAGATATGGTTTCATTGGTTTATACATATTTCAAAACATATCAAAGTGTAAAGTTTATGTCCAGCTTATTATATGTCAATTACATCTAAATAAAGTATTAAAATCAGGTTAGGTGGCAAGTCTTAAAAATTTAAGAGATTATGAATAATGAGGTTTCTTCCTGATGAATTATAAAAGGATGTTGTTTATTCAGAGAAAATAAAGGAAATTTGGGGGATGGTGGCAACTACACTGTATGATAAAATGAAAAAATAATAAAATATAATTAAATGTTAATAAGAATTTTCATGAGATAGTAGAGAATAAAAATTATTAATCTGAGGTGGAAAAGTCATTTAAGAAATGCCCCTTTCCCATTAGAACTCAACTGTTCCATTTTAAGTATGAAAAATGCAGATTTTAGAATGTATCCCTGTGTAGGAATTTTTTGGATTTGTATAGGAGAAGAATACAAATATGGAATAGGCTGGTTAAAGAATAGCTCATTTGACTAGAAGGCAAGTTACTAAGGGTAAGAGGAAATTGATAAACTGGGAGAATAAATACTAAAATTGAGAGAACTGATAAAGCAAAGTGCAGGTGGTAAAGAGATATTGGGAAGATTGGAAGGATTGAAGCTTGTAATGAGATGGTCAAATATTGAAATTTTATTTTCCAGATATCAAGTAGTTTTACATAAAAATCTTTGCTATCTTCTTTTGTTTTATGTTGTGTTTTGGAAGGGAAGTAGAATGGAATCACACACAATTTAAGTAACAGCTAGAATTGTGAGAAATATTAATACACATGTTATTTCATGTCAAATACTCAAGTGAAAACTGTGCTTACTGCTATGTTATAGGAGTGTACTAATGGCTTCACTATAATGCAATGAAGTTCAACTGGAAAATATTTGTAATGTGAGGATATCAGAAAATAAAGGCATAATGGAGCTTATTCACCAGCACTCACAATTCAATATGGGAGGCAGAGATGTAAAGAAACGATTAAAAATATCCAGGGCTTGTGAAAATAGAATAATGTGCAAATACAGAGCTAGGACAGAGACAGTACAGAAGACTGCTTATAGGGGAACTTATGGGAGATTGCATCTGACCTGGGCTTTCAATGATAAATAAGAATTTGCTAATAAGACAAGGACGATGAAAAGATATTTGGGCCTGAAAAAATACTACATGCAAGAGTGTAGGGTGATCAAATGGTTTGGAATCTAAAGCCATATCTTCCAAAACACTAATACAGGCTAGAAATATTTTATAATTTAAAGAATCATGAGTGTATTACAAGGAAAGGTCACAATGTGTACAACTGAAAATACATTTGGCATTTCAGAAACAGGTTTTCAAGAAACAGGTTACACTGAAATGTAAATTAAAATCGAATAATCTCCAAAGAACAAACAAAATACAAATAGTAACTAAAGTTCGTACTACAGTTCACCGGTTTCTTTTGACCAATAACATAGGCTTACAGTAGGTGAAATAAATATAGCTAAACACAGAACACTCTACTAGCTATCAGTGTTTGGTTTCGGAGGCTGTCAAGGTAAGGACAGGACACTGTAATAGAGAAGAGGATTAAAGAGGGTGGAAGTTTACCTTCCTCCCATGTAATAGACTGAAATGGAGTTCCAATTGCCAGAGGGCTGTTCTCTACACAGTAACTCAAGGACGAAGTCTTTTTTGTCTTATTGCTTTGCAGTCCCCTAGGAAACTGTCATTATATGGTCAAATTTGAGTTGCTCTGGTTTCTGGTTGACTGTAAGGGGAAAGATAGGTCAGAAAAGCCCTGCCCATCATCTTTAGCCTGCGCTTGCAAGATGCACGTGTTACTTCTGGTCGTGTGCCACTATAAAGACCTCAGACACATGCTACAGTGAAATATAAAAGAAAAATAATAAAGAAGTGTAGTTCGGTCACAAGTACAAGAAAAGGAGAAAACAGGTTTTATGGACAGCAAGCAGTATCCACTGCAGAGAAGCAGCAGTCCTCTCTGCGGAATTCCCACTTTATGAATCTTAGTTGGGAGGAAACCTGAGCTCTTGGTACTTAATTCCAGCCTCTCTAGGACAAAGGTATGTAATCCCAACTTTGCTAATCAGATACACTAGTGCCAGACTTAACTCATTGGGTATTTGACACAAGATAGATGGAATAAGGAGCAAATATGCTGGCGGCAGTAATAATAGTGATAGTTGCACAAAGGGGCTCTGGGCACCTGAGCTGAGCTGCAGCATCAGGGACGTGGATAGCAGATGCAGTGAGGCATACTCATAAAAACACGTGCATATGTGCACACCACATACATACAAACACATACGTGTGTGTGCCAGAGGTGCACACACCTCTAAGGATGTGCTAAGGTTTAGAGTTCAGTGGTGAGAACAAAAGTTTTCACGTTCTCATCAAACTAGATCCTTGGAGTGGTTTGTCCCTTGTTTTCGAAAGCTCCTGTCTTAGCCTTTCCAGGCTGACTTAACAAGATACCATAAATTGAGCAGCTATTGAACAACACAAAATTTTTCTCACAGTTCTGGAGGCTAGAAACTCCAAGATCAAGGCACCTGCAGATTCATATGAAAATAATAATAACAAAAGACTTCCTGCCATGCTCTAGTAACTCTGAGGTAAAGAGAAATATCTAAAAAGTTCTGGGAAAATAATCCAGCAATAAAAGTACTAAAAATCTCTTTCATCCTCTTTTTCTTTGCTTTTGTTGTTTTTATGCTCCTATGTTCTATATTATTCAAATTGACTGTGTTTCTGGCAATTCACAGGTAGAACAGATAGTCAGGAAAAACACCTTTATGGAAGGGATCTCCAAAAACTCACAAGAAAAGGAAATTAAAAAAAAATTCATTGAAACTCAGTGTGCACAAAATAGACAATTTCGATACGCGGACACTGACAATAAAGTTCTTATTTAATTCAATGCACATTTATCAAGTGCCTACTTAATATATAACAGTTAATTTTCTTATCCTGCCCTAACAGTTGTTAGTGGAAGAGGATCTGGGTTGATGGGGACTCCATTGCTTGGTAACAGTGAAAAAGATGAAGTACAAGAACTAGTTTAATTAAAAATGAAAGACAGAAGAACTATACTTATCATACTCTATTTTGTGGAATCTTTCATCATAGTTACAGAAAATGTAACATAATTCTTCCTCTGTAGAAAGATGAGAATATGGCACATGTGGAACTCAAACAATGTACAGTAGGGGATCACAGAGCCCAGAGTTGGAGAAAATCTTACCTCTTGGCATGAAAGGGCATCCCTCTGGGTTTATCTCTGTTTTCTTAAAGCACTGGATTTTCCAGGTTCTATTTTATAGTTTATACTGTTACAAAGTTTGAAAGCTAGTTTATACTAGCTTTCAAAATAGGTTTCTCAAAGTTTTTATTTCCCTTAAATATTTTGAAGTGTATAACACAAGCACTTTTAAATAATCAAGTCTTGAGAACCATTTTAATTTTTCCCCTTTCTGAAAAAATTCTGTATAGAGTTATTGTGTTGGCCAAATATATGTTAACAATTTTAGCAAGGGTACATCATAATAACAAAGACAAATGTCTTATAAATATTAATATTTAACCTCCAAAATTAATTACTAGTATTTTATGAGACGCTTGAAGAAGTGAAATAAAGTAAATATTATCTTAACAATATACTTCTATATCATGAAACATACATCTTTTCCTCTGTAAACCTCAAGAAAACGGTGATGGACTTTTGCCAAACATGATTATTTCTATATGAATGTCTATAATTTAAGCAATTTATTTTGCATGCGTAAGCAGTAGACTATTAAGCAGAATACTATTGTTTCTAGCTAGATATTCAATACTTCTTTTTTCATATAAAAACTGTATATTATAAAATTTGATTGAAATTTTTTGTTTTTGCCAGTTTTTAATCACATTTACAATTTAATATCTAGGGAAACCATATTTCAATGTAAATGTATACCTTGGCAAATTCTACCTATTTATGGCTAACACACATTTTATCAGACAATACATCGAGTGGTGTGCTTATAACTTTGGATTTTAATGTTGAAATGTAAACTTATTTATTTAATTTACAAGTAATATTTGTGGTATAGTTTTCAAGAGTTTGCTAAAACCACTTTACTATATAATTCATTAAAAAACTGAGAATAAGGAAATAACTATTATCAGCAGGTGGTATTTATATTGAACTGTAGAATTTACCTGTTTTATGATTAGCCACCAGAAAACACAATTTAGTTTTGTTTTAAGGAAAGCTTAATTTAGTAGCAATCACACTCACCTTTCTCCGAGAAGCATGGTTGATACAATCCTACATCATGCTGTTCAACAAATGAAAGCGTCTTTTTTATACGATTACAGGGAATGAGGCTCGCCTTGTTCAACCAAGAGTCCAGGAATACTTAAGTACTTTTCTGAACAGGCTTGGCAAGCACGAATATCTGGGGAAAGCTAAAAAGAAACATTCAGGTATAAGAAGATGCAAAACCAACCTTTCCTAACGATTCAGAAATCTTTGTACCAGTTGAGGGTTTGGAATGAGAAATACTTATTCTTTGGAATTCGTGAGGGCTGGCCTGAACCAGAGCTATATGGCAATAATGAAGTCATATGTCACCCAACACATATACAAGGCTATAATCTGGGAGAAAGTTATCAGACATAAGTTAAAGTTTTTATATTTTTTTAAAAGATGTATATTTCAAAGCTTTTATAGCCTACTTATAAGCATCATGTACTGCCATACAGTTGTAGTGAAGAAAAATTTCTTTTAGGCAATGTTTTACTCTTTCAAAACATTGCAAGCATAAAACCCAAATAGCTTTACCAAAGGCTGGGATATTTCTCTTCATTCTTTGTTGAAAAAAGAAATAAAGCTACAGGCAGCAAAGATGATCAACAAGGAATCATCAGTGAATTTAAATTTACCATGCCACTTAAATCTCCGAGCCTTTGTTTAGCAATACATAAAACAACAATTTTAAATGGTTACTGAAATTTGCATTTTTACATTCTTTCATCAAAATTGAGTCTAAATTTTAATTAGTTTCAAAATCCTTCATCTTGTAAATAAGAGTCCATGACTCTTGGAATTTTAATATTCTCTTAGGACCCATTCCGATAACGTCCAGAAGGGCTGTTGCCAGTAAGATGCTCCCAGTAGGGTTGTGATTATCCCTCAATCCTTGTCTTGCTGCTTTCCTCTGGTGAACTTTATAACTATTTAGAAGTATCACAGACTGAGGTAATTTTAAGCTATTATATCTTTCCTCCAAAAGGTTTTTTTTGTTGTTGTTGTTGTTGAAAATAAAGAATTAAGAGTGCTCTACTCTGTGAGAGACTTTGTAAAGACTCAAATGTAAGGTACTCATTTTGTGAGGGATAATTCTGCTAATAGGGAGGGAATGCCTTAAAATAAGGTGCATAGTTTTGCCCCCCAGTTCTTGTTTTGTGCTACCTCTATTTCCTGAACTAGCCTGGTTCTTCTGATTAAAATGTGTTACTCCTTTCATCTTACTCCCACACCAACAAGAATGCTAAGATAACTACTCTCTTTCTTTCTTTTTTTTGAAACTTTTTTTGGTATTTGACATTTCAAACATGAAAAATAATGTAATGTATACTTAAAGTATAAAGAATAATAAAGTAAAAACCTATGGAACTACTTCCCAGATTAAGCAACTGAGTACTTAAAAAGACCTGGAAGCCTCTTTCTGCCCCTCCTTCAAAAATTTTTTCTCTCATAAAAGTGTTAATATCATTAAAATTTAGTGTTACTCATTCTCATGTTTTTCACTATAGTTTGACTACACATATATGTCCGTTGAAGATATAGAGTTAGGTTTCGTAAGTTTATAGAGTTTATATAAATGATACCATACTGTATGTATTCTATCATGTTGTGTTTTTGTGATTTAGCCATGCTGACTAGTGAAGGGCTGATACCTTAATTTTCATCGTTGTATGTTATTGTTTTAGATAATTATAAGACAGGGTATTTACTTATTTTTCTTGTGATAGTCATTAGGATTATTTCTAAGGTTTTTCTTTTTTTGCTATTAAATACAAAGTAGCAAGGAACACTCTTGATGATGTCACTTGGTATACACGGCAACAGTTTCTCTAGGATTTTGTAGATGCAAAGTATACATGTATTTTAACTCCACCAAAGAATGCCACACTAAATTTTTAAAGTACATGCACGAAGTCCATAGCCACTTGCAGTATATAAGCATTCTCTTAGTCTACACATTCACCCATGATTAACTTGGCAAGCTCCACAAAGGTCCCTGTTGGAATTTTAAGTAAAGATCATCAAATATTTGAATCAATTTCAGAAGAGATAAATTTATGACAGTGGGTCTTTCTGCCTAGATAATATGATTTGTCTCTATTTATTTTGGTCTAATTTCTATAAACATAGTTTGGTGGTAAACATTTTATCAAGATTTTTAGGGAGGAGGAGCTTCAAGAAGATGGCAGAAGAGTCAGATGCAGACATCACCTTCCTCCCCACAGATACACCAGAAATGCATCTACACGTGGAACAACTCCTACAGAACACCTACTGAACGCTGGCAGACCTCCCCAAAGGCAAGAAACTTGCCCCAAAGGCAAGAAGACCTCAGACCTCCCCAAAGGCAAGAAACTCCCCCCGTACCTGGGTAGGGCAAAAGGAAAAAGAAAAAACAGAGACAAAAGAATAGGCCCGGGTCCGCACCAGTGGGAGGCAGCTGCAAAGAGGAAAAGTTTCCACACACTAGGAAGCCTCTTCGCGGGTGGAGACTGCGGCGGGCGGAGGGGGGAAGCTATGGAGCCGCAGAAGAGAGCGCAGCCACAGGGGTGTGGTGGGCAAAGTGGAGAGATTCCCGCAAAGAGGACCAGTGCCGACCGGCACTCACCAAACCGAGAGGTTTCTCTGCTCACCCGCCGGGGTGGGCGGGGCTGGGAGCTGAGGCTTGGGCTTCGGTCGGAGCGCAGGGAGAGGACTGAGGTTGGCGGCGTGAACACAGCCTGAAGGGGCTAGTGCGCCACAGCCAGCCGGGAGGGAGTCCGGGAAAAGGTCTGGACCTGCCGAAGAGACAAGAGACTCTTTTTGCCTCTTTGTTTCCTGGTGCATGAGGAGAGGGGATTCAGAGCGCCGCTTAAAGGAGCTCCAGAGAACGGTGCGAGCCACAGCGATCAGCGCGGACCCCAGAGACGGGCATGAGATGCTAAGGCTGCTACTGCCGCCACCAAGAAGCCTGCGTGCAAGCACAGGTCACTATCCACACCTCCCCTCCCGGGAGCCTGTGCAGCCCACCACTGCCAGGGTCCAGTGATCCAGGGACAACTTCCCCGGGAGAACAAAGGGTGCGCTTCGGGCTGGTGCAACGTCACGCCAGCCTCTGCCGCTGCAGGTTCACCCCGCACTCCATGCCCCTCCCCCCCGCAGGCTTGAGTGAGCCAGAGTCCTCGAATCAGCTGCTCCTTTAACCCCGTCCTGTCTGAGCGAAGAACAGACGCCCTCAGGCGACGTACATGCAGAAGCGGGGCCAAATCCAAAGCTGAACCCCAGGAGCTGTGTGAACAAACAAGAGAAAGGGAAATTTCTCCCAGCAGCGTCAGGAGCAGTGGATTAAAGCTCCACAATCGACTTGATGTACCCTGCATCTGTGGAATACCTGAATAGACAACGAATCATCCCAAATTGAGGAGGTGGACTTTGGGAGCAACGATATATGTATATTTCCCCTTTTTTTCTTTTTGTGACTGTGCATGTGTACGCTTCTGTGTGTGAGTTGTCTGTATAGATTTGCTTTTACCATTTGTCTTTGTGTACTGTCCGTTTTTTCTTTTTTTTTTTGCTTAAAAATTATTTTTCTTAATAATTTTTTTTAAATTTTAATAACTTTATTTTATTTTACTTTATTTTATTTTAGTTTATCTTCTTTCTTTTCTTTTTTTCCTCCGTTTTATTCTGAGCCATGTGAAGGACAGGTTCTTGGTGCTCCAGCCAGGCTTCAGGGCTGTACCACTGAGGTGGGAGAGCCAAGTTCAGGACACTGGTCCACAAGAGACCTCCCAGCTCAACGTAATATCAAACGACAAAAATCTCCCAGAGATCTCTATCTGAACGCCAAAACACAGTTCCACTCAAAGACCAGCAAGCTACAGTGCTAGACACCCTATGCCAAACAACTAACAACACAGGAACACAACCCCATCCATTAGCACAGAGGCTGCCTAAAATCATAAGGCCAAAGACTCCCCAAAACACATCACCAGATGTGGACCTGCCCATCAGAAAGACAAGATCCAGCCTCATCCACCAGAACACAGGCACTAGTCCCCTCCACCAGGAAGCCTACACAGCGCACTGAACCAACCTTAGCCACTGGGGAGAGACACCAAAAACAACGGAAAATACAAACCTACAGCCTGCGAAAAGGAGACCCCAAACACAGTAAGATAAGCAAAATGAGAAGACAGAAAAACACACAGCAGATGAAGGAGCAAGATAAAAACCCACCAGACCTAACAAATGAAGAGGAAATAGGGAGTCTACCTGAAAAAGAATTCAGAATAATGAGAGTAAAGATGATCCAAAATCGTGGAAATGGAATAGAGAAAATACAAGAAACGTTTAACAAGGACCTAGAAGAACTAAAGAGCAAACAAACAGTGATGAACAACACAATAAATGAAATTAAAGATTCTCTAGAAGGGATCAGTGGCAGAATAACTGAGGCAGAAGAACGGATAACTGACCTGGAAGATAAAATAGTGGAAATAACTTACTGCAGAGCAGAATAAAGAAAAAAGAATGAAGAGAACTGAGGACAGTCTCAGAGACGGCTGGGACAACACTAAACGCACCAACATTTGAATTATAGGGGTCCTGGAAGGGGAAGAGAAAAAGAAAGGGACTGAGAAAATATTTGAAGAGATTATAGTTGAAAACTCCCTAAAACGGGAAAGGAAATAGTTAATCAAGTCCAGAAAGCACAGAGAGTCCCAAAAAGGACAAATCCAAGGTGAAACACTCCAAGACACATATTAATCTAACTATCAAAAATTAAATACAAAGAAAACATATTAAAAGCAGCAAGAGAAAAACAACAAATAACACATAAGGGAATCCCCATAAGGTTAACAGCTGATCTTTCAGCAGAAACTCTGCAAGCCAGAAGGGAGTGGCAGGACATATTTAAAGTGATGAAGGAGAAAAACCTGCAACCAAGATTACTCTACCCAGCAAGGATCTCATTCAGATTTGACAGAGAAATTAAAAGCTTTACAGACAAGCAAAAGCTAAGAGAATTCAGCACAACCAATCCAGCTTTACAAGAAATGCTAAAGGAAATTCTCTAGGCAGGAAACACAAGAGAAGGAAAAGACCTACACAAAACAATTAAGAAAATAGGAACACACATATCGATAATTACCTTAAGTGTAAATGAATCAAATGCTCCAACCAAAATACATAGACTGGCTGAATGGATACAAAAACAAGACCCATATATATGCTGTCTACAAGAGACCCATTTCAGACCTAGGGACACATACAGACTGAAAGTGAGGGGATGGAAAAACACATTCCATACAAATGGAAATCAAAAGAAAGCTGGAGTAGCAATTCTCACATCAGACAAAATAGACTTTAAAACAAAGACCATTACAAGAGACAAAGATAGACACTACATAATGATCAAGGGATAAATCCAAGAAGAAGATATAACAATTGTAAATATTTATGCACCCAACACAGGAGCACCTCAATACATAAGGCAAATACTAACAGCCATAAAAGGGGAAATCGACAGTAACACAATCATAGTAGGGGACTTCTAACACCCCACTTTCACCAATGGACAGATCATCCAAAATGAAAATATATATGGAAACACAAGCTTCAAATTATACATTAAACAAGATGGACTTAATTAATATTTATAGGACATTCCATCCAAAAACAACAGAATACACATTCTTCTTAAGTGCTCATGGAACATTCTCCAGGATAGATCATATCTTGGGTCACAAATCAAGCCTTGTTAAATGTAAGAAAACTGAAATCCTATCAAGTATCTTTTCCGACCACAATGCTATAAGGCTAGATATCAATTACAGGAAAAAATATGTGAAAAATACAAACACATGGAGACTAAACAACACACTACTTAATAACCAAGAGATCACTGAAGAAATCAAAGAGGAATTCAAAAAATACCTAGAAACAAATGACAATGAAAACACAACGACCCAAAACCTATGGGATGCAGCAAAAGCAGTTATAAGAGGGAACTTTATAGCAATACAATCCTACCTTAAGAAACAAGAAACATCGCAAATAAAACACCTAACCTTACACCTAAAGAAATTAGAGAAAGAAGAACAAAAAAACCACACAGTAAGCAGAAGGAAAGAAATTATAAAGATCAGATCAGAAATAAATGAAAAAGAAATGTAGGAAATGATAGCAAAGATCAATAAAACTAAAAGCTGGTTTTGAGAAGATAAACAAAATTGATAAACCATTAGCCAGACTTATCAAGAAAAAAGGGGAGAAAACTCAAATCAATAGAATTAGAAATGAAAAAGGAGAAGTAACAACTGACACTGCAGAAATACAAAGGATCACGAGAGATTAGTACAAGCAGCTATATGCCAATAAAATGGACAACCTGGAAGTAATGGACAAATTCTTAGAAATGCACAACCTTCCGAGACTGAACCAGGAAGAAATAGAAAATATAAACAGACCAATCACAAGCACTGAAATTGAAACTGTGATTAAAAGTCTTCCAAAAAACAAAATTCCAGGACCAGATGGCTTCACAGGCAAAATCTATCAAACATTTAGAGAAGAGCTAACACCTATCCTTCTCAAACCCTTCCAAAATATAGCAGAGGGAGGAACACTCCCAAATTCATTCTATGAGGCCACCATCACTCTGATACCAAAACCAGACAAAGATGTCACAAAGAAAGAAAACTACAGGCCAATATCACTGATGAACATAGATGCAAAAATCCTCAACAAAATACTAGCAAACAGAATCCAACAGCACATTAAAAGGACCATACACTATGATCAAGTGGGGTTTATCCAAGGAATGCAACGACTTTTCAATATATGCAAATCAATCAACGTGATACACCATATTAACAAATTGAAGGAAAAAAACCATATGATCATCTCAATAGATGCAGAGAAAGCTTTTGAGAAAATTCAACACCCATTTATGATAAAAACCCTGCAGAAAGTAGGCACAGAGGGAACTTGCCTCAATGTAATAAAGGCCATATATGACAAACCCACAGCCAACATCGTCCTCAATGGTGAAAAACTGAAACCATTTCCATTAAGATCAGGAACAACACAAGGTTGCCCACTCTCACCACTATTATTCAACATAGTTTTGGAAGTTTTAGCCACAGCAATCAGAGAAGAAAAAGAAATAAAGGAATGCAAATTGGAAAAGAAGTAAAACTGTCACTGTTTGCAGATGACATGATACTATACATAGAGAATCCTAAAGATGCTACCAGAAAACTATTAGAGCTAATCAATGAATTTGGTGAAGTAGCAGGATACAAAATTAATGCACAGAAATCTTTTGCATTCCTATATACCAATGATGAAAAATCTGAAAGAGAAATTAAGAAAACACTCCCATTTACCACTGCAACATAAAGAATAAAATATCTAGGAATAAACCGACCTAATGAGACAAAAGACCTGTATGCAGAAAATTATAAGACACTGATGAAAGAAATTAAAGATGATACAAATAGATGGAGAGAGATACCATATTCTTGTATTGGGAGAACCAACATTGTTAAAATGACTCTACTACCCAAAGCAATCTACAGATTCAATGCAATCCCTATCAAACGACCAATGGCATTTTTCACAGAACTAGAACCAAAAATTTCACAATTTGTATGGAAACACAAAAGACCCCGAATAGCCAAAGCAATCTTGAGAAAGAAAAATGGAGCTGGAGGAAACAGGCTCCCTGACTTCAGGCTATACTACAAAGCTACAGTAATCAAGACAGTATGGTACTGGCACAAAAACAGAAATATAGATCAATGGAACAGGATATAAAGCCCAGCGAAAAACCCACGCTAATATGGTCACCTTATCTTTGATAAAGGAGGCAGGAATATACTGGAGAAAAGACAGCCTCTTCAATAAGTGGTGCTGGGAAAACTGGACAGCTACATTAAAAGAATGAAATTAGAACACTTCCTAACACCATACACAGAAATAAACTCAAAATGGATTACAGACCTAAATGTAAGGCCAGACACCATCAAACTCTTAGAGGAAAACATAGGCAGATCACTCTATGACATAAATCACAGCAAGATCCTTTTTGACCCACATCCTAGAGAAATGGAAAGAAAAACAAAAATAAACAAATGGGACCCAATGAAACTTAAAAGCATTTGCACAGCAAAGGAAACCATAAGCAAGACAAAAATACCACCCTCAGAATGGGAGAAAATATTTGCTAATGAAGTGACTGACAAAGAATTAATCTCCAAAACATACAAGCAACTCATGCAGCTCAATATCAAAAAAATAAACAACCCAATGCAAAAACGGGCAGAAGACCTAAACAGACATTTCTCCAAAGAAGATATACAGATTTCTAACAAACACATGAAAGAATGTTCGACATCATTAATCATTAGAGAAACGGAAATCAAAACTACAATGAGATATCATCTCACACCAGTCAGAATGGCCATCATCCAAAAATCTACAAACAATAAATGCTGGGGAGGGTGTGGAGAAAAGCGAACCCTCTTGAACTGTTGATGGGAATATAAATTGATACAGCCACTATGGAGAACAGTATGGAGGTTCCTTAAAAAACTAAAACTAGAATTCCCATATGACCCAGCAATCCCACTAATGGGCATATACCCAGAGAAAACCATAATTCAAAAAGAGTCATGTACCAAAATGTTCACTGCAGCTCTATTTACAATAGCCAGGACATGGAAGCAACCTAAGTGTCCATCAATAGATGAATGGATAAAGAAGATGTGGCACATATATACAGTGGAATATTACTCAGCTATAAAAAGGAACGAAACTGAGTTATTTGTAGTGAGGTGGATGGACCTAGAGACTGTCTTACAGAGTAAGTCAGAAAGAGAAAAGCAAATACCGTATGGTAGCACATATATATGGAATCTAAAAAAAGAAAAAGAAAAAAAATGATCAGAAGAACCTAGGGGCAAGATGGGAATAAAGATGCAGACCTACTAGAGAATGGATTTGAGGATACGGAGAGGGGGAAGGGTAAGCTGGGACAAAGTGAGAGAGTGGCATGGACATATATACACTACCAAACATAAAAAAGATAGCTAGTGTTAAGCAGCCACATAGCACAGGGAGATCAGCTTGGTGCTTTGTGACCACCTAGCGTGGTGGGATAGGCAGTGTGGGAGGGAGGGAGATGCAAGAGGGAAGAGATATGGGGACATATGTATATGTATAACTGATTCACTTTGTTATAAAGCAGAAACTAACACATGATTGTAAAGCAATTATACTCCAATAAAGATCTTAACAAAAAAAAAAGATTTTTAGGTTGTTGGCACAGAGAAATGCAATTGGTTTTTGTATACTGATTTTGAATTGAGCCACTTAGTGAACTGTCTGATGAATTACAATAATTTTTTGCTAAATTCTTGTGGTATCCTATGTAGGCAATTATTTCATTTGTGACTAATATTTATTTGGTTTCTTTTCAAATGTTTAAATATTCTCTTATATTAAAAAAATTTTTTTTTGACTGCATTGTGTCTTAATTGGTTCCCATGGGCTTTCTCTATTTGCGGCAAGTGGGGGCTACCAGTGCAGTGTGCGGGCTTCTCATTGTGGTGGCTTCTCATGTTGCGGAGCACGGGCTCTAGGCGTGTGGGCTTCAGTAGTTGTGGCACGTGGGCTTCAGTAGTTGTGGCTTGTGGGCTCTAAAGCGCAGGCTCAGTAGTTGTGGCGCATGGGCGTAGTTGCTCCGTGGCATGTGGGATCTTCCCAGATCAGGGATCGAACCTGTGTCCCCTGCATTGGCAGGTGGATTTTTAGCCACTGCACCACCAGGGAAGTCCCTGAAATTCTTTTTTTATTCAAGAAATAAAATATTGAATAAAATCCATGACAATGGCCTTTTTTTATTATTTTAAAAAATGCTTCTAATGTTTAACATAAATTTTATATTAGTAGTAGATATCATTCAGTGTGGTAAGGATCCAGTCTGTTTCTAGTTGGAAAGTATTTTAAAAATAAAGTGGTATTGAAGTTTTTGAAATGTTTCTAATGCATCTATTGAGATGATATTGTGGTGTTCCTTCATTTTATTAGCACGGGAATTAGGCAAACAAAATTTCCCCAAAATTGAAGCAGTATTCTCTTCTTGAATAAACTCAAATGGGTAATTTTTGCATCAATATTAATGAGTGAGAATATCTCATCCTTATCTGATTTTGATAACAAAGTTATATATCTTATAAAACAAAATGATGGTGTTCTTTTTTTATTTTCTCTGGCAAAGTTTGTAAATAATAGAAATTATATGATTATCGGGATTATCTATCTGATAGTTTGGTGAAGTAAACTTTGAAATCATCTAAAAACTATTTGTTGTATATTTTTAAATGTATTCAAGTTCTTTAATTTGTTATAAATTTTTTGAAGCTTCTTATGAGTTAGTTTTGAAAGCTATGTTTTCCTTGGGCTTGGTCATTTTTCTAAGTAAAACATTTTGACAAAATAGTGTTCAAAGTTTTCTCCTATTTTCTTCATAGCCTCTCCTCTGTAATTTTTTCTTTATTATTGTTATTAATATTTTTATTTGTTTCTTCTATTTTCTTGATAATCTTTCATGAGAGTCAATTTTATTTATAATGTATCTCCATTGAATTGAACAGGGCCAATATCAAATAAGTCTATGTTCATTAATTAATAAATCCTTACACTAAACAATTTTAATTTTAAAATTTGATTCAAAATTATTAAATAATAAACTTTTATAGATCATCCAGCATATAATAAATTTTATCACGTGGAGTATTCCCAAGAGAGTAAGAATGCTTCCAAAATAAAAGAAACTTTTTAAGTGAAATATATTATTAAAGATAAGACAAAAAGGATTAATGATCATATCCAGAGTTCATTCTGTTTTAGAATGCCTCCCAGAGTAACTTGAATAAATTAAGGGCCGTGGGTTATAATTAACTATGGCTCACCCACCTGTTTTATCTTAATTGAGTAGTCTGGATATAGACAATTAAATAATAGAAAGAGATTTATTAATTTGAGTGCTTTGAACAAAATAGAAGTGTTCTATTATTTTCCTATCATCACATCTTTGGTCTCAAGGTAGTTTATAATCAAATTTTGCCAGTTCCTTCAACTTTGTGTCACTTTTCTATTTGTAAAATGGGAAAATAGCAATAGAAATGACTTCTCTAGTTTTTGAGTGTATTCATTTAGTTATCATGTAAAAAGTGTAAATGTTACCTATTATTACTAATATTGTTGGCAGAGATATGATTTGTTGCAGATTCAGTATGACTCCTTCTGAACTATGGCAAAGTGACTGCATTTTGCTCATTTATGCATACATCACCATATTTGACACAATGTTATTCTCAAAGACCTTCAACAATTTTTTTAATTTAAATGAACTAAAATCTGAGATATTGCTATTTCTCACCAATATTGATTTTTAAGTTTCGTTTTGTCTTCTAGGTGGGCAGACAACTCTACTTCTGAGCTTTCACTTAGCTGGGACCACATGACTGGTTCTGCCCAACAGGAAGCAAACATTTGTGACACATGTCACTTCTCAGACTAAGAATTTAATTCCAGAGCATATCTCTCTATTGTGTCATTTCATGCCAGAGCAACAAAAATGACATATCCTGATGGCGGAGTTAAAAGATGACACAGCTTCTATTGGCCTGAGTCCCTAAAGTTCTGTGTGGAGCAGAGCCCTGTACAAACCTTCATGGAACTTTTTTTTTTTTTTAATGTCTTAAGTCACAGAGAATTTTGAGGATGTGTGTCACTGCAACAAAGCTGAGTCTATCATTACAAATTTATTCCTTTTCTTAGTAGGAGGTAAAATACTAGCATTTGTACAAAACTTAGTGTTATCTCTTCATTGCTTTTTCTTACTGGGAAGTTGATCAAGCAGAAGAAAGTGAAGAGTCTGAATCAGTCATAAGTAAATAACCATCCATTGGCTTTTCAAAGTATATGTTACTCTGTGTAGAATGGACACTAAGAAACGATTTGACTATAGTAGATACAGGAGGAAAAAAAAAAACTTGAGGGGAAAGTGTTCCTACATAACAGATACCCAGGAAATTCTTCTTGATTAATAAGAACTTCATATGACTGGGGTTTTGCAAATGACCTGAAGCCCATAAATACATGAATTTGTGGCAATCCTGAACCAGAGATGTGTTGCCTCAACTATTTTTCTCCAGAATTAGAACCCTCAAGATTCTGCTAGAGATTTCGAAATCAATCTTTCTAAGGACCATAAAATAAACATATCTCAACATGCTCCCATTCAGCTTCTCATTTCACTTTAAATTGAAACTGTAATGGATTTCTGGCTAGTTTGTACTACAGGTATTTCTCTACTTCAAATCAGGATGAAATACCAGGGAATGAGTGGTAGAAAAGGAGAGTCCTGCCTATGTGTTCGTGTCATTATCACCTTGCCATGTGTTCACTACATTTGTTATAACATTTCTGTCTCTATCTTATTCCTTTCTAACCTCATAAAGCTGTATCTTAAAACATTTGAGAAAAAAATGAATAAAAAGGGTAGAAACATAAGAAAAAATGTTTTCCTGATATGTAAGCCTCCAGATTCAATATTCAAACTGGGCTGGATTCCAAAGAACCACTTACTATTTTTCAAACTGCTCCAGCAATTGTCTTTCTTTTTTAATTTCTAAAAGCTATCATTAATAACCATTTCTTGAGGGTATACTCTCTGTGAATCCAAGAGAGCACAGGATGAGTTTTTGTACATCAACTCTCAACTATTTTCTTGTGTGGAAAACAAAGGACTTAATTTATATGATATAGCAAAACAAATAAGTAGAATTTTTAGAGTTTAAGTTTTTAAGACATTTGTCATTGTTTACATAGTGGTTTAATTCTACATTCTCAACTCTCTGTTATAAATATTTCTTGGTTTCATATGCCCTCCTCTCACTTTCATCTATTATTCTTGAAGGTAGAATTTATCACTCTGATTCTCAGGTCAATAGGCTACTTGTTCAATAGGCTTCAAAAGTCCTAAATGTACAATTAGAAAGAAACAAAAAACTCACAGACACATCATTTCTATGTCAGGGAAAACAGCCATGTAGATGATTCACATCATTCTTTTTTTTTTTTTTTTTGGCAACTCATGGAAACAACTACCTTGGGACATAGATTCTAATATTTACTGTATGAGGATATCTTACAATACAAAAAAGGGTGTATTGACAGACACTTGAAAATAGGTGTATGTTTGATATCTGTTGGTTGAGAACGTGCTTAGAAATGTAAAGCCTAATAACACTTTTATAATAGTTCATGGTGGGTTGTATTATGATAAAAAAATCTAAGTGACTTATAATAAGAAAGGTTTATTTCTAACTCAACTTGAAGATTGCTGGCTATGATTTAGTTGTAGGACTACTCCATGTGTCTTTTAATAGCAGCATTTCAGCTACTAAGCAGACCCCACCAGCGACAAGCTGTTTTTGTGGTAGAGAGAAAAGATCAAGGGAGTGGATAAAGCATGCAATGGCTCATAAAGAGGTAGAGACTTTCAACATTTCTATTCACAGTACTTTGGCCGAAGCACATCATACGGCCAAATCAGACAATAGGGCAAGAAAATATTCTCCTCTAACAACAAGGCAGGCCAAATCACTTGGACTTGTTGATTGCTTATATAAATATTCACAACTTCTTATCCTTGTATCCACATTGCTTGGAAAGTGACTTCCTAGATTCTCCCATCTTAGACGTGGAGAGTATTTCACCACCTTTAAATAAGGGCTGGTCTTGTGATGGACTTCGGATAAAAGATAGTGATATAAGTGGTGGTTCTCTATTTTTGAACATAAACCTTCAGGACCTTTCACATTTTTACTCTTTCTCCTGGACCCCTGTCACATCCTGAGAAGAGATAATTCACCCAACTGAGGCAACCCTAGACAAGACAGCCACAGACAACTCCTCAGTTTGCTACAAATGCATTAAAATGAACCTAGCCAAGATCAGCCAAGTCTGGCCCTGACCAGAAGATGACTCTGGAAGACTAACAACCTCACAAGTAATAAAGAAGGCTGCTGCCTTATGATGTTATGTTTTTAATCATTTTGTTCATTATTGTGGCATTATCATGGCAACAGATAACTGAAACACATGGCAGTTCTACAGGTACAAAATCTTACAGAAAGAGGGTGGTGTTGAATAAATCAGAAAAATAGTATAATCTCACACATTTTAAAAATGAATTCTATTTTATCTATAGAAATAAAAAAAAAATATTTCTATGTAATATTATTTAGACTAAAACAGATTACTACATTTAAGAGTCAAGAACCGGGCTTCCCTGGTGGCGCAGTGGTTGAGAGTCCGCCTGCCGATGCAGGGGACACGGGTTCGTGCCCTGGTCCGGGAAGATCCCACATGCCGCGGAGCGGCTGGGCCCGTGAGCCATGGCCACTGATCCTGTGCGTCCGGAGCCTGTGCTCCGCAACAGGAGAGGCCACAACAGTGAGAGGCCCGTGTATCGCAAAAAAAAAAAAAAAAAAAAAAAAAAAAAAAAAAAAAAAAAAAGAGTCAAGAACCTCTTACTATTCCAAGAGTTCTAGATCAACAAGCTGGCAATTTAGGGAATTTTTGTATAATTATTCCTAGAATCTAGTAAACTCACCAGGCATTAGACGCTCTTGTTAGTTTCTTCTGGAAGAATTCATTATTCTCATTTTTATAAGAAAATAATGTCTCTGATTAATTAAGTGTATGGAATAACAATTTCTGTAATAACTTCATGATTTGGCATTTCACTGCTCTTTGTTGTTCTTAGATCTTTTGCCTCAGGATTTTTTCAACATTTCATACGATGTTCTCTTTCTTAGAAGTCTTCATTCCATTTACCTCCTTGTACTCAATCTTTTTTTCTCTCTTTCTCTTGTTCCAATTTCACTAAGTATAATTAACTGATGTTCTTTATTGTTCTGGCCACAAAATAAATGCATTCCTAAAATCATCTGTAGTCTGCTAGTCTGTCCTATAATTTCTCTTATGGGGACAATTTTTTCCTTACTATTTTAACTCTCATCCATTAAGGAAGAGCTCCCAGTGTATATTTCTGATACTGACATATTTCCTCTGTTTAGTCATATTTTCAGCTACCTGCTAGCATTTTATATATATATATATATATATATATATATATATATATATATATTTTTTTTTTTTTTTTTTTTTTTTTTTTTTCAGTACGCGGGCCTCTCACTGTTGTGGCTGCTCCCGTTGCGGAGCACAGGCTCCGAACGCGCAGGTTCAGCGGCCATAGCTCATGGGCCCAGCTGCTCTGCGGCATGTGGGATCTTCCTGGACCGGGGCACGAACCCATGTCCCCTGCATCGGCAGGCAGACTCTCAACCACTGCCCCACCAGGGAAGCCCTCTAGATGTATTTTTGATGTATCTGTGGGGAGGAAGTTTATTTCCACATCTTACTCCTCTGCCATCTTGAAGGTCCTCCCCTGTAATTCTTATAGACGAAACCATGTGTTTTAGTGACAAGAGCACTGCTGAGAATTAGGAAGCTTTGCTTATGCTCCTGGCCTCATTGCTTACATGCTGTTTGGCATTAACATCAAACTTCCCACTGCCTCAAGTTGCTCATGTGTATAATGAGTTCTTCTGTTACAACACTGAGGTCTACCTAACAGGGATGATATGAGAATTAATTGGCGGGGGGCGGGGGGAGTCTTTAACCTGAGAAATATATTTCTAAGAAATATATTTAAAAATAAATAAAACAAAGTTACTTAATAGTTAAAATGCTTTCTAAGTCTCTTCAGATATGATGCTTTTGATTTAATGGTTTCCAAAACCATTCCAAAAGCAACAAAAATTCATCTGCTCTCCACTTTGAATCAAAGAATGACCATGCAGCTACAGCATTACATACTAATATGTTTCTATGCACATACTACTCATCAGCTTACTTCTCCTACAGTGACACAGAATGAAAGGTAATCATCTGCTCTTGCACACTGAAATGAAGATATCCGTATTAACCAAGCAAATGAGTACATGATAATTGTTCTTCAGGGATAAAATAACAACACCTTGCTTTGCTGGAAGTCCTAATACAGATGGTGTAAAACGTGATAGCATATTACATGGAATAAAACTTTATGTTGAAATTCACTGATTAAACATGACACATTAGGGATGCATGCTTTTTGAAAACACAGTAAAAACATTAGATTAGAATTATAATTTTTGTGCAATGTAAATGCCATTATTATAATTTTTAAAGTTTTTTTAAAAATAACATAATGTAATGAAAACTTACACTAGTATAAGCAAGTTGATTGTAGTAGGAAGGCCTGAATACAAAGTAAATCACAAAAAAAATCTCACTTTATGAATAAGTCTGGACATATATCCAGATAATTCTATAAGGCAGGTGCCATTGGTAACTGTTTGGAATGTACTGAATCACCCCCAAATTTTTGACTCAAATTCTTAAAATAAGAGGAAGTTTAACATAGAAGAAGACTAAAATTTTATAATATATTACTCTATTAATGCTTAAAAATAATACAAAATGTATTGATTATAATATTCAAAATATACAAAAACAATATTTAAAAGACTGAATAATACATGAAAATCCTGAATCTTTGGATTTGTGTTACAGAAGTCTACAAACATTTATGCATATGTGGATCAACAAAAGACATGGATTTAGCAAACCCAGGTTTTCATCTTGGATTTGATACATGAACTCTGTGGTCCTGGGCAAGTCAAGCTTTCTCACTTGAGAAATAACAAAACTAGACAAAATTATCTTTCAATTCCCTCTAAACTGAGATCTCTGAAACCCGTATGAACTCCATTTTTCCTTAAGTCACAAGTTAACACAGTGTTTACTTGATGGATTGTTTACTTGATGTATTAAATAGGTTGTAAAAACTGATATCACATATTCCTATTGTTTGAAAAAGTTTCAAATGTTCAAATTATTCAATTACAAACTAGCAGAATGCTAGTCAGTTTTCACAAAAACATACATAATTATCTAAATAAATACTGGTAATCATAAACTCATAAAAAGAGCAAAGGAGTAATGCCCTTTTAAATTCTTAAACCTGACAACCAAGCTAAGATACTCTCCCGCCTTTTAAGACATTTGGCTTACATTAAAAAGATCTATTAAGAATGCCTATCAGCATGTTTAAATCTGCAATATCAGCTTTCTGTCATCTTTTACACCAAATCAAAATTAATCAATTAAACTTTGTTTATTCAGAAGGTGACTCTGTAAAGCAAAATTAACAAAATGAATTGCAAATGAAAACAAAAATCAAGACCATCCAGAAATGTTTTGCATCAGCTAACATTTGATGAGCACCTACTCTGTGTCAGACGCCATCTTAAGTGCTTCCCATTTGCTGGTTCCTTAAATACTCACAACTCAAAGAGGTGTTACTGTTGTGTCATTTACACAGATGACAACACGAGGCACAGAGAAGTTCAGAAAGGCTCAAAGCTCTTCTAACTCCCAAGTGGCTGAGCCAGGACTGGAAGCCAGGAATTCTAGGTCCAGAGTCTATGCTTTTTTACCACTCTAGACCCTCTCAACATATGTCATGCAGTTTGGGAAACCATGGGTAGATCAGTGTGAATGAATCACCAGAAAATGTGAGATGACAATCAGAAGAGCGTTTGTAGTAGGAGTCTGGATTTAACAGAAATGACTAAAATTTTCCAAGCAGAGATGTGATATGAAAAGAGCAGGGGCTTCCCTGGTGGTGCAGTGATTGGGAATCCGCCTGCCAGTGCGGGGGACACGGGTTCAATCCCTGGTCTGGGAAGATCCCACATGCTGCAGAGCAACTAAGCCCATCCGCCACAACTACTGAGCCTGCGCTCTAGAACCCATGAGCCACAACTACTGAAGCCCATGGGCCTACAGCCCATGCTCTGCAACAAAGAAAAGTCACCGCAATGAGAAGCCCACACACCGCAATGAAGAGTAATCCCTGCTGGCCACAAGTAGAGAAAGCCGCATCAGCGAAGATCCAATGCAGCCAATCAAGCAATCAATGTATTAAAAAAAAGAGCAGAGTTTCAAACATTTCTGGCTGCAGTGCACATAGTGCACTAGAGAGACCTTGCTAGCCAGAAGGCTCCTGCTATTATGAACATGAGCCAGCAGTGACCCAGAATGGAAAGGCAGTGTAAGAAGTGTGAGGAGGCACTGTGAAAATAACCAAGGCGTTGTGAAATAATGACTAAGACATGCAACCAATTATTGTTGGAGGAGGAGGAGTGGTAAGAAACCTATGAAATAAAAGGAAGTTCAACAGTTTTGAATTCCACGCACTTGGAAATGCATGCTGTCATAACAAAAAAAAAAAAAGGCACCAGAAAACACAATTGTTACTAATGGTTAAGACCAAGAGGATGAATTCAATGTTAGGTGTTGTAACACACCCTAAAGCCTCAAATTAATATTATGAAGTTTTGAAGATAAAGTAACAAGTTTGTATCTAATGTCTTCCTTTGAGGAGAGAGAGTTAGTAAGAGAATGTTATAAATTTTCAAAAACTAAACTGCATGTAAATTTCTAAAGAAATCACCAAAAAAGTATTTGGGCTTTGCCTCATAAAAGGATTAAATTATGGTTCAAAGAAATAAAATCCATGTAAATCTGTATAGTTTCCCAGAAAAGATATTTGCCATTCTAACATGCTACCGGAGAATTTGAAATAAATCTTAAATAACAAAACTACACTGATACTTCATATTATATAAACTACTTCTCAGACCATCTGTAGCTTTGTACTGGCCATCAATCTGCCTCTGTCTGTTATGGTTTTCCCAGTCACCTTTTGTTTAAATGAAACACATCCTGCAGGAGTAGAATCATCAGGAAGCCCATATTTTCTGAGATATTTTGTGTTCAAAATGGTTTCTCTGTAGGCTTTTGATTTGAAAGAAAGGGTAGTTAATTATAAAATCCTTGGCTCACAGTTTTTTCCCTTGAGTATCATTAAGTATGGTTCAACTCTTATTAAAATTGAATATGAGTGTCTAAAACTCTGATGGCAATCTCATTTTCTTTTGTTTATATGAGGTATGAACATGGGTATAAAAATATGTAATCTGTTGGAGTATATTTTCTAATTATTTTTTCAAAAATATGTGCTCAGTTGAATGTTTTTTGAATTTCTGTGTGTCAGAAAAAATTATTCTAATATAATATGGCCAAGTGTTTTAGGTTAATTCTAAGTTAGACTGTGATATTTCTAAGCATTTCTTGAAAATAAATACAAAAACTTCTAGAGCCTAATGGCATTTGGAAAATGTGTTCCAAGGGAAAAGAGACCAAGTTACAAGTTTGACCTCTTAGGGAGATCTTTACTGTTAGAGACAAAAGGAAATTATCAACACAGCATGGTATCTATTCCAAATAACTTTTTTTTTTTTTTTTTTTTTTGCGGTGCGCGGGCCTCTCACTGTTGACTCCTGTAATAAAGCCAGGGTACCAAGTTGCCCTAAATCCTTTGAGCCAGCAGAAATGGCCCCACCCCACCCTTCCTAGAGAAAGGGTCTTCCTAGAGACCATGAAAATGCCTCACCTTCACCAGATGGTTGTGCTGTCTTCCTCTGGATCTGCTCATACTTCCCCTCATTGCTTCTAACTGAGCAGTAAGACCAAGACTTGACATGGCCTGACTGGGAAGTGCCTCTCCCGCTCTAGAAGGAAAGAGATCATTCACTGAAAGATCTGCAAGTCTTAGTTAATACAGACAACGGGGGCTGGAAGAACATGCATGGGTATGGACCATAAGGGTTGATATCTTATAGTACAATGGAAAAAGGGTTATTTTAAGGAGAAACTAGTTTTATAGTTAGTTAATGTTAATTATAAACCGAGTTGATAAGTTCCCAGCTGTGGTCCCATATTCCTCAGTTAGCTTACCTCAGTCTAAAATATTTCTTATTCTCTCTAATGCTCTCTAAGGCAGTCAAGGTTCTTTTTTGCTCCAGCTATTCTGTGTTACTTTATCTTGCCCAAAGTTTAGAAATTGATTAATCTCTAAGGGAGATTACATTTTATCTGGGTCTTAAATAATTCATTCAATTTTATAGCTAATCTTTGTTTACTCATTGTCATCACAATCTAACGGAGGGCAATCGCCTTTACTCTGCCCTTAGAAATTATCTGAACATTTTATATTCTCAACCAATTTCCAGCAATTCAGAGTTGAAGGTAAGTTTGATTCAAAATTTCTTTGATTATCTTTCAGTTCGGTAGTACTGGGTGATTTTCCAAACTTTGTGTGTCATCATCCATTCTGCGGGGGAAAAAAAATCCTCCTTATTTTTTAAAAATTGAATTCAATATGAGAAGAAACATGACGTATTTTCATTCTTGCTACTTGAAGTTAAATGATCAATCATCAGTATACTTCCTAAACATTAGGAAAAGTCCCTTGACTATTCAAGAGAGAACATAGGAAACTTCTCCCTTTAACGGAAGAGTGAACCCTGAAGGTTGAAATGGAGAAAAAGGAAGATGCACGTTTCTGCAAATTTAATCATTAAATGATAGTGATTGAGCATATTGATTTCTTCAGATTTTATGTCCAAGAGGAAATTTCAATCTTCAGGAAAGAGGACATATTCTGTAAGTATTTAGAGTAAATATTATGAAACTATGTATCTTTTCAGAGAGTACTTGTTACATGGAAATAATTTCTATATATAAGCAAGCAATAGCCTGCATTTGATGCCTTTATATTCTCAACTTGCCCCACTCCCAAATAAATTAATGCTTACTTAAAGATTAAATAAACCTTCTTGGAAAGTTATATGATTAGTTGAAATCATTGCATGTTAATTTAACTAAACAGCAGAATTTTATATGCTAAGATTTAGGATATTAACCCTTAAAAATCTAAAACAAATAAAACTTTTAAGAAAATATACAAAGAGTCAAAGCTTTATGTAAGAAACAAACTCACAAATTATAAACTTCTGGTTGAAATACAACAAATAAAATGTCCGTTACAGAAGGAAACTTACAGAAAACTTTTAAGGAAAATATGTCACAGTATTAATTAAATTCGAGAATTTTTAATCATCAGGATTTTAAGATTAAATTTCAGACCGTTATAAAAGCTACTGCTACAAAACACTAAAAGGAAATGTTATTACGAACCAATGAAATGAATAGACAAAGCATGATACTTATTTTATCTCTCTTTTTGCTAATGGAAATTATGTATAGCAACTTGAAGTCCTCAGAAGCATTGAAACTTTTTAATAACTTGTATTTCATACTATGTACATGACTCAGTGGGAAACTTCTCAAAATTCTACAAAGAATTTGTTCTAAGAAAGTTGGAGTTACAAGAGGAGATAAAAATTCAGAGAAACTGTGAGACTTTACTTTCCTATCTGAAATCACTACAAATTAATTCCAGTTGGAGAGATCAGTGTGATCCCTGGAAATTGGAAAATGCAGTTCTTCTCACAGGAAGGGAATACAGTGGATTTTATAACTACAAGACACTGGGGCCTAAAAACCTAAAAAAGAATGGGTAGTGAATACTTGGAAAGAGAAATTATGAGTACTAGGAGTCTGCCAGCACTTCCTTATTTTCTGTTTCTGAATGCAACACAACTGGAAAATCAGATAAATACTATAAAGTTTTGAATAAATCAGCTAATTTTGTATAACAATCCATCAAATATATCATTACTTTAAGAAAGAATCATATGTTTAGCTCACTTTGGATCAAAAACTTAGGCTGAGCTTAGCTAGGTGGCTCAACTGGGCTCCGCAGAACTCCCATGTGTGTCCAAGAGTCAGCTAGATACCAGCTGTTCTAGGATGGTGTCAGCAGGAACAACTGGGCCAACTGGCATAAATGGACATAAAGAGGATGTCATAACTCTTTTTAACATGGTTCTCACATTCCTCCAATAGACTACACTGCGAATTTTTCTGTAGTGAAAGTCTGGGTGCAAAGCAAACCACAGTTTGCAAGCCCATAAGCATCACATTTGCTGACCTCAGTTAGCCAAACTCATATGACTGAGCCCAGAATCAAAGGTGCTTCAGACTATCCACCTGCAATGACAGAAACTAATATTGGGCAATCAGTATAATTACTAAATCACAGTTCACTCTCTGGCTACACCTTGTCATGTGTAAAATATGCTTCACTTCATCCAGGATCTCTAAAACCTCATCCAATCTTGCATTAAGCTTGGAGCCCAGGATATCATGATTTGCAGCCAGACTTATCTATTCTGATGTGGTCTCTGTTGATAAGGAGACCAATTAACTAAAATAATTTATCCATTTCCATATACCAAACCATGAGATAGGAACAAGAAAACTGCAGTAAACATTATTATTCAAAAAGGGGAATAGAGGAAGGAGCATAATAGTCACTGGTCCATAACAATTCTGAAATCCTGCTGAACAAATGTTGTAAGATACTTCTGATCTGTACATAGGGAATGTTTTCAGATCAAGACTTAGTTATGGTCCTTGGAGATGCCTTTCCAGTACAATATTCTCTTTGAATCTTGGCTCTGCCACTTCTGAGACTTCATTAAAAATTATATCCATTGAGCAACATTCTCAGACTGGTCCTTCTTGTAGAAAGTTGGGGCCCTAGATGCCTTTTTGCATTTTGGATAATATCACACCATTTTAAACTAAGATCACAGTACTTTTTCTAATATAAGCACTCTCAAAAATTGTGTGGGTTTCCCATGATACAATTATATTACATTCCCTGCACCAAAAGCCAAGCACCCATTTTTTTTTTTTAGACATTCCTTTGTCTCTCCAGACTTAAGAACTGCTAATTTTAGTTGTTGTATGACAATGTCCTTAAGGTAGTTTACTTTATAACTTCAAGAGGCATCCAAGAGTCTTATCAGACCTTGGTTTGATTTTTGCCTCCAGTTGTATTCTACTTTGATAGAAAGTCTGGAGGTGGGAAATAGTTTTATTTTCCAACTCAACTAATCCTCATTTCTCTATATTTTCTCAAAATTCTGCTTGTAAATATGCTAGTTCTTTCTTTAGCTTATCTTTTTTCTTATAGTTCATTGCTATACATAACCATATAGTTGCTGACACTTTCAACATTCTGCATAATTGCATTCTGCCTTTCTGAAAGTCTGCCAATTTCAACAATCATGTGGTTGAAATTCAAAATTCCCTTAGCAATATCAAACAGATGATGGGGATGCTCTATATCTGTGATGTCTAAAATGGTTCCTACTTTCTACATGTATCAATTAAACAACTGAAGGGTGGGTATGTGACTGAGCAAATAAATTTCTAATTCAAATTAACTTTAGTTAATTTAAATTAAATTAGCCACTTGCAGCTAGTGGCTATTGTTTTAGACAGTGTAGCTTTGGTACTTTGTCACCCACGTTACTGCAGGCAACAATTATACCAATTATTTTACCATTGCATTGAATCATTCTTTTCAATCTCTTTTAACAATTCCATCACCTAATTCCAGACTCTTCCTGTTATCCAGTCACAGATTCAAATTTTAACTAATTTTACTGTTGTTGTTATGGCAATTCCTCCCTCTGGTATATGCTTCTGTGGTTGTATAACACACTACCTAGTAAATTCATGGTTTCAACAACTGTTTATTTAACTCATTGTGGGTTGGTGATTTAACCTGGGTTTGACTGGGCAGTTTTTCAGATCCCTGCTAGGCTCCCATCTATGTCTGGGATTCAAACGTGCTTATCTAGGAAAACCTCAAGTTGGACAAGCTAGTTCAGCTGGAGTGAATAGGAAAAAGCCATTCTTCTCTACGTGCTTCTCATGAATCCTTGCAGCAGGTTAGTCTAGGCATGCTCCTATGGTGGTTGGGATGCATGAACGGCAGGAGATAAAGCTCTGGCATTCAAGAACATTTCTCAAACTCCCCAACATACAGAAAGGAAAGGACCACTAGGTAGCTAAATATATAGAAATGATTTATAAAAATGGAATCATCCTATGCCAGATTAATAAAAGCTTTACATTTGTTTACTTGAAATTGACAGGAGACAAAGAAACTGGGCCGAAGTGAAGGAATTTTAGGATTCCAGTTAAATTTTTTTTTTTACCACAATATCTCTAAGGTTATAAAAATAGATTACAAAAAAGCATTAAGATGCAAGAATCAATATATTTTTATACCGAATGTTTTCTGCTTTATAGGATATTGATTACATTCCTACAAAGAAGGATAAGGTATCATTATCCTTAGTATCATAAGAGCTCCTCCCTAATCATAAATCATAAGATCTCCTCCCTAATCATAAATCCCCATCTACTGGTTTTTATGATATATATGTTCATTCTAACACCACAATGCCCACAGAGGTTTACTCAAATGCCAACATTTAAATGTATTCAATATTCATCATGAATGTTTTTATCACTGAGAGACTAAATATACAAATGGACAATGACCTGACCAAATATAAAAACAGAACTCTGACCCACAGCCTGCAGCAACTTTCCCAGCAAATCAATCCCTTATCTACAATAACTAGCCCAGGAAGTCAGTCCACTGTAAGTCAGACTTGGAGGACGCGAGACTGCTCTCTCTAGTTAACAGCATTGCTCCAGGAAGCCAAACAACAGACTCTGTAACAAGCAGTCCCAAACAGCCAGGACATGATTAATAACGACAGCTTTCCTGCTTGTTGTCCCTACTTCCAATTTAGGACCAAGCGAGAAAGCCAAATACACACACTTAACCAATCACATAGGACACCCACTCCTCATTAGTCTTCCTACAGCTTCCTCAGGCCAACAGCCTCCAATCAGGGCATATCTGAAGCCTCCCTTTTTCTCCACCATAAAAATTTCCCACTCCCCCGCCGGCATTTGGGTCTCTGCCAAAATGCAAATGATGGTGGCTGGCTCCCTTGTTACGGCAAGGTCTCAATAAGTGGACTTTGCTTATTCTCATCTGTTGTATCTTTATTTCCACACCACAACCTTTTCTACCTCTGCTTATTTTGATTCATGAGTAGATCGGTCATTCTTATGATTTCTTTTACCTGGCAGATATAGTTTTATTATGATTATATTACAATATAATTACAAAAATTATAATTTCAATTGGGTATATATTTGTAGTTATTTTTTCCTTGAAATAGATGATATATTTTCATCCTGCAAAAATCAAAACCCTAGTAGACATAGATCCGGATAAATTATACTCCTGTTCCTGTTTCTATATCACCTTCCTCTTTGCCCACTTCTCATGGCAAACCACTTTTATTATTTTTAATCTTTATAGTGTTTTTGAAATCAGATATAAGCATATGTTAATATAGTCCTACTCTCTCTTACTTACATTAAAATATACCATACTGTATACATTCTTCTGTGCCTATTTTTATTTTATTTAACAATATATCCTATTTCGCCAGCAAAATATAGATTTCCATTTTTAACAGCCTTATAGAGCTATAATTTCATAAAATAACCTGTACATCTGAAGTGTACAATTTGATGTTTTGGAAAATGTATACACTGATGAAACAATTGCCACAATCAAGATAACACATATATCATCCTCTTGTCTCCTTGTACCCATTTTATATCTGCCTCACATCCCATCTTAGCCTGATCTCCAGGCAATCACTGATATGCATCCTATCATATGCATAAGTTTGAATTTTCTAGAATTTTACATGAATGCAACCATATAATATATATTCTTTATTATATGACTTCTTTCACTTAGGATAATTATTTTGAAAATCTTCAAAGTTTCATGTATAAATACCTCATTACTTTTTATTGCTATGAGTATTTCATTATGTGAATACAATATAATTATCCATTCTTCTCATGATGACTCCTTGCATTGCTTCCATGTTTTACTTTATACAATGAAGCTGCCATGAATGTCCATGTCCATATCTTTGTAGAAACATATGCTTTCATTTCTCTTAGTAAAATACCTAGGTGTGGAATGGCTTGGTCATATGGTAAGTGTATGTTTTACTTTTTGTAAAACTACCAAACAGTTTTCCAAAGTAGTTGTACAATTTTACATTTCTACCAGCAGTGGATGAGATTTCCAGTTACTCTATTTGTTCACCAACACTTGGAATGGTCAGTCAGTTTAATTGTAGGTATGCTAATAGAGCTTCAGGGGCATCTCATTGTGGTTTTAATATGCATTTCATTAACTAGGGATGTTGTGCATCTTTTCATGTGCTTATTTGCCATTTGTGTATCTTACCTGGTGAAGTGCTTGTTTACATATTTTGACCATTTAAATTGGATTGCTTGTTTCCATATTTTTGAGTTTTGAGATTTACATATTCTTGATATAAGTCCTTTGTTAGACAGATGAATTGCAACTATTTTCTCCTAGTCTATTACTTATCCTTTTTTATTCATTCCTTTAACAATGTACTTTGGAGACCAGAATTTTTTTTATCTTGGGGAGTTCTAATTTATTTTTTTTTTTTGTATGGATCATGCTTTTGAGGAGAGCTTACATCTTAATGACTTGAATCTTCCTATCCATGGAATATATTTTCATTTATTCAAACGTTCTTTAGTTTCTCTCAGCAATGCTTCGGAGTTTTCAGTGTACAGGTAGTTCCTAACTTTGCTCAGTTTCATCCGTAAGCACTTCATATTCTTAATACTCTAAATTACATGTCTATGGGTTTGTAAGTATTAAATCAAACTTGGATTCCTGAGATAAACTCCATTTATAATGATGTATTAACCTTTTTTACATATTATTGGATTTTGAGGAATATTATTCTGGAGTATTGTTTTCTATTAATGTCTTTGGGTTTGGTATAAGAGTTTGCTGGCTTCATAGAGTGAGTTGGAACATATTTCTTCCTTTTAAATTTTCCACAAGGATTTGTGTAGACTTGGTATCATTCCCTCCTTAAAAATTTGATAGGATTCACCAATGAAGTTGTTAGCCCATGGAATTTTTTTTTCCCATGGAAAATGTTTGGCTACAAATTTCTTTATTTCTTCTTGCTTGTGTTTGGTTAGTTTGTGCCTTTAAAGTACTTTGTCCATGTCATTTAAGCTTTAAAGAGTATTGTCATTGAGTAATTAAATATATTTTGTTATTTTCTTTTTAATAGCTATAGAATCTGTAGTATTGTCACCTCTCTCATTCCTGATATTGGTATTTGTATCTTCTCTGTTTTATTTTTGATTAGCCCAGCAAGAATTTTACCAACTTTATTATCTCAAAGTCAACTCTTGTTTTCATGGGTTTTCTCTTTGTGTTTGTGCTTGCTATTTCATTCGTCTCTACTACTCTGATCTTTATTATTTCTTCTGCTTAGCTTGGGCTTAATTTACCTCCTATTTCTAGATTCTTAAGGTAGATACTGAGAAAATTGACTCCACAGTATTTTGTTGTTATTATATAATGGAATTTAAATAATGAGAAAAGAATCTTGTGTATTTATCTATGTAGTTGCCATTATAAATGCTTTTTATTACTTTGTTTAATTTATTTATGTATCTGGGATTATTTTTGGGGTCGACTGGTGATGAATACCTGGAAAAGCTTTTATTATTTCATGTTTGAAAGATATTTTTGCTGCTTATAAAATTCTGGATTGACCTTTTCTCTCAATATTTTGAAGGTACTGTTTTCTCACTTGCATTGTATCCAATAAAAAAAATCTGTTTTTTTAAATATTGTTCCTTAGTTTTTAATGTGTCTTTTTCTTCCAGCTGCTTATAAGGTATTTACTTTATCATGGTTTTGTGCAACTTGATTATGGTGTGCCTTGATGTTTTCTTTTTCCTTCTTGTTTTTTGTGCTTGAACTTTATTGATCTTTTTCAATCTGTGGGTTTATAATTTTCACAGAAATTTGGAAATTTGGGGGCCTTGTTTCTTTAAAGATTTTCTGCCCTCTTCAAGAACTTCAATTAAACATCATATGTTAGGTGCTTAAAATTATTCCACAGATCAGAGATATTCTGTTCATTTTTAGTGTTCTGTTCATTTTTGTTCTATCTTATGTATTTTAACAATTTTTCTAATAAAATTTTGTGTAAAAACTATTGAGAAGCCTTAAAATAATCAAATAAATAAAAATTCAAATAAATAGCTGGTGTTAAATTTCTGAGTATAATTGTTTTCCCATGTGGATTTTATAATATTATTTTCCTCTTACTTTAAAAAGAGACATAAAATTGAACCATGTAAAAACCCAAATTAGAATATTATTCTATTCCAATTTTTAAAAATACAAGCCATCTTCACTCTCTACAGCATTTCCTCATTTACACAATGAGCACAAGAAAAGTATTCATTTATTCATACTATATGAAACCTATGAGCTAAATTTTAACTCTTCTGATTGAACTGCTTATTTAGACAAGATGAATACAATTTCAGGGCTTACTTTTATTTCCCACCTCCCAGTCTGTCACTGTTGTTGTTATTTGGTAATTGTAAGTCTGAAATTTTGGAGGAGTTTATTAACCTCAAGTAGGTGAGCAGCTTCCAGAGCATCTCTACCTTTAGTGCTAAGGTGTGAAATAGCTAATAGTTGAAAAACACTGAACACAATTACAATGTAAGGTAAAATTTATCTCCATAGGTAAACTGCTTAGATAAAACTTTGGGACCAAGTCAGGACAATAATTCAAATATTTTTAAAGAGATTCTTTATATTTAAGAAGTGAAGGTTAGAAAATTTTATGCAATTGAATATATTTTATTAAGATATAATTTATATATAATAAATTATACAGATATTAAGTGATTAATTCCATGATTTTCATATTTTATTAAGATGTAATTTATATATAATAAATTATACAGATATTAAGTGATTAATTCCATGATTTTCATCAATTACATATGCTCAGGGACTACCACACAAAAGAAAACATAGAGTAATTCCATCATCCTAGGAAGATTCTTCATTACCCTTTCCAGTCAATACACACCTACCATAGGCTATTACCCATTTCTATTTCAATTATTTTTAGTTTAGTTTAAGTTTCTGTTTCTTTTTCTATTTTCTTATGCTTTAAGGTTTAGATGACTAGTTTTACTATTTTCTTCTCAAATATAAGCAGAGCTATAATTTTCTAAGTCCTAGTTAGTATTGTCCTACACATTTCATTTTCATTCAAAAGTAATTTTTTCTTGTATTTAATATAATTTTTGAGTTATTTCCTCAAGCTATTCTTTGTCTATTACTATTTCAGTTATTTATACAATTTTGTTTTTTCTTTTGTTCTGGTTTAATTTCTCTTTTTTATATTTTTAAGTTGGGTGCTTAGACCATTAATTTTACTTTCTTCTTTCCTAATAAAAGCACATGACACTAGACATTTTTTTTTTAAGTCTAGTTTAGACACACGCAACAAATTTCTACTGTCATTCAAAATCTTGTTTTTTAAATTTTTTGTGTAATTCCTTCTTTGACTTAATTTCCAAATATTTGGGTTTCCAACATATCATTTCCTAATTGATTTTGAATATATTTCCATTGTTATCAGAATAATATTTTTATGATGTACATTTACATGTACTGAGAATTACTAAATGTCTTGTGTCTTTTAAAATAATGTATACCCTTAAGTAGTTGGATATCATATTTCTATAAATATCAATTAGTTCAGGTTGCTTTATAGTATTGTTAAAATCTTCTGTGTATTTAATAAACTTTTTTGTTTTTTGGTCTGTTTTACCAATTACTGAAATCTGCCCCTGTTGCGGATCTGTCTACATCTTTTCCATGATGTAAAATTTTTCATCACATACTTTGAAATTCTGTTAAGTGCATGCATATTTCAAACTTCTATGCTTCCTTGAAGTATTGATTCTTCTATTATTACAAATTATCTCTCTCAATCTCTAGTAATACTCTTCCCCTTGAAGTCTACTTTGTCTGATACAGCCATTGCTTAGTGCTTGCATCGTACATTTTCACACAGCTTTACTTTTAAAATAGTTCTTTCTCTATATTTAAATATAATTATTTTTATTCCAAACATAGTTGGCTCTTACTTTTCACCCACTCTGATAATCTTGGGCTTTTAATGGGGGTGGGCATTAGTCCATTTCCATGTAACATAACTACTGATAAGATTAGGCTTAAGTCTAAAATTTGTTACTTATTTTCTATTTATCCTACTTTACCTCTGTTTCATTGCTCCTATTTTTTGTCTTCTTTTCAGTGAACTGAATATATTCGAAATTCCAATTTTTCTTCTTTTGCTTTCTAGCTCCACCTCTTTGTGTTAATTTTTTACAGATTGTTCTAGAGATTATCTTAGCCATTTTGTTATTATAGTTTACCTTTAAACAATATTTCACTATCTCATAATGTAAGAAGCTGACAACTTTATTATTTCTTCCATCCGTCTCTCATCCTCTGTGCTCTTCTACTATAATTTTACCTGCACTTTTGCCCAAAATTCCAAAATACATTGTTATTGTTACTGTTCTAAACGTTTGCATGTATATACATATATGTGTGTGTGTGTGTGTGTGTATGTGTGTGTGTGTATACACACATACACATTCTAAAAGAAAGCGCTTCATTTCTTCCAGTAGATCTAAGGTTCTGTCTGGTATTATTCTCCTTCATTTTAAAGTACTTCTTTTAGAATTTGTTGCTATGTGTTTCAGTTACAGATAAATTATTTCAGCTTTAGTCCATCTGAAATTGTCATTTTCCTCCATTCAGTATTGAATTTTGTTCTTCTGTATGTTACATCTTCCTCTGGCTGCTTAAAGATTTATTACTATTTGATTTTTCAGCAGTTTGACTATGATGTGTCTTGCTGTAGTTTTCTTTTTACTTATTCTCCTTTAGAATTTGCTCAGTTTCTTAGATGTGTGATTAGACAGTATTCAATAATTTTGGAAAGCTCTCAGACATTATCTTTATAAATATTTTACCTGTCCCATTCTCATTTTCCTTCTTCATGCCCAGTTACACGTGTTTTACCATTTGATATTTTGCCACAGACACTGGCTGTTCTGTTTTTCTTTTGTTTCTTTTTCCCTCTCTTGTTTCTGTTTTTGTTTCACTTTGGATACTGCCGAGGACCAGCCCCAGCGGTACAGGATTGCCTGAGGGGAGGACGGCGTCGGCGAGGACAGAACTCAAGACACCTCTTCTTGGATGCAAGGATCTGACATTTTATTAGCAAAAAACTGCAGTATTTATAATTCTACAGTTCCTTATTCTTATTTTTCATAACATCATTTAACCTTTCACAACCTTTTGTTCTTGAGTCAAAAATCTTGCACAGGCAATAACACATTAACCACCTTAACAAAAATACCCGCTGACATAAGCGGCTCACACAATGGTTTCATTAATGTTTTCCCCACACAGTCTCCTGTGGTTGAGCATATCCTGGTCACAGTTTCGATGGTCTCTTTGTGCTTCGATAAAATTAGGCACAATCCCTTTGGTTTTTCACATCTCGGTAATTTTGTGACTCACGTAAGCTGTTTTCTTCATAGGTCAGTACCAAGCGGTCCAAGTCCCACCAGGTGCTCCATGTTCTGCTTTCACAGGCCTGCCGTTCCACTTCCAGATCGTATCTCTTCCTGTTGTTGGCCATCTCGGAGGACACTGTACTGCCTAACTTATTCTTAAAATATCCATAATAAATCAATTAAGCTTTATATCTATTTCTTTGCATAGCTTTATCTGTATCTTTAAAATTTACATATCCCATGATCATTTTAATTCTAGCTATTTCCCACATAACCCAATATAGTTTCTTATATACCCAATCTACTAAAAATCTTCCCCACACCAAAACCAAATGTTTCCTTACCCATCAGTAATTCCCCACAATATAATTTATTGCACAGCAAAAACACCACAAAGAGCATTATTTTACAACCAGGGAATTGCTTGGGGGAGTCTTGAGGGGAATCACCTCCTGGGAAGCTTTGCTTTCCCATTTTGTACCTTCCAGTACTAGCTTTGCTCAGTACCGTCAGCCTTGGCTTTGCACAGACCTCTTGGTACATTCAGAGCTGGGTCCCGACAGGATACTTTATCTGTTGTCATGTTCACTGATTTTTACCTTTGTTGCCTCTATTCTGATGTAAAATCTATCTAATGAATTCTGTTTTCTGTCTTATATTTTATTTAATATATCCATTTGGTTCTCCTTTTTGTAGTTTATTTCTTTTTCTTGAAATTTTCCATCGGTTCACACACGTTGGTCACCTTTCCCACCAAATACTTTAGTATTTTTATCAATTATTTTAAAGACCCGTTCTGACATTTTAAATTTCATCATAGTTACTTTAAATACCTTTTCTGACATTTCTAATTTTACAGTCATCTCTGTATTTACCTATATGGACTATTTATCTTGCTGATTTTGGGTTAAATGCTCTTTCTTATTGTATTTGGGGGGGGCATTAGTTATTTTGTACAAAATAGAAACTTACGTTGTGATGTCAAAAGCAAAACCTGCAGGATATACTTCCTTATACTGATAAGCTGCTAGAGTCAATAAGTTAAGTCAGTAAGGTCTATAGTGAAATTTTATTTGTTATGATTTTTATTTGTTACAATTTCCCATTGGCTTTCAGTGTAAGATCAGAAATTTTTTTTCAGTAGGGTTTGGTATCTAAGGACTGGTGTTATTCTGATAAGCCATTTGCTCTTTACAGCCAAGACCCAGCTTTAGAAATTGTAAGGTAACTTCTCTTCTTAGAGAGGCTTTCAATTTTTGAATACTGCTCTTTGGAGTCCTGCTCTTTGTCTTCCAGTCTTCCTTGGCCTACTCTTGACTCTTGCCTTCTGCCCTGCCTCATCTTTGGAGTACAGATGCTTTACACTTTGTGACAACTAAGGATAATTATGAGCATTTTCTCTCAGGTTTCCCACCTTTAGCTTTCCAGAGTTGAAAGCCAAGCATGTCTTGGAAAATTTCTCAGTTTTCCTGTGCCAATCCCAGCCTTCAGTTGCTGAAAGTCTGAAGTGCCTTTAGTGTATTTATCATGTTCTGACCCCAGTCTTTTGTGAAGAACTCCCAGGCACCAAGTGAAAATCTGTGAGAAAAAATTGGTAGCAAGGTTCAGACTCACATGATGCCTATGGCTCATCAGCATCCTAATCTGTTATAAGAGTCCATATACAGCCATAAAAAGCTCATGATAATTTATCAGTTCCTTTACCCCTTCTATGGTAAATTTCTCATCGTACCACTACTCCACCAGAGATGAGGTGATAAGCTCCACCACCATAGTTCTCTTATCGCCTAGAAAGTGATGTCACTATCTAGAATTTAGTTGATTAACTTTCATCGAGTCTTCAGGTCTTGCTGGTAAAACAAACAAAAACAATGATTTTGTAGATTATTTGGCTTGTTTTTCATGTTAGGCTATGGGTGATGTCCTTTTGTGACTTTTACATCATTACTAGAAGCAAAATAGGCAATTAGATATTGTCACATTTCTAAAATTAAAAAGAAAGAAATTTTTAATATGATGGACTTGGAAGTCATTAGGGATAAACAATCATATGTGATATTTATATCTGTATTCTATGTGCTGACAACCTAAATATTCTCCACTTAATAAAAAAATTCTGAGACATACAATTTTCCTGTACTCCATCTTTCTTTCTGATAATCTTAAGAAAACACATTCTTACACAAAATATTGTGAACATGTTTACACAAAGAACGCAATATTTTAAATTATTTTACCCAATCTAGCAACAAAGAATTGAAATTCAGGAAATAGCTTACTAGATGCCATCTCATGGTAGAATAATGTTATCTAAAGGTGTGTAGCATCTCTGATTTCATGAGACTGCTTGTTAGAATTCTGCCCATGAGATCACTGAATATCAAGTCATTGCCTGCTGAAGTTACTTACATGGATAAGTTTTGTTGCTTATTTTACCACTGACAAAATAGTAAGAAAAAGACAACAAAAGCAAATACATGTACAGAACTGTATTGCTGCAATTTGGCAACGTGCAAAAATACCGCAGTCTGACAATGTGAAAAAATGACATTTTTCAGCCATACTTGAATTTGGTCTAATAAGAGATATGTATTTCACATAAAGCACATTTTTATCTATATACGTACCATTGTATATTTTTATCAAAAATTTTCTCTTTCACAGTAAAATAGTGCTGTTATGTGTTGTTTTATGCATTAAATGTGTAGTTTCTAAAGAATGAGCAGAGCTGAGGAAAGCAGTCTTCTGACTCAGCATATTTGCATTCCCAAGAATCTTATTTAATTGGAAGAATTTTACTGCAATTGTCCTTTTTAGTGTTGCAAAGTCTGCAAAATAGTTTGTAAGTCTCCCCACCAATCAGAAAACAAACCTGATTACCATACAAGATAAGAAACATGTAATATGCTTAATTCAGTCTGTTTAATTTTATAGGTAATTTTTAGTTTATTAGAATTCTTTTTTTTTTCAGTTTGCAACTCAGAGAATAAAGAAGGGGAACACAATGCTTCTTTAAAAATATCCTGCACGTGACTAAACCCCAACTACTCTGTAGGTAATGAAACTGTATTTTATATTGAGTTATGCACATCTCATTTAAATATCTGATAAAATTTTTAGGGACTTCTTGACCACACAACTTTGCGTTAACAGAACAATAGCATGTCACTGAATAACAATTGGTGAGATATTCATGAAAGGTCTGCTACCTATAAGAGCAAGCTAATGATAGGCAAAAAGACTGAGGCGGAAGGAATGGGAGTTGGGGAGGCAAGGTGGGAACTTCTAAAGGATCTTGTACTTGGTGCTATGAAACACTCTTAGGAGTATAGGTCTGGTGTTTCTGGTGAGAGTCATGATGAAATTAAGTCATTTAAAATTTTTAGGCTTAGTCTGAAATTGGATAGTTAATGTCTTAGCAAAGGTATAAAGAATTTTCAATACAGAATATTCTGATGAAGATTTCCTCTGAAACTCATCAAATTCACTCTGAATTCTATTACGGAGTGATCTGTAATTTTATTTTGTATAATAAGTCAGGGCTAGAGATTTAGATAGCTTTGCTTGCTCTGCCTAGTTTCTGGGTCAAAATGAGATTAAATAAGTATAAATATACATCAGAGAATAGAGAAGAACATCATTGCAAATTCCTATGGGTATAAAAAAGGAAATACTCCTGCATTTAAATCTGTATATGCCCTTATTACTTGTGTGATTCAGGCATAATTCAAAAGCTGAGCTTCATCTCTTCTATCTGGCCCTTAGAATTAATTCAAGATTAGCGGCACTATATGCAAAAGACTTACTATAACGCCTGGAACATAGGAGGAATGGAAGAGCAGAGTTTAGTAGATCTTTCATTGGTTAACTCCCAGTGGCCTGATATTTTGGATGAGGATCCTGAACTAAAAGTGTGTTACTAAAAACTCTAACTGATCCATAATTGCAGATCGTCAATGGAATATTAATGTATAGTATCAAGGAATTGAATTTTTGTTAATATAATTGCTTTCTTCATTAAACTAATATATGTTAGTTACTGCTCTAGATGTTTAAACATAATTACAACATAGCCTCATTGTCTCTACATTTTAGCTTAATTCTAGGCTTTGTCTCTTTCTCAGACAGGTACTATAAAATAAAAATTAGATAATTCATTTTAAAATCATTAAAAGTAGATTAGAGAATGCATATCTACATATTTAGCTTTGGCATTTAAAGTTGCTTATTAAAAATCATTTATAATTCATTTTACCCAATGTAATAAAAGCATATTAGTTGTGAAGAAATAAATGAATTCAAATATTTTTCATGAGCACTAAAATTGCTGATAATTTCCAAACCTAAGAAGGATTTTCCCTTTCATTTGGAAATTACAGAACAAAGGCAAACATTTAAAACGGGAACACATGATAAAAATGGGGAATTTTCTATGTTGTATAAAAATGACAATGCATTTCAGAAATCTACTTTAAGGCAAAAGATAAAATGACATATATGACTTAATTGCCACATAGCAATAAATTTAATATTTAATAGTTTTTATGGCTTAACATGCCAGACATTGTGCTACATTTTTATATATGTTACTTCAATTAATTCTCATAGCAATTGTATGAAATAAGCATAGTATCTCTCTTTTACAGATGTGGAGTTGACACTTCTAGAATTCTATGGGCTTAGATTTGAGTTAATTAATTCTTTTTTATATAATTGTGGTAAAATATACATAAAATGACATTTACCATTTGAACCACTTTGAAGTTTATGATTTAGTGACATTAAGCACATTTATATTGGTGTGTAACCATCACAACTATCCATCTCCAGAACTTTTCATCATCTCAAACTGAATCTCTGTATCCCTTAAACAATAACTCCTCATTTTCTTCTTCCCTCAACCACTATTCTACTTTCTGACTCTAAGAATTTGACTGTTCTAGGTACCTCATATAAGTGGGAATAATACAATATTTGTCTTTTTGTGTCTAGCATATTTCACTTAGTATAATATCCTCAAGTTTCATCCATGCTGTAACATATATTAGAATTTCCTTCCTTTTAAGGCTGAATAATAATCTATTGTATGCATATATATATCATATTTTGTTTATCCATTCATTTGTTGATGGACATTTGGGTTATTTCTCCCTTTTGGCTATTGTGGAAAATGTTGTTATGAACATTGGTATACAAATACTGTTTGAAGCTCTGCTTTCATTTCTTTTGGATATATACTTACAAGTGGAATTGCTGACTCACATGGTAATCGTATGTTTAAGTTTCGAGGCCTCACAATTACTATTTTCCAGAGCAACCATACGCCATTTTACATTACCACCAGCAGCCCACTAGAGTTCTAATTTCTCCATAACCTTGCTAACACTTATTTCTTTTTTTTTTCCACATTAATAGTATTTCACTGTAGTTTTGATTTGCTTTTTTCTTTTCATGCACTTATAGTCATATGTGCACATTCTTTGGAGAAATGTATATCAAGTTCTTTTCTATTTTTTAGTTGAGTTCCTTATTGTGGAATTGTAGGAGATTTTTTTGTATATTCTAGATATCAATTCCTTATCAGATATATGATTTTCAAATATTTTCTCCTATTCTGTGGATTGTCTTCTAACTTTTTCATTAGTGTTCTTTGATGCACAAAAGTTATTTGTTTTGAAGAAGTTCAATTTATCTATTTTCTCTTTTGTTGCCTATGTTTTTGGTGTCATACCCAAGAAGTCATTGTCAAATCCATTGCTGTGAATATTTCCTCTTTGTTTCTTCAAAGAGTTTTATAGTTTTAGCTTTACATTTAGGACTTTGATCCATTTTGAGTTAATTTTTATATGGTTTTAGCTATGGGTTCAATTTCATTCTTTTGCGTGTGGATATCCATGTTTCCCAGCACAATTTTTTAAAAAGACTATCATTTCCCACTGACATCATTGTTAAAAATCATTTGACAATATATGTGAGAATTTATATCTGGGCTTTGGTCTATAGATCTGTCTTCATGCCAGTATCACACTGATTTGATTACTATAATAAATTTTGAAATCAGGAAGTGCAAGTTCTTCCACTTTTTCCTTTTCAAGAGTGTTTTGACTACTCAGGATCCCTTGAGATTGCATATGAAGTTTTGGAGAGTTTTCTTCTATTTCTGCAAAGAAACATCAATGGGATTTTGATAGGGATTGCACTGAATCTGTACATTGCTTTGCATAGTATTGACATCTTAACAATATTGTCTTCCGATTCATGAGCATGGGACGGCTTTCCCTTTATTGGCATCTTTCTTAATTTCTTTAAGCAATGTTTTGTAGTTGTCAAGGTATAAGTCTGTTGCCTCCTCTGTTAAGTTTATTCCTAAGCATTTTATTCCGTTTGAGGCTGTTTTTTGTTTAATTTTCTTTTTATATTGTTCATTGTTATTGTAGAGAAACACAATGAATTTTTACATGTTGATTTTGTATCTCGTAATTTTGCTGAATTCATTTATTGATTCTAATTAATTCTAGTATTTTTAAATAAAATATTTAGAGGATGTTGTATATAAGATAATGTCATCTGTGAACAGAAATAATTTTACTTCTTTTACAATTTAGATTCCTTTTATTTCTTTGTCTGGCCTAATTGCTCTGGCTAGAACTTCCAATACTATGTTGAATAGAAGTAGTGAAGTGGACATCCTTGTCTTGGTCCTGACCTTAGAGTAAAAACTTTTAGTCTTTCACTGTTGGGCATAGTGTTAGCTGTGGATTTTCCATATTTGGTCTTTACTGTGTTGAAGATGTTTCTGAGTCCACTCATTCTTATCTCAGAGTCCGCAATGTTAACTAATACCTCTCAGTTGCTTCCTACTTCTGTATCAAAATTTTTTATTGAATTACAGAAATTATCTATCAAGTGCTAACTCACTCCAGGGCACTGTGCTACCTACTGGTATTTCTGAGATTCATCCAACATATCTGTTGCTCTTTGGTGCTTAAAAATGTAGTGGAAAGAATATATCATTTGAGTTTTAACAGAAGAAGAGTATGCACAGAATGCTAGGAGCAGAGAGAGAGAGAGAAATAGAGAGGGACATAACTTAACTCTTCCTTGATGGAGGAGGTCAGATACATCCCAGAGGTGAGCACTGAAGAATAAATAATTATCTATTTGGTGAATAAGTATCCTGACATTCAGGAAGTACAGGTTGATTCTAAAGCATTCCAGAAATAGAACACATGATACGCACTGGGAAGGGAATATATGTCAGGCTCAGGGATTTGCAAATAGAGATGCCTAAATTGTGTCATGTGAATTTGGTATGTATCTTGATATGAAAAGATACATTTAAAATGTAATTGGTAATTACATTTTAATAACAGCACACACAAACATATATACACAAAAGGAGGAAGAATATTTATTTATTTATTTACTCATTTCTCTTGCCTAACTACTTCCCAATAGGTGTTAATAGGATCTAGGAATTGGAGGGCTACATTTAGAATTAGATTTTTCTGTTTAAACATCATTTTTTAACATTTGCATTCAACTTTTGTAATGAGGTTAATAATAGCACAGATACCTATATTATGCTTATTTGGTTTGCATTTTATAGTCAGATATTGTATGAATAATTTTTGTATTAATTGGTTCTTAAATTCATCCAATTTTTTGGTTTGCTGGTCAACAAACAAGTACTTTTAAAATAAAAATAATGCATATTTTAAGTCCCTGAATAACTGAAGATGTCTTACTATTGTCTTTACCCAAGAAATACAGGTTTGGATGAGAAAAAAATTCTTTACAACACTTTTCCTTTCAAAATTTTGCATATATTTCTCCACTGTCTTCTAACATTTAGAGTTGCTGAGAAGTGTCAGCTTAACTTTGCCTCTTTTGTAGATAAGTTCTTTTTTCTCCTCTACCTAGGTTACACCTGGGTTTTTTCCTTATCTTTCTTCCTCATCTTTTTTATGGCCTAAGGAAAACTGTATTTAATTTTTAATGTTTGACTATGGTTTCTGTTACAATTGCTCTGTATTCTTCTTCAAAATTATACTGAATCTCAATTTCTGTCATAATTATTTAAAATTGATTTCTTAATTGTTCTCATCTATTTTTTTTATGCTGCATCATTGGAAAATTTATCAAAAAACATTTCCCTTATTATTAACTCAGTTGTCTAAAACACTAATTAAGTTCTTTTTAGACACAAAGATTAAAGAATATAATTAGAATTTCCAAACACAAATAGATTGGAAGATTATATTTATGCACAAAGTTCAAATGGTCTGATCAGATGAAAGAATGGTGAAGTAAAGTGATTATTGCCAGACTGGCATACTAAATAAGATTTTTTTGAAAAAACCTAAAATTTAAATTGTGGAATAAATACATGTGTGTTTATTTGAATATCAATTCAGAAAGTTATTGTATCATTTTTAAAAGTAAGAAAAATAAAGTAATTTAAAGAAGAATGAAGAGCATGCTGAATGCATGGAGTCATCTTACAACTGTGGTATTTATAAGTCAAATCCATCTTGGAATATACTGTTTAATATTGTTCTCCACATTCCAGGGATGAAGAAGAATGGGTTGTTTAACAAAAAGAAAAGGAAAGAAAGGAAGAGAGGAAAGAAGGAAATTTAGAATCAGGAAGACTCAATACAATAAAAGTAATTATTTTCGTAAAACTTTTAGAACACTGGAGTTAAGTGAAATACTAAAAATTTAGTCAGGTAAGCTAACTGTCAACATGGGAGAGGGGAGGAGGTATATATTGTCATATGAACCTCTAATTTAAGATTCTGGAGTTCAATTATGCTTCATCTGATTTGGCTCATGCAGGTTGGAAGTTAATATGAGCCATCAGTAAGAGTAGTGTAAATGCAGAGCTTACATATGGACTGAAACAATCTTAAAAATGACCTTGCAGCCAAGATGAAGTTTCACTTAATTTTATAAGTACTAAGGTACATAGAGCTTTTTTTTTTTAACATCTTTATTGGAGTATAATTGCTTTACAATGTTGTGTTAGTTTCTGCTTTATAACAAAGTGAATCAGCTGTACATATACATATATCCCCATATCTTTTCCCTCTTGCGTCTCCCTCCCTCCCACCCTCCCTATCCCACCCCTCTAGGTGGTCACAAAGCACCGAGCTGATCTCCCTGTGCTATGAGACTGCTTCCCACTAGCTACTGGTTTTATATCTGGTAGTGTATATATGTCCATGCCACTCTCTAACTTCATCCCAGCTTACCCTTCCCCCTCCCTGTGTCCTCAAGTCCATTCTCTAGTAGGTCTGCATCTTTATTCCCGTCCTGCCCCTAGGTTCTTCATGACCTTTTTTTTTTTTTAGATTCGATATATATGTGTTAGCATACGGTATTTGTTTTTCTCTTTCTGACTTACTTCACTCTGTATGACAGACTCTAGGTCCATCCACCTCACTACAAATAACTCAGTTTCGTTCCTTTTTATGGCTGAGTAATATTCCATTGTATATATGTGCCACATCTTTATCCATTCATCTGTTGATGGACACTTAGGTTGCTTCCATGTCCTGGCTATTGTAAATACTGCTGCAATGAACATTGTGGTATATTACTCTTTGAATTATGGTTTTCTCTGGGTACATGCCCAGTGGTGGGATTGCCGGGTCATATGGTAGTTCTATTTGTAGTTTTTTAAGGAACCTCCATACTGTTCTCCATAGTGGCCATATCAATTTACATTCCCACCAACAGTGCAAGAGGGTTCCCTTTTCTCTACACCCTCTCCAGCATTTATTGTTTGTAGATTTTTTGATGAGGGCCATTCTGACCAGTGTGAGATATCATCTCATTGTAGTCGTTGTTTCTGTTTTTTGGTTTTTTTTTGCAGTACGCAGGCCTCTCACTGTTGTGGCCTCTCCCACTATGGAGCACAGGCTCCGGATGCACAGGCTCAGTGGCCATGGCTCACGGGCCCAGCCACACCGCAGCATGTGGGATCCTCCCGGACCAGGGCATGAACCCATGTCCCCTTCATCAGCAGGCAGACTCCCAACCACTGTGCCACCAGGGAAGCCCTTCATTGTAGTTTTGATTTGCATTTCTCTAATGATTAATGATGTTGAGTATTCTTTCGTGTGTTTGTTGGCAATCTGTATATCTTCTTTGGAGAAATGTCTGTTTAGGTCTTCTGCCCATTTTTGGATTGGGTTGTTTGTTTTTTTGGTATTGAGCTGCATGAGCTGCTTGTAAATTTTGGAGATGAATCCTTTGTCTGTTGCTTCATTTGCAAATATTTTCTCCCATTCTGAGGGTTGTCTTTTTGTCTTGTTTATTGTTTCCTTTGCTGTGCAAAAGCTTTTAAGTTTCATTGGGTCCCATTTGTTTATTTTTGTTTTTCTTTCCATTTCTCTAGGAGGTGGGTCAAAAAGGATCTTGCTGTGATTTATCTCATAGAGTGTTCTGCCTATGTTTTCCTAGACAACATAGAGCTTTTTGAGCAGAGATGTGATTCAAACACAGGTGCATATTTGGAAATTTAAACTGACTGTTTTGATATTGAGTAGGAGACATATGGAAACTAGATAGAAATCTGTTTCAATAACCAAACAGGCATGTTAACTCACTTGATTAGAATGGAAAATTTTGTTATAGTCCAGGAGCTGTTATAAAGCCAATATAACTGAACCTCAGAATAGAGAAGGATCAATACTAAGCAGACATTATATATTAGCAGTGTGTACTTACAACTGACCAGATTTATTCCTATGTGTTTAGAGACAAATATGACAGGAAAATGACAGCTGGCAATAGTGTCACATTCCTGCACTCTCTGGAATGCTCCCCCATCAAGACTGCTGATTTCTCAGTTAAAATATATCTATTTTCCCTAAAAATCATTCCCCTTGTCACTGGAAAACAAGTTGTGTTCTTCCAGTTTCCTATTTTAGCACAATTCAGGAAGATTCTGCTGACAAAACTGAAAGTTTACTATTTCTCCATTCAATTTTTAGAAAGGCATTATCCACAATCAAGGTGGAAATCTCAACAAATGAGATAGATTTGTACTTTCTGAGCCCAAGATATTGTTTGGTTTATGGCAGAATTCGAAGACAACGCTGGGAATATGGGAATAGCACCTAGATTTTTCCATCATATTTTCTCCGGCTATAGCAAAGACCAATGTAAAGTACTTGGTAACATAATGATGTTACTCTCAGCACTACATGCATGTCTTCATGGAAATAGGACTACATGCATGTCCCCACATGCATGTGCACACACGCACACACACACACACATGCATGCACACTTCTTCATATTAAAAAACATTAGGTCAAGATGATGTACATCAGATCAGGATGATGATTTACAGGATTAGCAATTTTGGGTAGAAATATCCCCATGTTAATATTCTCTAATTCAAGTTACAATGAAGGTGAAGCAATGTTCAGTTATGTGATGTCTCAGTAAGATTAATAAGGAAAATGAAAACCAAAAAAAAAATAAGCTTAGGGTTTTTTAAATTGTTATGCAATGAATAAAACTTAAAAAAAATTTTTTTTATAGCTTGTGTAGATCCACATTACTGGTACGTAGCCAGCAGCGTAGGGTTGAAAGCCCATCTCAAAATTAGTATATGATTCTTTTCCCTGTGGTGCACACCGTGATGTGCTGCCCAGGTGCCCAGTTGTTGGGTGGGCTATGCACAGGTATCGGTCAGCTATCACCTCCTTCAGGGATTGCCTCAGCTGGAGAAGGCTGTCTCCCCAAGATGGTAGCCTTTCACCCCATGGCTCACATCTAATGACTGATCTCTGAAAGATGACTTTGGCCTGGCCAGCTCAGCACAACTAGGGACAACTCTGAGGGGCCATTCTACCTCCAGAACTTTCCATGGAGTTAACCAAGACTGTCTTGGGTCTGCATCACAGTTCAACTGCTTCCTCTGCCAAATCCTGAATTCTCTACCATCTTTTTCAAGTACTAATCCCAAGGGGATGCCTTATTAAAGGTCCTGCATGGTAAGAGCCATCACAGCATCAGCGACCTAAATCGTGACACATCTTTTACTAGAAAACTAGGAAGACATTTATTTAAAAAAAAAAACTCATTTATTTCTCAATAAAAGTTGTGTGCTAAGTTCACTGAAATATAAAGTTCAAGCTACTATTTTGAAATTCCCAATATGGAAATGCCCTACTTAGTGATCCTGCACCAGTTCTTAGGCAATGACCCCTGAACACCTGTGTGTTCATTCCCCACATTCAGTGCTATGCTTCACTGGCAAAGAAAGGACAAAGATAATTTTCCATAGCAACTAAAAATTTGATAAGTCAAACAAGCTATTCTCATGCCCTCAAACCTCCACCATCATCCAGAAATAGAACTGGAATAAAACAGTAGACACCTGATGTGAAAGGAAAACACTGTTTGTGAAAACATTTGAAAAACAATATAATGTGGAAAACAACTATCTATGTTGAGCAAAATTCTTAGGCAAAAGTAATTTATTTGCCTTCCTTTAGACAGAGCCTTAAATAAAACAACTATCATAATTGAATTCAAATAAATCAGTATCATATGATTCAATTTTGCCTCAAACCTTATCTGTGGAACAAAGCTAGGTACAATAAATCTTTTAGCTATGAACAGAGGGAATTCCAATATTTCACAAAAAGCAGAAATGTTATATCAATGGAACCTGATAAAGCGTTGTGTCACAAAAAGGTAAAATGGATAGGCTTTTAAGGAGAAATCTTGGAAAATTTACAAATTAAAATAAAAATACTTGTAACCTGCTATGGGTTGAACTGTATTCTTCCTAAAAAATGTAGGCTGAAGCCCTAACTCCCAATTCCTCAAAATGTGGCGTTATTTGGAAGTGAGATCTTTACAGAGATAATGAAGTTAAAAAAAGGTCGTTAAGAGTGGATTCTAATCCAATATGACTGATGTCCTTTATAAAAGGCAATTTGGATACAGAGACTGATATGCACAGAGGAAACACTGTGGAAAGATGCAAGGAGATGCCCTGTGAAGACTGGAGCTAAGCTGCCTCAAGCCCAGGAACACACTGATGCAGCCAGGGAAAACACAAGGGAGGAGCCACCTTCCACTGGTTTCAGAGGGAGCACAGCCCTGCTGATACCTAGACTGCACACATCTAGCCTCCAGAAGCGTGAGACAGATTTCTGATTTCTAAGCCACTCTGTGCTTCCTTGTTATGGCAGCTCTAGGAGAGAAAAACATAGCCTAACATTTAAAAAATTGATTTCGATATTTTCTCATTTTCTAGTGTTTTCTTTACATTGTGTTCAGTTATATGATTTGATTCATTATATTTATATATTATATATAAAAGAAATTCCACACATATTGTATATATTATATATATGTTATATATAGAACAGATATTATATATACTATACGTAGAACTGAAACTTGTGATCAGTTATATGATTTGATATAATATGTATTGTATATTATATATAGAACAGATATATTATACATACATACACACAAACACACGAGAATCTATTTTGTATATTTATATGGAACTGGTTTCAAAAGCCATAGTTGCCATGTTATCACTATTTTATAATATAACATTACAAAAAGTCTTACAAAAAGCATTATGCTAAGCTGAAATATCCAACTTTACAGAAAAATATGCCCTTGAAGGAAGTTTGGTCTAAAATCATTTTAAGCAACTGCAAATGTCAGCCTGGGTTTAAGGAGCTGAACACCAACAGGGCAACTGAGTATTTGTGCCAGTTCTGAACAACAACTTCCTTGCTATTACTACAACTGGGTGATGAAGTCATAGCATAATGTTAATAAAATGCAATTCCTTCACTCAAACTCTGCTCTTATTTTTAGTTATATTAATGTCATAACTGCCTAACTGGGCATGCTAATAGCCCTGATGATTAGGTTAAAAGATTTTGAGGTAAGAAATTAGAATGATTTAATTTTAAAGAATCAAGTTCAGGAAAGTTGTTCATAACTTTTTTTTAATAAAAAATTTAAATAGTTTTAAAAAATATTTATTTATTTATGTTTGGCTGCATTGGATCTTCATTGCTGTGCGCAGACTTTCTCCATTTGCAGCGAGCGGGGGCTACTCTTCGTTGTGGTGCGAGGATTTCTCATTGCAGTGGCTTCTCTTGTTGCAGAGCACAGGCTCTAGGCATGTGGGCTTGAGTACCTGTGGTACACGGGCTCAACAGTTGTGGCTACTGAGCTCTAGAGCACAGACTCAGTAGTTGTGGTCCGCAGGCTTAGTTTCTCTGCGGCATGTGGGATCTTGCTGGACCAGGGCTCGAACCCGTGTGCCCTGCATTGGCAGGCGGATTCTTAACCACTGCACCACCAGGGAAGTCCCACAATTTTTAATAATAATGAATAAGTGATTAAGGACACTTCACAGGTTTTGTTTAGATCCTCAGTAATGTATCGGGATGTCACATAGTGTCAGCTATTTCAACTTTCTCAGAGATATCCTCCTGAGGCTATCCCATTTTGTCTTTGCCATCACCTCATAATATAAAGGAACATGAGGACTCCCAAAGGTTGTAATTTCATGCTAGGAAATAGGAGGCATAGAAGAAGTTATCAGCAAAGAGATACTGAGCTGTGTGTGAGCATATCTCCAATAATAAACGTTTCCGGCTGGAAATGCCGAAAGTACCTTAGGGACTGGTTATACCTCAACACAAAAGGCTATCACTTGTCAGTAAGAGTAAACACAATCATTATAAACAACCAAAACACTGTCCTGCACAGAAAATGGTCCCAGAATAGGAAACAGACCTAGTTCATTGGATTTTGACTTTTGTAGATTGCTCTGTCTAATCATTTACCATTTGCATGCAACAGTAGCATCCAGACATAACTGATGTTCTAAACATCTCAGGGCATATACCCAAGTAACCATGCGTCAGGAAAATACAGTCCTTCAAGGATGATGGGTATCTTCCTACTCACTCACAAATATGTCATGCCAGCACATACAATATATTTTCATTTTACTTTAATTAGCATTGTATTATTTTATGTATTGAAATAACTTAAAGTATTTAAAATTTCCAGTGTGAGATTGATCTTAGAGCCAGGCATACTCACCAAAGCTTGCCAGGGGTGCTCACTGCTGGCCATTGCCGGAAGTCATCCCAATGGCTCCATTACAACTGTGATGAAAGTGATTTTCCTGTACTCTTAGTACCTGTAAGTTAATTATATTAATTAGTTTATACTTTCAACCTTGACATTTTACTGGTAGTTAGAGTGAAATGCAAGGTCAATATTAGTGTGTTATTTAGTGTGGGTTATGGGAGAAGAATATGCTGAAGACAAATTTAATCTTTTAACAATTTTCTTAAGAAAACAAACTGTTAGTGACCTCTGAGAAGGGAGAGTTATGAAGAAAGAGAGAAGGGGAGGGAGGGGGAGAGAGAAAGGATGGTGGTGGGGAGAGGCAGCTATTAGAATTAACACATTGAAAGTGAAGAAGAAAAAGTGAGGTGATGCTTAAATTGGGAAATTCTCAATGGAGTCAAGACAATGAGCAAGTTCAGTAGTCAAATCTAACTGTCTGGACATGCACTGTGTTCCTACATCCATTTTGATGCCTGCAAATCCCTTGAAATTATTAAGTGTTTTCAATGTTCTTTTGTTAAGTAATGTTTGGCTATTCCCATTCTGATTGTAAATTGCATATTATCAGTAATCCTGTACTTATCAGTTCATGAGAGAACTTCTATCAAATAATGCTCTCAGTTACAGAAAAGCTTAAACAACTTTTTAACGCTTTCTATAGATTAGCAAAAGGATGATGCATTAGACTATGCCTAGAATAGTCAGAGAAATATTCTAATGGGTAATGACTTTGATCTGAGTATTAAATGAACTGACATTTTCCAGAGGGACAGAACAGGTAAATAAAGGAGGAAGTAACAGTGAGAAGTGACCTAGATTGCTGTTAAATGCATGTACTATGTCATAGGCATGGATTCCAATTTGAGGTTTTCTATGTACTGCATGTATTATCAAGCCAGGTAACCTAATCTTTCTTGACTTTAATTTCCTCATATAAATAAGGGCTATAAAAGACCAATCTCATTAGATTGTTGGAAGAGGTAAGTGAGATAATGCAGGTAGTCATAGAGCATGCAGTGTCTGACATATAGTAAGTGCTCAATAAGTGTTGGTCATCATTATTTTTATTATCATCCTCCTCACATCAAAGTGCCTTTTGAAGTGTGTATTCAATTCACTGTGGATTTCCTTTATTTTCCAAGTGAAACAGGAACAATAATAGACCATAAAATAATGAAGCTCTGAGTTGATATAATAAAATTTGGCACATTTCTGAAATTATTACTTTTGTTTTTAGGTAATCATTACATACATTAAGTAATCTTGTATAACATCAGTCGATAATCTCAGTTAATTATTTAAGTTGTTTTCAGTTCTAGTTTACAGAAAGTTAATCAGATATTAATCCCTGATAATTGTCAGGACTCTTAGACAAGTTTAATTTCCTCAATCCAGAGATTTTCTTATTTTTATTTTGGTCCTCCTTGCTATTTCAACCTAGACTTTTGTACTGATTGTGTTTGAAGCATCACAAGATAAAATCTTCTCAAAATTGAAGTTACAGTTACATACTAAAGTATAACAGCAATGTCTAAACCAGCTTTTCCAATTTTTTCCTGTTATAGTAAGACCTAGATCATGTGTTTGTTTATTCTTGACTTGCCAGGTTTGGACATTTCACCTTATTGAGTTGGCGTTATTGCTGCTACATCAATAGAGGGGATAGAAGCAGAGCATGATGGGTCAGACTTAATTCTTTTCCCTATCTGGCTTCTCTGATGATGACTCAATTACTCTCAACAAACAGCTCTTGAAGACTGTGTATACCATGTGTAGAATTCCCTTAGGTTCACAGAGAACAAAGCAACTTATCTTAGCATCTTCTTTTCTGTTCAAACCACTCTCCAGAACTGACTGATTTTCTTTTTTTCAGTAATAGGACTCAAGGTCTCTCCACAGTACTGTAGAAATATGAAAATTTTTGTTGGATTTTCTTGAGATCAACACGGATACTTTTCTTTTTTTTTTTTTTGGCTGCATGGGGTCTTCGTAGCTGCATGCAGGCTTTCTGGCTTTCTCTAGTTGCGGCAAGCGGGGGCTACTCTTTGTAGAGGTGTGTGGGCTTCTCATTGCAGTGGCTTCTCTTGTTGTGCAGCACAGGTTCTAGCGCTCGGGCTTCAGTAGTTGTGGCACACAGGCTTAGTTGCCCCTTGGCATGTGGGATCGTCACTAACCAGGGAGCAAACCCGTGTCGCCTGCATTGGCAGGCGGATTCTTAACCACTGCGCCACCAGGGAAGTCCCAACACAGATACTTTTGACTCTCATCTTGTGTGGAGGGAAAATAAGCCTTCAAATGGTGTTCTGATATCTATTCAGATGTAACTGAGATGATTCAAGTAGATTGTAAGCTCTTTGATATAATAATTATTTCATTCAGTTATTATGCATTTATATACCATCTAATCTGTACTGAGATATGGTATCTTCTTAAACATTTATTGAATTGAAAAATAATATATCATTGATGGTTTCATTTAGAAAAAACAGGCAATAAGAATATTCAAAGAAATGGTTTGCTAAGTCAGACTCACAGGAATAAGAGATTTTAGACATTATCATACTTTACTATAGATGTCAAGGATACAAGTATCCATGAGGCAGAAATGAAGCAAAAAATAATGGATCACCATTATAGCTCATAAGGTGCTTTTTGCTGCATCAGGACATAGCCTGGCTAAATCTGATTTAGCAAATGAGTTCTCTAAGGGCTGTATGTACCATCACTTACACAAAATAAGTCATCTTGATCATGAAATATTATATTCATCTCTGTGGATGCATCACCACAAACCTAAGGCCTTAAAATAGCAGAAATGTATTATCTTACAGCTCTGTAGATTAGAAATCCAAGGTGGGTCTCACTGAGATAAAATCAAGGTTTGACAGGGCTGCATTCCCTTCTGGGGGCTCTAAGGAAAAACCAATTTCCTTGCTTTTTCCAGGTGCTAGAAGTCGACAGTATGCCTTGGCTTGTGACCTCCTTCCTACGTCTTCAAAACCAGAAACCGTGGGTGGAGTCCTTCTCACACTGCATTACTCTCACCTTTTCTGCATCCCTTTTCCACTTTTAAGGATCCTTGTGATTACACTGGGTATATGCAGATAATCCAGGATAATCTCCCTATTTTAAGGTCAGCTGACTAGAAACTTGAATGCCATCTGGAACCTTAATTCCTCACTGCCATGTAAGGGACATATTCAAGGTTTCCATGAATTAGCACGTAGACGTCATTGGCGGGGCTTTATTCTGCCTATGTCAAGCATCTCCATTTTATGCTCTGATACTGACATAACAGATGATACATTCAACCAATCCACAGATTTCAGATTTGTTTATCATCAGTAAATCTAGAAAGACCAGAGGCATTCTGCTAAAATCACTTCAAAGTTAGCAACTCTTCCATCAGCAAAGACCATTAGTGTGTTGCCAGGTGATTTGACAGGCTGCCTTTTTCTTTCCTTGGATAATCTGGTAAAGGGAGAGAATGGATTGCAGGCCTTTTGCTAATCCTTACTTTCCAAAATGATATACCATGTAATTTAAAGTCTTGGTTTGAGTGCCCCGTATCAAACCAGATATACATTAACTTTTGTAATATCTAATATATTACAGCTGTACATCAACCAATAGTTGAATAATAAAAGTATAAAGTTTCATATGTAATTAATTTTCCCTTTTCACATACAAGAATAAGTCAACCATCTATTCTTCTAGATATAGAAATTATATATATAGTTATATGGAAAGAATTACATATATAAAGAGAGAGATGGGGGGGTAGAATATTTTTAATTTTGGCCACATGCATCTGATCTCCATCTCAGTGAGTAAAGAATTTAATGACCTTGAGCGCTACCCTTTTTGAAGATTATGGAGCTGATTCTATCCAAGCTCATATGCCTCAAGTAAGTCTGTTGCCACATAGCACATGTGAGAGAGCATCATCATTTGCTATTTTGTGTCAGGATCCGGGATCCCTTAGGTTATATTTGGCATGATAACTGATTAAGAGAAATTTCTTTTTTTAAATTAAGAGTTAATGTATTATTATTCCCTTAAGAACAGTATGTCTTTGATGCAAACACCACCTACTAGAAATTTTCCTCCCCAGAAAAATCTACACCCAAGTATTCACTTTGCTTCTTCCCTGCAGAGAAATGTCCCATCCAAAAGAGCAATCCATCAGTATCAGTTCACTCATCTTTATTTCTTCTATTATACCACTTCTCAGGACCTGAAACTATAGCATTTATTTATTTGTTTACTTACTATAGCCTCCCTCCTCAACTAATATGTAAACTCCATGAAGGAGAAACCTAAATAGTGCTTGGTGTTTAATAAATATTTTCTGGTAGGTGTTTAATAAATATTTTCTGAATAAATGAATGGATTATCATAGAAAAGATGTAGCAGTTCTATCAAATCTGTAGGACTTTTTCCCCAGCTCTTTCTGTAGGAACAATTTCAAAAAATCAGCTTTTAAAAGTTTAAGATTTGATAGTTCGAGCAACATACTTTACAAATATACTATTATTGGTATGTAGACTGAATAATGGCCCTCCAAAGATGTCAACATCCTAATCCCCGGAGTCTGTGAATATGTTATTTTACTGGCAAAAAGGACTTTGAAGGTTAGGACTCCAACATATCTTTGCGGGGGTGGGGGGGCATAATTTAACCCCAAACATGTTGCAATTTGGATTCAGAAAAAGTAATATCCAAGGATGTTATAATCTCAGTAGCATATGAAAATCCAACTTACTCATTTTCAAAGAGTTGTGACATGTCAGTACTACTTGGCATCTAAATAAAGGAGTGTTTAATGTGTACTAATCACCATAAAGGCACATTATTTCTAACTCTCATTCTATTCCAGGACATAGACTCAAGTCATACTTTCAGAAATAATGAGTAAGCAACTATCACAAAGGTGGTTATAGTTAATTTGCTTTGGTAAAAAATCAAGTGATCAGAAAGAAGCTGAACTTGTTTACAATAACGAACAAACTCTTAACGAAGACCATTTCTGAATGTCCACATTTTGTTATCCAACATTTGAGAGATAATAACTATTGTGGCAGGGTTTTATAGGTATTACTGCCTATATCTTAAAGACCATTAGAATTTCTTTTTTATACTAAGGAAACTGAAGCAGAGGAACATTAATTAACCTACCTAAATTCACACAGATTGCAAGTGCTAAAAGGAGGCATTGAATCCATATGTGATGCCAAAGCCTATATTCCTAACCACATTGGCTCCTGTAGCTAGGGACAGAAATACTGTATAACTATCTTCTATAGGGGTTCTGTGAACTCTGGAGAGAATCTGAGTTACATGCTTTGGAGACATACTCACATAAGTGCCAGGAGTCTCCAAAGCCATTCTGACCCATCCCCTTCTTTTTACTCACTTAATGAAAGAAAAATGGAACATGATGATAGTACATACTGGTAGGATTGGAGAGATCCAAAATTAAGAAAAACCCAAAATGTAAACCACCTTTTCCAGTGGTAAAGGTTGAAAACTTAATTTACACTACACATGAACCAATCCTTTTAATCTTATGACGCTGATGTGTAGCTTAAACTTATCCACTCAAGTCACAGTGGAGAATTAAGCTATGGGTGGGTTCTGCGCCAGTGTTATCCTTGTAAATTCTGTCTTCTTGGAAGTATGAGTGTGCTGAGTAGAGCAGAATTAACGCTTCACCCTTCTAAATTGTCAGTTAAATTGCAGGTAAAAATTTGGGTATTTTGTGAATATTTCTGAAAAATGAGGTTTGTACCATGTTGTATTACACATATCCAGTTCTTATAATTTAGCAAGTTAGATATTTTAAAATAAAAGATCACAATTTCTAGTATTTAAAAATATAGGTTGCCAAAATTAATCTATAATATATTATCATGGTATAAAACTTTAAATGAATAAATCATTACATACTGAAATTTGAATTAATAAATATTAAATGAGCTGAGAAATCCAAAGCTGTGTGTCTTTAGTTATAAAATTGAAATATGTATATGTATGTGTATGTATATACCAAGAAAATAATGTCATTATTACATATTTTTCTAATTAAAAATCTAGTAGTTGCCTTTTTATCTATCTTCATTGAGATTCCTGGGCAGGAAAGTACAATACTACTAAATTAGATCAGTACACCTTAACAAGATCTAGTTAGCAACAGGCTTAGAGGAAATTGTGTTTTTGCTATTGACTTATAATATAAGTTTTTAGTTAAAGCACACATATATTTTAACAATAGCTGGGAACACAGTTGTGCTATTCTTCAAAACAATGCAACTGAATAAAAGTATGCTTACTATAAAATTCTCCAATTTTATTTTAATGAAATTATGCCATACCTAAAACAAAAGGTAATCCAATGTATCAAGCTTATGTGTACAAAAGCCTTAATTGATGCAAGATTTTTTGATTATGAAAGCGAATGTTTTTGACAGTTCTTGAAAACATTAAAATTATAAATAAGATTATAAAAATCATTTTAGAAAAAAGATTTTAATATATATAGCCACAATATTTTAACTATACAATTAAAAGTTGACTGTATACATTTATTTTAATGGCTTGGCTCTCAGTTAAAAATGCCTTAAAAGTACCCAGCATTGATGATAATGACAAATCAAGTGAGATTACTGAAAATGTATCAAGAACTTCTATAACATTTCATAAATAATAAAAAATTAAAAATAATAAAATCACACAATGAACTACTTTAAAAATTAAAAATTACTGAAAGTAAGAATAAGCATATACACTTAAGATTACTTGCACAGCTAGACACCAGCTCAAAACTCCAGTCAGTTAAAGAACTAAATAAACATTTAATACATTATCAAATAAAAAGTTATATCTAGAATGTATGGGAAAGTGACTATGTTTCCAAATAATTTAAAAGTTGAATGCAATCTTTTTAATTTCAGAGTAAAAGTAATTCTTGATTATGTAATTTACTAAAATTAGAATCAGAATTATGTTGAGGCCAGGTGTCAGAAAGCAAAAGTGAATGACTTTATACTTAGTTACTCCAGATTCCTTGTACTCTCTACCTTGATCTTTCCTCGGTTCCTCAGTGCCCAGTGACAAGATTCACCAGTATACCTTGATGTGGCCATAGGGTAGTTTATAGCCAGTGTCCACTCAGACCAGTCAGTATCCATGACAAACTACGTGTTAAGTATTTTGACTATCACTACTTCTAGTGTTCCTAGAGCCTTCCCTGATGCCCATTTACAAAAGATCTTCACAGAAAATATCACCCTGAAATCTAATGAAAGATAAGGTTAATCTGTTATCTCTCTTACAATGTTCCCATTTTAATATTGACGGTGCCTAGTTTAAGCCAGAGGGAGCCTCAATCTCTACTCCATGTTTCCAAAAAGAGACTCCCACTTGACTTTGGCTGACTCTTAGTTCTTTCCATGATCCCTGTTCACTCCACCCTGAAGAAAGAGGACTGACTCCTCTAATTGGTGGGTTTAGGACAGGGAGTCACATGTGCTCATCTCAGCCTTTCCTCTTCTCCATTTTATGGAACTAGTCTGTTTGGTTCACTGGTCTCAGCCCCCATACTCAGAAAGTTGCCTGGTTTATAGGGTGGGCTCGTAAGATCTGTTACATGAGCAACAACAACAAAAGCTGTGTACACTTCACATTATGGGTCAAATATTAGCATGCCTCTATGGTCAAAGATCTAAACCCACATCTATACAGAGTTTGTCATTATTCAAGTACTTACGTGTATGCCCATCTCTCTGTATCTTTGATCTAACTCTAGCAGGCATAGGATTCAGACAGGAATAATGACTATTATTTGCTGCGTGTCCTGAAACCCATAAAATAGAACTGAGAAGAAACTACAATGAGACAGAGTTTAGGTCAACATACTAGAGAACTTTTTTTGTTTGTTTTTTAATGAAGGCAATCCAGAGATGGCATGTATTGTCTTGAGTGTATCCAACCTCAATGAGAGAATTTTAGCAGAGAATAGATTCTTGAGAGAATACTGTAGGGATGATCCCAGCACCAGATGTAGAATGGGTCTAGATGTTTCATTCAGTGTCTAGTCACAAAAGCAGGAACCATTCCAGATATTTCAAGCAGAGAGAGGTTTAATGCAGGGAATTACTAACAAAATTGTTGGAAAGGTAAAAGAAGCAAAATCAAGAAGGGGAAAACACTGGAGGAGTACGACCAGAAGGGAATGTTACTTGGAAGTCAGAGCTCTCTTTCTAACCCTGGGCTGAACTCAAGAGCCAGCCCTTCAGCTGATGCAGAGCCATCAATGCTGCAGCTGCTCTGACTATAGCAAAGGAACCCAGGAACATGGATTCTACTGATGGTGCTGAAACCCTCATGGATATGCTTATGACCCTGTCACATGAAGTTGCTCCTGGAACCCACAGTCACCTTCTGATCCTGCCACTGCCACCAGAGACACGACAGAAATGGAAATTAAAGAATGCTTCTCTCTTCCTCCCTCTTGCCATCTCCTGCTAGTGCTTTCCATTGGTCAAATCTTTCTGGAACCTGCCAGCAAGGGAGCATGAGAAGATGACTTTGCCTACTTCCAGCTGCCACACAAAGGAGAACAAAGAAAGGTTGGAATGTAGCTGAGAGCCAGCAGACAAGTAACTGGAACATCAGAGAATGTATTTTTAATAACATTTTTAGAGATCTAACAGAAATTTGTTACATGATAAAAACTGCTATTAACCTCTCTAGAAATGACTGTATCAGGCAACTGAAGAAAGTTAAAAGAAGTAAATCCTTAACAATTATCCAAAATATCAAAAATACAAATATTGAACTATAGCTGTTAAAGTATACATAATCAATGGTTTACATTCTACATGGAGAGAACTAACTAGAGAATTAGCAATGCTAAACCTACCAACTACATTTATACCATAATTTAGAATAAAGAAAGATTAGTGTGGGCAACTCTGGAAAGTTTTCAAGAGGAGATCATACTTAACATGTACTTTTAGTGAGTTAGGGTTTGGTTATTTTAGGTTAATAAAAGATAATATAAGCAAAAGAAGAGAGGCTAAACTGAGATAACACATAGACGGGAAATACAGAAGAAGAAGTAAAGTGAGAAAAATTAACTCACCAAAGTGTTTGAAACTTAGAGTAGGGCCAGAATGTGGGGGAACCTAAAATTATTGTCAAGGTTGTGGAAAATTACATAGCAGTGAGGAAATATGATAAAAACAGGTAATTTTGAAGCTTCCTTTGTTAGAGAGATTTTACTCCACAGTCTGCCAACTGAGAAAAACTGAAATTTCATTCTCCACTCTAATCTAGAAGCAATGATCAGAGTGAGATACACTGAGAAGTTTGCTTTGGGAATTCTTCTAAATCCTGCTTGAGGTGTCATTCTGGGTGGTACTTGTAGCAACATTCAACATCCTTGACTTTTCCTGACTTCCTTTTCCCTTCCATTCATATGGTACTGTTCCTAACTCCATCACACTAGGTAACTGATAAATACTTGTACACTATTAATATCAACAATAGTAGCATAGACCACTCTTAGAGTCAATACAGTACAGGGGTTAGCGGAATAGATACAGAAGCCAAATTGCATAAATTCAAATCACCCCTCCACACTAACTATGTGTGGAACATTGGATACGTTATTTAAACTTCTCTTTGTTTCATCTGTAAAATGGAATGATGTAGAATTTATCTTTCTAGACTGTTGTCAGGATTAAATGCATTGATAATATTTTAAGCACTGAAAACAGGGCCCAGCATATGCAACAATTTATATGTTAATTCTATTTTCTCCATTATCCCTGGCATATGGCTTCTAACCAATGCATAGTACTCCATTTTGACAGATGTATCATTATCTCCTATGGCAGGTCATTTCATTTTGGACCACTGAAATTGTACAATTTTTAAATATATTTATTCACGTTAGATACCCTGTGATTTTTAGCCATTGTTCCTATTTCTGCCCTTGAAGCTACATAGAATTAGTGTGCTTCATTCTCTCTTGCATATGGTAGCCTTTCCTAGATTAGGAGAAAAATCCTAGCTTCCTCCCCCAAAATTCTTCTGTTTTGCACAACTGTTAATATCACAGTTCCTTTCATTATCCCTCATACATTTCCTAGACCCTCATGAAGTTGATTACTTCTCTTTGCATCTGTTTCCATTTGCCAATATCATTCTCATACATTCAGGTAACATTTGCACTTTCATCTCCAAAGAAGTGCACACTGGGGAACTCTCAACTGGCCAACGGGGCAGATATAATTGAACAGAGGGACCTTCTACCACCCATTAGTCATCTGCTTAAGTAATATGCTTGTGTATGAAACTGAACCCATCACCATCAAATTATTTCTTTAGAGTCAATTCTCAAAAGGATCTCCCTTATCTGGACTAGTAAACTGAATGGAGATGATTCCAGAAGAATGGGAGAAGGATATGTTATCAGCCCACCTCAGTCTCACCACCTGCCACCTCCTCTTAATTCATGTTCAGCAACTTTTAAGCTATAAAGATTAAAAACTTCTGCTATGAAACGATCAATATTCACAGAGGTTAAGCACTGCAGAGTAACCACACATTAAAAATTATAATATGTATTAATTTAGCATAATGGCTTGACAGGGTCAAATATTTTTAATGTCCTTTACATAGTCCCTCTTAGCATGCCAACCTATTATTTAATAAAACTTTGTTAAAACTTAAAATCAATCAACTCGTTTTTTCTAGACCTTGTAATTTACTTTTTTTTTTTAACATGGACTGTAACTCAACATTCCCCAGGACTGAAATTATATCTGTTCTGAAGTAAATACTATAAAAATACAATTACAAAATTTTTGAAAGACATTTTCCAATAGTTGAATTATGTCACTATGATTTATAAAATTATATATTACTTCAAGAGAATTCAGAGAAAAATATTCTATCAGTAAAACCAATCTTTACTTTGAAGAAGTCATTAGCTAATTATGTATTATTCTAAGGGAGAAGGTAGTGGTGGGTGCAGTCAACCTTGTATGAGAGATTTTCTTCACCTGTGGTCCTAGGAGACCTCATCCTTTCAGGCCTCAAGGTAAGCTGTCATGTGCACTACAAACCAAGATTCAGGTTTAGATTAAACCTGCAGGGTCCACAGAACAATTTATCCCCTTGACAAATCTTTTCTGCTGATTAAACAATGGAATTTTATGGCCCATTTCTTGAATAATGTATTTGAGCTTGTTTTATGTGTACCTGCCTTAAGTTGCTGATCCTATAAAACTGAAAGCTGACTATATCGTCTTGTCAAATTTTTGTGGATACACATTTTCCTAATTGGATTTGTTGATTTATTGCTAACAAAGATAAAACTTTCTGCTTCAGCCACTTATCTGGGTTGTAAAATTGCTTCAACCCGAAAGCAAATTGTATGAATCTGAAAAAAGTGCTTGAAGTACATTTAACCACAAAAATATTAACTTAACAGAAATGAAACAAGCAAAGAAATGACACATACAGTCTGCTTCTTTAAACTCTGGAATAAAATTATTAAAAGTACAGCTATTTGAGCAGAAAAATAGACTGTAGCAACTACTACCATCTACATTTTCTCAGAGTACAGAGTCAGTTTTACAATTAGTTTTCTATCAGAATATTATAATTAGTGGTAATCAATTTATCAACATTTATAATTACATTATTTGTGAAATATAACTACAGGTATTGTATAATTAGTATTCTGTAACTAATATTTAAACAGGAAATAAGAAAACAACCCCTAAAGTCTACAGGGAATACTTATAAAATCTCAAAATCTCATAGCAGGCAGTTGAAAATGCTTTCCTTTTTGAATCTTTATAAGGAGGAAAAGGTATCTTCACAATTTCCTCCCCACATTTTATTCTGTAATTCCTAGCTAGCCTAGAAAACAAAGATGGTTGACTGACTTTCCATTTTAGGCTTCTACTAGGTAGTGGGAATTTTGCATACATTATTACATTATTTAATAACATGTTTGTTGTTATGTTGGAAATCTATTTATTGTGATGTCTGATATACACACCCACTTGGAAAAGTATAATCTATCTTATCCAAAGTAAATAAAAATAACACATTTTCATGTTTGGAAAGCTCTCAGTGTATCTTCGTGTCACAGAACACACTTGTGGTACTGCCACACCTAAATTAGCACTATGCCTGGCAAAGGATGGCTCCCAAGAACCAATGAATCTTTCCCGTCTAACTGAAGAAAAGCTGAAGTTCTACAACGAGTATTCAGTTAGAAGACAGAAAAAGCACTTTCAAGTAATATAATATAAAACAACGTCTCTGTAACTAAAACTAGTTTTAAAATTTGGCTAGTCTCTAGACCTAACATGAATTCACACTTGTACCTCCTGAGTGCATTCTTGAATTTCTTCCATACAAATAGTGCAATGCAACACCATCACTTCACCATTTGGAATGCTAGAAATAAGCAAGTAGAGAGTAGAGTAGGAAAAAACCACTGGAGAAAGCAGCTTTGTCAAGGGAGCATAGCAGAAAACATAGATTCTATGTCCTTGCCTTGGACCTGAGTTTGTCTAGGAAGCCATGCTGTGCACCATATTGGGGTTAGATCCTATTAGCACCAAAGGAGCTAAGTAAATTATATAGAGCATGGAGAAGCTTACTGTTATAAAGTGTCACAATTTAATGTTCCTTGAGAGTCATGATACTGCAGAAGGAATAACCCAACAGGTATCCTAACTTCTTCACTTCAAAGGTCAAGTTTCAAAGGAAGTTGAGATACCAGCCCAACATGCCAAATCACTTTTCAAACTTGCAGTACTGTATCCAAAGTAAATGTTCAGCTCTTGTTTTCCAAATTCTAATCAATAACCACAGGGGATCACTGTTGGGTGGGAAAAAATGCAACAGAGGACACTTTGATGGAGGAGTGAGTCGAAGAAGAGGAAAAAAGAAACAGATTTATTCAGCAGAGAGCTACAAGGCCCATGATCTGTCTTTTTAAGACACATTGATCCTAACTGACTTTCAGAACCAATGTATTTGGCTTAAGGAGGGAGCAGATAACCTGGAGAATACTTGCAATTTTGAATAAGAAGATGGGTGCTTTTTTATAAAGCAACAAACAGAAGCACAGAATTTTGAAGTCATTTCAGAAAAAAAATCCAACTGCTGGAATTCTACACATTGGAGCTGGCAGTGAAAGGTGTCATACAGTCCAGAATTTATTTTATGTAGGAATGAGAAAATAAGATTTTTAGCCTTCCTTTTCTAAAAACAACACAAATGATTGCCCAACATAAGCATCTCTGCCAGAAAACTGACAAATGTTGCCTTTGCTTCATTTTTGCAAATCTGGATCAGAATTAGGAGAATTTGGCCCCAAGTTACCAACCTCTTTGTTTTGGTGCTATAAATGGTGAGAAGGAAGCAATTACAAAGAAAACAAAGATTTAAACAAATATTGACTGCAAGCAGAGAAATAAAAAATGTAAACCAACCAACATTATAATTTATCATTCATATAAAAAAAATCCAAAGATAGGGAAGGTAATATTTAAGCCCTCAAATACTGGATACACTCCAGGCAAGAAATTTCAAAAGCTGCACGTAAGACACTCAATCTTCCAAAATGGCCCCCTTCTCCTTTATTCACTGGTCCACTCCAAGCATTCTTTCCTTTTATATTTTAGGGAAATTATTAAGTTTAAAAATGCCTAATTTTCTTGGGAATAGCCAGTTAACTTAGCCCTGGTCACCTGTATCTGGCTAGGCCTTTGTGGCAGCTGATAATTGAAGAGAGATACTTTTAATCTTCCAATTCTCTAAGATTATAAGAATAGGAAAACATTCTCATCAAAGTCTTTGTACAAGTTATTTCTCACACATGGAAGAACCTCACACTCCATAATCAAGGCCAACGTCTGTCATGAATGTTTCCCTAATTTACTCAGCTTTTCCTCCTTTTCATAAACTTCCTCATACCCAAATACAGTTTTTAGATGATTTAATAAATTTACAATCATTATCTTTCATCTTATTCATATTAATTTCCTTTTTATAATTTTTAGTTTTTCCTTTTTTAATGAAGTATAGTGGATTTACAATGACGTGTTAGATTCAGGTGCGCAGCACAGTGATTCAGTTACATATATATACATACACACATACACTCTTTTTCAGATTCTTTTCCTTTATAGGTTATTACAAGATATTGAATACAGTTCCCTGTGTTATACAGTAGGTCCTTGTTGGTTATCTATTTTATATATAGTGGTGTGTATATGTTAATCCCATCTTCCTAAGTTATCCCTCCCCCTCCTTCCCCTTTGGTAACCATAAATTTGTTTTCTATGTCTGTGAGTCTATTTCTGTTTTGCAAATAAGTTCATTTGTATCTTTTTTCACATGATATTGCTTATATGTGTAATTTGAAAAAAATGCAAATTAACTCATTCACATTAATATCTATTAACAAAGGGGGAAGAGTCTGATTTTCCTACTGGGCTATTCCATTGTGATACCTCCTTTCACATATTCACACGATGTTAGCCCAATAGGTCTTGCTCACCTTCTGCCCTCTTTGCTCTCAATGCAAAATGTATAGCAGAAGACTGAGCCCTATGTGTGCCCAATCAATTCTTATGTTGATATACCTGCTATGTCTGCTGTTCATTTGCCAGTTTCTTTTAAAACAGTTATTATTCACCATTCCAATCATATTTGGGGAAAAGGAAATCACATGAGGGCATGTTTTAGTTTTACCTTCAGCATGATGATCTAGTAACTTGTTTCTCCCTTGTCCTTGTTATTACTAAAAGCTCATAATCTTACTGTTTGTTATACTCATGATTCTTCAATTTGTTTTTTGTTGCAGTTTTAATTCATTAATTTGTTCAACAAATTTTTTTGGAGTAGGCCCTACAATGTCATTGTGCCCTACAATGGTCATTAGGGATACATTTAGCAAAACGGTCCTCATCTCTAGGGTGCTTTTAACCTGGTAGGGTAAACAGAGATTAATTAGATATCACATCCGTGAATATATGATTACAAGTCATAGTGAGTAATACTGAAGGAAAAGTTCAGGTGTTGGAAGAGTAGAGAGACCAGACTTATTCAGGAGGACAGAGAAAGCTCTCCAGGAAGATTATTTGAGCTGTTCTCTGAGGAATGAATGGAGTGAGCTAGGTGGGACAGAAAAACAGGATTAATGGAAGAGAAAAATGCAGATAGAAAGCCTCTGAGTTAGAAAAGAGCTTAGCATCCTGAAGGAACTGAGTGAATACAGTTGTGGCTCAGTGCATGGCACAAAGCGGAAATTGGTGGGACCTGCGGCTGGGGAGGGCAGATTCAGCATCGTGGTGTAAGTGATCTTAAAGATCATGGTCTTTCTTCTCAGAGCAGTGGGAAGGCACTGAAGGGAAACTACTCTGACCTTATCTGTGTCTTCAGATTATCACTTTGGCTTCAGTGAAGAGAAAAGCCTAAAAGAAAGTAAAAGCAGAGTTGAGGGAATTATTTTGGGTGAAACTTCTTTTGTCCAAGTGAGAGATGATAGTAGTTTGGACTAGAATGTTTTATAAGTGATAAGAGAGATTTAGAGTAAACTGTCTTGTACTCAGGAATGGATGGTATATGAGGGAGTGAGAGAGGAGGTCATGAAATGGCCATGGTGACAGGGGGCTAGAAGCACCATCCCAGGTGTGATTGCTAATGACAAAACCACAGCGTGGCTGCCCGGCAGTCCATGTATGACCACCAGATCTCAGCTCCAGAGATAGCACTGTAAGTCTTACTTCTCTGTTAGGGGTTGGAAGAGAACAGATGTACTCTCTACTTCATTCTTTTTACTGAATTCATCCAACCCCCTTACTTTCATGAAACACGCATTGTGCTAAGTGCTTGGACATAGCTCTGTGTCCAATCAGGAAGGAGGGCGGTAAATGGGCCTGTGCTTATAGTACAGTGGGGTGGGAACGGGAGGGGCTCACCCAGGGCGCTGCAGAAGCACATGGAGGGGATGCTGACTCATCTGGAAGGTCCAGTAGGGCTTACTGGAGAAGCTGGCCCCCTCTTGGAATGTGCAGGGTGATCAGCAGGAACTTGACGGGAGAAAAGTGGAAAGAAAAGGCCATCAGAAAAAACCAAACATGTGCAGCAAAGTCAGATTCTAGAATCTGGCTGAGCTTTCCAGAGCAGGGCCTCCGCAGGCTCAGATGTAAAAAGACCTGGGGCATGAGAAGGTAGGAGAGCCATGGTTTGTTTCCTCCCAATTAGTTGGAAACAAGCTGTCTAACTAGCACAAATTGAATAGCTGATGTCATACACTTGAGCCGTTAAAGGCTTCCTTGTACTGCTTGTGACAAATTTGTGCAAATCATTTCTCCCACCAGATTGTAAGCACGTGTAAAGGAGAAGCATGATGTAAACATTTATCTGACAGAGCTGAGGCTGGTTCTGAGTTCATCAAAAATACTCCAGAAGAATTATTAACTGGCAGATAGAAGTAAACTTTCTTGAGATAGATACTTCAGGTCATTGAAACCAAATATATATATGGCTTGAAACTTCTTTTTCAGACTAACTAGATATTTTGTACATATTATTTGTCAGACTGATGAGTACAGATAATCAAACTTCTTTAAATTTTCAAATGGAAGACCAAAGAGAAAACTTGAAGCTGGTAATGGTGTCAATTACAGCTGTTAGCGGCACTTTCTTAAGGAAGCAAACTAAATTTCACGGTAACAAATGAATATTCACATGTTCTATTTAATTGGCAGGGAAGTGCCTATTTTTAAATCAGCAAGGAGACCTTCAATTCAGATTTAGTTTCATATCAATTCCCTTTATCTTCTTCCCTGTAGCGTTTGCTCTATTCAGTATGACAAATTTATGCTTAGATTGTTTTTAAAACTGAGAACCTGCCTTTTATTTTTTAACATTTTTATTGGAGTATAATTGCTTTACAATGGTGTGTTAGCTTCTGCCTTATAACAAAGTGAATCAGCTATATATAGACATATAACAATAACTCGTCCCTCGAGTCTCCCTCCCACCCTCCCTATACCATCCCTCTAGGTGGTCACAAAGCACTGACCTTATCTCCCTATGCTATGCGGCTGCTTCCCACTAGCTAGCTATTTTACATTTTGCAGGGTATATATGTCCATGCCACTCTCTCACTTCATTCCAGCTTACCCTTCCCCCTCCCCATGTCCTCAAGCCCATTCTCTACATCTGCATCTTTATTCCTGTCCTGCCCCTACGTTACTCAGAAACTTTTTTTTTCTTTAGATTCCACATATATGTGTTGGCATACAGTATTTGTCACAGGGTGCTCTCCCTATGTTTTTCTCTAAGAGTTTTATACTGTCTGGCTTTACATTTAAGTCTTTAATCCATTTTGAGTTTATCTTTGTGTATGGTGCTAGGGAGTGTTCTAATTTCATTCTTTTACATGTAGCTGTCCAGTTTTCCCAGCACCACTTATTGAAGAGGTTGTATTTTCTCCATGGTATATTCTTGCCTCCTTTATCAAAAATAAGGTGACCATATGTGCGTGGGTTTATCTCTGGGCTTTCTATCCTGTTCCATTGATCTGTATTTCCATTTTTGTGCCAGTACCACACAGTCTTAATTACTGTAGATTTCTAGTATAGTCTGAAGTCCAGGAGCCAGATTCCTCCAGCTCTGTTTATCTTTCTCAAGATTGCTTTGGCTATTCACAGTCTTCTGTGTTTCCATACAGATTGTGAAATTTTTTGTTCCAGTTCTGTAGAAATGCCTTGGTAGTTTGATAGGGATTGCATTGAATCTGTAGATTGTTTTGTGTAGTACAGTCGTTTTCAAAATGTTGATTCTTCCAATCCAAGAACATGGTATATCTCTCCCTCTGTTTATATCATCTTTAATTTCTTTCATCAGTGTCTTATACTTGTCTGCATAAAGGTCTTTTGTCTCCGTAAGTAGGTTTATTCCTAGGTATTTTATTCATTTTCTTGCAATGGTAAATGGGAGTGTTTCCTTAATTCCTCTTTCAGATTTTTCATCATTAGTGTATAGGAATGCAAGAGATTTCTGTGCATTAATTTTGTACCCTACTACTTTACCAAATTCATTGATTAGCTCTAGTAGTTTTCTGGTAGCATCTTTAGGATGCTCTATGTATAGTGTCATGTCATCTGCAAACAGTGACAGTTTTACTTCTTCTTTTCTCATTTGGATTCCTTTTCTTTCTTTTTCTCCTCTGATTGCTGTCGCTAAAACTTCCAAAACTATGTTGAATAATAGTGGTGAGAGTGGGCAACCTTATATTGTTCCTGATCTTAGTGGAAATGGTTTCTGTTTTTCACAACTGAGAATGATGTTGGCTGTCCTTTTGTCATATATGGCCTTTATTATGTCGAGGTAGTTTCCCTCTGCGCCTACTTTCTGGAGGGTTTTTATCATAAATGGGTGTTGAATTTTGCCAAAGCTTTTTCTGCATCTTTTGAGATGATCATATGGTTTTTTTCCTTCGATTTGTTAATATGGTGTATCACATTGATTGATTTGCATATATTGAAGAATCCTTGAATTCCTGGGATAAACTCCACTTGATCATGGTGTATGATCCTTTTAATGTGCTGTTGGATTATGTTTGCTAGTATTTTGTTGAGGATTTTTGCATCTATGTTCATCAGTGATAGTGGACTGTAGTTTTCTTTTTTGTGACATCTTTGTCTGGTTTTGGTAGCAGGGCGATGGTGGCCTCATAGAATGAGTTGGGGAGTGTTCCTCCCTCTGCTATATTTTGGAAGAGTTTGAGGAGGATAGGTGTTAGCTCTTCTCTAAATGTTTGATAGAATTCACCTGTGAAGCCGTCTGTTCCTGGGCTCTTATTTGTTGGAAGATGTTAATCAGTCTCAATTTCACTGCTTTTGATTCTCTGTTTATATTTTCTATTTCTTCCTGGTTCAGTCTCAGAAGATTGTGATTTTCTAAGAATTTGTCCATTTCTTCCAGGCTGTCCATTTTATTGGCACATAGTTGCTTGTAGTAATTTCTCATGGTCCTTTGTATCTCTGAAGTGTCAGTTGTTACTTCTCCTTTTTCATTTCTAATTCTATTCAGTCTTCTTTATTTCTTGATGAGTATGGCTAATAGTTTATCAATTTTGCTTATCTTCTCAAGGAACGAGCTTTTAGTTTTATAGATCTTTGCTATTGTTTCCTTCATTTCTTTTTCATTTATTTCTGATCTGATCTTTATGATCTCTTTTCTTCTGCTAACTTTGGGGGTTTTTTGTTCTTCTTTCTCTAACTGCTTTAGGTGTAAGTTTAGGTTGTTTATTTGAGGTGTTCCTTGTTTCTTGAGGTAGGATTGTATTGCTATGAACTTCCCTCTTAGAACTGTTTTTGCTGCATCCCATAGGTTTTGGGTCATCGTGGTTTCACTATCATTTGTTTCTAGGTATTTTTTGATTTTCTCTTTGATTTCTTTAGTGATCTCTTGGTTATTTAGTAGTGTATTGTTTAACCTCCATGCGTTTGTATTTTTTACAGATTTTTTTCCAGTAATTGATTTCTAGTATCATAGTGTTGTGGTCGGAAAAGATACTTGATATAATTTCAATTTTCTTAAATTAACCAAGGCTTGATTTGTGACCCAAGATATGATCTATCCTGGAAAATGTCCCATGAGCACTTGAGAAGAAAGTGTATTCTGTTGTTTTTGGATGGAATGTACTATAAATATCAATTAAGTCCATCTTGTTTAATATATCATTTAAAGTTTGTGTTTCCTTATTTATTTTCATTTTGGATATCTGTCCATTGGTGAAAGTGGGGTATTAAAGTCCCCTACTATGATTGTGTTATTGTCAACTTCCCCTTTTATGGCTGTTAGCACTTGCCTTATGTACTGAGGTGCTCCTATGTTGGGTGCATAAATATTTACAATTGTTATACCTTCTTGGATTGATCCCTTGATCATTATGTAGTGTCCTTTGTCGCTTGCAATAGTCTTTATTTTAAAGTCTATTTTGTCTGATATGAGAATTGCTACTCCAACTTTCTTTTGATTTCCATTTGCATGGAATATCTTTTTCCATCCCCTCATTTTCAGTCTGTATGTGCCCCTAGGTGTGAAGTGGGTCTCTTGTAGACAGCATATATACGGGTCGTGTTTTTGTATCCTTTCAGCCAGTCTATGTCTTTTGGTTGGAGCATTTAATCCATTTACACTTAAGGTAATTATCGATATGTATGTTCCTATCACCATTTTCTTAACTGTTTTGGGTTTGTTATTGTAGGTCTTTTTCTTCTCTTGTGTTTCCTGCCTAGAGAAGTTCCTTTAGCATTTGTTGTAAAGCTGGTTTGGTGGTGCTGAATTCTCTTAGCTTTTGCTTGTCTTTAAAGGTTTTAATTTCTCCATTGAATCTGAATGAGGTCCCTTCTGGGTAGAAGAATCTTGGTTGTAGGATTTTCCCTTTCATCACTTTAAATATGTCCTGCCACTCCCTTCTGGCTTGCAGTTTCTGCTGAAAGATCAGCTGTTAACCTTATGGGGATTCCCTTGTATGTTATTTGTTGTTTTTCCCTTGCTGCTTTTAATATTTTTTTCTTTGTATTTAATTTTTGATAGTTTGATTAGTATGTGTCTTGGTGTGTTTCTCTTTGGATTATCCTTTATGGGACTCTCTGTGCTTCCTGGACTTGATTAACTATTTCCTTTCCTGTATTAGCAAAGTTTTCAACTCAACTATAATCTCTTCAAATATTTTCCCTGTCCCTTTCTTTTATTTTTCCTCTTCTGGGACCCCTATAATTCGAATGTTGGTGTGTTTACTGTTGTCCCAGAGGTCTCTGAGACTGTCCTCAATTCTTTTCATTCTTTTTTCTTTATTCTGCTCTTCAGTAGTTATTTCCACCTTTTTATCTTACAGGTCATTTATCTGTTCTTCTGTCTCAGTTATTCTGCTATTGATTCCTTCTAGAGAATTGTTAGTTTCATTTATTGTGTTCTTCATCATTGTTTGCTCTTTAGTTCTTCTAGTTCCTTGTTAAACGTTACTTGCATTTTCTCCATTCTATTTCCAAGATTTTGGATCACCTCTTCTGTCATTACTCTGAATACTTTTTCAGTTAGACTGCCTATTTCCTCTTCATTTGTTTGGTCTGGTGCATTTTTACCTTGCTCCTTCATCTGTTGTGTGTTTCTCTGTCTTCTCATTTTGCTGACCTTACTGTGTTTGGGGTCTCCTTTTCGCAAGCTGCTGGTTCATAATTCCTGTTGCTTTTGCTGTCTGCCCCCAGTGGCTAAGGTTGGTTCAGTGTGTTGTTTAGGCTTCCTGGTGGAGGGGACTAGTGCCTGTGTTCTGGTGAATGAGGCTAGATCTTTTCTTTCCGGTAGGCAGGTCCATATCCGGTGGTGTGTTTTGGGGTGTCTGTGGCCTTATTATGATTTTAGGCAGCCTCTCTGCTAATGGGTGGGGTTGTGTTCCTGTCTTGCTAGTTGTTTGGCATAAGGTGCCCAGCACTGGAGCTTGCTGGTCATTGAGTGGAGTTGGGTCTTAGTGTTGAGATGGAGATCTCTGGGAGAGCTTTCGCCGTTTGATACTATGTGTAGCCGGAAGGTCTCTAGTGGACCAATATCCTGAACTCATTTTCCCACCTCAGAGGCACAGGCCTGACACCGGCCTGAGCACCAAGACCCTGTGAGCTACACAGCTCAGAAGAAAAGGGAGAAAAAAAGAAAGAATGAATGAAAGAAAAATAATATAAAATAAAGTTATTAAAATAAAAAAGAATTATTAAACAGAAAAAGAATTAAAAAGTAACTTAAAAAAAGAAAGAAGAGAGCAACCAAACCAAAAACAAATGCACTAATGATAACAAGTGCTAAAAACTATACTGAAAACAAACAAACAAAACAAAGGACAGGCAGAACTCTGGGACAAATCATAAAAGCAAAGCTTTAGAGACAAAATCACACAAAGCAGCATACATATACACACTCACAAAAAGAGAAAAAGGTTAAATATATGTATATCATTGCTCCCAAAGTCTACCGCCTCAATTTTGTAATGATTCTTCATCTATTCAGGTATTCCACAGATGCAGGGTACATCAAGTTTATTGTGGAGATTTAATCCACTGCTCCTGAGGCTGCTGGGAGAAATTTCCCTTTCTCTTCTTTGTTCGCACAGCTCCTGGGATTCAGTTTTGGATTTGGACCTGCCTCTGCATGTAGGTCGCCTGAGGGCGTCTGTTCTTCGCTCAGATAGGACGGTTTAAAGGAGCAGCTGATTCAGGGGCTTTGGCTCACTCAGGCCGGGGGGAGGAAGGGGTACGGATGCTGGCGAGCCTGCGGCAGCAGAGGCTGGCGTGAGGTTGCACCAACCTGAGGCACGCCGTGCGTTCTCCCGGGGAAGTTGTCCCTGGATCGCAGGACCCTGGCAGTGGCGGGCTGCACAGGCTCCCCGGAACGGGGGTGTGGAGAGTGACCTGTGTTCGCACACAGGCTTCTTGGTGGCGGCAGAAGCAGCCTTAGCATCTCATGCCCATCTCTGGGGTCCGCGCTGATAGCTGCGGTTCGCGCCCATCTCTGGAGCTCATTTAGGCGGCGCTCTTAATCCCCTCTCCTCGCACATCCTGAAACAATGGTCTCTTGCCTCTTAGGCAGCTCCAGACTTTTCCTGGACTCCCTCCCGGCTAGCTGTGGCACACTAGCCCCTTCAGGCTGTGTTCACGCAGCCAACCCCGGTCCTCTCCCCGCGATCCCACCGAAGCCCAAGCCTCAGCTCCCAGCCCCGCCCGCCCCGGCGGGTGAGCAGACAAGCCTCTCGGGCTGGTGAGTGCCGGTCGGCACCGATCCTCTGTGCGGGAATCTCTCCGCTTTGCCCTCCGCACCCCTGTGGCTGCACTCTCCTCCGCGGCTCTGAAGCTTCCCCCCTCCGCCACCCGCAGTCTCCGCCCGCGAAGGGGTTTCCTAGAGTGTGGAAATCTTTCCTTCTTCACAGCTCCTTCCGAGAGGTGCAGGTCCCATCCCTATTCTTTTGTCTCTGTGTTTTCTTTTATCTTTTGCCCTAGGCATGTGGGGAGTTTCTTGCCTTTTGGGAAATTTGTGGTCTGCCAGCATTCAGTAGGTGTTCTGTAGGAGTTGTTCCACATGTAGATGTATTTCTGATGTATTTGTGGGGACAAAGGTGAGCTCCACGTCTTACTCTTCCACCATCTTGAAGGTCTCCTATCTCAATTATTAAAGTATTGTTATAGGGAATGGTTTATGCATATTTTTGAAATTTCATCTGATCCTTTCTTGGTTTACTAGAAAATCCTAACGATTATAAAGCTATTATTGTCTTGAAGTCACTAAGGTTGAAACTGCATATATTGTGACAGTCCTCAGAGATGTGTAAGGTCTGCCTTCCACCTAGTAATTCAGAAAGCCAGCTTCTTTCTCTCTTGTGATTTTGCCATTTCCTGGGACATTGGAGTCCTTTGCTCTCAGCTTCATCGTGGAACTCGAAAACCTGCCTAACTTTTAAGTGATTTTATTTACTTAAGTATAGGTATTTTGGACTTTATGGGATGGTTCAAGAAGTGACTGTATTGCCAAATGTAAAAACCTAAATCATCTTCCAGTGTTCAAACCACTAACAGTCTTCAACAATGTCCACCCAGTGTATGTTTGACTGTTTATGTTTGACCAAAATATGTGTGGGTGACACGAGTGTATTATAAAGTAAAGAACTAGAAAAGTGGACTCAAGAATTCCAATCTGGATCTTTAAACTCTGATCTACACTTCCATGAAGTAAGTACTGGCTGGACTGCTGTCTCACTGTGAAAAGTACTGACTTTCACTTCCTGCTATGACCTTATATAATTTATCCATTTGTGCTTCCTGTTTGCATCTGGTTATCATCTTTAATCAGCTTACTTCCCAGCAGGGGAGGATTTATTTCTGTTGCTGTCTTGCTGTTTTGCAACTTAAATTGTTTTTGCCTTTAAGTTTCTTATACTTTTTCTATTCCTTAACCTCAAAGGCATGCCAACATACAGCAACAGTGATTGTAAACATAAAACTGTCTATACGTGTGAAGGTCAAAAACGTACTGTTAAGAAACAATCAAATGCTGTTCTGAAATTTTGTGTGTATGCTATGTATATCTTTGTATATGGTAACATGTATCCATTTAAATAAATGTAAGCTAATGTTCCTGTTAAAATTCTTTAAAAAACACTAAATTTTTAATATTTGAAAATAGCTCTCAAGAATCATTTCCCTTAGAACTGATGAGGAAACAGCAACATGACCAGAAACAACATTAACCAAAGGAAGCACCAGGGCCTGAACAATGCTGGAAAGCCAAACTGAGGGCTCTCTGCAATGATCCACAACTTGTCCTGCAATTTATATTCTATGTGTGGGCAGAGAGTATATTAGGCATGTTCACCTGTGTATCCTGAATGCCTGACACACAGTACAATTTTATATTTATCTTTGAAGCTTTCATTTATGTTGAATTAACTGGTAGGCAACTTTACAGTGATTTTTAATTTACTTAAATTGTACATTTATGATCTTTATTTAGAAGAAATGATATCATTGGTAATCCCTGGGATTTCATTGGTATTTGTGAGGATGTTGGTGAAATATTATTTGATAATAGTTCTGTATGACTGGTTGGTAAAAAAAACTATATATAATTAGCAGTATATCTTTTTCTAGAACTAGCAATTTTCTGTTGCAGGTTATAAGTTTATTGTCTTGAAGAAAGACCGTTTGTCAGACACAGGATATTTTCATGCCTTCCATTGTTTTTTTGGGGGGGGAAACAATGTTTCTTTATGACTTGGTATAAAATTATAAAGCCAAATAACTGGACTTGTGTGACACAGGAAAATTTCTCATGCAATATATTCATTTCCTAAAAAAAATATTTTAAGGTCAAATTTATATTCAACTACATAGGGCAGTGAAGTAGGTATCCTCATATGAGTAATATGTAACATGACAGAAATATAATCAAATCAATGCTGGATAACAGAAATTAATTACAAAATTAAACTAATCTTTATTTCACATTTGTAAGATGAAAGACAAAAATCTCAAATAGTGATTTTTTTCCAGAAGACTAACTTAATCATCAAAATATAGGCAATTATATGATGGTATATATAGGTATTATATGACGATCTGTCAGCTTCTGGTTTTCACAGAAATAAATTAACAAATGGAAACTCAGGCAATATTTCCTTCAGCTTCCCTTTGTAATAGGAATACTGAGAACTCAAAGAGGAACCAGGGGAGAGTGTCAATGGTGATGAAAGGACAAGACACTATACTAAATTTCTGAATTATTTTAAGTGGAAAAGAGCATGATTTACAAATGAATTAAATACCCTATGATTGAGTGAATCTATTTTCACTTTAGTAGAACAGCAATAAGTGAAAAAAATAATGGGAAGAAAAATTATGACTATTCTAATATATGATATTTAAATATCACATTACAAAGCAGTCCCAGACAGGAAATATTTACACTTATCTTGTGATGGTTAATTTTACATGTCAACTTGACTGGGCCCTGGGGTGCCCAGACATTTGTTAAACATTATTTGGGTATTTCTGTGAGAGTTTTTTGACTGGGATTAACATTTAAATCAGTAGACTGAGCAAAGCAGACTGCCCTCCATCATGTGGGTGGGCCTCATTTTATCAGTTGAAGGCCTGGATAGAACAAAAGGCTGACCTTCCCCCCAGTGAGAGAGAATTCTCCTGCCTGACAGGTGGCCTTTGAACTGGAATATTTTCTCTTGCTGGTTCCATAGCAGCTTTCAGCCTTTGGACTTGAACAGGGACACTGGCTCTGCCTGTTTTGGATGGCCAGCCTCCAAAATTGCTTGAGCCAGTTTCTTAAAATAAATCTCTCTCTCTCTCTCTCTCTCTCTCTGTCCCTCTCTGTCCTTGGATGGATGGATGGATTGATGGATAGATATAGAAGTCTTGTTGCTTACATTTCAACCCCAAATGCCCACATTCATCCTATGCATTTCATCCCCACATACAATACTGTCTCACTGGGAATGGCTTGTAGGTGGGGGACAGGAATGGCTGGGGGCAATGTATGAGACAGTTATTACAAGTTTTCATCAGGCATGGATCTATAAATTCTATCTTTAAGATTAGGAGATATATTCTTTAATAGTTAACATAAACTAGAGCACAGTTCCCAATCCTTTTCTGCAATTCCAAAATCCAGAGATCCCTGAAAACAAGTTTTTTTCCTGGGTTTGGTGTTAAAACTCATTTGGAAACAAAACTAATCTGAACTGACAGCAGAACATTCCTAACGCTTTCTAATCCCATTTAGATTTGGTGTGAGTGTTCATTTATATCACTATAGAAATCTTAATGAGTTTGTCTCCAGAGTGCTGCCCTGCAAACCCTGGAATTCTACGTGACATCTAAATTCTGAACTGTATCTGGCACCAAGGATTTAGAATAAAATACTGTGGACCTGCAATTATTTTTCAGATACTGCCATGAGGAAGGTATATAACAAGTGATATTCTTAGGTTTCAAGAAATTTAAGAAAAGAATTTAAAATAAAAAGGAGATTTACAGAAGGATACTTCAATTGCACACAGAAATGAAGAGAGAGATGCAAAATCATAGTAGCTTCAGTTTAACATGATTTCAATCGGGGAATTCAGGCAGTCGAAGCAAATTGTTGGCTACTGTCTCTCTCAGTTCTCTGCATGAAGGAAGACAAGGTCTTCAGGGGCTCAGAGCTCTGATACTTACATCATACAAGAAAGAGGCTTTTCTATGCCAACTCCATATAGAAATACATTGGATAAAATATTCAATTACTTTGCTGGGTTCACATGTTAACTCTTAGGCCACTCTTCCTGGTCATGGAACAGGGAGCAGGCCTTTTTCATGGGCCCGACTGTGGGCAGTGTAACAGGGTCTGTCAATTGATAGCTCCAACATGATGACCTCATGGTTGGACTGGAGGAAAACAGAACCTCAAAGAAGGTTGGTTTTAAACTAGTAGGTAAAAAAGCTGTCTCCCATAAGATGACTAACCAGCAAAAAGAAAATCATACCTAGTATTCATCACTCTGGCAAAACTAGGGAACAGAGAGAACTATTTCAGCTCACATTTCGAATTTAAGATTCCTAAACTAAAACTAAAGGTAACGTGTCATACATTTTAGGCAAAATCAACCTACTGAATCCTATTTTTTATTTTTAATACTTCAAAAAAATTTTTATGGTATAATAGACTCATGCTTTACTTTATATTCTTGTGATCTTTCTCCACATATACTGATAAATGAACAAGTATATCATCTACTATGCCAAAGGGTTTCTTTGAAAAACAAATCATTATCTGCCATGTCACCAGTATGGTATTTCATCAATTAATATTTTCAGTGGCTTTGAAATAATTCAAGGATATACATACCCAATGGGTTTAATAAAACTAAATTTGGACATTAGTGCTCCAATGTGGTGATGAATATATTTTCATTGAAAGAAGAATGAAAGGAAGAAATCCAAAAAACAAATGTAGGCCCCTGGACTACATTTTGATCATAATTATTTCTGCTCTTTGTGAAATAAAGGAAAATCTAATGCAAGCATTTCATTTGTTAATAAATAATTCTGTATCAACAGGCTGGAAAAATATTTAAAACAGTCATTTAGGAATAATGAAATGGTGATAATCATGAAAAATATAAAATGACATAAAACTCTAGGAAGATCCTAAGATGTCTACACTTTATCGAGTTTTCTTCATCCAAATCATTCCATATTGGTCTCCCAAGTATTTGAGCTTTTATGACATCTGCTGCCAACCATTCAATTTGCCCTTTATTATATACAATCTGACATTATCACTGAATCTAATACTGAATGCAAATTATAGCTTCCATTAACTTGTGAGCTTTTTAAGGTAAACATATTACACTTCATTTACATTTTCTCTTCAGTACCTATTATTATATGTATACACTAGGCATTAAACAATACTTGAAAACTGATTTGTTACTTTTTTAAGGGTTAATGGGGAATTCTTGGATAATTAGTTTTAGACCCAGGGTTAATTTATTCAACAATTTATATATGAGATTTTTGCCAACTATAATGAGCTACCAAATTTCCTAAATTCTTCATTAGTCTATATTCCAATGACATCCCTATTAGATCAAGGAAGGAAAGTACTCACCTAAAGACAACACAAATGTCTTTTCCAGGACTAAGTTGATTACCTCTCACACATTATTGCAAGTTTAAAGCATAATTACTAACTCATGCATGTGATGTAAATACACTGTTGTAATATTCTATTTTTTACCTTTAATGCAGACCCAGGAAATATTTTCTGAATTATTTTTTCCACCACTATACTCCTTAATGCTATCAGGGTAGTTGATGTAAAATACATCTGTTGAATGGATAAAAAAGATGTAGCATATATATACAATGGAATATCACTCAGCCATAAAAAGGAACGAAATTGAGTTCTTTGTAATGAGGTGGATGGACCTAAAGTCTGTCATACAGGGTGAAGTAAGTCAGAAAGAGAAAAACAAATACCGTATGCTAATGCATATATATGGAATCTAAAAAAATGGTACTGATGAACCCAGTGGCAGGGCAGGAATAAAGATGCACATGTAGAGAATGGACTTGAGGACACAGAGGGGGGAAGGGTAAGCTGGGATGAAGTGAGAGAGTGGCATGGACATATATACACTACCAAATGTAAAACAGATAGCTAGTGGGAAGCAGCTGCATAGCACAGGGAGATCAGGTCGGTGCTCTGTGATCACCTAGAGGGGTGGGATAGGGAGGGTGGGAGGGATGGATATGGGGATATATATGTATACATATAGCTGATTCACTTGGTTGTACAGCAGAAACTAACACAACATTGTAAAGCAATTATACTACAATAAAGACCAAAAAAAACCACATCTGTGATTGTGTCCCTTTGTAACTTAAAAACTTTTCAGAATGGTCCAATGCAAACTGAAAAACTCAAACTTCTAAGTAGGAAGGTCCTTTTCCATCCCTGCCTTGCTGTCTTCTCATCTTGCTCTCCCAATCGTTATTCTGTGTAACCTATGGTAGCAACAGCCAAGGTACTATTCTTCTCCAAATACTCTAATTTTTCCACTGTGGTGAACTCCACTTTAAATAATTCTTCCCCCCTCATTTACCAGTCTAAGTTCAAATACTAAGTTCAACAATTAGCATTTGGAAGTTTCTTCTAGCTTACCTACACTAAAAATAAGAAAACTTAAATCATCCAAAAGTCCAACATTTAGAAATAACCATTTTTAAGCAAGAGATAACCATCAACTCAAACATCTCTTTAGACAGATGTACCAGCCACTTGCACATTTATTCTGCCTTTTCTCTGCATATTCTGCCATCCTTGGTCACTGGGTTCTCGATAGGTTTTGCTATTATGAGGAATTGACAGGATCACAAAGACTGGGGAAGAGTTAGTTCTCTTTTGTTTCTGCTTTGAGATGCTTCTCTGTCAATAGGTATTTCTCTCCATAGCCCCAGCTCACTTTGGACAGTCCCTGAAGCTGTGGTTCTGGCTGCTACCATGCAGCTTTCACATACATTCAGTCAACCCATTCCAATCTGGTAACCCTAGCTTTGGGACTGAGGTACCATCACATCTATCGTCTCCAGCTGTAGGGTGATACGGACTTCTTGGTGTTGCTAATCTATAGATTCTCTAAATGGCCCCTACTTGCCTTTCAGCTCTTTAAACATCTTTGCAATTAGTCTCCAGTAGTCAAGTCCTTCCATTGGACTACCTGGCGCATGAGCTCGGTTTCTTGGACCAGATCCTGACTCATACGACATACTCAAGTAGAAGGACTGATCAGTCAGGAGATAAGGCAATTTTTAAAATGTGTTCATACAGTTTATGCTATTTTAGTAACAATATTTAATTGGATTTATTTAAATTTAGTAAAAGAACATCTCAAGTAAAACGAAAACCTCAGTAAAACCCTGTTGAAAAATTAAATATAAATTTCTTTATCATAAGAGAGATTGTTCTCTTAAAAGATCCCTCAGAGGTTAGGAATAAATAGTAATTAAAGCAAAGGGCTTCAGTTGGTATTATTTAACTATGTGTTTTAATTTTAGGTATTACCAGATTCAGAGATTAAAACTTGAAACTCTGATACTTCTCACTTCCACTCTGATCACTTCCTTATTTTTGTAAACAAAATGTATAATATTTCTATCTCTTCTGCAACCAGTTTCACACATTTTCTTATAGAAATTCTGATAATCACTACTGGATCAAATTTCCTGTCATTCCTGAATTCTCTACAAGGATGCAGTACATAATTTGTTCAATTATTTTTTCAGTTCTATTGCAGTATACAGTTTACAATTACAATACAATATACAGGTGATGTACTGCACAACTTCTTTCATATTTGAGAAGGCCTGCCTGTCACTTCTGTACATAAAGGAATGCTTGGTTAGATACTGGAATGGGAAATGCTGTGGGCAGCTTTACACGACTATCTCAACCTGGAATTCTCACTTGCATACTTTTAATGTGCATATTTTTCCATTTTACTACAAGTTTAGCAAGTCTTGAACTATTTATAATTCAGCACTATAGGTCCCTAACCCCTGGCATATAATAGATTATCAATACATGCTTGATGCACAAAGATTAATGCATGAATGAATACATAAATATAATATATAGCCGCTAGAAAATTAGAAAGTTTTCAGTTCAACCAAACAATCCTTACACATGAATGACACAAGAAATCAGTCTGAAACCTGAAATGTCTTTTCATGTAGTTGGATGAAATGAGTACCCCTTGTTCTTTGACAGAGTGGTAAGAAGTTTTGTACATCTTTTACATTTTTCCTTTTTTACTGATTTTATGATGGTTACAATGGAACAATTAAATAAGATTTCCTCCTCGAAAATAAAAGGTTAATTCCTTAGGAGAAATAAAAATTTAGCTTAATTTTCAGTGAGATAATAACATCATTTTCTAAGGTTCAGCTTTGACGATAAAAGAAAGATAATACCTGAGCAAATAAATATGTGATATGGGAAAAATATTGCTACTATACAATGGAAAAGATTACAGTATAAAAATGTACTTCTTGGCCATCATCAAAAAGTCTACAAATAGGGCTTCCCTGGTGGTGCAGTGGTTGAGAGTCCGCCTGCCGATGCAGGGGACACGGGTTCGTGCCCCGGTCTGGGAGGATCCCACATGCCGCGGAGCGGCTGGGCCCGTGAGCCATGGCCGCTGAGCCTGGGCGTCCGGAGCCTGTGCTCCGCAATGGGAGAGGCTGCAGCAGTGAGAGGCCCGCATACAGCAAAAAAAAAAAAAAAAAAAGTCTACAAATAACAAATGCTGGAGAGGGTGTGGAGAAAAGGTAACCCTCCTACACTGTTGGTAAGAATGTAAATTGGTACAGCCACTATGGAAAATAGTATGGAGGTTCCTTAAGAAACTAGAGTTACCATGTGATCCAGCAATCACACTCTTGGGCATATATCTGGAAAAAAACTAATTCGAAAAGTACATGCACCCCAATGCTCATAGCAGCACCATTTACAATAGCCAAGACATGGAAGTAAGCTAAGTGTCCATCAACAGAGGAATGGATGAAGAAGATGTGGTGTGTGTGTATATATATATATATGTAATGGAATATTACTCAGCCATAAAAAAGAAAATAATGCCATTTGCAGCAACATGGATGGACCTAGAGATTGTCATACTGAGTGAATTAAGTCAGACAGAGAAAGACTAATATCATATGATATCGTTTATATGTGGAATCTAAGGATACAAATGAACTTATTTACAAAACAGAAACAGAGTCACAGATGTAGAAAACAAACTTATGGTTACTGGGGTGGGGGGAAAGCAGGGGGAGGGATAAACTGGGAGATTGGGACTGACATATACCACTACTATATATAAAACTGGTAACTAATAAGGACCTACTGTATAGTACAGGGAACTCTACTCAATACTCTGTAATGGCCTATATGGGAAAAGAATCTAAAAAAGTGCATATATGTATACGTATAACTGATTCACTTTGCTGTATACCTGAAACTAACACAACACTGTAAATCAACCATACTTCAATAAAAAAGATACTTCTTAGGACTTCCCTGGTGGTCCAGTGGCTAAGACTCCGTGCTCCCAATGCAGGGGGCCTGGGTTAGATCCCTGGTCAGGGAACTAGATCCCGCATGCTGCAACTAAGACACACTGCAGCCAAATACATAAATAAATAAATATATATATATAAAAGAAAATATACTTCTTTTGCTTCATAATATTATTACTTTACTATTATTATTAATATTATCCATTCATAGACTCTAGCCATCTCTAATTACTCATTCTTACTGAAATCTGCTCATACCACAAGTTCCCAGAACACCCTCTACATAGTGGATTAATGTATCTGTATTTATTTCTTAAAATCCCCAAAACTTACTTCACGGGTTTATTTTGAAGATTAAAAACAATCTATATAGCTTACAGCACAGGGCAAAATAAATGGTAATAATTCAATAAATAGTATATATTTATACAACCATCATTATCATCATCACCAAATTCTCTCCATTATTCTCAGGATAAAATTCAAAATTTTCAGTTTTCTGTGAATGCCTTCCAAGATTTTATGCATGTCCACATCTCCAGTAGGAGTCAGATAACATACTCCCTAAGCCCAATCATGGTGAGTTACTTTCAGTTCTCCTAATAAGACAAGTGTTCTCTTACTTCTGGACTTTTGAATATGCTATTATTTCACCCTGAATATATTCTTTTCCTTCTTCAGTCAAAAGAAGACCAAATAGAAGAAAAGTGTTTCCCCATATGAGAGTTTCTTTACCCTCCAAAGCAGAGATCTCCATATAAAATAAGCATAAGAATAAATATTAACATGGATGAGAGAGAACTTCCATTTCTGGAAGTATATAGACTAAACACTCTCACAGACGCCCCCATTTAAAATAATCTAAAAATGACATGTAAAATATAGAAAAAGAGAATTTAAAATAAAACTCTGTAAAGGTGGGAACTTGAGAAAGTTCCTGCTCGCCATAACTAGAGAAAGCCCACGTGCAGCAACAAAGACCCGACACAGCCAAAAATAAATAAAAATAAAAATAATTTAAAAAATAAAATAAAATAAATACTTCTGAGTATACAAATAGAGAAACATTCCCCGTGTCATTTTACAGGACTAGTAAATTTGATTTGCTATCCACATCTAACAAAGATAGTACAAAAAATGGAAAATGGCATGTCAATCTCACTCATAAACAGAAATGTGAACATACTAAACCAAATACTAGCAAATAGACTCAGTTATTCATAAAACATTAATAAATTTATCCCAGAAGTGAGAAGTTGATTTTTTTTTTTTTTTATAAATTTATTTATTTATTTTTGGCTGTGTTGGGTCTTCGTTTCTGTGCGAGGGCTTTCTCTAGTTGTGGCAAGCAGGGGCCACTCTTCATCGCGGTGCGTGGGCCTCTCACTGTCGTGGCCTCTCTTGTTGGGAGCACAGGCTCCATGCACGTAGGCTCAGTAGTTGTGGCTCACGGGCCCAGTTGCTCCGCAGCATGTGGGATCTTCCCAGATCAGGGCTCGAACCCGTGTCCCCTGCATTGGCAGGCAGGTTCTCAACCACTGCGCCACCAGGGAAGCCCGAGAGGTTGATTTTAACATTAGAAAGAATGAAGTTCACCAATACAAAAATATTAAAGATGCTTAATCACCTCAAAGATGAAGAAAAGCACTCATTTGTGGGAAAAAAAAAACCCCAAAAAACAAAACTTAAACTATGAACTGAACTAAACTTCCATAAATTTATAAACCTGTAGCAAACAGAATTCTTAGTAGAGAAAAGAAGTTAACATTCACTCTAATATTAGGGACAAGAGTGCCTGCTATAACCAAATTTTTTTGACATTGTACTAAATGTTCTAGCCAGCTCAGCAAAGTCAAGAAAAACAAGAATGGGTTTGCAACAACTGGGAAGGAAGGAATATGGTTCTCATTATTTTCATATGATGATTATTTACAGCAAAAATACAAAATAAAATCTCCCAATATGTATTTACAATATCAGGTTTCTGGATACAAAATCAGTATACAAAAATAAATTTCATTTTATTCAGCAGCAATAAAATCTGTATAAGTACTTTACAGGGGAAAAGCAATGAAATATTCTTTGGTCATTCCCAGCTGATTAAAAATGTTATAAATATTGTACTAGAGTTTAAAAATTACCATGACGGTGACATTCAGTAGCATTTCTGCCTTTTACTGCTTTGCTTCGATTCCTTGCTTATGATTGATGCATACTCAATTAAAGAAAGTATATCTTCCTATATATTAGACTACAATTTAGGAATATATACCATCTCAAGCAAAATCACTCCCATCTGTAAAAAGGAGATTAGATCTCTTCTGGAGGAAGGTACTTGATCTTACATTTATCAAGAGATATTTAAGATATACTAATAAGTTATTAAGAGGTAAATATGTTTAATGTATTAGTTTGGACTACATGGAATTCCTAATTTGAAGGTTAAGAATGACTGAATATTAACAAACTCATAATGCAACCTAATATGTCATGGTTTGGTGATACGTAATCTCGCATGGAAAAAGAAGTTTGAATTATGTGGGAACTTCTGAAAAGAGTAAGTCTCAAACATAATTCCTTCTCAAAATATGGGTTGTATTCTATAATTTGATATTTCAGAATAATGAGTTGTATCTCTTACTTGGATGAGATGTGGTGAAAAAATATTTTACGTTCCTTATCAAATTATTTTATTTAAATTCAATTTAAATGTATAATTTATCTTCCACAATAACACAACACTGCAAATCAACTATACGTCAATAAAAGACAAAAACAAAACAAAAAATACAGAAAATGTATATCCAGAGTCAGACCACTTCTCATTACCTCCAACCTACCACTCTGGTCCAAAATACTATCTTCTCTCCTCTAAAATGACTGCAATAACTTTCTAACTGATTTCTCAGTATGAAAGATACTGTAAAAATATAGGATCATTATTTCACTCTTGAGTTCAAACCCTTCCATATCTTTCAGAATAAAACTCAGACTTTTCATGTGACTGTCAAGACCCTGTACGATCAGAACTTCTGTTGCTTCACTGCTCTCACTTCTTGACCTTCACCCTGACCTCTGATATTTCCTCTTCCAGCCAGAAGAGTTGACCACCTTTCTGCTCCTTGAAATGTGAGAGAAACAACCATCTCAGGTCCTTTGCACTTGCTATTTCCTCTGCCTGGAATGCTTTCCCCTCAGATACATTCATTGCTCCTTCCAGAGCTTCCTTCAGAAGGAACTTTTCAGCAAGATCTTTCCTGGCTGCCCTGTGAACAACTGCAACTCATTGCCGCCTACCATCACCATCACTTCCCCACTTTATTACAACTCCTAGCATTTACCCTTGTGCTGTAAATGTTCACACATGTAGCCAACTGAGTGTCCTCCCTCCCTCATAATAAAACTCCATCAAAAGCACAGATTTTTATCTGTGTTGATCTCTAATGTAAACATTGCCTAACACATGGTGGGTGTTCAGTTCCTATTTTTTACTTAATGATTGAACATAAACTGTATAGACTCAAAGTTTGTGCAATAAGATTAGCATTAGATCAAAAAATCCACTGCTGCAAAGGTTTCTTTAAATTAAGGATTAATTTAATACAACTCTACTATAGACTATGGTGATTTATATAGGAATATTAATTTTAATTAAGAGTATAATTGGCCCAAAGGTAAACAGCATGTGTTCTGGACCTTTTGAATTGGAAGAAAGGGTTTTTAATCTCGTTCTATCCTAGATTTTCAGCTTTTTAAATTATGGCCCGCATTTTATAAAGGACTGGTCATGGAAATCCAAATTACATGAGCATGACAGATGGTTGTGTCTTTGTTTGCTGTAAATTTTATTTAAAATGTGCAAACAACTACCGTGAAATACCATAAACAGTGCACAGTCATCTCATATGATTTTGGGACAGGGAGACTGACTGAAATGCACAAATAATCAGAAATCTCATTTGTACCATATTTGTAAATTACTATTTCATGAAACCCTCTTTTAGACTAGCCAGTATAAAACATCTGATATACTGCCTTCCCTCTGGGGGTACAGCGCTCATATAAAAGCTGAAGGAGGGAGAAACAGTGAGCCCAGACTATCTACGAACTGAGTAATTGAGAGTCCAGGCTGGTGGTGTGCTCTGTCTGAGGGTGCTTGTTCTTGATTCTCTCACCACATTTCAGCGACCACACTTCAGCAGCGGGGATATAAATGTGCCACGGTGTTCCCAATAAAACTAGTTATTAGCCTTCAGAGCAGCATGACAAGTACAATAGATTGTTTTCCAATGAAACCATAGCTACAAACCTTAAGAAATGCATTGCACATATTCTTTGGTCAATATATTAAAAGCTGTAGATATAATTATTCATTCAACATTCATTTACACTCATCCAAATGTAATTTTCTTTTCTTAGCAATTTAGTAGTGCCTTATAAAACTGGCAGTGCAGTGTGTTCCCTATGAGGATTTGACACTCTGTTACATAATCATTATTCTGTATTTTCCAGAAGACATAAACATTTACTTGCAGCTAAGGGGCTGAAGCAGAAAAGGCAGCAAGACATAATAAAAATGGAGATCTTTCTATACCAATTGTTTGAGCAACTTCCAATTTGCACATGAAGCAAAACTGTAAAAAAATCTATTTTTCAGTCTGTCTTTTCTTCTTTCTTCAGGGTCGGCACTTTTTGTCAATATTTTATTTAACAGAAGCTTTCTTCTCCTCCTTCCTCCACCTGAGGTTTTATTTTTGTCAGAGTTCAAAAGCTAAACAAAGTTGACTGCCACATGTGCTCAAAGACTGAGGAAATTATTAAAAAAATTGTTTTGGCTGTAGAATTCCTGTGGCTGGAGCAGGTTTGACAAATGTTTAAGGCAACTGACATTGTAGTTATTACAGCAATATTCTGCTCAAAATTTATATAATATTTTGTCAACTTTATAGTAAAGCTTAAAATATACAACTGAGAATAAAGACTGCTGTGGGATTCCCCTAACCATGGATGGCAAATAGGGATCATCTCTGGTATCAGCTATAATCCATTGGTAGATAATGGCATTTTGGTGTACTAATTCCTGAGACTTTCAAGTCCAATCTGAACTCAGGAAGAATGAGGTTCTTGAACCACTGGTCATGTCTGCCAAGAACAGAAGATAGGAGTAGCCTTCCTGTTCTAATACTGAAATTCCAACAAAGCTCATCATTATACTTATGTATACTGTCCCCTGTGTAAAGGGTCACAGCTCAAGAAAATTTGTGTTTCCATGTCTTCCAATTTCTTCTACTGCGGAATGAATTAATTTCAAAGACACCTTATTGGGTAGATGAAAGTTAGATAACAACATATTCAAATCATTGAGTCAAAAGAGTTATTCTAATATGTCTAATATTTTTTGAAGGTCTACCTTCTTCCCCTACTTTTACCCTTTTATTTGCCCTCAAAATGTGTAGAACTTGTATTTGTTCAAGTTCATGTAATATCTCAGGGAAATTACTTTCAGAATGTGGTCAGAACACAAAACCCCTTCCCTAGTTGCCAAACTTATGGTGGTATCTGAAATGCGGAACAAGATCTCTTAACCAAAAGTCATATGAAAGGAAATATAATTGTTGAAACAGGAGAGTATAGTCATTAACAAGAGCATCTAATGGCCCCAAACTTTCAAGATTCAGTTTCTTCATCAGTGAAATGGAGATAATATAATGACACCTCATAGGATTGGTATGTGGATTCAGTAAAATAATCTTTATAAAGCAATTTGCACGTATCTGGTACAAAGGGAATTCTCCTTAAATGTTATGCATTATCTTTATTGAATAATAGATGAGTTGACTAGATTTGCTACCATTGTAGAATCGGCCTTCCTCGGGACTCATCACATACCCCTGACCCGTTAAAGCTGCCAGCACTCTCCGGCCACTTGGCTTCTCTTCACTCTTCTTGCTCTTTCTGGTACCATCTTCCTAGCTAATTCAATGTGTTTTTAAAAATTTGCCTGGCTTGGGGAAATCACTTTCTAAGAATTAGTTACAACTTCTTTAGTCTACTTTCTACCCTAGACACACAGGATGTGAAGACCTTCTCAATACGGTGGAGGGAATGTTAATTATTTTTGCTGGCTCTCACTATGTTTGTCTCTCTTTTCCCTGTATTCTTTTCTCTCTTCCTTGGCTACAGGCTTGTTTCTCCTCCTCATATGCATCTTCTCTATAGCCACATCCCTAGATTCATCCAAGATTCAATTACAACTCTGTTATAATGTGCTTATTTGCTTCTTCCCTCCATCCCCGTACCCACGAGATTTATGAATAAAATTTGGGGATACTGGGGCTCATGATTAGTACCTTGTGAAAGGGGAGGAGTAATTTTTCTGGAGATCTTTGTAGATATAACCTACACAATTATTTTTGTTTCTTTTCATTTTAAAGCTGAATTTTGTTTAATAAGTATCTTTACTTTCACTACTCAGTAATCCCATATAAGTTTAGAATAGATTTAGACCTTAGGGATGTGCTTCTCAAAATATTTGTGATAAAGGATCAAGCCCTTTCCTCCTAATCTATTTTATACCAGTATTTTGTTAAAATTTAAAAAATGAATAACTAGAACAATGACATAAAAGCAGACACATCAAGTAAAAGCCACCAATTTTTAAAAGTATAACATAGGAAAAATAAAAGAATTCCAAAATCTATACATGTTGTAACTCTTTCTGTTTTCACAATTTTACTTATACAAAAGGTTGTGCTTGAAATAGTGATTTTCCATATTAAACAACTATAAGCACACCTGGCACTCTGAATGAACAGTGTATCAATCAATAAAGTTGCAACTGTGGCAAATGAGTTTGTCTCTTTCTTGTTAGCTTATGAATTTGGTTATATAGACATGCTACTTATAGGGTAGGATACAATGTACATCTAAGCTATTTTAATAGTGGTCATAAAATAAAAAGCAGTCTTGCTGGGAGAGTAGACAGGTATAGAAGAAGTGATTTTAGAGCAGTTTGGGCAAGCTCAGCATATTCATCCTTAATGTTTACCCAAAATGAAAGGATTGATGCTATACTACAAAATTCATTTTCAATTCTTCATCAGTAGCTAGTTGTATCTTATAAAGTTATAGTTAAATTTCAATTATCTTTTCTTGAAACAAATGGGTTCTGGATTTTATATACTTATTGAAATGGAGCAGGACCCTTGGGGCCTTCCCAGGACAGACACCATCCTCCCATATCCTCTGCCTGCCTTTTGTCTCTAGAAAAACTTTAGCCACAGAATAAGTTTAATCCGAGAAGTGAAAAAAATATAGAAACAAAGGAAGGCAGTCAAACAGGACAAAATAATAATACTTTGGTTAAAGCCAAGGACCTTTAGTCCCTCCTCAAGGGCTACAGATAATATTCTGAGCCGTATCCTTTGAGCTGTTTTATAGATGCTGAAACCCTCACCAGGTGGAAGAAGTTAACTACATGATGACCAGACCTTAGCCATGATATAAGCTGCCACAATTCCAAGAACTGGCCTCAAGAAAATGGGAACAAACCAACCCTGGAACTGAAGATTAACTGTACTTAAAATAATCAAGATGATGCTGACCAGAGCACTGCATCACCAATTTCAAGAAGACTGTCAGAGCCGACTGTGCTGTTTCTGAAGGCAGCCCCCTCCTGCCACCTATACACCATTGAAACACCCCTTTTAAAAACTCTGGCCCACTGACTGGCAGTGGGGAGTTGGCCTTTGGACATGAGTCTGCCTTCTCTCCAGGTTGTCAGTCTCCTGAATAAAGCAAACTTTTCTTTCTACCAACTCTTGCCTCTCAAGTATTGGCTTTTGAGCAGCAAGCAGCCAGATCTAAGTTCAGTAACATTACAGGTTACAGTTGACAAACTCACCTTAAAACACTACATCCCACGACACACAGCATGCAGCTCTCTCCATTGTCAATTGGCTTTGTGAGGTCTGCAACATACAAGCTGCCCTATACCCTATGCAACAAATGGAGTAAACCAAATACTTATTCTCAGTGCCTGCACTTATCACGTGACAGTAACAAACTTTACATAGTACAGCATTGTCTGTAGGCCAGTGTCTTAGTCTGGGCTGCTATGACAAAACACCACAGACTGCGTGGTTTACACGACAAATATTTATTCCTAACGTCCTTTAATCCTAATTACCTACAAAGACGCGACCTCCAAATCCCATCACATTGGGAATTAGGGCTTCAGGATGTAATCCGGAGGGATACAAACATTCAATCCATAGCACACAGTTTGTACAACACTAATGAAAGCTCCTCTCCCTTCTCTTCAGTAAATTTAGGTAAGACCAAATCTTATAGCCTTGCCTTCATTTGCTAAGTATAAGAAAGGAATCAGGACCTCAGTCTGCTTCAAATTTTAGAGTTATTAAACAGGACAAATTTAACTCTAAAGTGCCAATAATCTCTCCCCCAAAGAAAGAGTACTTAAGAAATAGAGGAGAGATTTGTCACTGAATTATGTGGAATTTCAGAATTATATCATAAAAGACTATATATGTTAAACCATAGCAATAACTCATTCTAAATAATAAACAATGTGTAAAATAATCCAAGAAATTTGATAAAACGGGTCAAGTTTTATTCCTCAAATACTGAAAGAAGCAATTTTTAAAAAGCAGCTTTTACTTTTCCAGGTAAAAGGAAAATATAAAGAAATTATCAACATGTATGTTTATAGAAGCAATTGTAAGTAAAAATATAAAGCAGAGGGGTATGAGATCCATAGGAACTTTATCAGACAAAAATGGAAGGCGATTATACCTGGAAGAAATTTATTTTTAAGGCACAAAATAGGAAAGTAAAAGACAACCATTAGGAATTATAACATGTTATTTTTCAAAAGGCCAAGCTTTTATTAGCATATCCCTTCTATAAAGTTCAATTTAAGATACTTAAAAAAAAAATGTGCTGTTGCCCTACACAAATGACATTCTGTAATGGTCACAATGCTTCCATTTTCAACATCCATCTACACCAAATGAAATCTCATTTCCCTTTACTGTGAATGGTTTAGGGAAGGTCAAATAACTCAGACCTAGATAGCAGGAAGTGAGAAAATTTTGCTACAAAAGAGCTCTTCAGAAACATTTCTTGCCTCTATAGAAGAGACACAAAGATAGTTGATTTCTATTGTTTTCAGGACAAACCATGTTTGAAACTGCTAAAGCTGAATTAATTTCCACCAACCTGGCCTTGAAGCTAAGCAATGGAAGTGGGCGAAACTAAGAGAATCGTAACAACCAAGAGAGCCAGTCTTGACATATGAACCTTATCTGTAGATTTATTGTAGAAGGAGATAATTCAAATGCCTACTGGAATCAAGCATTCCTATTGCTTGAAGCTCAAAGCATCCAACTTTATACCTTTGCTTCTGCTGATGAGGTGCCATTCACCATTCAAATTTATGTACCACTCATCACATGAAGTACTGCTATTTATAGGTACTAATCCTTGTCTGTCAATAGGTATGTGACTGAAAAAAGATCAATTAAACGAATGGGGTCCATTACAGTGTGTTTGAAGCTCTAGGGTCCCTGGGATTGTTTTGTTTGTTTTAAAATGTTTTCTGCTTCCAATGTTGCAAACAGAAGATTAGCTCATCAGTTTCTGTAGAAGATGGACTATCAGAAGAAAATGGTAAGCCAATGATAGCTGTCTGCTTTGTCCTCACAATTCGATTGTCTTATTTGGTCAGAATCAAGAGCACAGTTCCAGGCTGGACTAGGTAAAAATGGGGCACAGAGAGTTAGATCTTGCTTTTAGACATTAAGCATTGCAGTTTTGAACAGTCCTCATCTTTGTTTAAGTTATACTTAAATCATAAAAACTAAAGGGGAGACCAAGGGGAGACACATAGATTGTGGAATTGCCTGTGAACCTTCTCTGAATAAACTAGAGAAGCTACTAAATTTCTCAACTAAAATGGATACCAAAGCCCATTGAGACTAAATCTGAATGTTAGCAGCAACAATGAAGCAGACCAAGAGTTCCTGGAATTCTTTGAAACACAAGTGACTTTGTTTCTGGGGCAGATAGTTGTTTTGTTCAATCCAGTTTTAACTGGATTCATTTAGTATTCAAGCCTGTAATTATACAGCAGATATCAAGGTCACACCTTTCAGTTAATACTCTTGAATGTCAATCATGCTTTTAGCAAGATTTTAATCTCCACACAGACATTAGGGTTTCATGGGCAAAAATTAATTTTAATCAACTTTTGTTCAAACTTTACAGTCTATTTTCTCCCTTGATTTATCTAACAGCGAGGGTTAACTTTTGAAACCTTGTACAAATTGAATTCTCTATGAGAATATAAGTCTGTTGGGCAGAGATAGCAGCTACTTTTCTGTTCCAAACAGAATATGATTCTTAGTGCTCAATAAATGTTAAATTATGAATAATAATAAATGCATATAAAGCGTGAGAGAAAAATGTTGCTGAATACCCAGTTATTTATTGATTCAATTTCTACAGTAACCTCTTGTTGAATGCTTTATAAATCTGACCTAAGATTATACCAGTAAGATAAGTAAAATAATAGAAAACTTAAAGGATTATACAAAGGAAAGGAAATCTAGCCCATGAGAGTCTAAAATAGAAAATTTCTTTTGGTAAAATTATATGTGTATTCTAAAACTACACAGTGAATTTGTTCGAATTTTGAAAAGGATCCCTAGTGAGTTTAAAGTCATTTATATTATAGAAAAATGATACGTGATGGCTGGCTCAATTCTGCAGAAGTCTTTCAGGCAAAACAAAGGAAATGATGAAGACTAAGACCCTGAAGAGGATATATTAAAGTAATCAGGAGAAAGTTCCCAGGAGCCTTTTTTATTATCCCTGGAGATGAAAGAGTCAACTCAGAACCAGAGTGGATGGAGCCCCCACATCTTGTGAGGGACATCAAAACATAGAGGTTAGATAGTGCCAGCTAACTTCTTGATGAAATTCTCATGAGAATACAGAAAACATGAAAAGCTGTGTCTTTGGTTGTGGTAAGAATCCTGACACAGAATATTAGGAAGGTGAAGGATTAGGAAGGGGTGACCTTTTCACCCCTTCCTTCCTTCAGAGCCAGGTCCTGTGCTGACCACAGTGGACCCATGGCCATCTCTTTCATCCAAAAACCCTGGGGATGCTGACATTCCACAGCCTTCATAGTGAACTGTTTCTGATAAGAGAAGAACAAATTGCTAAAAGTAACAAGGACAGACTACTGCTTAGGCATTAGCAATCTGGCAGTAAGAGCTGGAGACACCTCCTCAGGTCAGTACACAGACAAAAACATCTGACAGACCCTCAAACTCTGTCTAGGGGTTGAACATGACAACCAAATCTCCAGTTAATAGAAAGAAGGGTTCCAATAGAAACCAAGAGGAGAACAAGGAAAAATGTGGAGAGCTTGCCCAATCTCTTGAAAGACAAATGTGAGGTCCAAACCAGTTTCCAAATGAAGCACAAGAGAACATTCCAATAAACACACAAATTTTAAAAACAGCTGGACTTCCCTGGTGGTTCAGTGGTAAAGAATCTGCGTTCTAATGTAGGGGACTGGGGTTCGATCCCTGGTCGGGGAACTAAGATCCCACATGCCATGGGGCAACTAGGCCCACGTGCCACAACTGGAGAGAAGAAATAGAGAGAAGCCCGCGTGCCGCAGCGAAAGATCCCGCATGCCGCAACTAAGACCCGACGCAGCCAAAAATAAAATGTAAATAAATAAATAAAATATTCTTTTTAAATGGCAAGCCTATAAAAAGACTGAGCAACATAAAAAAAAAGAAACCTTGTATTCAAAGCTTAGAGAGAAGGCTCTACAAAAGGAGCAAACACTAATTTATAGGTAATCTGTTCTATTTTCTCAATGCATTTCACGAAAAAAGGATGTTTCTGGTGTGAAAGATGAGATGTTTGGGCAATAGACCCTAGAAAAAACATTGGCCGGGAAGAAAGTAGATATGGCAAGAGAGTTAGATTGAATAAAGAAAGATGAAATGCAGTAATGGAGTTTGTTATTATTAAAATTTTTAAAGTGAATATTAGGGCTACTATTGGAGAAATCAAATCAGCGACATTGGAGGCCATTCCCAAAGTCAGAGTAAAAAAAAAAAAAGAGTGAGAACATGAATAGGATGGAGGCTGGAGATCCAAACTGTGACAACTGGAAAAGTAAGACAACTAAAGAAAATAGGCGAATGTCCCAAAGAAGTGATCTCTTCTGAGCTGAACAAATCCATAAGCCTACTCGTTAATTATTAATAACTTTAAAAGTATAAATAAAATGAACTAATATCTAGTTATATCCAGGTGAAACGTTCTTATCTTTGTCCCCAGTGTTCCAACATTTCATGATGATGTGTCTTACGGTAGGTATTCATTTAATTAATTGTGATAGGCATTTGGTAGATCTTTTCAATCAAAAAACTCAAAACATGCCAGATTGTAAAAATGTCTTAATTTAACTTTTTGGTGGGGGTGAGGCTCTGTACCATTTGGAACTCATTACATTCAACCTGAAGAACTAATCCTGTCATACTTTTAAACTTTTCTATGTATCGTATTTTAAACTTATAATTTACTTAATAGGTCATTTCTATAACTTTAACTTGCAAGCCATCTGTTATGTACTGAATTTTGTGCCCCCATTCCCACAAATTTCTAACCCCAGTACCTCAGAATGTGATTATATTTGGAAATGTGGAATTTAAAGAATTCTCCTTTAAGTTGAAATGAGAATATTAGAGTGGACCCTTATCAGAAGAAGAAATTTGAACACAGACAGGTAAAGATGTACTGAGAGAAGGCCATGTGAAGACTCAGGGAGAAGGTGGTCATCTCCAAGCCAAGGAGAGAGGCCTCAGAAGACACTAACTTTGTGCCCACCTTAATCTTGGACTTCCAGCCTCTAGAACTACGAGAAAATTAATTCTATTGTTTAAGCCACCCAATGTGTGGGACTTTGTTATGGCAGCCCTAGCAGACTAATTAATATACCATCTATTAAGCTCTTCAATTTCTGGCAACTCTTTTTTGGATCTCTGAATTTCTCTGTTAATAGTGTCCTTTTGTTTTTAAGGGATATAATATTTCCTCGTCTTTTTGCAGGTATTATTTTTAAATGTTAAAGCATTTACAACTTTTAGATTTGCAAGTATTATTTAAAATTTATTTTCCTTCCAATGCTGCTTATTTCTGATTGGGTGGTTTATTAAATGACTCCTCATATCAGTTATTTGGGTCATAAGTATTTTATATTCTTAGGTTACTCAGAGTCATTCAAGAACATTTATGCCCACTGGTGCTGAATAATAAGAGTGAGCCCGGGGGTGGGAAGAGGTTGTTAACACTCAGTACCTAGATTTACATAATCGCCAGATTTTAGTATGGTACTCCCCCTCTGCTCTGCTAGATTTCCCTTAATCAGGGTCCCTCTGAAATACCCTCATCAGAAAGTAAGCCTTCACCCTTCGTCCTTGGAACGGGAGGTCAATCAACCAGTTGTGCATGGTGGGAGATCGAACACAGGAACCTACTGTATATTAAATAGATTCTCAACCCAGCTTCCTGTTTTCAACCCCACCTTAGGCCCAGTTTCAAAGGCTCCTGGCAGTCTTTAAGTATTATAATAATTAACATTTTTATATCTTCATCAAAAACACGATGCATGCTCAGAGTAAAATTTAATCAAATCCAGTCCAATGTTCTCACTACACACACACACACACACACACACACACACACACCTGCAACTAGATGAGGTGAAGGATATGTTGATTTGCTTGACCATGGCAATCATTTCACAATGTACATGCACATCAAAATATCACACTGTACACTTTAAATATATACAATTTTTTAATAAATAAATTTATAAATAAATAAATAGGTTCTTATCCTCAAAAAACAGTTGTAAAAAGATTTAGGGATGTTAGAGGATTCTTGCCAATTGGTGTCTTTTTATTTGAATGCCTAAATGATACAAGGCTTTAACAGTATTTCCTATATGAACCAGGGTTCTTAGTTTTAGACAAGAGAAATCGTTTCAACTTAAGCAATAGGGAATGCAGATTAGTCAATGAATTGTTTGAAAAGTGCAGAAACAGACTCTAGGCAAAACTGGAGCACCAAAGGAACTGCAGTGCTGATTCCATCAGAGTTAAGAAGCAGCAGAATCCAGAAGCTGCCACCATAGCTGCTGGGGCCAGAGCCACCCCCTCCTCTCAGGGCAAGGCCAGTCACATGGGCACCTGTAACTGGCCTCTCTCTCCATATAATGCAGTTTTGAATTAAAGTTTTGATCAAGTGGAACCTAAGTCACATCTGGAATCTAGCTGGGGGTCTTGGAATTAATACTGACTGAAACAATCTACAATACTGGCCCTTTGCCTACTCCACACATATGCACACGTTTCTCCTCACATTTAAACTCCTGAGTAACAGCAAGAGCAACGTGCTCCCATGTAACACAATGTGTCCTCAAATGAAAGCATACTCATAATCTCCATGAAAGGGAAAACCCAAAGTCTCTTTAATTACTACATCTATTCTGGATAGTGTTAATTCTCTCTTACATTCACAATGCTGCCTTCATGTCTTATAAATTGTGGGGGGGGGAAGTTATTAACGGTGACCACCACCAAAAATGCAATAAAAAACAGTAGAGAAATGAAAAAAAGGACATGATTAAAAAGATATATAATCTAAAAATGTACATGACAGAGCAAGAAGGGTATGTGCAGCTATTATTGTTATCATTTCTGCAACGTTCATGAAGGTTTCATCAGTGTTTATGTTACTCTCCCTGATCCTATCAATGTTCCCTTTTCCCTCAGCCTGCACCTTAGTGGGTCCAGATTCTTACCCGATGAGGTATCCAAATCTACATTTCTGGTGTTTGATCTCTTAGAGAATATGCCTACCAAGATTTCTTTATTTTCTCTTAACTTCTATTCCTCAACAGACGATGCCCTGGATTGAAGATCTGATTTCATGTCCGCGTTGTGTAGAAGGCACTATATTTCAACTTGATCATCAGAATCAAGCACCCCTGCCCACATCCTACCATTTGCAATGATGCCAATTATACTCTGAAGCACTTAGGATATTAACCCAGAATTAATTTATGAGCTCCTAGGCTAACTACGAGACAGAGGTAAGACAAAACTCCAGTTATCAACTGATACCCACAAGTCACAACTCCACCAAGCAGACAAGAAAGGCATTGTGTGCCCTGGGGACAGGCATCAACTCAGAGCCAGTGGTCAGTAGCCCTCCAAGGTGAGCACACTGATTCTGATAAAAGGTGACTGGTGTCTTTAGGGAAAGACAGGAGGAAAATCTACAATGTGCTAATGATAGTATCACAGGAACCTTTTTCCCAAAGGTAGCCATATTCCCACACACTCCTAGGGGTTGGGGACTATGAAGTGATTCAGATGTGGGAACTGAGTGAGAGAGTTTATTATTCCCCAGGGTAATACCTCAGTCACTGTTTTTCATCATATATAGAGTTTATTCACTTAAAAAGAATAAAAAGGGTCTCAGTGAGCTTTCCTTATTTTGGGTTCTAGAGAAACTATGATCAATCAGCCTCAACCAAAGATTCATAAAATCTAACCATTTCTTAAATCACTGCTGCCTTGTGCCCTGTTATAACCACTCCCATCTTGGCCGTGCGCTGCTGCTTCCTCACTGAAATCAGGGCGCTTATTCCAGGGGATCACTTCCTCCTTACATCACTGGCTGACAAAGGACAACCACTGAAGGGCACTTAAGGATGCTGACGCTCCTGATACCAACAGATTTCTCAGCACCTTGTGGAAGGCCACAACCTCTAGGAATGAGTTTGACAGCAGGTACGATGATAAATGACTAAGTCACGCACAATAAATTCACTTCAATATTCCAATCACCCTAAACCTTTAGGTTTCTTCTTTTACAATACCAAGGAACTTCCAGCTCCTCAAAATCATTCCTCACATTATAACACTAAAGCCAAGCTTTAGTTAGCCAACTAAATAAACCGTCTGCAGTGTCTTCTACCTTCTTAAGCTAGCAATTTCAATCCTATGGAATCTAGAATCTCATGAAGGAGCAGTCAGGGTGCCACACTGCGGCCAGGACAACTACCCTAAAGTGGGTAGCAATTTATCCCCTCATTGTTTCAAAACATTAGTTAAGTAATTCAATATAGCTTGGCTCACATCCAGGGTTTGGACAGCCAATTGTGTCCCTTAACACAAACAATAACAAAAATATCTCTCACCCTAAGAAATGTGGTTAGAGGCATGAAGAAAAACTGATAGAGGTTGTCTTTGTTTATTTTTCCTAGCATTTCCAAATTCTGCCTTTGCAATGAGAATCTGGAGGAAAAAATAACCATAACAATAACTAAAATGGCTCAAGTAAAAGATCTGTATGTTTCTGTTAGCATACAGCAGTAAGTCTGACAATTTCAGAATGTTTTTATTTATTAAAAATATTTATGGGGCTTCCCTGGGGGCGCAGTGGTTGAGAGTCCGCCTGCCGATGCAGGGGACACGGGTTCATGCCCCGGTCCGGGAAGATCCCACATGCCGAGGGGCTGGGCCCGTGAGCCATGGCTGCTGAGCCTGCGCGTCTGGAGCCTGTGCTCCGCAACGGGAGAAGCCGCAACAGTGAGAGGCCCGCGTACCGCAAAAAAAATATTTATGTAGAAAATTATAAACTTAACAGGGGAAATTATGGTATATAAATCATACCTCAAGAAAGTTAATTAGTTGCAATTACTAAAAAAAAATTGTATAAACCCTATGCTCTAGCAATTCCACTTTTGGGAATTCATCCTGTATAACAAATCTCAATCCAAAAAATTATAGAGCACTTATCAAGCGCTGGTCACCATTTTACATGCTTTATAAATAACTTATTTAACCTTTATTTCTTTACTGAGGACATAAAAAGCCCAATCATTTACTCCTTTCATAAATACTTACTGCAAGCCAACCACGCACCAAGCAGTACGGTAACTCACGGTGATCTACAGCCCTTGAAGACACATTCAATCAAACAGTCAATATACAAAGTACATAAAATTACAAACACTGGAAGGAAAAACTGATTTAGTTTTTCCTAAAAAACCAACAGAAGGAGACCAACAGAAGGAAGCCTAATTTAGATAAGGAACTAATCAGGAACGCTTTCTTTGAGGAAATGCCATTTAATTTGAGAACCAGAAAACAGGATAAATAAGGTTTCTCCAGGCCAAGAGTTAATAGTGGGGAGGGTGTTCAATTCTAAATATAACTGCCCGTGCTGCATATGTATATGTTGACATCAAATTAGAGGTTTACTGCATGAAGTGAGAAAAAAGAGTAAACAAAAATGGTGTTAGTTTGTTAAAAGTAGTGAAAAGAGATGAGATGTGAGGTATTGTTGCAGTGACCATGATAATGGAAACATCACTCTCAAAACAACTGTTTATTTGAAAACTGTGTGTGTGCTACGGAAAGTTAGAATAATCTCGAATAGACAACATAACACAGACTGCAGAAAAATAGTGCACAAATCAGACCAAAAAAAGAGTGCATTTTTGTTCAGATCTCAGTAGCATAATCATTTCTACATTAGTTAGTGTTCACTCAGTACATTGCATTATAAACAAAGGTGATGAACCCACTTCTCACCTGTCATCCATTGGCTATTTCCTAAGGGCTCAGATTTTTGTAGTTTGTCATAGTGCACCTTGCAAAAATGAAACCATAGCAATAGCTCTGGTTCTTTCAACAATTTTATAAACAGAAATCCTTAAAAGATTCAGAGTAAGCTACAAAAGGAGTATGTTAATGCTAGTTTTCTACTTCATGGATATCAAATCTAAAAGCAAAGTCTTGATCAAGTAATCTATACTCCATGTAAATAGGGTTCAAATATTCTTTTCTCTATTATATATTTTTCTCCAAAATATATAAGAAGTTTAGTGAGAAGTCTCAAGCTATTAATTTTGAAGTACACAATGTATTATCATAAATGTTTTCTTGGGTTTCCCTGCAGTTTGGACTGAATTATACATATAAATTTGAAGTTTAAATACCACAATGACTTGTTTAAATTTGATGTGATAAATACCAGTGTCATTTCACATTTGATGTTCCACTTGCTTTAATTTCCCTGATATTATGTAACCACCTAATTTATTGAGATTTAAAAGTCATCTGCATAACCAGATGTAGGATAATAACACATAAAGCTGTGGAATTTATTCATGATGATCCCGTCTAAATTATCATTTTTAGAGCTATGTTTGGTTACCATAAAATAGCCACTAAAAATCATAAGTGAGGTGAGTAAAGTGTTGTTCAAGGTTTTCAAAAGTCCCTGCTCTACTTTAAACAGCTTTTGCTCCTTTCAATATTTGATATGCAAATAGACCATTAGGGCATATTGCTGTGTCAGAAATTTATCACTACCTCCTAACAACCCCTGCAGTCCGCTCTTTATAAACTGAAAGCATTGATTGATTTTTTTCTTTTAAGAAATATAAGTGCCTTTCATGTACAGCAGACACAGTGCTGGCTACTGAACCTCTTGACTGCAACTTCAGACTCAGCCTAGACCTCTTTCTAGGCAAATTTTCAAACACAGCAATAAGGTTATGAGGTGTTCTTGCCCAAGACAGTGCAGCTAAGCACCAGACCAGAAGCTTTATGAGAGAATTCATCTGTGATCTCAGTGTGCTCCAATTCTACTTCTGAAATTAAAACTTAATTCTGAGATCCAGTCTATACCTTCTGCACAGTTTTAATAAATACATAATTTAGTTTTCCCTGAGAATTCACTTTCAAAACTTTCCTACAATTCAATTTTCTATAAGACTAAATTCTATTTTCCTCCTGCCAGTACCATTTTGATCGGCTCTACGACATTGCCTCTGTTCCTCCCCCATTGCAATATTCCGCTGACCTCTTAAAACTTTTAATTGCCTCATGTTTCATCTTCATTATGGCACTTCAGTATCAAAGGGCCTCATTTTTATTTATATTAGGCTTCATGTACTATCGCTCATTCTACCTTTCAGCAATATTCTCTGCAGGTGATATTTTTATCTCTCTATTCTTTCTCTGATCATCTTTATCGAGAAAAACTGTTCCCTCAGTTCTAAAGAGAAATGTTTATCCTTTAAATCCTAGTTAATAATAGAGCTTATTCTCTGTGTATAATTTTCCCTGAGATATGTATAAAATCTAATGATATGTGATCATAACAATACTGAGATAAGAATTTACAGAATTGATTAATAGAAACAAAGAGATTAGTAATAAAGAACCTAAGCCCTCGTTAATTAAAGGTTGAATCCCTGCAAAAAGACGTGAGGAAGTCCTGATCCCCAGCACATAAGAATGTGACCTTACTTGGAAACAGAGCCATTGCAACTGTAATTAGTTAAGATGAGGTCATACTAGAGTATAAGCCTTTAATCCAATATGACTGGTGTCTTATAAGAAGATGACCATGTGAAGAAACACTGACATACATGGAGAACACCATGTGATAACAAAAGCAAAGATTGGAGTTATGTGCTTCCAAACCAATGAATGTCAAAGATTACCAGTAAACCACGAGAAGTTGGGAAGACACAAGGAAGGATTCCCCTATATGTTTTAGGGGGAGCGTGACTCTGCTAACAACTTGAATTCAGACATCCTAGTCTTTAGAACTTTGTGACAATAAATTTCTGTTTTTTAAGCCACTCAGTTTGTTGTATTTTGTTATGGCAGTCCTAGGAAATCAATACACTTCTGTTTCAACTAGAGAAATTTTTTAAAATCTAAAGAAAGTAGAAATAAATAATAAGGAAAAATTGCAGGTAATTAACTTTAAAATAAATATAAATGCAAATAAACAAAGATCATAATTAATTTTAAAAATGCCAAAACTTAGATGGCTTTTTGACAGCTAGACAGTATAAAGAAATACTATGTATAGCTTGAAAATTAATAAAATCAGAAGGTCTAGATGTAACATTTAATGTCCATTCCAGATTTTTTAAATTTCATTTTGTTGGGTTTCCAAAACTTGATATAGGGTACCTATGAGAAACACACAAAAATTTTTACTTCACGTTGAACAGTTAGAAGTGTTTTCCTCAAGTCAGCAATTCAGCTGATACAAAAGAAATGAGGAACAAATATTTTAAGGAAAAGACACAGCTGTTTTTATTTGCAGAGATTATGATATTCTACTTAAAAATCAAGACAAATAACTGCAAACTAAATAGCACTAAGTAGAGTTCAGCAAGATTACTCAATACATCACTACCAACAGAATTAATGCATTGCTAGAAACTATTCATAACCAATTAAAAATATAATGAAACAGAAAATATCCCATTCACAGAGCAACGCATTGTTTACAAAATACAAATTAATCAAATACTTATATGAGATATTTTGTGGCTACTAATCTATTAAACATATAAATGAAAAATACAATATTTAACCACAATTAATGTAGATACCTATCAAGATGATGAAGAGATGTTATTTTAAAAGATAGTATTTTTCCCTTCATAAATATATAAGTTTTGCACAATCTGAACAAATATTTTTATGGAATTTGCCAACTGATTTTATGTTATTGGAAAGAGAAAGAAAGAAGAGGTAAGGGGAAATTGTCTAACAGGTGACAAAGCAGAATATAAAACTAGAGTCACTAAAAATGTTTTAGTGAAGAATAAAAGAAAATAGAACTATAGAACTGAATGCTCAGAAACACTGTAAATGTAAATATGTATCAATGATTATCACAAAGTACTTCAAGTTGTTGGTGAAAATATGGAGTATTCAATAAACTCTGATGGGGCAATTGAATATCTAATGTAATTATGTATCTATTAGAAAAATATCCCATACTGAAACTAAAAATAAATTCCTGACAGATCAAAGATATAAATAAGGGAAAAAATAAAAATGTGTTCATTGTATTATTACATCAAGGAAGACTTCCATAAACAACACACACAAAAAAAGAAAAACTTATAAAGGTAAAGTTTTATATGTTTAAACATGTACAAATACAAATTTTTTCTATGTCAAAAGGGGGTTTAAGCAAATTTAAAAGACTAATCTATGACTAGGAAAATGTAATTTTAATATATATAGAAAAAAATAAGTCTCTAGAATCTACAAAGATATACTGCATATTTATAAGGAAAAAACATACCCTATGAAAAATGGTCAAAGAATATGAATAGATGATTCAAGAAAAATAATTAAAAGCTATTAATACATATATTAAAAGCTATGCAACTTCACTAATTATCAAGGAAATTTAAAATAGATAACCAACAAGGACCTACTGTACAGCACAGGGAACTCTGCTCAGTATTCTGTAATAACCTAAATGGGAAAAGAATTTGCAAAAGCATAGATACCTGTATATGTATAACTGAATAATCACTTTGCTGTACACCTGAAACTACACAACATTGTTAATCAACTATACTCCAACATAAAATAAAAAATTCTTAAATCAAAATAAATTAAATCATAAAAGAAAACCACAAATTTTATTTCATGTCTTTGGTAAAATAATTTTTCATGAAATGAAATTCTCAAACATATGGAAAATTGCTACACTTATTTGCTGTTGGTGAGGATCTAAATTTACAAAGTCTTCAGGAAGAGAATTTGACAATATCCATTACAATGTAAATATTTATTTCACAGGAGCCAACAATTCATTTTTCTTACTCAGACTTTGGGAAACAAATGTAAACTTAAAAGAGGAATGTACTAGGTAGGTCATTATAATATTACATGCCCTAATGAAAACTAGTGAAAAACCTATCATTAGGATCTGGTTAAATAAACCTCCACAGAAACAAATGCTCTTAAACAATTTTTAAAAAATAAGGTAGAACTGTACGTACTGACAAGTTCTCCAAGACATTGTCAAGAGAAGAAAGCTATGAGCACAATAAAAAACAGATTTTATTTGAATTTGAATTTCATTTTATGTGAGGATGTTTTGCGGTATACACATTTTATATCTAAGTTCACTAATAAAGGATTTGTGGGGATAAATGCCAAATTACTTGCAAAAGCTCTCTTTGTTTTAGCGAGTAAATGTGACCAGAGGGGAAAGAGTTTAAAAGGAATTTCCACCTTTGACCCTGAATTCGGTTTTTTTGTTGTTGTTGTTTTTTTAATTACAGTATAACTGTAAAAGAAAGTGGTAACATGGACAAGTGTTTTAAAGTTATATGTCTAACATGATGTTTACTTAATACGTTAATTCATGTACTTAACCTCTTTATCAGTTTAAAGATATTTATTTTGAAATAAGAATTAATATAAAAATTATTAAGAAGAAATTGCCTTATCAGCATGTGAACCTCTCTCATTCTTGACAACGAAAATTATTCCCTCCATAAATGTGCACAAGACTGAGTTTGAGAACCTTCAATCCACTTCTTTATTTAATGCCAACCCTCAGCCCTGAACATGCATAAGTACATGTATAAAGTAATAAAAAATAACTCCTACATGAAAGGCATTAGAAATGACTGATTTAGGATGTACCTTTATCACAGCATTTTGCATCCCAGAGAACCGGTGGGTGGCTTTTCCATTTCTGAAATCTATCAGGCTTACCTGGATTTCAGTTCAATCAGTTGTATCTGCCTAGAATCCTTCACTTTCCCTGTTGCAGAAATTCACTGCTCCAATGAGCAACAGCAATGCACATGAAATTAAAGAAGTCATTACTTCAGGTTAGATAAATAGAGGAACTAATTAAACTAATGAAAAAGGATTCTTTTTAATCTGCTGGCATTTGATATGCCACACTCAATTTTAGAGTTTAATGAAAGTGAATTTGAAGAGCTGATCAAAGTCAATCTGTGACTGTTTAGCACATAAATAACTCAAAGGAGAATGTTCTATTTAAGAACATTTCTTAAAATTTGTTGGAAATTGCCAAGAAATAGTCTGCTAGGAGTAACTCAGGACTTTTCCAGTTATAGGCAAAGGGGACTCCTACAGGCTACAGGAATAAGTACTTGTCTTTCGAAATCTCTTTTGTTCTATCAAATGGGTGAAAAAAGAGCTCTAGTCACCCACCCCACCCTGTCCTCCCTGTCTCTTATCTCCCAGCCTGGCCAGTTCTATTTACTTTAAGTCCACCACAACTAATTTTATGCTCTTCCTTCCTCTTTATGTCATTGTATGTATTGATATGTGTCCTCCCAAAACGATATGTTGAAAACCCCCAATGCCTCAGAATGTGACTTCACTTGGCAATAGCGTCTCTACATTGTATTCAATTTAAAATGAGGTCATTAGGGTAGGCCCTAATCCAACAGGATGGTTGTCCTTATGAAGAGGGGAAATTGGGACAGAGAGACACACAGAGGAAAGATAATGTAAAGACACTGGGAGAAGATGACCATGGGATCTGAATGATGTATCTAGAAGCAAAGGAATGCTAAGGATTACCAGCATACACCAAAAGCTAGAAGAGGTGAGGAAGGATTCTGCCCCAGGGCCATAAGAGCGAGCCTGGCCTTGATGACACTCTGATTCCAGATTTCTAGCCTCCAGAACTGTCTAGTCAATGAATTTCTGTTGTTTCAAGCCACCAATTTTTGGTGCTTTAAGGCAGCCCTGGGGAACTAATACAGCAATAATCATGAGGAGCCCCAGACTTCCAAATCTCACCTAATCTAACAACCTCTAAACCTCATAAGACTCCCCAAATCCATTATTCTGTTCCATTATCAACTCCCCTCTAAATGCTGGAATCTTCCACTGTGTACTCTGGTATTAATGGTCCATTAACAGTTCCCCTCTAAATGCTGGAATCTTCCACTGTGTACTCTGGTATTAATGGTCCATTATCAGCAAAATCTCCTATACCTTGAATCTCTTCCCCAAACATGTGTTGAATTTCTTGATCTAACAGAAATCTGGCTCCTTGAAGGACACTGCTTCCCCTGCAGCCCATGAAGTTCCTCTCCCACAGCCCTTGTACGTACCACTGAGTGTTTGGTTTTTTCCAAAGTTTCTTTCCTATTTTTTTTTTTGATGTGGACCATTTTTAAAGTCTTTATTGAATTTGTTACAATATTGCTTCTGTTTTATGTTCTTTTTTTTTTTTTTGGCCTCGAGGCATGTGGGATCTTAGACTTCGCCTTAACCACTGGACCACCAGGGAAGTTCCCTGTACCAGTGAGTGTTTAGGTGAGTGGTACCCCTGCCCCTCGCACTCAGAGATGCATAGATGAGTGGCCCCCTGACACTCCTCTTTACCAGTCCCAGATCATTCTCCCTCCTGCCTACATGAAACCTCCATTAGAACTCTAATGTCAGTAGACTCTGTTACTCCCTACTTCCATTTTTTGGTGTTATCCACCCATTCTTGGGTCAGTCATTCATTTTTCTATGGCTTGGCTCCTAACTCCTTGATTTCCGTCTGAACTCTATTATTTTAACACACATCCAAACAATCCTTCAATAAACTTGTGTGCTTAGTTCTTTGAACTTCTCTATCCCAAAGATTTTTGTCTTTGTCTTAACCCAACAACTTATCTCCATAATCTTAACTCTAGATCTAGTTATTACCAATATCTGTGACTTCTCTGTTCATTGAAGGCACCTCTCTGCCTCATACCTTTTCAGTTTTCTTTCTCCCATATGCAACTCTTACATCCTCTAATTCTTCACTAGGATTACCCACCCATGCATCCTCCCATCTTGACATTTTATTTTGCCCAGATGTTGCCCCTCTGTCCTCTTTGGTCAGTACAAAATTCCATGGGGGCAAACTCTTAACCACTCCCTTGTATGTGATCTCAATTCTCTTGCCTCTCTCTTGCTGTCACATTCACTTGGAGAAAAACATAGCCTTGGTAAAATCATTCTTTGCCTCTCTGGGCTTGTATCTTTTCAACTAATGTGGTTGGAAAAACAAAAAAACAAAAAAATGATGTCTCTAGTTTTACTTTGAATTTATGACCATTAATTTCAACTAAGCCCACAAGGATTGCTTTGATGCAAGCATACTGGGAAGAGTCCAATCACTCTTTCTTCTAGATGACTGTTTCACTTTTCTATTAGTTCTTCAAACTTTGATCATCTCTTTCCCCATCTTTCTTCTAAGCTGTAAGCCTTGCTTTTTGCTTCACTGGAAAAAAGTTAAACCACCATAAGTAAAATTCCACAGAATGCTGACACCACATATGCCCACTTAGCAGCATCTGTATGTATATTCTCTGCCTTCCTATTTCTAGAAATTAACTATTTGTCTTCTGCTAAGCCAGCCCCTTCAAAGGGCACTAGATCCCATTTTTATTTCTTACTTAATGCTCCAGAATTTCTCCACTCACTCACCTATAGTAACAATTTTTCCTTCCCTACTGAATCAGTCCTACGTATTAATTTATTATGTCCATATGCAACCCTGATCTTCTCTCATGGCCCTCTTCCCACAGTCTCTTCCCTTTAGTTGATGATACTCTATTCCGCCTGTTGCTTAGTCCAGAAACCATAGACCCATCTCCACCTCCTCTCTTTCTTTCCCATACCCCATGTCGTCTTTCAGGTAATCCAACTGTATCTATCCACAAAATCTATCAGACAACGTTTCCCTACCTCCCATTACCACTGTCATCAGAGCCATCATCACACTTCCCCTGGGTTACTGCCATGGTCTCAGCATACATGATTACCCTCTGTGGTCTACTCACAATTCTGCAGCCAGAGCATCCTTTGGAAACATAAATCATATCATGGCCCTCCTCTGCTCAGAAACCCTCAGTGGTTCCCCATTCTTTTCATAGTAAACACCAAAAGTCCCAACAATGCCCCTTAGAGAACTCAGCTTCCCATTAGTCTTCAAGCATGTCTTGCCTCTTTCTCCCTCCTTTCATGTCTTCCAGCCACACAGGCATCCTTGCTGCTCCTCAGTTAAGATAGGCTCTCAATCACCTCAGGACCTTTGCACTGACTGTTTCCTCTCCTTGCAGTGCCCTTTTTCTAGAAATCTGCTTGGCTATGTCTCATATCTTTTCTACATGCCTTTGCCCAAATGTCCCTTTCTCATAGATGCTTACTTAGAACACTGAATTTAAAATTGAAAACTCTACCTTTTCCAAGCATATTTAAATCTTCTCACTTTGCCTTATTTTTTTCCATAGCAGTTATCACCTTCTAACACATTATGTAATGTATTTATTATATTTACTATTTCTCATTGCCTACACTCTCTGCTGGAATGTAAACTCCAACAGGGCAAGGATATTAATTATACTCACTGATGTATCCCAAGCACACATATATGTTTATTAAATGTTCACCAGAACAATGTAAAAACCCAGGCCACCTACCAAAGTTTCTTATTAATTCAAATAGTTTATTTCAGATGTTCATCAATTTAATGTAAAAGGTGTGTCACCTGTGAATAATGCAAAATGTTTTCTCCGTTTCTAATCCCTATGTACTTTATCAATTTTGTACTAAGAGATCAACAGAATGTGACACCACAAATCAATTAAGAGTACAAGTGTAGATGCGTGTTTTTATATATGAAAAAGTGCTCACAATACATAATTTAGTAAAAAATATCAAGTTCCTAAGTCGTATACAAACTATGACTACTAAATGATTTTTGTAAAAAGGAAATCATATGCATGTAGATGTACACACACGAGTACATACCCTTTACTGAGTTTAACACTCTATGAAGCATTTATTATTAGGTATATTTTACAAATAAGAAATCTAAGTCCTAAGTTGTGGAAAAGTGAGAATTAAAATCCTATTTTTACCTTTCAAAAACCCCCTGAACACTACTGCCTCAAATGCTGAAATTTTAAATTGGTCATGAAAATTTTCAATTTCCCAGTACAAGATACAAAATGAATTCAATGTTTTGTTTGCTTGTTAATATAAGGTTCATTTTGCAATAATTCAATGGGTGAATATTATACGCTTCTTCTTCTTATGTTTGCGTGACTCCTCACTAATCCAAATCAGAAGATCATTCCTGGAGTTAAATTTTAAGGAAAACCTAGCAATTGGAAATGTAACCTATTGAGTCTTCAATTTGAAAGTTTTCTCAGTGACAGATTCCACTGATGAAGTTACAAAAGAATAATTTTCAAATGGAACAATTTGATGGAAACATCATTTGTTATAGAGTTGTCCACCAAAATCTGCTTTCCCTCCTTACAGATAAAACATTTAGGTGAACACAGCCTTCCTGAATAAAGACTGTATTTTCCAGTCTCCATTATGATTCAGTGTGACCACGTCACCAACCTCTGGCTTGTGGGATAGAATCTAAAGTGAGCCCTGCAGCTTCTGGGATGGGTTTTTAAATAGCGTGGACATAACTTCTGTGTCCCTTTCATCTTTGCTGAAAGGGTCTGAGTGCATTTGTTGGTTCTGGAGAAGCCATCCTGGACTAGGTGCAAATCCTGGCTCTCATATCCTGCATCACTTACTTACCCTCTGGGTGTTTCAGTTTCCTAATTTATAAAATTGACGAATAGAATTTTTTTTTCCTGGGAAAAGTTGAAATTTTTCTCCTGGGAAAAGCTATGAGTGTTGAACATAAGATAGGAAAAATGCTAGCAAAGTAGTTGGTCCTCAAAAACATCATTATTTTTACAGCCAGGAAGAGGTGGTAGAGGCAAATATACTTTCCTATTTCTTATCTTGTAAAAAGCAAATTTTTATAGTCTCATGATATAGGTACCGAATGGAAGGAGGAGGAGACTGGATTTCTCTACCTCCACAGTACAAGTTAAGGACATTCATACCCATGACCCTCGAGCCGACTCCTGGAAAACCAGGCCACCACTGCACTCTCCCTAATCTCTAAATGAACTCTTTTCACGGCCAGAAATTTCCTCTAAGCTCAGGCTCTTAACAAGCAGAACAAATAAATTCCAAGCTTGTATTCACTTTAGCTATAATGATATATGTTTTTCATTTTCCACATTTTTGGAAGCTTTTAAAATTCCTACCATGCTGAGAAACAACATATATGTATATGTGTGTGTATATATATATATATATATATATATGAATTATTGATGGCATCTGGCATCTTGGTCCACAAATAATCTTAACAGACCGCAGCCATATCTCCTAAAAATGTATACCTGTTACTTAATTCCTTCAATATAAACATTTCCAAACATAGAAACTATGTTAAATGCATAGTTTTTGAGATTTACTTTAAAAAATAGAAAAACCCATGTGTCACATTATATAATGCTATTTTATATTTATTATTTCAAAAATACTACCTTCACACTACCACATTTGCCATGTGCTACGTATTTTCAATCTCAAATACACAGTGAGAAGTATTTCCCAGTGGGAATACATTTAGGCAGTGTTATATCAATTACACATAATTTGATTTATCCCTGGATATGACAGACTTTATTTCATCTTAGAAAGTAACTGTTATGTACTCAAGACCAGTTAAATGTTCTTTTTAAATAACAGGAAGTAAATTTATTCGCAACTTGATAAATTAAAGAATGTCTATGCTTCTGAAAAAAGTCTTAGAGCTTAATCGTCCTGAGGTCATCCTTTGGCTAAAATTATAGTTAGTAAAATTACTACATAACATATGTTTCCCTGACTGTTAACAGATTTGATTATCTGCTGTTTTGACCTGCCAGATTTACTCTGAGTTCTCTGCGCCCTATGAGATGGAAAAGTGCAGCATACAGTAACTATTTCCCTTTTCCCCAAGTGCCTGCTTAGTACAGCCTGCACTGCCATTTACAGTGAGACAAAGATAAAGGTACTTGTGTAGAGATACTCTTGGAATCCCTTAAATACTTGAATGAATAGAGTGAAAGTTATGTCACATACTCTTCCAAAGTGTACAGCATTTTTTCAAGAAAAAGAAATGATGACCCAACAATACTTGCTTTAAAGTTCCTCTATATCACTCTATAAACAACAAAAGTGACAGAATAAACAATAACAGCATCAATAATACTAACTGATACATTACTATGTGCCTGGCTTAGTGATAAAAGATGTACATAAAGTGAAGTCATGTAATCTTCACAATAACTTTAAGAAGAAGGTTCTATTATTTTTCTCAGAACTAAGAAGTGGCAAACCTGAGAATTTTTTCTAACAGTAAAATACAGTAAGTCCCCTACATACGAATGAGTTCCATTCTGAGAGTGCGTTCATTAAGTCCAATTTGTTCGTAAGTCCAACGAAGTTAGCCTATGTACCCAACTAACACAATCGGCTATATAGTACTGTACTGTAATAGGTTTATAATACTTCGAACACAAATAATATATAAAAAACAAAGAAAACATTTTTAATCTTACAGTACTGTGAAAAGTAGAGTAGTACAGTACAATAGCTGGCACTTCTTAGCAGTGCCAGCTACATCACGGCTGCGTTTACGCTTGCTTCTGGACATCCTGGGCTTGAAATTAAAATACTGTACTACTGTACTCTATTCAGTACTGTACAGTACACAAAAGCACAACCACTTGTAGAGGATGCACGCACGTGACAATGTATGCCAGACACATGAACTAACTTATGTGATTGGACATGCAAACGCACATTCTCATCTTTAAAGTTTGCAACTTGAAGGTTCATATGTAGGGGACTTACTGTATTTATTTTAGCTAGCAATTGCATCCCCAGGAAGTTTCACATTTGCAGTCTAGGAAAGAAGATTCGTAATTTGTTTCTTGAGTTAATTTTCATTTAAATTCAGTTTTGAGGATGAGGGTTATTATGTTTAGGTTTAGATTCACAAGAGGATTGAAACTCAAGTGGGTTTTTTTTGAGAACTGGGAATTTAGGAAAGGGGACAGAGATAGATCACTTTATTTTCTCATTATAAAATCCTCATTAGTTCCTTTTGTAATCAAAGTAGTATAATTATCAAAAGAGTAATCTTATAGACACAATGATTATGTGAAAATTATTTGGATATTGTGTGGTTTAAAGAGTATGAAATTTCATGTTAAATTATAAAATTCAAACTAATATAATATATGTTATAAGTTAATTTTTCATATATTTAAAATTTTAATATCTAAAAACCTAAAATTATTACATTATTATTATCCTGCATCTCATCAGCTGGTTTAAAATAAAATAATTATTGTCCTCTACAGTTGTTTATAATTTTCTTCAATTAAATAAGATGCATTTTGATATGAATATATCAGTTAAATGCTGAAATATTTCTATGACATTCACATTATATGCAAAATTCAAAGGGGAAAATAAAGTCATGGAATAAAAGATAGAAAGCTAAAATAGAGAACTCAAAGAAAATAATGAATTTCTGTTTCATGTACTTTTCAATTCCTTCCTGAGATGTAGCACATAAATCCAAAGTTACTGTAAATTAAATATAAATGACTTCCAGTGAGAATATCAACTTACCATATCATTATACCTAGGACAGTTGATAAACAAGTCTATGACAGCTATAAAATTATTTCTAGAAAATAAAGAAACTAAAAGATGTTTTCTGAATTGTCAAAAACTTGAAAAACACTCAAATAGAGACAATTTTTGCAATAGTTAATGGTTTTCATTATTATTTAAAATAATCATGCTCATTTTAAGAATTCTAGAAAATGGAGCAAATTATCAAAATAATGTTATTAAACATTCAAATCCCCTGACCCATGGACATGCACTTTTCGGTTCAGTGAAACAAAACATTACAAAATAGAGACCATACATATTTAGAACTTGTTTCTGCACTTAACATTTCATCATGAGCATTCCCTCAAGAAAACAGATTTACCTTCATACTTTATTATTAAGATATATCTATATATCAATATATAGATATATAGATGTATATCATATGATATATATTATATATAAGGCACTCTTAAATGCACAACTGAATTCTCTAGAAAATAAAGGAGCCCATCTAGGCCCCCAAATCAAGAGTAAGTTGAAAAACAGAGAGAGAAGTGCATAGGCTGGGGTCCCTGGGAATTTAGAGTCATAACTAAGATTATGGTTTAAAGCCAGGACCCTTGGAAAGGCTACCTCACCATTCAGAGGACGGTCTCAGAAAAAAATTCCACCACTCCAGGGTGAGTAGAAGGAAATTTGTTTACCTTGACAAGGATCCTGAGTAGAAAAAAATGAATCCCCTGAAAATACTACTTGCACTTTCTGAGAACTCCGAGTGAGAAATTAACACAAAAACTGGTTCCTTTCAACAGAAGTAAAAGATTGTCTGCTTCAGTGGGAAATATTCTCAAACAGATCCTCCTGCATTTCTATTACACACTCCTATTTACAAGGCTCTGGAAAAAGAACTAAAACTCCAAAATAATATATACACAGGAAATGCACCAAGTAAGGTAATCTGTAGAAGAAAAACAAGATTGAACATCTGAAAACTTCAGTTAATGGAATTCTAATAGGCATTTTAATATGAAAAGGTAAAATAAGTAAAGACGTAAAAAGAAAGAGAAATCACATTAGAAAACCAGGTAACTTTTGAAAGAAACATGCAATTTTTAAAATAAGATAGCCAATAAATTATCATAAAAGTGTATTATAGACAGGTAAAGAAGGAATTTATGTATTTAAATGTCAACCTGAGGACATTACAAAGGAGGCAAAGAGAGATGAAGAAATAAGAAATGTGTCAAAGTCAGTTAGAAGGGTGGGAGAGAAAGCATGAAAACCTCTAACTCTACCTACTTGGAGTTCCAAAAGGAAAAAAAGAAAATAGCAGAGAGGCAATGTTTGAAGAGTTAATGACAAAGAATTTTCCAGATTTGATAAAAGACATGAATCTTCATATTCAAAAAGCACAATATCTCCTGAACATGATAATTAGAAATAAACTTCATCTTAATGCACTGTAGTAAAATAGCAGAACTTCAAAATCAAGAGGATCTATTCCCAACAAACAGAAAGAAAAACATTACCAATATAGAAACTGATGTGGACAGTAAATGTCTCTGCAGCAAAAAGAAAAACCAAAAGGCATTAGAAAAATGTCTTTAGACATTGAGAGGAAACAACTCATCATTTGAGAGTCTAGAGCCAGCTAAGGAAGTATTTAAGAGTGAGAAAATACATAGATGTTTTGATAAAAATTCTGAAAGATAATACCACTAATAATTTTTCCATGAAAGGACTTTCTTCAGAAATAAGGTAAGTGAAACCTAAAGGAATGATTGAGATGAAACAGGAAAGAAAGATGAACAAATATGTTGTAAACTATGGTTATATACAAACAAGCCCTGATTTTATAAAAACAATGTAAAAAAAATATTGACTATAGAGTTGTTAAAAGAAGTTAGAGCTATATATAATGGACAAAAAAAATAGTAAGAATGAAGGAAAAGTGAATAGATTTTAAGCCCCCTAAGGTCTTGGGAAGTGGGTTAGAGTTACTTAATAGTTTCAGAGAGTTTTTTCAGGTGTGGATATTATAGTCTTAAGAATTCAAGGAATAAAAGAAAATAAGATAAAACAGAGAAACACTTTAAAATATTATTCAATACAATAGAGAAAACACCATTTAAATATTTGGAATAAAATGGACCAATTATCAATTGTTGATGCCTTAGATAGATTTTTTAAGTTACATAGTAATACAAATAACTAAGACTTATATGGCCCTTACTACATGCCCAGCACATTTTCCAAGCGCTGCACATATACTGCCTTACTTAATAGGGAATAATTGAAGATGTGAATTATATAAAACCATTATTAAATATGATTTATGTTAAACCATTAAATTAGAAAAAGGTTTAAATCTACTTTTTTTCTAGAAAGATAGTTTTAAAAAACTGTCTTAAGAAAGAAATGAAAAATATGAATAAATCCATAAATATTAAATAAATTAAATTTTGGGGGCATTAAGAGTAGGAGAGAAGAACTTTATTGCAGCATGGCTGAAGCCTATACTTGGAGAAAAATAAGGCAATTCTGCTTTAGACCCCTAATGAATTCCTGTTCAATAAATTGGGTACACATGTACCAAGCATGACTAGAAACTATACATCCAGATATGTTCAGAAAATAATTCTGGGAAGAGGGAGTAAGGGTTGTGCTCTGCATGATCCAGGGGCCACCATTTCACCCAGCCTTCAGTGTGAATACTGCTTGCTAGGGTTGTATAGTCCACAAACTGAAAAAATCATACACAGAGGCCCTGGGGAGCAGCAATGTGATGTTTTCTTCCAAATATATTTATACAGTGAAATAAATGGGGAGACATTTTAACTTGAACACACAAATGTTCATCTTAAAATTGTTTATTCTCTTCCAAATGCTTGATATACAAAATGCTAAATATAAAGGAACAACACAATGCATCGTTTCTGTGACAGAAGGAAGTATCTGCTACCAAAGTTGGATACATGCCTTTTCATTTCTAAAAGGTGAGACACTCTAAATCAATAACTTTTTAAAGTGTAAATAACATTGCAATACTTCCATTAATAAAGCAAATAAAAGAATGATGGTTAATTTTTAAAAGTTTTATTTAAACCATTAATTTTATTATTCTGCTTATCAATGGTCAGGGGCAATTTGCTCTTATTTAAATTCAAGAGTTTTGACTAGTTGATCTCTTATATTCCATTTAAATGAAACCTTATACAGCTTTACAATTTGCAATTCAAAACTTACGACTTTACTTTGGCTATACAAATAGAGGGTTCATTTCTTAAGTAAAAGGATCTTGAATTATATTAACATTACATTTTACTAAGTAATTTAGCCAGGTATATAAATTCCTTTTGTAAATTTTCTTACCAATAAAAAAATCCACTATTGCTTCTTTGTGAATATGAAAAGATATTTTTGGAGGATATTTGAATCAATGTTTATGTCATATTCTGAAAATTCAGTATGACATCTTCAATTACAAATCTTGTGCTTTTGATATATTTTCTATTAGGCCATTTTGTTTAACCTCAAACATCATAAGATCCTTTGTAAGGAGGGAGTAAAAGCAATTTTCTTTTAAAATGAATTGAAACCTGATTTTTTAAAAAATTGTTCTTTTGTCAAACTATAATCTATTATTTCAGTTAGCAAGAAATCACACACAGGGTATAAAGGGACTCCATGAAATTATCATGACAAGAGGAAATGCCAGAACAATAGGATTAAAAGTGTTCTTTCTTCTTCAGAAATGATGTGAACAAACTCGAACTTGACAGTTTCATGTCCAAACTGTGAAGCCTTTTAAATGCAATATACTTGAGTATCATGTACATTCATAGCAAAACTAACAAGAGTCTTCCTACTTAAATAACCTAATGAACACTGGAGTTGTATCCATAATAATGTGCTTTTTTGCTGACTTTCAATTGTTCATTCTTTTCACTTTTCCCACAAAAGTAAAACATTCTCATGTTTAGTAAAGATTACTATAAATTATAACATGAAGTAAATAGTAAACAAAAAGATTATTTTATTTTCATCATAACCACAGTACAGTACAAAAAACTGTTACTGTAGAGGAATATTAGATGTTTTTATTCTGTGCACTTTTCTAGTTGCTATAGGTGTACAATGAAGTGTGAAAGAACCCTGTTCTTATGCTACTAACCTCACTGTGGAGCTACTGTAGCAGCACCCACAGGGGTGAGAGGGGCTGCGAGGATTGCTGTGGACATGCATGGCTGAGGAAGACCTCCAAGCACAGGCCTGACCGGGCTTCCCCACGTGATAGGAACAGACAGGCATACGTGAGAAAGTTATGGATTAAAGGTATGAAGTAAATAATAATTAAATTATTATTTTAAGAGATTAACTGGGGCCTTCCTAGAAAATATTTTGAACTTTCCTCCTTGTAGCTGAATTCCAGTGAAGGAGACAGTATTCATAAATTAAGCCCCTCCCCTACTTGCTGAAAACAAATAACACTGCTGAATTATAAATGTATACTTTTTTTTTTTTTAATTTTTTTTTTTTTTTTTGCGGTACACGGGCCTCTCACTGTTGTGGCCTCTCCCGTTGCGGAGCACGGGCTCCGGACGCGCAGGCTCAGCGGCCATGGCTCACGGGCCCAGCCGCTCCGCGGCATGTGGGATCTTCCCGGACCGGGGCATGAACCTGTGTACCCTGCATCGGCAGGTGGACTTCCACTGCGCCATCAGGGAAGCCCTTAAATGTATACTTTTTAGGAACATCAAAAATGTGCAAAGATAGTAAAGACATGTCAAAACAAAAAGGAAAGGAGTTCCCATAGAAGCCAGTAGGGCACAGTAGCACTGAAGTTGATTTAGGGCAAGAAGATTTACCCACTCTGGGGAAGCTGGCTTCAGTTTTGGAGTCTTATAGAAGGAAACAGATGTCTGAGGCCAAGACCTGATCAAGTCATGCAGCCTAAGAAGTGACTTCCCAAATTAGGTTGAGATACCCATAGTGCCAGGCTGAAAGGGAAGGAAACCAGCAACTCAACATACCCTGAAAGTGTCATAGCTATAACTTTGCATCCCCAGGGTTTATTAAGAAGGTATTAGGATACATGACAAAAATAACAGTAAACAAGAGGAAGCCAATAACGATGAAATGTTTTAGAATCCTTATGGTTGGTGGGGGAAAGTGTTAGAGTTTGGTTAACCTTAGACTTTGATTAGTTTTGCACAGATGTTTTCATTTCTATGTGTGAACTGTTTTTACTCACAATAATTCTGTCAACAAATGTGTGGGGGTTTTTTACACACCAACAACCAATTCTCCAACTCTCTGAACACCAAAGTGGGTGTCCTACAATTCAATCCAATTCTGACACTAACTATTGGAGTTAAGGCAGACCACACAGCTTAGGGGCTCAGACCCACAAAACTATGCCTTACTTCAGATACCAATTGCAAGTCCTGGGCCTCTGGTACTTCTGATTGATTAGCTACAAATCAGGGGTTCCCACAGTACCCTCCTCAGGTTCAATAATCTGCTATAACAGATCACAGAACTCAGAACGTCTCTTTACTCACTATCACTGCTTTATTATAAAGGCTTCAACTCAGGAACAGCCAAATGGAAGAGAGATGCATAACGCAAAGTATGGGCATGGAATTTCCTTGCAACCTCCAGGTGTGCCCCTCAATGAGTTCACCAACCTAGAAGCTCTTCAAATCCCATTGTTTAGGGTTTTTATGGAGATTTCATTATGTAGGCATGATTGATTAAATTATTGGCTGTTGGTGATTAACTAAATCTCCAGCCCCTCTCCCCCTACTTAGAGATCAGGCCTGGTTGGTCCCTCTGACAACCAGTTGCCCTCCTGAAGCTCTATAGGGACTCACTGAGAGTCATCCTATTAGCAAAAACTCAGATATGGTTGAAAGGCACTTACTATAAAGAACAAAAGACACTCCTATCACTCAGAAAATTCCAAGGGTTTTAGGAACTCCTGTGTCAGGAACCAGTGGCCAAAGACTAAAGACCAAATATACATTTCTTAATATATTACAATATCACACTGTGACAACAACTAAATGAATTGAAAGAGTATGCTAGAGATTTTTAAAAAATAAACAAGCAAAAAATTAAGCAATCTCAAAGACAACATAAAAGGGAAAAAATTGAAATAGAATAGATGGGACAAATAGCAAAAATTAAATTGGGGAACATACAATCAATATGACTAGTGATATTAAATATATGGAATAAATACATTAATTAGAACAAAAATATTGTAAGACTGGATTTAGAAGTCCAACTATAAGTTGTTTACAAAGCACAAACATAAAATATGAGAATACAGAACAACTGAAAGTAAACATATGAATAAAGAGCATGTAGATATTAAACAAAAGAAAGCTGATGTAGCTATATTATTATTGGAGAAAATAGACTTTAAGGTAAAAAAACTTTAATAGAAAGTGATAAGATCATTTCATAAGGATGTTCTTGCTTGTTTTCTAGTCTTATATTTCTGTCAAATACTGAATGAGGTACAGTAAAGATTCTGTGCTATGTTTTTTCAGATTTCTCTCTTTCCTTGGGGGTTATGAAAATTTTCATTTTATATAATTCTAGGCTATGTTTTTAGGTACAGACAGTTTTAAATTATTCTTGGTAATTTAAAATTTTTATATGCTCAACACTGCTAATTATTAGAGAAATGCAAATCAAAACTACAATGAGGGATCACTTCACACTGGTCAAAGTGGCCATTATCAAAAAGTCTACAAATAATAAATGCTGGAGAGGGGGTGGAGAAAAAGGAACCCTCCTACACTGTTGGTGGGAATGTAAATTGGTGCAGCCACTATGGAAAAGAGGACGGAGGTTCCTTAAAAAACTAAAAATAGAGTTACCATATGATCCTGCAATCCCACTCCTGGGCATATATCCAGAAAAGATGAAAGCTCTAATTTGAAAAGATACACACACCCCAATGTTCATAGTAGCACTATTTACAACAGCCAAGACATGGAAGCAACCTAAATGTCCATAGACAGATGAATGGATAAAGAAGATGTGGTACATATATACAATGGAATATTACTCAGCCATAAAAAGAATGAAATAATGCCATTTGCAGCAACAGGAATGGACCTAGAGATTATCATATTAAGTGAAGTCAAATAGAGAAAGACAAATGTGGTATGAAACCACTTATATGTGAAATCTTAAAAAATGATACAAATGAACTTATTTACAAAACAGAAAAAGACTCACAGACATAGAAAACAAATCTATGGTTACCAAAGGGGATGATTGGGGTTAGGGGGAGGGATAAATTAGGAGTTTGGGATTAACATATAAACACTACTATAAATAAAATAGATAAACAACAAGAACCTGCTGTATAGCACAGGGAACTAGAGTCAATGTCTTGTAACAACCTATAATGGAAAAGAGTCTGAAAAAGCATATAGATAGGTAGATAGATGATAGATAGATAAATGAATCACTTTGCTGTATACCTGATACACAATGCTGTAAATTAACTATGTTTCAATAAAAAATGGTTAATACAAAATACATATATAAAATTATAGAGCAAAGATTTTCTAAATTACTTTCAAAAATGTTATGTAGTGCCTATAATTCTTACTATTGTGTTTTTATTGGATTATTTTTGCAGTTTTTAAAATTAGCAATGGTAAGAAATGAAGATACAAATAAAATAGCCCTTAATTTCCTATTTTTAATAGAAAAGAGGGAAATCAAGAATGAGGGAAGGGGGAGTTTTGGAAAAGATGAGGGAATGGATAAAGATGAGGGAATGGATAAAACAAAGGTACATTACTTTCTGACAGAGTTAGGACAAAGGCAAATGGGTTGATGGAATCAGATCTGAGTGCCCTGATTCCATCTGAGTTGATGTAATCAGATCTGAGTGTACTGCATTTGTGTGCTCAGGTGTGTGGTTTCTTTAATGGGGCTCAAGTTACATCATCCTGTGCATTGAGGTCTATCTTCAATGCACAGGAACCACCCCAACACAAGCAGCACATGCACATTACCTTAGCTAAAGTAAGTGCTTATAAAGCTTCCTTAAGTGTTTTCCTGTTTAAAGTATTTAAATTTCTCCTCATCTCTCAAGCACAATGGAAAATGAATGTTAACCCAAGGGGTACTCATAAAACCCATCAAATCTCTCCCACTCCCTCACCCTCCACCACCCCTGCCCCTCTGCTCCTTTAACTTTTAAGTCTTGGGGCTTCTCAGGATCCACTCTATAAATTACTTAGGATTTTAGATGAATTCTCAATAGAGGTTCTCTTTCTGTCTCCACTGAAAAGATTTTCTAATCTAAATCACTTTCAGTATTTGAGATATAGTTATCTTGTTTTGGTATTTATTGTATATTAAGTTTGTTTTTATGATTTTATAGTATTATAGTATCAATGGATGTTTAAACTCTTCTAGCAGTGCTCACTAACTCTCTTAGCTGAAGCAGTAGTAGGCCAATAATAATAATACCATAAATTTTTAGAACTCCTCTAAAACACCAATCTTGCTTCCACATGCAGGCCTTTAAACTTAATTGTCCACCCTGCCTGTAATGCTCATTCCCTGTATCTTTATACGGCTGGCTTCTTCTCAACCTTCAGTCTTCTCAACCTTCTCAACCTTCAGATCTATGAATACATTTCCTGAGAAATCTTCTCTGATTATCCTGTCAAACAGAATACCCAACAGTCAGCCTCTATCTCAGAACTTTATGTCCTTCAATGCACTTAGCGCTTTCTTAAACTATGTCATTTATTTGGCTACCTGTTGTTTATCTGTCTCTTCCAACTACAACAGTGGATGAAGTGCAGTAACCTTGTTTGTCATGTTTACTTAGCACCTGGATCCCTAGGAGCAATGCTTGAAAAATAGTATACGCTCAGTCAATATTTTAAAATGTCATTGGATGAATTGAGGCAGTTATGGATAAAGTCAATATATGTTTATTATCACTGCATTCTTTGGTAAACACCAGGGGTTAAGATCCTGAGGGCTCTGCAGTCATACTGCCTGACCCAGGATTTGGATCCTGTGTGGCCTTCAGTTTGCTGATGTTCAAACAGGAAAAAAGAAACATTGCTGTATAGGATTATAGTGAACTCAAGTTGAGATTACTCCATGATTCTATTAGTAACTAAAACATTAGAAATGACACATTCAAAATTAAATATAGAAGGCAGAGCATATGCAAAAATAAAAAAAACAAAGAATCAATCTATAATGCTCTTGAATTTCAGAAAACAAAACAAAACTGGGAATTCAGCCAACAATCTAAATACAGCATTTTTCATCTACTTGTGAAATTATACTGTAAAAGCTCAGTAAAGAAAGAAAGATTATGCATATTTATATAACGCTTCAGTGAAGATGATAAATGAAACATAGTCACAAAAATCATTCATTGAATATGACATGATTACATTGCTTTCTATCGTTACCTGACAAAGATTACTATGCAAAATTCTCATATGTTTTTAGGAGAAAAAAAGTCTAAATTTCTGAACGAAGGTAAAAACAGAACACACATTTTTAAAACTTTCAAATATAGGCTTTCAATGTGCTTTTCTGTTTTTTAATTAAGAAAAACAGAATGAAACACAAAGACTTACAAGAAGATAAGTGGTTATCCTGATTTCTTGAAGATTTCAGGAACCTGACTTTGGCAATGCTTAACAATAAAAAACAAATTACCATTTTTATATTTTAATGAGTTTTCCAAGTAAAAATTAGGTAGTCTTTAAGAGTAGTTTGTTTACCTTTTTGAGTGGTTCTTAAGTATAGAATAGCATTACTTTAATGCATACTCACACTTCTGTTGTTCAAAACAGATATCATTAGCATACTCTATCAAAGTGACGGGACTCTGATGATACGCCATAGCAATAACTCATCAAAAAGACAGCACTTTGATTATGCCAAATATTAAATACCTCACCAAAATTCTCATCCTTTTGATAGCTATGTAAAATAACTCCTACCAGAAACTCTTTTGTGGTTAAATTAGTTCTCTTTAACACTACAGATTCATTGTTTTTCTAACAAGGATTTTATTAGACAAGATTTCATTGTATAATTATATATTCTTTTCTTCTTTATGCCTGAATTGTAACTATTTTCTCCTTTTAAAATTGAGGTAAAATTGACATTTAACATATTAGTTTCAGTTCATATTGAACATGATTCAATATTTGTATAGTCTGTGAAATGATCACAGCAATAAATCTCATTATCATCCGTTACCATACAAAGGTACAATTGTTTTTATGTAAGAAATTTTAAGAGTTATTCTCTTGGCAACTTCCAAATATGCACTACATTAGTATTGACTATAGTCATCATGCTGTACATTACACCACCACAACTTATTTATTTTATAACTGCAAGTTTGTACCTCTTGTCTCCCTTCACCCCTTTCATCCACCCCTCAACCCTCCTCCCTTCTAGCAACCACAATTCTGTTCTCTGTATTAATGAGTTTTGTTTTGTCTTGTTTGTTTGATTCCACATATAAGTAAAATTATATAGTATATGTTTTTCTCTGTCTGACATATTTCCCTCCAGGTTCATAATACCCTCCAGGTTCATCCATGTTGTCGCAAATGGCAAGATTTCATTCTTTCTATGGCTGAGTAGTATTCCAGTGTGTATGTGTGTGCGCATGCGCGTGCATGCATGCACACACCACATCTTCTTTATCCATTCATCCATCAATGTACACTTAGGTTGTTTCCATGTATTGGCTATTGTAAATGCTGTGATGAATTTGGGGTGCATATACCTTTTTGAATTAATGTTTTCATTTTCTTCAGAGAAACACCCAGAAGTAGAATAGCTAAATCATGTGGTATTTCTATTTTTTATTTTTTGAGGAACCTCCATACTGTTTTCCATAGTGGCTGCACCAATTTACATTTCCATCAACAGTGCATGAGGGTTCCCTTTTCTCCACATCTTTGCCAACACTTATTTTTTCTCTTTTTGATAACAGTCACTCTGACAGGTGTGAGGTGGTATCTCATCGGGGTTCTGATTTGCACTTCCCTAATGATTAGTGATTTTTAGTATCTTTTCATGTGCCTCTTGGCCATCTGTGTTGCTTCTTTGGAAAAATGTCAATTCAGATCATCTGCTCACTTTTAAATCAGATTGTTTGGTTTTTTAGTACTGAGTTATATGAGTTCTTTATATATGTGGGGTATTAACCTCATCAGTTATATGGTTAGCAAATATTTTCTCCCATTCAGTAGTGTGCCTTTTCATTTTGTTCATGGTTTCCTTTGCTGGGCAGAAGCTGTTTAGTTTGATGTAGTCCCACATAATTATTTTTGTTTTACTGCATTTGCTTTTGGAGTCAGATCCAAAAGAATCATAATCAAGACTGATATCAAGGAGCTTACTGCCTATGTTTTCTTCTAAGAGTTTTATGATTTCAGGTCTTTTGTTTAAGTCTTTAATCCATCTTGAGTTAATATTTGTGGCTGGTGTAAGATAGTAGCTTAGTTTCACTCTTTTACATGGGGCTGTTCAGTTTTTCCATCACCATTTACTAAAGAGACTGTTCTTTCCCCATTATATATTCTTGTCTCCTTTGCTGCAAATTAACTGACCATATATTTACAGGTTTATTTCTGGGCTCTCTATTGATCTATGTGTCTGTTTCTATGTCAATACCATACTATTTTGAATATAGTTTGAAATCAGGAAGTGTGATGTCTCCACTTTTGTTCTTCTTTCTCAAGATTGCTTTGGCTATATGGGGTATTTTGTAGTTCCATACATATTTTAGGATTGTTTGTTCTGTTTTTTTGAAAAATGCCATTGGAATTTTGATAGGGATTGCACTGAATTTGTAGATTGCTTTGGGTAGTATGATCATTTAAACAATATTAATTCTTCCAATCCATGAGCATGGTATATCTTTCTATTTATTTGTGTTGTCTTCAATTTCTTTCATCAATACTTTACAGTTTTTAGTGTACACCTCAGGTCTTTCACCTACTTGATTAAATTTATTCCTAGGTATTTTATTATTTTGGATGCAATTGTAAATGGGATTTTTTTTTAAGTTTTCTCTTTCTGATAGTCCATTGTTAGTGTATAGAGACACTTGAGACATTTTTATGAATTTTTACCCTGAAACTTTACTGAATTCATTTATTAGTTCTAACAGTTTTTGGTGAAGTTTGTAGGGTTTTTATATATAAAATCATGTTATCTGCAAATAGTGACAGTTTTACTTCTTCCCTTCCAATCTGGATGTATTTTATTTCTTTTTTTTTTTTTGCTTAATTGCTTTGGCTAGGACTTCCAAAACTATGTTGAATGAAAGTGGGGAGAATAGGCATCCTGTTTTTACCTGATCTGAGAGGGAAAATTTTCAGCTTTTCATTGTTGAGTATGATGTTACTTGTGGGACCGTCATATATAGCCTTTACTATGTTGAGGTAAGTTCCCTCTATACCTACCTTGTTGAGAGTTTTAATCATAAATCATTGCTAAATTTTGTCAACTGCTTTTTCTGCATTATTGAGATGATCCTATGATTTTTCATCCTGCATTTTGTTAATGTGGTACATCACATTGATTGATTTGTGGGTGTTGTTCCATCTTGCATCTCTGGAATAAATCCCACTTCATCATGTTGTATGATTGTTTTAATGTATTCTTAAATTCAGTCTGCTAATATTTTGTTGAGGATTTTTGCATCTATGCCATCAGAGATATTGGTCTGCAACTTTCTTTTTTTGTGGTATCCTTGTCTGGTTTTGGTATCAGGGTAAAGCTGGCCTCATAAAAGAAGTTTGAAAGAGTTCCCTCCTCCCAAATGGCCCCTGCCCCTCTGGCAGACACTTTACAGTTAGATAATGAATCTCCTTCCCATTTAGTCTAGGCACTTTTCAAACTGCTATTTGTGTGCTGGACCCTGGGGGTGAGTGAGTCTGCATGTGAGCCCCTTAAGAGCAGTATCTCAGTTCCTTACAGCCCTTTGGGTCTCCAAAATATAAGCCCCATTGGTGTTTTTTTTTTTTTTTTGCGGTACACGGGCCTCTCACTGTTGTGGCCTCTCCTGTTGCGGAGCACAGGCTCCGGACGCGCAGGCTCAGCGGCCATGACTCACGGGCCCAGCCGCTCCGCGGCATGTGGGATCTTCCCGGACCGGAGCACGAACCCGTGTCCCCTGCATCGGCAGGCGGACTCTCAACCACTGCGCCACCAGGGAAGCCCCCAGCCCCACTGGTTTTTAAAGCCAGATATTTGGGGGGCTTCTCTCCCTATTGCAGGTCTCAAGGGTGCCTCACAGACTCCTCTCTCCTCAGAGGCAAGCTCCAGATTTGTGAGATCCTTCCCGATTGTGGGTCACTGCGCCCAAAATGGGGATTTTGGCAAGACTGCCTCTCTGCCTCTTCTACCTGTCACACTGTGGTCCTTTTGTTGTTTGTTGTGAAAGAGCTGTTCAGCTAGTTTTCAGATCTTTTTCAGAGGGAATTGTTTGATATGTAGCTATAGATTTGGTGTGTCCATGGGAAGAGGTGAGTTCAGGATCTTCCTATGATGCCATCTTGGACTGACCCCTAGACATTCATTTTATATATATATATACACCATACAGTTCATGACTGGCAAAGCAATATGGTAAGCTCTTATTTAAATAAATAAATATTCATAGCTAAAACATTTTTTCCTAACAGCATTAATTTAAATTAATTAATCCCAAATTGTAAATCATTTAAACAAATATCATTTTTCACTTTTCATACAAACTAAGAACATTCTTGCATATGTAACTTAATTCATAAGTATATTTTATATTATTTCTTTAGAAAAAATTACCAGTTGTAAAACTGTCTGGATAAAGAGGATGCATAAGAATGTAAAACTCTCTCCAGAAATGATATTCAATTTGCATCATTGTCACAATTTGGGTTCTCTGGGAGTAGATGCTAAAATTGAGCTTGGGGTGCAAGATATTTATTAGGAATCAATACCTGTGAAAGGAAGGGCAGTCAGCAGAATTGAACAGAGGAGACTAATAAGCAGTGTAGGTCCAACATTGTTATTTTTTTCTTTTTTTTCCTCAGTGCCCAGTCATGTCCTTTGCTTTTTCCTTTTGGTATGTTTATCTTATTTCTTTTTAGAAGCTTATCATATATTAAAGATATTAAACTTTTCCCTCTCATTATAATTTGCAAATAGTTATCCAGGGCTCATTAATATTGTTAACAATACAATTTACTCTAGGTAATATTAACATTTCTTTAACCGTGCTTTTAAATGCTATTATAAAGAAGATTTGCTTATCCTATCATTAAACTTGCTATTGCTTGTAAATAAGAATGTTATTGATTTTTTGCATATATTAACTTGCTATTTTACTGTACTTTCTTATTGCTTCAAGTAATTTCTAAATTGATTTTCATGGCTCCTAAGTATGCAGGCTTTGAATCTATAACCTTCAACTATTCTTAAACATCAATTATTTGGTAACATTCAATTCCAATACAGCCTGATGCCATGATGGAATGAGATGTTAGGGAGTTCTCGGGGGAAAGGATGAGTGGATTTTGCTTGCCTGAAGGATGAGAATTTTTGTTGCCAGATGGTGAGGCTGTGATAGCCTGTGGTTTCCCAAAATGGTCAGAGCATTACTTCTGGTTACACATGCTCTTCAGGACTTTGCCACTCCTTCATCAAGAGGTGAAGGCAATCTCCCCTGATCCCGCATGGGGGAGGGAGACTGTGACAACCTTCTCAAATGCAATACCAGATAAGTTACCCTAACTTCCAAGGCTGGGTCATCAAAGGTGGCTTGGTTTTTATCTGGCTCTTTCTCTCTGGATGCTTGCCCTTGGACTTCCTGAGGAAGCCCAGCCCACAGAGAAAGGCCACTCATAGGTGCTCTGGCCAACAGTCACTGGTTAAATTTACATACACAAGACAAAAATCTTCTACCTTAATGCTTTTGGCCTTGAATTTTATTGCATCTAATATTATTTCTACTCTTTATTTCTGCTTAAATGATACATGTTTTATCATTAGAAATCTAGCAAGTTTATTTTTTTACATGAATCTCTTTTATAAAGCATGAATTGGATATTAATTTTTGACACCATCTGAATATCTCCATCTTTAATAGGAAGCATTAATTTACTTTGACTGTCATGATGAATATGTTTGAGCTTCGTCCTCTTATATAACGTTATAAGAAGTTCATCTTTAGTTAAACTGGTTACTTTTGCTATATGAATTTTTTTTTTTGGTTTTTTTGAAGGCATACAGACATTTCATTCTATTTTTAATTATTCTAGAAGTTATATTCAATATAAATCAACACATTTGGCCCTCTATTTCTCTAATTATTTGCGTGAATATTTAAATAATACTTCTTGACTCTCGACCCTATATAAATTAGGTATCATGGGTTGATTGTTTATCACAAGCCAGCCATGCTGCTAAGTATTTTATAAGTAAGTCTCTTGATCTGCATAAGAAGCTTATGAAATAAGTATTGTTTTTATTTATATTTATCTTCAGAGAGATTAACTTGTCAAGGTCACACGTGTATTAAGTGATAAAACAGGGATGCAAATTAAATTTGCCAACTCCTAACTACAAGTTCTTAACCACTACATACTATTGCTATAAATTACATTTCTCCTTCACCAACCCAATTTCATTTGCTCACTTGGAGAATACAATATCACATACCCAGACCAAGTTCAAACGTCACTCCCACCACCCCACACCACACCTACCCACCCCCCACCCCCCCCACACAAAATCAGAATTTCTTTCTGATTTCCCATAGTTAATTACTCCTTTTTTGTGCTTCCACATCACTTGCTGTATAAATCTGTGAATATTTGTCATGATGCTTTGTAACTAGTGGTTGGCCTGCCTGCTTCTCTAACTACATGCTGAGCTGTACTTTGCATTCTCAATGTCTGCCAGGATCATTTACCCATAATAGGTCATGAGTGAGTCTTATCAAATGAACAATAAGTGGTTGAATATACTGTCTTCTATAACTGAAACTACACATCCAGGAGATGTCTTGAATATGCTTGTGTTATAAAGTAAAAGTGTTTTCTCTGTGTTTAATGTATTTAATTAAAGGAAATCCAGACTGAACCAAATTTATATCACTGATTAGTTAATATAGATAGCACAGGAATGTCATAATTTTTCTGTGCTTGGGAAGATTGTTTCTGGCAATGGAATTATGGAAGATATATTAGCATGTACTGAAGTAAAATGAAACATAGTACCAAAACATTCTGATCAGCATGCTCTCAGAATCTCAGTGAATAGGGTTCTAGGGAAAGCAGTAAATATAGACATCGGTAAAGAAAAAGAAATGAGGTATCTAATTCCAGAACCTCAAAGGAATTTTGATTTTCATTTCAATTCCACTCACCATTAACTGCAGAGAGGTTGACTCTTCCTGAAGATGTGAGGAGTAAATTCCCTTGAGACAGATGGGGTTTGGAGGGCTCTGGAGGGGAAGCAGCAGTTCTTCTGTCAAAGTCCCACTGCCAAAGACCATTACCAGTTAATACTACAGGCTTTGTTGTATCAGACCATAATGCTTTAAATTATATTTCCAGTGCTCATAATTATAATGTTTATAGTTGAGAGAACAAATGAATCAAAGTGATTTGTATTGAAATTACTATCTATTAAAGCAGAAGGCCTTATTAAAGAAATTAACCTTTGCATAGAAATACGAACAAAGAGTAATGAAAACACTACTCATTATTCCCTTCAACTTCAGATATTACGCTTTCAAAAGACACTGACTAACACGCACTCTATCCTCATTGGTAATAAAGTGAATCAGCTGTGTTTTAGTTCTTCATGTAGAACTCTATTTTCTTATACATTTTACTTTGTTGAAACTTGTGTCCCATAGTCATGAGGACAGCGGATTCGCAAACATTTTATAATCATAAAAAAATATATTTAGCATATATAGTCAGTAAATCAACTGAAAGTTTCATATTTTTACCTTCCTGCAACAAATAATACTTTATATCATGATATAAATATATATATATAAATTATACCATAACACTTAGCCTAATTGGCAAATGAAAAGTGGTCTTATTTTAAATATTTTCAAAGTAATTAAGAATTAAGCAATTAAGAAAATAGTCAATAGTAATAAACTATGAATAGAATTCTTTCATTTCTCATATATGTAACACTTCTACATTTTTGTCAATCATCACTGCCTGTTCCTCACAAAATACAGTAAGGCTTTTAAAAGTTTGAGTCTGTAAGACTTAGAAGTTCAAATGCTATCTCTTTTTTTTTTTTTTTTTTGCGGTACGCGGGCCTCTCACTGTTGTGGCCTCTCCCGTTGCGGAGCACAGGCTCCAGACACGCAGGCTCAGCAGCCACGGCTCACGGGCCCAGCAGCTCCGTGGCATGTGGGATCCTCCCGGACCGGAGCACGAACCCATGTTCCCTGCATCGCCAGGTGGACTCTCAACCACTGTGCCACCAGGGAAGCCCCAAATGCTGTCTCTTTAAATAGTAACGTGATGCAAGGTAGTGTCTTGTAAACCGTTTAAAGTTTATTAATTTATAATCTTCTGGCATACATATTTTTAATAAATTTTAAACATAATTATATCAGAAAATTATAATGAATGAAGAGCAGTATCACCTGTAGTCTTAGCACAAAAAAGTAAAACACTACTTTTTTTACTGTATGATTATATGTAAGATGTTTAAATCAAGAACTTTTTTCACAAGAATGTTAAGAACTCTAGTTTTAAAATAAGCACACATTTCTAAAGTTTAAAGTTTGCAAAGTTCTCACTTTGATTTACTATATGATTTTAGATTAAGTCATTTATAACCTTGCTTTTTAAACTTCTAAAATGTCATATTTAATTTTCCTATTTATTAAAGCAATAAATACTTATTTGGCAAAATACAAAAAAAATTAAGAAGCAAACTAAAACCTCCAGTTGTTATTTGATATTCAAGGCTTTGACTGAAAATAATTCTATAAGTATTTTAATAGAAACATCTCCATTTCAATATTCCAAAAGACAAAGAAAATGATGCAGTCAAAATTATTGAATAAAAATCGAGGCATTAAAATCAACAGGTGCAGGGCTTCCCTGGTGGCGCAGTGTTTGAGAGTCTGCCTGCCAATGCAGGGCACATGGGTTCGTGCCCCGGTCCGGGAAGATCCCACATGCCGCGGAGCAGCTGGGCCCGTGAGCCATGGCCGCTGAGCCTACACGTCTGGAGCCTGTGCTCCGCAACGGGAGAGGCCACAGCAGTGAGAGGCCCGCGTACCGCGAAAAAAAGAAAAACAATATCAACAGGTGCAAACCTGCAGCTATCACACATGTAAAGATAAACTTTTGGAATGGGAAAAGCAATATTTAAGTCTATCTGGATAGTACTTTCTGTACTATGGTATGTCTTTAATGCATGTCTGAATCTGTTCAATTAGCCTTCTGCTCTACTGTGAGGGGGTGGGAGAGGGAAGCAGATCTTTCGTAGGCAATACTTCATGGCAGATAATGACTTCCCTTATTCTACCTGAATCCATATATTTTTATAAACCAGAAAGATGCCAAGTGTTAACCTGGAATTTCAACTTGTTTCAAAACAGATCCATGGCTGAATTTGTTTCTTAAAGGCTGATAGGTACACATACATATAAAATACATGTGTACATATATGCATACGTACATGCATACATACTGTACAACTTCCTTCAGTAAATCATTCCAATACTGAATTCTTCTATGATTAAGACTTGTTTTTTCTTATTACAGGTAAAAATTTGCACTCTTCAATTCAGGTATTGTCCTCTTACTTATTTCCCCCATACATAGGTCTTTTATACATTAAGACATGGGTTAGATACAGATAAAACCACAAAGGAAGCATATTTTGTCTTTATCATGTTCCTCCTCATATTTGATTCATTCTTTTTCCTTCAAATCCAAGAGACCCCCCCCCACAAGCCTTTTCCTCACAGCCCCACCCAACTAATGAGAGGCACAGGCATCAATCTCAGTGCTTTGAGGTCCTTCTAGCTCCTAAGAGCTATTCTAAGTGCTTTACACACATCTCAAGTGAACCTCACAACAACATTTTGAACTATGTATCAGCTTCAATATACAATTTTTTTAAATGAAGCTTAAAGTATTTTAACTGCCCACGGTCATAAAAATAATTAGTAATAGTGAAGTTCATATTTGAACGCTGGTCTCTGTAACGCCAATATTTCTACCATATTGATTTTATTAAAGAATACTCCATGAAATGCATATCTCCACTCCTATCCCTCTCCTTTTCAAAGCATTCCTTCTGAGTTACATTTTCTTATGCTTTCCATTGCTAGGAAATTAATGAGTGGCTCTTTCTAATATGGAATTAGTGAATGCTGGAAACCAAGGAAATGTTGTTCCAAGCAGTGAGTTTAATGATAAAAAAATTAGACACAATGACAATTTATTTAGAAAGGAATAACTGAACATACTTGAAATCATAACACAAGGCCATTGTTTAGCCTGGTTTCATGTAGGTCCAAGTAACAATAACGCTTCCTTCAAAGATGTGTTTCCTCAAATTACTTCATAAGCCAAATGCCTGAGCCAAAGTATACAAGGTAGTGTTTAAGGCACCAAGAGAGAAGGGCAGAGGGTCAAATTGAAGCAGACCAGAAAAAGTCTAAGAAATACCTCTGTGGATTCAAGTTCGGGAGCCCAGTAGACATATAAAGGACTTACGACGTGGAGGGTCATGCCACTATGACCGGAAAAAGGACTTTTAACTAACACACCCACAGATGCTACCTAAAAATGAATGTCAAAGAAAAGTACTATTTTCAACTCCGAGTGTAGGCAATTACCAAAAGCAAGTGAGATGTTAACCTAAGCTAAAAAGTCAGGATTGGGAACTACTAGCATAATGAGAGCAAAGGAATTAAGGGTTTTGAACTTTCCATCTGAGCTTAAGGTTTGAGGAATCGAAAGTAACTAGGAGTCAAAGCACAAGGTCAGACAGATGGGCTTGCAGTGGGTGATACGGTATTTGCACTGCATTATTACAGTACTCCACTTCCTCTCAAAATAGAATCCTATCAGTTTTTGCTTCGTAACACACCATAGCAAAATGTGGGGACTTCAAACAGCACACATGCGTTACTCCTCACATTCTGTGAGTTCATCTGGAGATTCTTATGGTCTCAGCTGGCTGACTGGGGCTTAAAGGACAAGGATGGCCTCAGTCATTGCTGGGACAGCTAGGGTCTCTCTTCACATGATCTCTCATTCTCCCTGATCACACGGTGGGAAATGGGTTCCTGGCAGCAAGGAAGGGTTAGTGACAAAAGGTCTCAGCTTGCATTGCAGTTGCTAATGTCCCATTGGCCAAAGCAAGTCACTTGTCCAGAATTATAGATTCAAATGGGATGAGTAGCAAATTCACATTGCAAAAAGATGTACATGCAGGGATGGGAGAGATCTGTGGTCATTTTAGAATCTAACAAAACATTCTAGAACCAAAAGCAAAATTTACTTGGATTTAAGCTATTTTTCCAACTAGAGGATTGAGAAATAGAGAACATAAAGAACACATATTCCATTTATTTCCTCAGTTTCCTTAGGTATTGCAAGAACCTTCTAACATCAGAACCAGTGTCACCACTTGAACATAAAGACAAAAGAAAAACATGATCATCCAGCTAAGAAGGCAGAGAATTTACAGAAATGTTTACCAAAGTCCCCAGATACTCCACAGTTGGAGAATGGCTTCAGACATTAGCATTAGATCAGAAATAATTCCAAATCTGTTTTAACTCATAACACAAATAACTCATAGGGTCAACCATGAACAAGCACCTCCTCTAGGAAGGGGGTCAATTTATAGGCGCTTTTCTGAATTTTTTCCAGAATATACATTTTAATATTTTTAAAAATCCAAAAGTAATCATACAATGCTGCTAAAGATAAAGACCATTGTGGGATATTACTGTCTTAGTATTCACTCAGTTATTTTACTAAATATATTATACAAAGTGATAATGTCTGTAGATACCAGATACTGCTCTTTTCACTTTTAGGGTAATTTTTTCAATCTTGTGTCATCTGATGACTCAACAATTCCTTGCACATAATCAATTGCAATCTCAGCTACCATATCATCTTCATTATTGGTCTGGCTGAGTATATGTCACAGTTTAGCACTTGTTTTAAATTTATATGTAAAATGTTCTGCACTAAAGACTTCCAGCATTCTATAAGAAAATTCAATTTGAATAACAGTCGCTTACAAATGCAATTTTTTTTGCATCACTACAAAGTAAATAACATCATTTGATTTCAATTAAATAAAGTGACACGAAAATCTTTGTAAGCAAAAATATAACAATAGAAATACATTAGGGTAGAAATTTATAGGCATTGTAATGACTGCCAGCTGCTGCAATTGCATTCCTTAAAATGCAGAACAAACTTCACTCACTAAATTCATGACAGAAAGGAATCATGAAAAATTACACTTCTTTACAATGTCTAAGTCCAATATGCTTTCAATTAAATAAGAGTTTGATTCAGATGAGGATTCAAAAAATATATAACACCTGAAAAACAGATACATGCAAGACAGAGGGTATTGTTCTATGAGAATAAAGTGATTAGATCACTAAATTACTCCCATTGTTTAATTCAATTCAATTTAATATATTCTCTAAACACCTCTGGTATTTTCAGTAATTTTCCTTAGTTATTGCAAAAAAACCAGAAAGTCAAGAAAGAGCTATCATACTGGATTGGCTAAATTCTATTTTATTCAGAGTGTTTTAGGAAGTATTTCTATCCCTTACTCAGAATCTGTGCCTCTATCTTAAAACCCTATGCAGTTCCAAGCCAGGTGCCATATGGTCCAAGAGTCATCTATCCTGACAAGTACTGTCCTTCCTCCCCCCATCAGCATGACTTTGAGGACCTAGACACTCTGGATGAGTCCAAGCTCTGCCTGGGGCTCTGAGCTCTTCCTCTGAGGTTGCCAGTGGTCCCACTTGCCTATATGGCTTTTGTAGGCATTTTTTCTCCAGAAATATTGCTGGCCCTCTGCCTTCTCTGCTGGAAACCAGGGCATGTCCCCTGTGTGCTGAGACCCCCAAAACCACTCCATTTTCACCATCTCCCTTCACACTAGGCTGGAAAAACTTTCTAGGTCCCAATCTTTTCCCATCTCTGGAATTTAGGAAGATTCACAGGAGTCTTCTGTATTCTCTCTTGTCCCAAAACTCACTCAAAACAACAAACATAAGTCTAACCATGTGCTTATATAGAATGGGTTGAGGTGGGAGTGTTCAGAAGAAAACAGAGGGGAAAAACATAATACCTCAAAATATCACATGACCCACACACCAAGTCTGCAGGACTGTAGTAAGATTTAGAAATGATCCATGTAAAATTTCTGGCATATTCTAGACTTGCTCCGGCTGTTGTTGTTATTATTATTATATAAGAACATGTAAAATTACTCCTTAGATTTCTGATATTCCTGAAACCTTGGAACAATTATTTGAACAAAGACTGATAATATTAACACTGAAATAAGTGTGTGTGTGTGTATACACATACATACATATATACATATCAATATATCTACCAGGTGGAACATACTGAAGCCCCAAGATTCAGAGAACTTGATTCAGCAGAAGCAAGCTATTGATACTTTGAAGATGCAATAAAGATTTAAATCCCAAAGACTAAAAATCAAATTTAAATCTAAACAATGATCAAGGTTGCTGACACATTTCTCCAATAAGCAATGTTCCCACATTTCTACTGATGTTTTCTTAAAAGTTTCAATTCTCACTGGGCTACTGACTTACTGAGTGCATAGTAAATATCTATATATTCTTCCAACTAATCCTTAATGGGGCTGTGCTGGTGTTATTCTGACTGCAATATAAATTGGCTTTGCCTTTCTCTAGCTGCGATTTTTTTCATAAAAGTTTATGTCATCTATAGATCATGACTCTAGAACATATGTCCAAATATGCCCACTTTCTGAGAGGAAAAGCAAGGAAGGTCAAGATTTCATGGCCTCCATACAATCTGAAAAGGTATTTGAAGAGCATGAGGCACTATGCAATAGTACAAGGAACAGACTCTCCAATACAGGGTTTTATATATTTTAAGAATAAGACCAAATGGCCCCAACACTAAGGCCATTCGCTGTTTTAACATTATTTGAAGTGAGATCATAGTATGTGTTTTACCACCTAAGTGAGGAGAAAGACGCTGAGTCATAGGATGTGAACTTCATGGGTTGTGACAGCAACAGCCCTGTGGCAGCCACACCTGGAGATGAAACCATGAGCAGAATGCACTGCAGAAGAGGCCAACCTTATGCACCCAACTTCAATGCCAAGAGACCAGGCCTCTGGGAGCCTGCATGACTGAGCCTCTAACTTCTTCTGAGCCACAGTTCTCTCCAGGTCAGTAAAGGGCTTAGAGATGGAAAGTAAAAGACAGCCTTGGCCATCCTACCAATCTATGAGTCAGGAGGCCAAGAAAAAATGAATGAAGCCTTTTGCTCACCTTAAATCATAGCACATGATCAACTAATAATGAGACCCCACAGTGGTCAGATTCTAAATCTAAATACATTAGGAATGAATTATCCAGCGGAGTAGGTTAGGAATTGAACATGAATGAAAGTGTTTATTCTAGCACTTTTCTCCTCTCTTGTACAGAATCGATTGGAATATAGTAATAGGGAAGAGATAATAAGGTTTACCCCTAAAATGTTGGAAATTAGGCAAATACAGGAGACATACTGCCCATAATCTCTTGAAGCATCCAACATTTTTGAGAGTGGTAATTCTGAGATCGATTACAGAGGGAAGAGCCAGTGTGAATTGGATCAAGATGGTCATAGTGAGCAGAGAAAGAAGTAGATGAATTCTAAATATTTGGGGGGTAGATGACTTTATGATTGATTTGCTAAGATCCTGTGTTGGAAAACAGAGATTGAGGAGCAAATGATCACCTATAGTTTCCAGGATGAGTAGCTAAGTAGATAGTGGGGTCCTTTGCTCAGATAGGAAGCAATGGAAGATCAGAAGGCTGTAGATAATCATCTGTAGTTTGATTAAAGATGTGCCTATAGCTATTTCTACTTATATGTCCCAATGACATTTCAAGTTCAATGTATCTTTAACTTCTGTTATGGACTGAATGTCTGTGTCCCCTCAAAGTTCATATATTGAAGCCCTAACTCCAATGTGATGGTAGTACGAGATGGGGACTGTGGGAGGTGATTAGGTTCAGATGAGGTCATGAAAGTGGGGCATCTATGATGGGATTTGTGCCCTTATAAGAAGAGGAAGAAACACCAGAACTACCTCTCTCTGCCACTTGAAGATACAGCAAGAAGACGATGATCTTTAAGTCAGGAAGAGGGCTCTCACCAGAATCCAACCATGCTGGCACCCTGATCTCAGACTTCCCAGCCTTCAGAACTGCGAGAAATAAATGTTTGTTGGGGTTTTTTTGTTTTTTCTTTTTTTTTTTTGAAGTAAATTAATTAGCAAGTGTTTATTGATCATCAAATATGTGTAAGATATTATGTGAGGTATTTCCAGAGATTAAAATAAGTACAATTCATGGTGCAGTTATGTTGAAAACTTTTGGAATGTGGTGGAGAAACGAGCAACAAACAAATACTTGAAAGATGATTTCTGCTTCCAAGGGGCTCAGCCTTTACACATCTAGGTTTCCCATTAGACTATGAGTTCTTTTGTGACTGAGAACATACCTTACCTAACTTGCATATCCAGAGCTTAGAAACAAATATAAGATATGTGAGAAACTTAATTAGTGATGTTTTAAATAATTTTTGATATTTATAAGTATTCATATTAATTCATATTTGTTTTGTGAGGGGTTAAAATACAATAGTTGCCAGTAGATATTTTCTTTTAGATCATGGTTTATGGTCAAAAAAGCATAGTCTTAGAGGCAGATTCAAGTTCATGTCCTCACTACATATTGCTTTCTCATTTTTATTTTCCTCCTTTTTCATCTCCGATTCCATGGTCCATGGCATATAACAACTTGCCTGCAAAGAACCTCAACTTCCTAAACCCTTGCATCGGTCCATGGTATTGCCTGGTAAAACGCCACCCTAGATAAACCTAAGCACCTCCCTCCTACATGCCTGCACCCCTGAATTATACTGGAGAGAAATCACCCAATCAGTCTTAGTTTTTTTAACTCTGAATTAATAATTAAAAACTTCAAATGTACACCCAAGATTTTCAGGAATTCTACTGTTTATCAAGTAAACTTGATGTCCCACTCACAATGTTTTATAACATCTCCTCAATCTGAGAGAAACAATCAGGTGTATTTAGTGCCATCAAATATATAATGAAGCAGTACAAAAAAAGTGCAATTCTGAATAACTCAACCACCTCTCCTCACAAATGATCTTCAGGAGGATATGGTAGGAGAAAAATTCTTCAACTGGAAAATTTTGTCAGCTTCTGCACCCACATCCCCTTCAAAATTCCAGGCCTGTCCATACTTGCAGGCCTCTTGGATGAAATCTCACTACAAATCAATTGGATGAGGGAATTTAATTTCGCTGTTAAAATGGCCAGCCTCAAAGCATGGCCTTACCTTGTAGCTGATGTGGTCTACCAACTTTGTTTCCTGTCTTGATTTACCTACATCATCCTTGAGGATTTCAAAAGGCTTGCATCATCCATTCCTAAAACTGTTTATTGAGTGCCAACTTGGTGCCAGGTACTGTTATAGAAGATGGAGGAACAAAGTGAACAAAAATATAAAGTTCCCACACTTGTGAAGATTATATTCTAGTGGGGAGAGCTACACTTATATACAAGCAAGTATATGAATAGACCATAGATTGATAAGTGCTAGAAAGAAAAACAAAGAAAATATGGGAAATAAAGAGGGCCATGTAGTTGGAACTCTTTTCTATAAGGCTGGTAAGGAAGATCTCATTAATAAAACATTTAAGCAGCGTCCTAAAGAAAGCGATAGTGCAAGCCATGTGACTTAAAAGGGAAAGTCAGAGGAGGGGGGCAGAAATAGTAACACATGGTGTTCATGAATCCAAGACTACCAAGACTTTTACTCCATTGATACTACAGCATTATTTTGTGGTTCCCTCATTCCCATAATGCCCTAATTACTCTCCTTACATGTGGTTAAATATGATAGAGAATCCATTGGATGTTAACAAAACCCCCTTGCCTCTATCACTTTGACATAGCCCTTTGGTTAAACCATAACTCTAGTTAAATTTGGTTCCCCACATACTGTCTGTCTGCTCTCTCGTAGCTGAACGTGGCTGGAAAAAAGCACAAAGCCATGAAAACTAGTCTCTATAAACCCCAACACTAACTTCGGAGAGGTCCATAATGGTGACACAAAGTCATTCTATATTTCTGAAATCCATCTATCCCTCCACTTCCTTTTCTTTTCAAATGTACAACACCAAAACCCATTCTCTCTATGAGATGGTGTTATTTCTTATTTCGCTGAGAACACTGAGCCATCAGAAGAAAACCTCTACAAGATATCACCACCACTTACAGTTTCAGCATCTATACACATATATTTTGCTTTTTTTCTTCTAACTATGGATATACTGCATGTTCTACTACCTAAGGCTAAGCTGTCTACTTGAGTATTAGATCCCAACCTCTTCCCATATATACTTAGGGATGTTCTTCTAGAAATTCTTCCTTTTTTCCTACCATAGTTTTTCATAGTGATTAGTCCCCCCAAAATATTAAATTATTTCTCTTATCTTAGAAATACTGCATTGCGTCTCATTCCTCCTCTAGCTACTGTTCAATTTTTCTTTTAGAATAAAATGTGTACAAATAATCCATTTTTTGTGTCATGCCTGATTTTAATCCCTCTATTTTCTACCTCCCACTGTAACTGTTTTTATCAACAACGTCTCTGGCATCACTAAGTCCCATGATCTTTCTCAGCCTTCTCCTCTCTTGACATACAGCAGCATCACACAGCACTTCTCTCTCTCAGAACTTTCTGCTCCAGGTTACCAGGACTTTACACTAACCTGGTTCTTCTCTTTTGTGCCCCAGTGTTTTCTGATGGTTCTTCTTCCTTCCCCTGATCTCTATTGGGAGTATCCCAGTGTTTAATTCTTGAATCTTTTCTATTTTTTACCTAAACTCATGACTGAACACCTCAATCAATTTCATGGCTTTGAAAATCATAATAATCTGTCATTTATTAATATATATGTCCTCCCTGAACCCTAGACTCATATATTCGACCCTTAGTCATCCTTAATTTGAATATCCAACAACCATCTTAAGCTCTACATATAGCAAACTAACTCTGAATATTACTTCCCACCAACAACAAAAGCACAAATGTTCTCATAATGTCAGTCATCTCAATAAAGGGCAACAGAGTTTCTCCAAGTATTAAAGCCAAAAGTACCTTGGAGACTTCTTTAACTACTTTTACTTACACGCTACTGCAAACCTCCAGCAAATCCTGCTGGCTCTGCTTTTGACGTATAGCCAGAATCCAACTATGTCTCCCTTCTCACTCTACTACTGCTCTGTACCAGGCCACCATTACCTTCTATAGAAGTTCTTGCAGTAACCTGCTGCCTGGTCTCCTTCTGCTGGCAGCTACAAAGCTACTAAACTTGTGGCAATTTGTTATATCAGCAAGAGAAAACTAATACACCTTTGTAAAAGTTCAACCCCGTTCCCAACATTCCTTAACCATTTCCTCCTTTTTATCTTCTCCATAGCATTAACTACTTGCTAATATACATTGGATTTTGCTCACTTATCCTGTTATTGCTGTGTCCTCAGTGGAATGCAAGTTCCACGAGGGCAGTATGAACAGGTATTTGGCCTTTTTTGTTCATTGTTTTATCCCCAGCTCCTAAAAGAATGCCTGGAATATGAGAGCTACTAGAAAAAGCTTGAATCAGTACATAAGTTTTATATATATGGGCATACATGTATATAAATTATGTATTCATTCAATGAATTTTGTATATTTATGCATGTATACATATATATGCATATGTATATACATACACATAATTAATTATATTGAATTTAGATTTTCTCCATTGCTTTATTCTGTGCTGTTAAATGGCCTTCCTTTTCTATTAACTAGCCTAGTTATTGAATAATAACTACTTCTAACCTCAAATAAATAATCTTACAGCTGAGTCATCCCTTTCCCACTCCCAATTCACTTGATCCTTGTCACCTGTAATATCAGACAACATTCTGAAGCAAAAACTGGCCTCTAAGTCACCTATGAACCTGGATAGTATTATTAAAAACCAAGGCATTTAGTTACTGTTGATATGTACTTGTGAAACATTGCTAAGCAGTAAACCCAATGCTTATAACGGATTACATGGTGAAACATTTTCATCTTAATTTTAACTGATAAATAACAACAAAACATTCATTTCTAATTACCAATAAGTGATAAACATAAACTTATACATAAATAAATGATTAATCTTGTTAAGTAGTGACTAAATATGCTGCAGAGGAAAGGCCATATACAGATGTCTTCTTTACTACCTTTTCACTCTAACCATCCATCTTCCTTCTTGCCTAGACTTTTTTTTCTTTGCTTTTGATCACTTTTCATACCTCAGTTTGTATTACAATAGTGTGTTCAGTCTCCTATATTATACTTCTTTAAAGCACTAGCTTCTAAGAAAAATAAAATTGAATTTACCTTTGAAATCATTTTTCATATGTATAATATCTATTTTATTCACATTATGCTAGATAGTAGGCCGTATCTTTGAGTGGCTGATTGCCCTGTTCATGCTATTCCAAGTAATCTGAAGACAAATGCACTAAGCAAACTGAGTTAAACTTTATCTCCTGAAATTTGATGTTCATTTAATGACTTAGAGAAAAAAAAAACAGATTGAATAAAAAGGCACTTTTTTCCATTTAAAAATCCTTATATACTCTGATTGTGATTACATGCAGGTTATTTTTCAAAATGTCAAATACTGCTTTATCAGAATAAGAATGACATAAGATGCACTCTGACTTCTGTGACTTTGAGTCTCAAAATAAGTCACTAAAGTAAATTAAAAAGAGAGATTTGAAGCAGGTTAGGCCTCTTCTCGAATTCTTCCTTGTAGAGTGTCATGATATATTGAACTATCAAGAGCATAAAATACACTCACAACAATTAATATTTCCACTATAATTCAGTTTAGTCCATCCTTAATGCTGAAGGTGAATAATTACAGCATTCAGAACTCATGCTGATTATTATGGTCATTTCTGTTCATAATAACATCTGTAACCTTTCAGTAACATTTGTCTCATACAAATAATGTCTCATATAGAAATGAACAAAACTAGGGAAAAATATGTTAAAGCAAATTGAAATTTTTATTTCCCATAAGTCAAAGAGTTAGAAAGTAAATGACCAAAATTTTAAAATAACATTTGCTCTAATTTTGTACATCATTTTAATTAGTTCTCAAATAGAATCCTAACTATATAACATAACCAATTCATTTACAGTGGTTTTCTAAATATACTTGTGATGATAATTTGTCAATATCAGTTAGCAGAGGCCACTTTCCATTTAATAGTTTATCTGTCTGACCCATGAGATAGCTCAGAAGCTGGGCTTTGGATGTTAATAACCATTTTGCAAACCATTGACTAAATGCTTTCTGTTTTGTTTTCTAATCCACATAATAGCAAAGTCATCATAGGGAGTTTAACAATCAATGTCACCGTTGATCAACCTATAGTGCCACATCATTATTACTCAAAGTCCATAGTTTACATTAGGGTTCACTCTTGGTGTTGTGTATTCTATGGATTTGGACAAATGTATCCACCATTATAGTGTCATACAGAGTGTTTTCACTGCCCTAAAAATCCATTATGCTCTACCTATTTATTCCTCCCTTCTCCACCAATCCCTGGCAATAGCTGATCTTTTCACTGTTTTCCATAGTTTTGCCTTTTCCAGAAGGTCATATGCTTGTAACCGTACACTACATAGCCTTTCAGATTGGCATCTTTCATTTCATAATATGCATTTAAAGTTCCTCCATGTCTTTTCATGGCTTGATAGCTCACTTCCCTTTAGCACTGAATAATATTCCATTGCCTGGATGTATCACAGTTTATTAATCCATTCATCTACTGAAGGACATCTTGGTTGCTTCCAAGTTTTGGCAATTATAAATAAAGCTTTTATAAACATCTGAGTGCAGGTTTCTGTATGGACAATAATTTTCAACTCCTTTGGGTGAATAACAAGGAGTGTGAGTGCTGGATCATATTCTAAGACTATGTTTGGTTTTGTAAGAAACTGTCTTCCAAAGCAGCTATACCATTTTTAATTCCCCCAGCTATGAATGAGAGTTCCTATTGCTCCCCATTCTTCCCAGCATTTGGTGTTGTCACTATTCCAGATCTGGGCCATGCTAGTAGATGTATAGTGGTGTCTAGTTATTTGAATTTGCATGTCCCTGATGACATATAATGTGGAACATCTTTTCACATGCTTATTTGCCATCTATATATCTTCTTTGGTGAGGTGTTTGTTAAGCTCTTTGTCCTATTTTTAAATCAACTTTATTTTCTTATTGTTGAATTTTAAGAGTTCTTTGCATATTTTGGATAAGAGGCCTTGTTAGATGTGTCTTTTGGAAATATTTTCTCCCAGTCTGTGGCTTATCTTCTCATTCCCTTGGCACTGTACTTCACAGAACAAGTTTTTAATTTTAATGAAGTCCAGTTTATTCATTATTTCTTTCATGGATTGTGACTTTGGTGTTGTATATAAAAATGTCATTGCCATACCCAAGGTCATCTAGATTTTCTGCTAAATTATCTTCCAGGAGTTGTATAGTTTTTCATGTTACATTTAGGTCTATGATCTATTTTGAGTTAATTTTTGTGAGAGGTGTAAAGTCTGTGTCTACACTGTTGTTTTTTTCCATTAGGAACAACACTCAGATGTTCCAGCACTATTTCATAAAAAGACTATCTTTGTTCCATTGCCTTGCCTTTGCTCCTCTGTCAAAGATTAGTTGATTATACTTATGTGGGTCTGTTTCTGGGCTCAATGTTCTATTCCATTGACCTATCTGCTTATTCTTTCACTAATACCACATTATCTTTATTACTGTAACTTTATGTTAAGTCTTGAAGTTAGGTATTTTCATTCATCCAACTTTGTTCCTTCTTCTCAATACTGTGTGGGCTACTTTGGGTCTTTTGCCTCTCCATATGAACTTTAAAATCGGTTTGTCAATATCCATAAAATAACTTGTTGGGATTTTGATTGGGACTGAATCTATAGATCAAGATGGGAAGAACTAGCATCTTGACAATATTGAGTCCTCCTATCCATGAACACGGAATACATTTCCTTTTTGTTAGTAGTTCTTTTATTTCATACATCTGAATTTTGTTGTTTTCCACATATAGATCTTGTACATATTTTGTTTGATTCATATTTAAATGTTTTATTTTGGGAGGTGCTAATGTAAAAGATATTGTGGGTTTTTTCCAGCTTATTGAGATATACTTGACATACAGTATTGTGTATGTTTAGGGTACACAGTGTGTTGATTTGACACATTTATATATTGCAAAATGATTACCACCATAGCATTAGCTAACACTTCCTTCACATCACAAAACTACCATTTCTATTTTGTGATGACAACATTTAAGATCTACTTTCTTAGCAACATTCAAGTATATAATACAGCAGTATTAACTATAATCACAATGCTGTGCAGGAGAACTCCAGAACTTATTCATCTTCTAACTGGATTTTTGTACACTTGACCAACATCTCCCTTTCCCCCTGCCCCCAGCCCCTGGTATTCACCACTCTATTCTCTGTTTCTATGACTTTACCTTTTTCGGGTTCCACTTATAAATAACACCACATGGCATTTGTTTTTCCCAGTCTGACTTATTTCACTTAGCATAATGCCCTCAAGGTCCATCTGTGTTGCTGCAAGTGGCAGGGTTTCCTTCTGTCCAGTAGTTGAATAATATACCATTGTGTATATGTGTATATCTATCTATCTATCTATCACAACTTCTTTATCCATTTATCTGCTGATGGATACTTAGGTTGTTTCCATACTTTGGCTATTGTAAATAATGTTTCATTTAACAGGGGAGTGCAGATATCTCTCTGATATCATGTTCTCAGTTCCATCAGATATATTCCCAGAAGTAGGACTGCTGGATCATATAGTAGTGCTATTTTTAATTTTTTGAGGAATCTTCATACTGTTTTTCATAGTGGTTACACTAATTTACATTCCTACAAACAGTGCACAAGTGTTCCCCTTTCTCCACATCCTTACCAGCATTTGTTATTTCTTGTCTTTTTGATGATATCCATTCTAACAGATGCGAGGTGCTATCTCATGGTGGTTTTGATTTGCATTTCCCTGATGACTAGTGATGTTGAGCATCTTTCCATGCATCTATTGGAATGGTATTGTATTTTTTATTTCAAATCCTATTTGTTCATTCCTGGTATATAGGAAAGTCCTTGACTTTTGTAATATTAACACTTGTGTCTTGAAAACTTGCTATAATTTCTTATTCATTTCAGGAGGGTTTTTTTAAAATTAATTCTTTCATGTTTTCTACATGGGTGATCATGTCATCTGTGAACAAAGTGTTCTATCTTCCCTATCTATATGCCTTTTATATCCTTTTCTTGTCCTTTTATATTTGCTAGTATCTCCAGTACAAAGCTAAAAAGGAAGCATCTTTGCTTTGTTGCTGATCTTAATGGGAAAGCTCAAAGTTTCTCACCATTAAGTATGATGTTAGTTATAGTTTTTTATACATATTCTTGATCAAGCTGAGAAAGCTCCCCTCTGTTTCTAGTTTACTAAGAATTTTTGTCATAAATGGGTGTTTGATTTTGCCAAATAATTTATCTATATATATTGAAATAATGTGATTTTTCTTTCTTAGACTGGTGATGAGGTGGATTACATTAATTGATTTTTCAAGGTTGAACCAGCCTTATATATCTGGATAAATCCTACTTGGTCATGATACATAATTCTTTTTATACACTGTTGGATTTGGTTTACTAATATTTTGTTGAGGATTTTTGCATCTATGTTCATGAAAGATATTGGTCTTTATTTTTCTTTTCCTGCAATGTCTTTGCCTGGCTTTGTTAAAAGGGTAGTATTGGCATCATCATTAGGAAGTTAGAAAGTATTCCCTCTGCTTCTATCTTCTGTAGGAGATCACAGAGAATTGGTATAATTTCTTCCTTAAATGTTTGAGAGAATTCCTCAGGGTACCCATCTGGGCCTTGTGCTTTCTGATTTGGAAAGTTATTAAATACTGATTCATTTCCTTAATACATATAGGCATAATCAGATTGTACATTTCTTCTTATGTGAGTTTTGGCAAATTGTGTCTTTCAAGGAACTGATCCTGTTTCCTATTTTTGGTAACTTTTCAGGGGTTGTGGCTACAAAGACACAGGATCAAGGAAAGAGATAGATCAATGAAAATGATAGAAGAGTCATTACACAGAAATACAGAGAATAATAAATGTCCACATGGTTTAAAATATATTTGTTTGGAAGATATACAAAATTTACAGAGAAAAATTGCCTTTATATATGTATATATTATTAAAACATTGTGATTATCAGCCCCTTTAAGTTTTTGACTGCCTAAAATTCTAGGTCACGGAGAGAGAAATGTAATTATTTTAAGTCATTTTAAGTTTGCATGTATTAACAAAATGTTCCTGCTAAAATGTCCTAATATCTACTGACTTTAACTGATTGCCAATAATTGTGTAATGGGAATAATGATAGGCAAACCTAGACCAAAAAACAAATATTATTTGGAAAAAGGATGTAGAAATATACATTAAAAGCAATAATCTGTCACTTAATACATTGGAAAAATAAAGTATCCTTCTGTAAGAGATGATGAAATTAGGGCCCAGAGATACTTCTTTCTTTGTTTTGCTCTCAAAACCAATTTGCTTGTGCTACTGAAGTGTTCTATTCACTTTCAAGATCAGGGGAAGTAAGTTTTATGGATTCATGCACTGCTTTATGTATGGCAGCAACTTGAGTAAGTGTAGTAAAGATGCGACTAGAAATCCCACACACTTGGAGATAACTTTAGTTTACAGAATTCAACTATCTATAACTCTTACAACTCTGAGCTGTAACAACTTACAACATCAGGACTAACTTTCTAGACTCAGGCACTGAGTCCTGCTTCAGGAAGAGCATTCTTATATCAATATGAAAAAACTGTTGCTAAAAAAATATTTTTTCTACCTAGAGATGCCTGTGTGTTCTTGCTCCTTTTTTAACATTCTGGATTTTCTTCCTGTTTCTTAGGATTCATCTACATCTCAGTTAAATCACTTATAGTTAAGGGTTCTTTTAGAAATGTATAAGGCATATGATTTTTGATGATGCAGACATTGTATACAGTTTCTAAAATTCATTGTCTGAATCTTACTTAGTATTTTAATTCAGATCAAACTTTTAAAACATCCTGGTATTTATATTAGATAATACGTAAGAATGAAGAGTCTGAAGATTTTGAAATAGAATACATATTTACATTGTTCATCCTATAGATGAATGTGTCCTGTCTGGTTTGGGGGCAAAACAAGACATAATCCTCTACTGAGTATGAATGGCATTCTACTCTCATAGCAAACTCATACTTGTAGTGGTAGCAGTCAAGGAAAGATTCCCAAGGAAAGATATGATGTTTTTACATCATATTAAAATCTGTATAATCTTCAGGATTAATTATAGGGCTATGATATGCAAAACAATATATTTTTGAATGGGAATGCAGACAGAAGTTTTATCTCATCTATAAACCACTTTCTTTTCTTTGAAATTTACTTTCTTTCTGTAGCCAACTTAATTTTTCAACAACCAAAGGTCAGTAGCAAAAATGAAAACTGGGACAATTGATTACACAGGGCTCTACAGAACTTTTTCTTCAAGTAAGGTCCAGCACAATGAGAGAAATGAGACATCTGTTGTTCTGTCAAATAGCTATTCAGAAGAAGAATACTGAGCAGTATCGATCAAGTCTGGTGGCCTCAAAATCATAGGTAGATACACCTGTACTACTTACAGGTGTATCATTTCCCATCTCAGCAATCTATTTTACACAGCTGACTCTTTGTCCCATTATTCACAAAGAGTTTTTCAGAACCTTGAGCCTCTCCTTGTGTTTCAAGTGGAGTCCACTTAATTTAGACTTTCCTAAATTCCCACAAAAACGTATATAGTCTTATGTTCATGACAACTTAAACATATAAACAATCACACACATCACAAAATACTTCAGAAATAAAGATTATTAGCTTTCCTAACATTCCTTTGGCCAGTATCTAGAAGATATTTCTCATATTGTGGAAAATGGAAATAATATTAGTGGACAACACATATTTTGCAGGAAAGGAGAACAAATCTGTGAACCTCTAAGAAAATAGAGTTAGAATTAATCTATTAATTAATCTATTGCAAAGGAGGACAGTATATACAATGTAGAAAAGACAGTCTCTTCGATAAATGGTGCTGGGAAAACTGCACAGCTACATGTAAAAGAATGAAATTAGAACATTTTCTCACACTATATACAAAACTAAACTCAAAATGGATTAAAGATCTAAATGTGACACCAGAAACCATAAAAATTCTAGAAGAAAATATAGGCAGATCATTCACTGACATGAATCATAGCAATATTTTTTCAATCTCCTAAAGTCAAGGAAACAAAAGCAAAAATAAACAAATGGGACCTAATTAAACTTAAAATCTTTTGCACAACAAAGAGAACCATCAACTAAACAAAAAGACAACCTACTGAATGGAAGAAAATATTTACAAGTTATATGACTGATAAGGGGTTAATATCCAACCTTAATAAATAGCTCATACAACTCAATATCCCCCCACCAAAAAAAGCAAACAAACAGACTTTTTAAAAATGGGCAGAAGACCTGAATAGACAGTTTTTCCACAAAAGACATACAGCTGGCCGTCAGGGACATGAACAATGCTCAACATCACTAAATCAGCAGAGAAATGCAAATCGAAACCATAACGAATTACCACCTCACAGCTTTAAGAATGGCCATCATCAAAAAGATCACAAATAAATGTTGGTATGGATATGGAAAAAAAGGGTACCCTAGTATGCTGTTGGTGGGAATGTAAATCGGCGCAGCCATTTTGGAAAACAGTATGGAAGTTCCTCAAAAAACTAAATATAGAACTATGATATGATCCAGCAATTCCACTCCTTGGTATATATCTGGAAAAAAACAAAAACACTAATTTGAAAAGATACATGTACCCCAATATTCATAGCAGAATTCTTTACCATAGCTAAGACATGGGAAGCAACCTAAATGTCTATCAACAGATGAATGGATAAAGAAGATGTGGTATATACATAATGGAATATACATAATGGAATATTAGCCATAAAAAAAGGATGAAATTTTGCTATTTGCAACAACATGGATGGATCTGAAGGGTATTGTGCTTAGTGAAATAGGCAGATAGAGAAAGACAAATACTGTATATTATCACTTATATGTGGAATCTTAAAACTAAAACAAATGAATGAATATAACAAAAGAGAAACAGATTCACAGATATAGAGAACAAATTAGTGTTTACCAACTGGAAGAGAGGAGGGGAAGGTGCATGATAGGAGTCACAGATTGAGAGGTACAAACTACTATACATAAAATAAGCCAGAAGTATATATTGTACAGCACAGGGAATATACTAATATTTTATCATAACTGTAAATGTGCATAATCTATAAAATATTGAATCACTATGTTGTACATATATAATATTATATATAATTAAATATAATATTGTAAATCAACTATACTTCAATAAAAATTTTAAATAAATTTTAAAAACTGGAAGCATGCTTTACAAATCAAAAAATGTCATAGTGTTCTAATAATTAAAAATATGTTACCAGTGTAACAATTGATGGAACAATCATTTTAATAGTAAAATTAAAACAAAAATGTTGCAAACCAGGGTAACTTGATATAATGTTTCTAGTTAGTCACAGAATGCCAAAACCTTTTAAAATATTATGTATCCTAAGAAAATTATCAAAAGTGTGAATAAGGATTCATGTACAACACTGTTAACAGACCATAAAAAGGGTGGGAGTTGCCTCTAAATGTCTGTATATAAATACAAGAAGAGTTTTCAAAGTTTAAAAAGTAAATTAAACGAATTTTACATCTATTTTACCTCTCTTTTTCAGTAATCCCTGACCCACTCTATTTCTTGTCCTCATGCCACATGCTAAATCTAATGATGGACCAGGCACTAGATCTGCCCAGGCTCTTCCCCAGACTATCTCGTCTAGGCTTTCTCCCTCCTCCTAGTTAAATGTAGTCTATTTATTCTTGACCATTTATTTGAATGAATCCTAATCCTTTAACCACTATGACCTTCTGGACCAGTTCTTTAATCTCGATGAAACAATCTATGCGAAATCAAGCTTTCAACTCTTCAAGACCCTCTGTGACCTGCTAGTCTCAGAAATGTCTCCTGTAATCACTTGTTTCAAATAAGGTTTAAAAGACCAAGATAGAGACCGCAGAGACTTCAGGTATGGATTTATACATTGCTTCCTTTTCTGCAACTTTTCTCCCAATGACTGCTAATTAGGAGCTTGGGATTAATATGTACACATTATTATATATAAAATAGATAAACAACAAGGACCTACTGAATAGCACAGGGAACTATATTCAATATATTGTAATAACCTATAACAGAACAGAATCTGAAAAAGAAAAAATATATATATATACACACACATGTGTATGTGTATAACTGATTCACCTTGCTGTATACCTGGAACTAACACAACACTGTAAATCAACTATACTTCAACAACAAAAAGAAAATGGCTCTTACCAAGCTAAGGAGAAAAATACAGAAAATAAGAGAAGATTTTTTGTTTATACTGATATAGTGTTACAATATTTAGAATTATTATTAAATAAAGTAGAACAATCCTGCTAAAAATTTGGTATCTGAATCAAACAAACTGGAGGTTCTGATACAGGCAATTTGGGGGTAAGTAGTGGTGAATCTTTATTTTTAACAAGCTGCTCAAGATATTTTGAGGCTCTCTACAGTATAGGAACCAGTGGTATGGAGCTTGGAGAGAAAATTAGTAAATCCTGAAGGAGTTACGGGAGGTAAGAACATCTCATAAGAATGAGGCCTGATTGCTGCGTTAGGACAACTGTATTTTAATTCGGAACTGAGAAAGAATTGAGACGACACAGTGAAAGGAATGATAAAATATCTGACTCTAGAGTATCTACAAAATCTCTAAGTAGAATCTGCAGATAAAATAATGATTTCTACGTTTTTTCCCTCAAGGATCCTGATTTTTAATTCCTCAAAAGTAGTTTCAGCTGTGCTTGACTGCTCTACTAATTGAATAAAGTTATTAAGTATCCTATTTTTTCTACTCGGAATATTAATCAGATATTATGCCAGGTTGGTCAATCTGGGGAGATCGACAGAGAATAAGTGCAACCACTCTAAATGAATATGATTCCAACTGGAAGCAAATCTAGTAGAAGCTTATTTATCTGGTGCCATCAAGATGTGTAACTGACAGGTTAAAGGGAAAATTTTATTAAATGTGAAGTCATTAAAAGTTTTTTATATAATATATATATATATACACTATATATACTATTATATATATACTACATATGTATATATAATGTTTTACATATATATGTGTACATACATAAGCATACACACTCTAAATATTTTACTTTAACCATAAGAATGTCAATTTGACCTTATATGACATTTTGCATAAAGTGGCAAGTTCTTCCCTTTTGAGTTCTATGTTGTTTTTTTTTTTAAATACACCATGGAAATCATAATCTACAGTCTTCAGTGTTGGTTCAGAAGAAAGACTTTTACAGAGCTACTTTCAGTGTAAAATCTTCTAGATTTTTATATGTCCTCCAAAATTTTACAGTTATTTTGCATAAATCCAATTTTGAAATATTTTTTCAGCGATTAGCATTTCTTTTCACAGTCATATTTCAATGGCTTTCCATAACATCTTATTAAGTTGCAAAATTATACTTAAAAGTACCCTTAGAAGGAACACGATTGAGAACAAACAAAACTAGTTCTTGGGAAGAAAATACTCATTTTGTGAAAGCAGAAGCATATAGGCGTAACAAAGAGGAATCAACTAACCTTTAGTTTTTAGAATGAACTAGACAAAAGTCAGCATGTTTCACAGAGAAAATAAAGCACATTCACAGTGAGTTAGTATGGAAAGGTCGGGTAAACGATCTCGTCCTAGAGCTTCCCTGGTGGCGCAGTGGTTGAGAGTCCGCCTGCCGATTCAGGGAACAGGGGTTCATGCCCCGGTCCGGGAAGATCCCACATGCCGTGGAACGGCTGGGCCCGTGAGCCATGGCCGCTGAGCCTGCGCGTCCGGAGCTTGTCCTCCGCAACGGGAGAGGCCACAACAGTGACAGGCCCGCGTACCGCGCAAAAAAAAAAAAAAAAAAAAGATCTCGTCCTGTAGAAGTAACAGCGAACCTCTGCTAAGGTCTTGTTGTCCTTGCACTGAGCTCCTTATATATGTTACCTTTTAATCCTCAAAGCAAACCTGTGAAATACTATTAGTATTACAAGATACTATTATAATCCCCATTTTACAGATGAATACATAGGGGTTCAGAGAGGTTAGGCAACTTACTGAAGGTAAGTGCAGAGTCAGGGAAACTGTATCATTTGTTTTCAAAATTTAACTAGTTCCCCCATCCCCAGCCCCACTCTTGTTTTTAAAGTAATATTTGTCATCATTAAAAAAAATAAGGCAATTACAGATAAACTTGAAAGAGACAATAATTATCACCTGAAATGCTACGACCTACGTTGTCAGCGTGATCACATTTTTCAGCTCAGTTTCACCACCTGAAAGGCACAGACCTTTCCAGCTTCACGTAGTAATTACAGGGAAAGGTAATGATTGGTCTATTTTCAGTTAGATGCTAACACCCAAACCTGTCAATTATAGTGCAAGGTAGAGGGTACTGTAATTGGCTTGATTTCCATAAGATGCCAACTTGTAATCACCATTGACAAAGGTTTATAAAATAAAGAAAATCACATTTAAGTCACTGAAGCAGGTAGGAGGTGGATTTTTCAGAAGTGGATAGGATGCTGATTTTACACACACACACACACACACACACACACACACACAAACACACACACACACACACGTACAGCCATCATAAAAAGAATGGTTTGTAGAAATGATTAGAAAAAGTTTCTAGGCAGAGGCAGTAGTTCAGTTGGATCCAGAGTGGTTAAAAGTTTCATAGAGGCAAGATTTTTGGAAAAAAATCCAGGTAAAGGATTTATGTTTGCTAAGTCACGGAATGGATCTGTTAAATGACTACAGGTGGAATTTGGGGAGAAGTGAGTTGTATTTGTGACGTATGGTAAAAGGAAAAAAAACTGAAATGGTAAACTGAAACAAAATCACTTTGAGTGATCTAGCACAAGTCAGTATGTTCTCCTTTCTTACTCAAAAATTTGAACTTTGAACAAAAATTTGAACTTTGGGACCATTTAAAATTTGTGAGCAAGACTGAAATGATACCTACAAAATAGTTTCTTGTTATTCAGAAATGTTATAATGCCAATAGCTGAACCTGTCAGAAAAAGAAACAAAAGAATCTATAAGTTGCTTTAGGATTGATTTATTGCCATGTTTAAAGTAGTTTTACCAGATTGAATTGTTTTTGCCTCATCAGTGTGACTGAATCAGTGGGCTGGAAAATAAAAATTTCTGAGTTCCATTTTTACTGTGTGCCAGCTAAGAATCTGAACAAGAATCTTTGCTGAACTCCTTTTATACATATACAAATTAAATTTTTTTTAAGTCTAGCTTCCTCTAATGATTAATGTTTCACTAACTGACCAAATCTACTTGTTAAACATGGAACTTCAATTCACGGAAAACTTGATAAAAGATTGCGTATCAGTTTACAACTGCATTTCAACACTGAATCATTTATTTTCATCTATTTTAAGAATTATAGGAACATGGTAGATGAAGTACCATTTCATATGTTTTAGTTTACCAAGGAATACATCAACCATGGTCTCACTGAAGCCTTATGGAACACCTCTGAGTTCATCAGGCACCTCTTTTAAATGTTTTTGATAAACTCACTCTCCTACTCTCTGAGAGATGAAAGGTCTTTTCGAAACTCCAATACTCCTAACTCAGTTGATGACTTCATTTTTACCTTATATTAAAATGAGAACTTTCACCAGATGGTAGTTTTCTTAACCTCCCACTAATCTACCTGCATTCCACACATCCTCTGTCCTATTGTCCTCTGGGTCCCATCTGCCCCTGACTTCTCAGAGAAATCACTCACTATGGAGAATTCCTTCTTGCCCTCTATCAGCCATCTATTTGTCTTTAGTGGCTACTTCTCATTACCCTTCACACCTATTTGTCCATCATTAAAAATTAAACACATAGTTTTTTCCACTCCACTGCCTCATCAAACTCACACTTACCTGAATCCTTATACCTAACTCATGCCACTCATTTCTGGAAGTCAAATAAGTAAGAGGTGAAAGATTCCAAGCACAATAGGAGTATGGACCCAAGCACTAAAATCTTGGCATGAGTACACACACTGGATGATGGAATATTATTACATTATTTTTCACATCTTCAATTATGAAATGCAGAACGAATCTATATGAAGAGTTTTCAGGATTTTCACCCCAATCTCTCTTCTATTTATGAATAATATCCCTTAATATTATACAAACCATCACCCTTCACAAATACAGAAATATACATATATATATGTAATTAAAGAAAAGATAGAAAGAGAAACTGATTTTGTAGGAAAAAAGATAGTACCCTGGATCCCCAATCCCTGAATATCATGTCTACCACCTGCTCACTCCCATTTAAGAAAAATACTTAAAATAATAATACCATACTATAAAAATCTGTCATATTAATAAAACAGAAAAATGCTATTATTAACTATATTCTTATTACAGAAAGCATTGTAGATAAACTACTCATACAACTATAATATTATAAAGCAAACATTGTATTGAAATATTAGATATAATGCTGTTCTAGATATACACTAAATATAACTGCATTTTAATATTGCAGCATTTATTAAGAATTATAGAAACATAGTAAAAGACATACTGCTTTAATATATCATTTAAAACTTTAACAGTATTTCATTTTAAATGATGGAATCATTACTTATGAGCATAATAATCAGAATTATCTCCAGGAATGTCTTTTAGATAAGTTGTAACGATGCTTTTTAAAAAATTTACTGAATACAGAATAACTTTGTTCTCAGACTTTCAATAATTCATTAGTGATGTAATTTTTCAAGTTTGTTTACTCATAATAAATTCAAGTACATATGCAAGAAAATGCATTTATATGAAATCGCATGATAGAAGAAAATTAGGAATGTGACAAATGTTTGAAATTGCAAGTCTAACCTAGTACATCACAAAATCACTACAATTTTAAAACACAGATCATAGTCTTATGGTATAGGAGATAATAGTAGACATAGTGGGAATTTTTTTCCTGTATTGTATAGTTTTTGATACTTAAAATTTTTGTGATCCCTTTATCTCCAAGATTATTTTTCTTTGTTGATACATAGCATCAAAACAATGGGATTTGCTTGCCATCAAATTGGAACATTTAATTTGTTTTCAGTGCATTTAATGAGTTCACTTATGCTAACATATTTTCATCGATTTTATTGAGGTATAATTTCTATACAATAAATGAATTCTTTTAACTGACAGTTCAATGAATTTTAACGACTGGTCCACCCATGAAATCAATGCCTCAGTCAAGTTACAGAATATTTTCTTCAGATCCCAAAGGTTTTCCTTCCTCCTTACAGTCCGTCTGTGCTGCTACAATCACTTAGCAGCTTTCGTCTGTGCTGCTACAATCACTTAGCAGCTTTCTTTCACTACCAATTAATTTGCATATTTTAGAATTGTGTATAAAGGAAATTACATAGTAAGTATTCTTTATGTCTGGTTTAATTATTTTGAGATGGACTGTTTTGTGATTCAATATTTTATTTTACATTTTATCAAAAATATCCCATTGTTATGAATCTACAAAAAAAAATTTACCCATTCTTCTGTTGATAGACATTGACTTACTACCAAATTTTTGCTATTACCAATAAAGACACCATGGATAATCTTGCAGAAGTTTTTCTGTGGACATGAACTTTCATTTTTGTTCAGTAAATACCTATAAGTGAAATCACTGCTTCAAAGCACAGGTATATGGTAGGTATATGATTAACTGTGTAAAAATATGTCAAACTCTTTCCCAAGTGGCAGTACCCTTTTATTCAATCACCAGCAACATATCTTCACAACATATCTTCAGCAACATTTAATGTTGTCAATATTTCTAATTTTAGTTCTAGTGGTTTAAGAGAATATACAGTTATAACTTAATTTATGTTTCCCTGATAACTACTAATGTAGCATTCTTTTCCATGTGCTTTTGCCATTTGTGTATCCTCCTTTGTCATAAGTCCCATCCAAAGTCTAAATGGTTGCTCATTTTACACTGGATTACGTGTTAAACTTGCCTCCTCTGAGGAGCAGATACCAAGATGGGATTAGATGCCCAAGAGGTATATTACAGAAACACACTTGTGAAAGATAAAGGAGAGCCGCAAAAGGGAGGGAGACCTGGAGACCACTCTGCTCGTCTGACACTTGTGAAGGAAAGAGGAAGGAAGGAGAATTAATTGGGTAGGAGGAGTCTCAGCTGCATCACACTTTTAAAAAGGCTTAAGGGAGGCCATGGGGAGTCTTCAAAGCAAAGCAACCCATTAAGGAGCCCCCCATCTTACAGGAATGGGCCCGTGTTAGCACCATTGCCATGCTCCATCACTGCTGGGCACAGCCTGTGGGAAGCAATGCCTCAGCTGCAAATGTCAGTATGGTACCAGAAGGACAGCAGCTGTAGCCATTTACTCTTTTACTCTTCAAAGGTTGATGACAACAGAATGAACTGTGTTTCTTATACAATATAGCATTCATAATATAAAAATATTGCTAAGGTCATTCAAACAGGATAAACGATGAACAATTCAACTGTATTTAATATAAAATCCCAATTTCCCAAAATTCCTGGGAAGATACCCTCTAAAGAACCGATGAGAACTGCTTGGACCTCTCTGCTGTTACATATGGACTTTTAAGTATAGCATTATTTTTCTCTACTGTTACAAATCCATAAGGAAAAAGGGATTTTGAAGAGATTTTGTGTTATCTTTCATGCATTTGATAAGCATAGGCCCCCCATATTCTGTAATACCTTTGTGCTTGTGTCCTTATTTTTATAAACAAGAAATACTACATGCCCATCATGATAAATGCAGAAAATTAAAAACTTGAGGGCAAATAAAGCAGAGGATTATTCTATGAGCCACATGACCATTTGCTGGGATCTTAGAGTATGTAAGTGATCGTTTTTCAAGAAATTAAAAAGCAAAGCTAGACTGTGATAGGCAGCCTCTAAAATGCACCCTTTTGATCCCCACTTCCTAGTATTCCTCTCCCTTGGGTAACATTTTCCCCTTGAATGTGGGCTGACCCTTGTGACTCACATCTAATGAACAGAAAACAGCAAAAATGATGGGACTTCATTTCTTAGATTAGGCTTTTACTGGTATTAGGTGATGTCTTCTTGCTCTCTTTACTGCTCACTCAGAAAGAAGCCAGTTACCATATTTTCACCTGTCTTATGCAGAGACCCTCATGGCAAGAAATGAACTGAGGAAGGCCTTCAGCTAATAGCCGGCAAAGATCTAACATCTACCGGCAGCCATGTGAGTGAACTTGGAAACAGATCCTCTGAGATCCGCCAGGAAACAGATGAATCATCTTGAAAGTAATCCTCCACCAGTTGGGTCTTGAAATGACTATAGCCCAGGCCACCAACTTGATTTCAGCCTTGTAACAGACCCTGAGCCAGAGGCACACAACTAAGCCATCTGCAGATTCCTGACCCACAGATTATGAAATAACAAATGTTTATTTTTTTAAGTTGTGAAGTTTGGGGGTAATTTGTTACACAGCAATAGGTTACTAACATATCTTGGTTCTCATAAGAAGACAAATGACTCCCACCAGATGCATAGTTCCTGAGTGATGGTATCCTATACCTATATCCTATACCAAACTATTTCAGTACTAAAAAGACTAAAGCTTCAGCAGTTTCAGCCACTTGTTTTGGAGAACATCGTATTTAAAGCCAACTACTTTTTTTTTTGGTAAGTCTTAGCTCATTTGCTTTAACTGAGAGTTTAGCTAATGTCAACAGTTTTACAGCAATCTTAATTGTTTTCATATTCTGTCAATAATGTCTTGGTTAATTTCTTGTAAATGTGCAGAGAGGCGCTAAATATTTTTGAGGATTAGTGTGGTTTCTCATAACTGGATAAATTAAATAGACACCTGGAAGATAAGTTAGGAAATTCTGTCTTCTAACTTTATTTTCCTAATCACTTGATCAAAACTGATGATGTGTCAGGGAGAAAACAGAAAAAGAAAAGCAAATACTCATTCCCATATTGGGTGACTGGATATTCTAGTCTATAAAGAATGATTCAGACAAATAACACAAGTACACTGGGAGCTTAGACCCTTTCAAAGGTATTCTCTGCTCCCCTGAGTGTACTTGTTGTCAAGAGTGTTACTTTGTGAATCGCCAAAGTTGCAATGCCCTGCCAGCCTCTTACCACCACACCTGTATTATTTTTAGCAGTTAGGCTTTAGAAGACAAACATGCACACTTAATTCCACTTGAGACTCGATGTAGCATTGGACCTGACCTTAGGAAAGCCGGTTTTTAAAATCCTGTTCATTGTCTTCAGTTTCTACTTTGAGTCATTCTCATATCTTGTCCCCTCTCATCAGCTCTTGCAACCAGTTTCTAACTCATCATTTCTTATTCTGTGCCTACATTCTGTCTTTCCAAACCCTCCTCAATTTGTAAAATGTAGCGCAAATGTGACATGCTTTATATAACTTTATCTCCAATTACACACAAAAAGAATCACTTATTTCTCAGTACCCAGACATGTTTCTAAACTTTACTGTAGCAGTTATAACATTTTTCTTGTTTCGGAGATACTGCTATGAACTGAAAGTTTTTTGCTCCCAAAATTCACATGGTAAAACCATAATCTCTTATACAAAGGGACATGAGAGATCTTGCTTCTCCCTCTTCTCTCTCTCCACTATGTGAGGATACAATGAGAAGACAGCTGTCTGCAACCAGGAAACAAGCCACCATCAGACACCAAATCTGCCAGCACCCTGATCTTGGACTTCCCAGCCTCCAGAACTGTGAGAAATAAATGCCTTTTTTTTTTTAATTGAAGTATAGTTGATTTACAATGTTGTGTTAGCTTCAGGTGTACAGCAAAGTGATTAAGTTATGCATATATATATATATAAATATATATATACCTATATGTATTACATATATATACATATATATTCTTTTTCAGATTCTTTTCCATTATAGGTATTACAAGATATTGAGTATAGTTCCCTGTGCTATACAGAGTAGGTCCTTTTTGTTTATCTATTTTATATATAGTAGCATGTATCTGTTAATCCCAAATTTCTAATTTATCCCTCCCCCACCTTTGGTAACCATAAATTTATTTTCTATGTCTGTGAGTCTGTTTCTGTTTCATAAATAAGTTCATTTGTATCATTTTTTTAGACCACATGTAAGTGATATATGATATTTATCTTTCTCTGTGTGTAAATGTCTGTTGTTTAAGCCACCCAGTCAATGGTATTTTTGTTATAACAGCCCAAACTTACTAAGATACTTCTGTATCTGTGTATGTATGTGTGTGTGTGCATGTGTATCATTCTTTAACTTGTAAACTCTTGAGTTACTTGTAGCTTGTAAACATTTTAATGTGCAAAGGCCAGTGATAGAGTTCCCTGTGATCTCTCTTTTCAATTATATTTCTCCCTTTAATCATATTAATAATAATAATCAATCACTGGGCTTCCCTGGTGGCGCAGTGGTTGAGGGTCTGCCTGCCAATGCAGGGGACACGGGTTCGAGCCCTGGTCTGGGAAGATCCCACATGCCGCGGAGCAACTAGGCCCGTGAGCCACAACTACTGAGCCTGCGCGTCTGGAGCCTGTGCTCCGCAACAAGAGAGACCGCGACTGTGAGGCGCCCGCACACCGCGATGAAGAGTGACCCCCACTTGCCACAACTAGAGAACGCCCTCGCACAGAAACGAAGACCCAACACAGCCAAAAATAAATAAATAATTAATTAAGACCACATATTAAAAATAAATAAATAAAATCTTAAAAAAAAATCAATCACTGTATTTCCTTCTACCTTTCTTTTCATTCCTGTGGGTTTTTTCTTTTTAAACAACTTTGTGATTCTTTGTAGGAACACTTACCCTCTCAATATAGCCTTCTTTTAGCAAGAGATTGTACTTTCAGTGCACATAATTGGACACCATTTCATACACATGTTCTGTGCCATCCATGATCCTTCAGTGTCCTATGCCTGGGCCTATATATTAACCACAGATAATTCTGTATCTTTTCCTATCAGCTGCATAAATTGCCTAATTACTGTGCCCAATTCTGTGACTACTGGCCCAAGGCTATGCTGAGAAATATTGCCTTTGTCTGCTTAGCAACTCCCCACTACCAGCTGACTGTCCTTGCTTTGTAGTGATTGTGGTTCCTGGCTTCCCACAGGCACTGAACCTGCACATTTTCCCAAAATTACCTTGCCCAACAGTACGTGCCTCCTTCCACTTTTCCTGGGTTATCTTTCAGAGCAGCAATATGTCATGCACAAAGGGTTAAGTACTGTTGTATATAATTTTTTATAAAGAATAATTGATGTGACACAAAAACATGTTCTAGTTATTTTCAAAATTGGCAAATTATAAATGCCAAGTGCTTTCTAATTCAGCAATTAGGTTATAAAAATTAAATTCTGAACCTTATGTTTTACATCAATTTCATCCTCAATAGGGAATATGAAAGCTGACATTAAGACAAATAGGAAAGAGTACATGCGGCAGCACAGTGAACAGTTTATTAACAAGCACCTTGCATGATATACTCCCCTAATGTTAACTGAAACATAATTTACAAAGATGTATGAAGTCAGGGATCTTACATTCTAGGATAAGTTAACTGAGAAAAAAGACAATGGAATCATACACACACGTATAAATATATATATGTATATGTGTGCGGCTAGAGAGAGAAAATGGATAGAGAAAGATGCACATCTGTCCCTGTTCTCCAAAGTGGTTAGAAAGTGAATGTGTTAAGTTTCATAAATCTAAAGTAAAGAAAATGTGCCTAGTGAACTCTTGAGATTTGTTCTTGAACAACATCCTGGAGGTGAAACCCCTCCAAATACCATGTTCAACCTTCGAGGGCAGGGAAAGCTGACATGTACAGCATGAGGATGAACAACAAATGGAGTGTGGTGAGAGAAAGGTCACTCTCTGCTCAGATAACCATCTCCAAAGGAAATTCTTGGCTTCCTGAGTCAAATGCAGGCTCAACTGGCTTTGTTTGGGAGCTTGGAGTCCATCATGTTTCTAGGATAAAATGGGCTTAGTGTCTGTGTGAGAGGTAGGACTGGCCTGGGGATTCTCAACATTAACACTCTACAACACTCTCTGGCAATGGCCAAGCAATAGTGAAAACAAGCCATTTCTTGCCCTTCACTGGATTCAAAGAAACCTTCAGATTCCTTCAACATTTGGACTATTGATGCCACTTGAGAGCAGTAACGTATGTTTCACCCCACAAACCATTCTTGCAATAGTATCGTTTTAATAGTGCACATTTTGAATATTCCTTCTTCTCTGTATGTTGAGTACTTTAGTCACACCTCTACAGTAACACTTACCACATTATTGTAATTTTCTGTGTATATGTCTGTCTCAGGTGAGAGACTGCAAACTCTCAGGCATGGACTACATCTCACTTATTTTTCTATTCCTGACACAAAATCTCTTCCATACCTAGAGTAGGGACCCTACATTTCTGTTAAATAAATGCGTAAATAAATGGCTATAGAATATAGGCAAAAACACCTGTATAGATATTTATGTATACATTTATACACTTTACACATATTAATGTTTGTGCAACTGATAATATTCATATATTTGGTGGTATTTATTTTCAAAAAGTTTTTAAATAGGTGATAGTTTAGATATAATATGATCAATGTAAATATATATAATTGGAGGAGACAAATTATATAGTTATTAAACATTTTCATTTTGAGATCTTATAAATATGAGAGTGATAATAAATTTTTTGCACATTTGCTTAATTGCAAATGACAGCACATTCCATGCCATCAAATCACTGACAAAATGTAGAACTAGAAAGCTTCACAAATCATCTATTAAAGATAATATAAATCTGATCAATTTGAAGAGGATTGTTTTCAAGCCAAAAAAAAAGATAAACAAAGAAAGATGTTATAGGTACCAGCAGTCTTAAATTTATAGGTATATATAAATATTTTTAAAGTTTCAGAAACAGTGTTGCAAATTAGTTAGGAATTTTCAACTGAGTCATTTTTTTTCAGTGTTTAAGATACATTGTGTATGAATTATTCAAAGATAAACTTTTATAATTTGTTATTTCCTTACATTATCGAAATTCCTTACTAGTGTGAACAAATAGTACATTCTCCTTCTTTTCGTACTATATTTCTTTGCTCAAGACATAATTTCTTCTAACAATAATTTGTTCCTAGAGTAGTTATTAATGAGTTTCATTTTAATGTCATAAAGCAAACATGAAACTTTTAATTTTGCATATATGAGTCTAACTATACATATATACACACACACAACAGAAATATGCATTATGCACTTATTTCTAAACAATAAACATGGAAATCACATTAGAAGGAAAACAAAACTTATGAAACTCTCGAAAGGACAAAGTAAAATGCAGATTAAATGTATATTTAATATATTTTGAAAGAAATAAAAACTATTGCTAGATAGAATATTAAGAAAATATTTCCATTTAGGTTGTACTGTGTCAGTAAAAGGCAAATTTTTCATAATTAATTACTTTTATGGCATTCTAATTTATTAGATGATTTTAAATTATGGGAAATAAATAGTATTAATTACAGAATAATAATGTACTTTCATGTTTTTTGTGCATAGTGTACTTCAAAATCCAAATTTCTTTTTTGCTTAGAAATTTAAATATACTTCAACTCAGAGATATGACTGTTACCTAAGACAATGCCATAAACCCAAAGAATCTTTTGATTTTGTTTCAGAAATAATAATAAAAGTAATCTAAGAAAGTGAAAATTAAGGTTTTCTTCTCCCAACCTGGATAGCCCTGCATAGCGCCATTTATTCATAGCCCCATTTGGAAATCTTTTTTTTCTTTCAAGATTCAGCTCACATAGCACCTCTTTCCTGAAGCCTTCTCTAGTTCTTCCTCCATTTCCCCTGATTTTAGTGGTTCCTTCCTCTGCATGCATATACCATTTAATTAGACTTCTACTTAGCATGTTGCTTTCTTCTTTGTAATACGGTTTTATGTTTCTCTTTACCACTAGACTGCAAATTCCAAAATGTTAGGGCCAACTCTTTTCTCTGTTCTCTCACATGTATCACACTGTTACACATAATTTATACAATGAAGACCTGCTGGATTCTTATTGCTATCTTTCTTCTTCCATTCACATTGATGAGGACAATATAAATTGTGCAAATGACTTTGAGTTATACAGAAGAAAAGTAAAACAAAGCCGCTACTTGAGAAGTTTATATACCGTTTATCTTGAGTGAAACAGAGAGGAGATAGAGTTGACAATATCATTACAAAGTTCATTTTAAAACAAAAACAGTATTCTGATGCTAATTACATGTTAATTGAAAAGGCCAGCATACTGAACTCCATCCATGCTATGATTAAAACTATGTAATACTTATACGCATTTAAAAGGTTTGTAATATAAAATTGAAAGTTGGACTTCCCTGATGGTGTAGTGGTTAAGAATCCACCTGCCAAAACAGGGGACACGGGTTAGAGCCCTTGTTCGGGAAGATCCCACATGCGTGGAGCAACTAAGCCTGTGTGCCACAACTACTGAAGCCCGCATGCCTAGAGCCCATGTTCCGCATCAAGAGAAGCCATCTCAATGAGAAGCCCACGCACCACAATGAAGAGTAGCCCCGGCTCGCTGCAACTAGAGAAAGCCCACATGCAGCAACAAAGACCCAATACAGCTAAAAATAAATAAATAAATAAATTTAAAATTGAAAGCCAATGAGTCACTATAATAGTTACTGACTTTTTCTTGACTGTTCAAATGTTTATAACACAATTATGTAAAATATTTACACAGTTCATTAAATAAATTTCCAGAGGAGCCTAAGCATCTGTGAAAGCCTACCTCCACAGAGCCTTATCTCTAGACTTAACAATTTGGGAATCTAAGATTCACTTTAAAAGGTGACATAGGAACAACATGGTGATTTCCTGGCATTCTTAGGACTTCACATGTTACAGTGCCAGGACTTTTTTTTTTTTTTCCTGGTTTCAAAACTATTTGTAATGTAGCCAAATCCCACAGCTAGCATATGATGGATGGAAAACAAGTGTACCATATTCCCTACCAATAAGATCCTAAATTTGATTTTTCCTGTTTGGGTAGATACAAAGTTTCTGGCTTTTAATATAAAACATATGGTATGTGACCAAGGCTTTGTATGATCATCTCTTTATTCCATAATTGTGTTTCAAATATAATGATCTCCAACCATAATCTGACCTCTTGCAGTAAAATAATTAAACCCAATCTCTCAAGTAGTATCCCAAGATAACAATGAAATGTAAATCTCAAAAAATACATGTCTCCTATGGGCATTTAGCTATTAACATTAGAAATGTTTAAAAGAAAAAGGAAAGTAAATTTGGAATGCTAACCACAACTAAAATATGCCACATATAAAATAGGCAAAAGGGGTGGTGTGATGAATTGGGAGCTTGAGATTGACATATATACACTAATATGTATAAAATGGATAACCAAGAAGAACCTGCTGTATAAAAAAATAAATAAAATTCAGAAATTCAAAAATAAAATACGCAAAAGGCCCAGTAAGTATAACAAAGGAGATTAACACTATTCACAGATATCAAAATTAACTAAAGTTGGAAGTTCTAAGTCTTAATCTATGGTATAGATTTCTTTATTTAGGAAGGAAGAGCAGCATAAGGGATCAAAAGAAACTTAGTAAAATCAAAATCTTTGGCTGCCTCTACAGTAATGAATTAAGACTGCTGTGTTTTAGCATATGGTTATCTCCAAATGAGTTGGCATTTTATTTTTCCAAAATTGCTATCACAAAACACTGACATGTACCAAGATGCCTTTGGCAGCAGTAGTAGATATACTGCTATTTTCTTCACCACCAGAGTAAAGGTCAAATAATTTAGTGAAAATGATGTAGGGCTCTGTCGTAACTGGTTAATTCACAGGTAAAAGGGGAACAATAAAACATAAATTTATGGGGATATAGTGTCAATTAAGTTGTCATATGGCTGAGTGGGTGACATTCTTTTTTTTAAAAGTACAAAGTTTCAGAACATGCATCTATATCTGGGAAAACATGCTAGCTAAAGAAGTGATTTTTCTCACCTATAAAATGGGAATTATAAAGCTTAGCATATCAGGCTCCATAAGATTACTTCTTGTTTTTTTTGTTGTTGTTGTTGTTGTTCAAAATAGGTAATGTGGAAATCAGTATGAACTCTTTTTGAAAACACATTAATCTTGGTAACAGTGTCACAAGGTTGGCTTTAAGCAAAGCCAAACAGAGACCTTTCCATTCAAGGCAGACCATTCTATTAAAAACAGAACATTTTGGTTACTTAAGGCCTTTGAACTCAAATTCTATTACTTGAGGCTTGCTTCTCTTTCCTGGTAAACCTATATATACCTGCCTGATAGCAAAAGTTTTAACCTCCTCTTATTCCATCAGGCACCCTAATGTTCATCTCTCTCTTTTTCAGCTATGCCAGGGTTCTGATGAATTAAAGCATGAAGCATTCAGAAATTCTCTCAACCTGCAAATATTTATGACTGTTACTTTGTACCAGCCACAACAGCAAACTAAGTCAACTCATGAAGCTTAGAGTCAAGTGTGGAGACAGATTTAAATGATAATAATAAAAAAAAAGGTGATGAGTGTAATCAAATAGTAATGAAGGATGCCATATGTTAGGAGCCCCTACATGGCTGCCTTAAACTTTGATGACTTCCCTGGGCACCCACTTAGCTTTCCTTGAGCATAATCTAGTGGTCATCAACAGAGATAATACTTTCTTCAAAGTGAGTTTAGAAATATGTGAGACAACTTTTGGTTGTCACAATGATTAGAATCTCTAGTTTGTCATTTGGCTGGAAAATCCAGGAATAATATTTTCGTTCCCCACAGGCTCTTGGATCTCCTGAATATAAGCCCCATTGGTTTTCAAAGCCAGACATGTGGGGGCTTATCTCTCCAGCACAGGTCCCAAGGGTTGGGGTGCCTGATACAAGACATGAACCCCTCCTGCAGCGTCAGCCTGGGGGGCAGGCTTCAGGTTCACCACACATCTAGAGGTTACAGAGTAACCCTCAAAGAACATTGGTGGGGCTTCCCTGGTGGAGCAGTGGTTGAGAGTCCAGCTGCCGATGCAGGGGACAAGGGTTCATGCCCCGGTCCGGGAAGATCCCACGTGCCACAGAGCGGCTGGGCCCGTGAGCCATGGCCACTGAGCCTGCGCCTCCGGAGCCTGTGCTCCGCAACGGGAGAGGCCACAACAGTGAGAGGCCCACGTACTGCAAAAAAAAAAAAAAAGAACATTGGTGGGTGGGCACCATTTATGCATTCTGCCTTGACCTCACTGTACTTCCTAGAAAGGAAATGGCATACCCATCAAGAGTTCTGACTTTTACAGCTATCATCAAGGGGACACCTGCAAATTGCCTGGTCTGGAAGCAAGCAGGGGTGATGATGGTGATCCCAAAGAACTGTATATATTTTTACATTTTAAAAGCTCCTGGCTGAGGGTCTGGTTTCCAATCAGCCTGAAGCTAGGTGCTGACTGAGATCCCTCTGTTTGGAACATCACCTGACACAATCTCATTTGGGGACCTACCAACAATCGATCAGACTGCTTAGACAATCACAAAGGTTTGAGAGACAACCAAGAGCTAGGGCAAGGTTAAACAATAAGCTTCATTGCCTACACAAGGCCACAACTTCAAGACTAGGAGAGGAGGTATTTCACCTAATACAGAAAAACAAACACAAGCAAAATGAGAAAACAGAGAAATGTGTTCCAAATAAAAGAACAACAGCAACAACAAAAACAGAAAACCTTAATAAAATGAAGATAAGAAATTTAACTGATAAAGAATTCAAAGTAATGGTCATAAGATGCTCATTAAACTCAAAAGAATGGATAACCACAGTGAGATCTTCAACAAAGAGATAGAAAATATAAGAAAGTACCAAACAGAAGTCACAGATCTGAAGAATACAATAACTGAACTAAAAAATACACTAGAGGAGCTCAACAGCAGACAAGATGACGCAGCAGAGTGGATTAGTGACCTGGAAGACAGGGCAGTGGAACTCACCCAAAAAGAACAGCAAAACCAAGAAAGAATTTTAAAAAGAGAAGATACCCTGAGGGAACTTCAGGACAACACCAAGAAGGATAACATTCCCATTATAGGGGTCACAGAGGAGAAGAGAGACAGAAAGGGGGTGCAAATCTTATTTGAAAAAAAATAATGGCTAAAAATTTCCCTAACCCAGAGAAGGAAGCAGATATTGAGGTCCAGGGAGCACAGAGAATCCCAAAAAAGATGAACCCAAAGAGATCCATAACGACACATTTTAATTAAAATGTCAAAATTTAAAGATAAAAAGAGAATCTTAAAAGCAGCAAGAGAAAAACAACTTTTGATGAACAAGGGAACCCCTATAAGACTAACAGCTGATTTTTAAGAAGAAACTTTGCAGTCCAGAAGGGAAAGGCATGATATATTCAAAGTGCTGAGAAGAAAACACTTCCAACCCAGAATATTTCTACCCACTAGGATTGTCATTCAAAACTGAAGAAGAGATGAAGATTTTTCCAGACAAGGAAGCACCAGTAAACTGATTTTACAAGAAATGTTAAAGGGTTGTCTTTAAGCTAAAAAGAAAGGGCATTAATTAGTAACAAGAAAACATAAGAAAGTAAAAATCTTACTGGAAAAGGCAAATATGTAGTAAGGTAGTGGATTATCACTTATAAAGCCAGTAGTAAAGTTAAAACAGAAGCAGTAAAATTAACTATAACTGCAATAATTAGTTAAGCGATACACAAAATAAAAAGATGTCAAATATGACATCAAAAACATAAAACATGGAAAGAAGGAGTAAATGCAAAAAGCTAACCAGCATTTCTAGAGAAAATACACAGATAAGAGCCACATTAAAGTCTTGAAATATTCCATGGCTATCATTCCAGTACATCTCCATTTAATTCCAACAGTTTAGCCCATGCTAAGGAGTCCATGGGTTTAGGAAATTAGCAGTAAATTATTATAATTTGAGTCAGGTGAACTTTAAGTGCAAATGTTTTAGAAGTTTTATGTTTCTTGCAAGATATTAACACAGCCCTTGCAACTGATAGATGAAGCTGTGAATTTGGCACATGCATTTTTGTCCTTTTCAATAAACAGAGACCATGAGAAGCAGTTGACTTTAATTGGTAGAAACAACTATACACCATTAACATCTGACAGCAGGGGGTCATCAGCACTTAGGTTCTGTGTTATAATCTGCAGGGACTTTAATTATCATCATCCCACAAGGCATGCTGTTGATGCACTCTATTGATAGCAACTTCCTTATAGAATCTGGAGAAAAGGAAGTAGAAATCACCCTAAAGGCCTTGATAAGACATATGCATGCCAAGGGTAGGAAATACATTCTCTGAAAATAGAAGAATCTGCCTAATCAATCAAGTTACAACTGAGAATCAATATCCTCAGGATATTTACCTCAAAGTGAGGAAAACTTTTTCCCACCTTGTACTCTAAGGGAGAAGTAACATATTTAGTAAATTCTTTAAAGTTTAAAAGCAACTTAATACCAATTTGGGTCTGCTGCTTCCGCCCAGATGCCAAGACGGCCAGAAAAGAGTTGTAGTGTGATCTAAAAAAATAAAGCAATAGCAGGTCCTGGTTGTGGTATAAGCATCCTATATGTGTTCCAGTCCCCATGACCCTGGATCATATTGCTTAGATATTTTGGTATTCAACAGGACAATTTTCAGCAAGGGACACAATGATGCTTCCACTAGACTGGAAACTGAGATTGCAACGAGGTAAATATTCAGGAAAAGATCTTTTGGTGTTAGAAGTGATTTATTCATACTTACAGGGAAAATAGGATTACTGCTCTAACACTAGGTCTAAGAAGTATACTGAGAGACTCTAGATGTTACCTGCTTGTCCCACCATGCCCAGAGCGGAGGTTTATAACTACTTTTGCAACTCTCTAAAGGCAGGTCTATCTAAAGTTCAGAACATTTCATAGGGAAAAGAACTATATTCAGCTCAATGCTCTGCCGGAGTAAATGGGTAATGTAAAGAGAGTAACATTTAATCATCCATTCAAGGAGAGTTAAATTTTTGTAATGTGGTTTCTTTGTAACCAGTGATTTGGTTACATAATCCTAGGTAACCACAGGCACAAGAAAACGGAATTTGGTATGCCAAGATAAAGAAAACTGCAAATTCTGATTCAGTCATTCACAAAAAATAGGATTACATAGCTCTATAAGCTATGAAAAAATACTTCCAAATTCTATCATAATAGAGTTTGGAGATACAGCTCATTGGTTCTCCCATTGCTTAACTATAGTATCTCTATTTTCCATTAAGGCTTAGACAGCTATTGGGAGTGGAAAGATGTTAACATGAGGTAGAGAAAACCTGCTCTTTTCAGACAAAGGTGATTACAGTGACATGATATCAAATCAAAGGGCTGTCTATACACTTATCTCCCTATTTCTCTTCTTTGGGACTGGGCTCACACAGCAGCGGAGTACATTGGATAAACCGACGAGAGCAGCAAGGACAAACCTTACTGTGTTTCAAACAAGGAGCACGCCTACATCAAATAAATTAGGTAAGCCAGCATGGTCATGGGCAGTAAGTCAGCCACTGGAGTTAGCTTCCCTGGGCTGTGTTCAGTGCCCTGTGAGAAGGCAGCAAGCTGTTTAACGAGCCAGTGGGCCAGCCATGGGCTCTGTCAGAACAACGTGAGGTAGCTCCTTAGCAGATGCTGGAGCTGGGCTACCAGGTGAGGATAGAATAGAAGATACGCGGACCCCAGTGTCCGCAGTCAGTTGGAGTCAAGATGAAGCCACAGTAGTTTTACAGTAAGGCTAGTAATGGACCAAAAGAAGCATGATCACTAGTTACAAGCTTTAGGACCAGGAATATCCAGAAAACGAAACTTCACTACAGTCACGGAAACCACCTTGTGCGTTCCCTGCCAGCAGGAGTCCAGGAGTGCTGCCCCTTGCCTCGTTCCCAAGCCGGAAGCATCCATACCCCTTCTTTCCTCACACACTGGAATATCAGGAGAGAAGCAGGGGAAGCAGAGAGATTTGAGCCACTGAGCCTTTTTATCTCAATGGAAGACTAAAAATAATCTTAAGAAACTCCTTTTACTGCAGGTTCAGACTAAACTTAATCTGGTTTGAATTTATCTAATAGTTCTGCTAATCAGAAGTGAGAGCCTACAACAGAAGATTTTTTAAAAACTTATGGTATGAGTTTATTCCTGACCATCCTTTCTCCCTCTTATTTATGTACATACTTCAAATTTCCCTTTGCCTTTCTTTTCCCCACTATTGCATATGGAATATATTTCCACTTAAGTTAACCAGAGTGGATTTCAGTTGCTACAACCAAAAATCCTTAACTAATAAAAACTGTCACATTTTTATTCTTTAAAAAATAGAACTATAGACCTAATTCAGTAACAGGTATAAGTCCTTTTACATATTTTTAATGTATTAATCATATGGAATATATGTACTCCTTTCCAATGTCCTTGAATTTCACTCTAGAACATTCATAAAAAATGGAGGATGGATCTACTTATTTATTTAATCAAAAAGCCTTTGAGACCTGAATTATTGGTATAGTTACATTGGTATTTCTCCCACCATGATTCTTTTTAAGAATTTTAATCACTCATACTTTTGCCTGTTTAAATGAAATATTTCACTTTAAAAAATCCACATTTTTCTTCTATTATCTGAACTGTATTCTAAGATAACACAGGTACTTCAGCCTATTTTTTACAGAAGACAACCATATACATATTAATTACTATAAGGATTAATTTATTGCAATATATCAATAATTTTATTATTTTAAGTCTAGAACTTTTTTATAAGAGCAATCTATTAAAATTATGGATAAAATATAAAGTAACAAGAGTGAAACATTTTTAATTTGAAACTAAATTTTAGAAAAGGTCCTAAAGACAAATAGCTTTAATATTCTGAACTGATTTTCTTACAAAGAGTTTTGTATTTGTTTGTTTATTTTTATTAAATCCTATATCTTGCCAGAAATCTGCATTCAAAGCTACTTTTGGAGATAATATAGTACTGAGTTCAGAGCACCTTTATAGTCTCCTAAACATAAGCTACAAAAATAACCTAAAATTTGTCTTGAGAAAGAACATGTTCTTTAGACTCTTTTCAAGATATGAGAAAACCAAATTTTTAGTAGTTTACTGTCACAGGGGGAAAAATAGCTAAATATCTAAAAGAGCCCTACATTAAAATCTAGCAACCTTTAATTATGTAGACGGCCATTTTTAAAGAGTCAATATGTTGGAGGAAAAAGATAATAGGCTTCAGAATTATATGGATCTGAGTTTAAATTGTGGGTCTAACCCTTACTGTTCTTCATATATTATACAACGCACATTTTTTTCACATTTTACAGAAAACAATCAACAGTTGCTGTCTATCAGTCTTAATGTAGTTGTCACTGCTTGCATATGAGCAAGCATCAAAAGTTTCAGAGTCAAAAGTGGTAGAACTTGTGGCTTGCAAGGCAAACGTGGATAAAATAGTAGAATACATTTTAACTCTAGGAGAAATGATTGTGAGGAAGAGGTAGGATCAGTGATGACTTGATACGTTTAGTAACCGTCATAGAGAAGAACAGTTCTTGCAAAGCCAGCTTTAGAGTACAGTACAAAAAGCTTTGATTTCCTTTACGGATTCCTTAAATGCTGTTTAACTTTCTGGTGTAACAAAGTATTATAGAGCTACAGAAGAGCATAATGTGTGCATAACCATGGACACAGTTTATTCTGCATTAAAAAAATTAATTCAGGAGTCAGACTTACTATTTTACTTTCATATATGTAAAACATAAATATATGAACATTTATATGTCAAATTAAGCCTAAAAGAGATCCTTCAGTAAGTGTACAATTCCAAGAAAGTATCGTGTCACAGCAAAATTAACAGCATCATTTTCAGTAGTGGGTAAGATAATGGTACATCTTCCAATTAATGCACCTTAGATTGGATGAAACACAGTATTTGCTTTTTTACCTTAGTCAAAAATTTGATTTTGTCCTGCCTAAGCTTCAGGTTTCTTATTCATAGTATTTATGGGAAAATTAGAAGTACTATATCTTTTTAAAAAAGCCTATCATATGATATATCTTCAACATAGCTATTACTATTATTATCATTGATCAAAATGCCCATATTTCCCATTAAAAAATTAGCTGGTACCCAAGAAACAGTGAAAAAACAGATGATTACTTTTTCTCTTTTACTATTGCATAAATACATTGCTTATTGTCCCTAGGATAGTCTCTCATATTAAAAACCCTGGTGAACAGATGCTAAAATGGTTCCTATTCTTGTGTGATCGAATATTTCTACTTCAAGAAAAATGATAGTAGTATCAAGAACTACCTATAAGTAGTCACATTTTTGGTGGATAAATTATAATTTTTATGTCAACATTTTAAAAAGTATTAAGGCATATTTTTGTCTTTTCTTTAAACTAATAGTACTTTTTTTGAATTGTTACTTATTTCACATATTCAATAGGTAGTATCGATTATAATCTAGTTATTTCTTGCAATAAGCTATTTCAATATTTTATTTATTTCAACCTTTGGACTTCTTTTAGCTGCAAATTTCATTTTTTTGTTCTAAACTTAGATAATCAAATTTCAGTGATCAAGTATGAATTTAGAAAAACTTATTTATTGTTGAAAACAAATATATTATTGTCACCAAACAACATTCATAAAAGATGACAACTGGTAATATGACAACATAACATCACAGATGAAAACACCCTTTAAAACTGACAAATTCCTCCTAGAAAAATTAGCTATCAAAAATAGAAAGGATAGGGCTTCCCTGGTGGCACAGTGGTTGAGAGGCCGCCTGCCAATGCAGGGGACACGGGTTCGTGCCCCAGTCCGGGAAGATCCCACATGCCGCTGAGTGGCTGGGCCCGTGAGCCATGGCCGCTGAGCCTGCGCGTCCAGAGCCTGTGCTCCGCAACGGGAGAGGCCCCAACAGTGAGAGGCCTGCGTACCACAAAAAAAAAAAAAAAAAAAAAAAAAGGATAATTATGAATTATAGAATTGTCTAGGAAGAATTCATAATTCTATTTTCCATTCTTGCTAGCTGATCTAACTAGTGAGGGATGGAAAAGAGGCAATCATATTTATGACACAATAAAGGGTAACCCATTAATATTTTGTATTAATATATAGGTTAACATTGTATTCTCATATATTTTCCAAGAGTTCTTCAATTGGGCCACACACATGTCACTGGGGCACATCTTGGAGATGCTCAGAATCCTTTGAAGACTACAGGTTGAATGGTCAAGTTTTCACTTAGTATAGGTGTAAGTCAGTAATATTGAGAATATTATTGCTAATATTATATCATTTATACTCACTGGCTGGTAAATCTGGATGAAATTCAAATCATGCATGTATCATAAGACTCTGAATTGTCAAACTTTACACAGTTGAAGTAATTTTAACAATCATGAGCAGTTGCAGCAGCAACCTGTCTCTGGTGAAAAGCAATGCCTGTCACCCCTCGCCCCCAATTCCCCTGTGTAAATACAAATCTATGTTCCCGTTGTGCCAGCTGGCAGAGAATATGAAAATAACCCGGGTGGCCTTTGATACATTTCAAGTTAGAAAAGAGAGCATGTTGCCGTGGTAAAGAAGAGATGGAAAGAAATTAATACAGATTTTTTTAACTAGCATATTCACACCATGCTTTTATTTTCCTTTTTAAATTGATTCTTATAGTTTCTCTATAGAAAAATCAAATGCATAATAGAAAAAAATGGTAAAATAGAGAAGAACCAAAAACCACCACCTGCACATTATGTATTTTATAATCTTTTTCATTTATTATTCTTTCTAAAGCTAGAAGACATTACAGGATGAATTCTATTTTATATCTTATTTTTAACTTAATACTTATATCAAAGAATTTTTCATTTTTTCATCTTCCTGTTTTCAGTTTATAAGTGATATTATGATAATGCCTATACAAGACTTGGTATTTTCAAATTTTCACTCTTTACTAAACAAAAAGAATCACACTACTATTTTATTTTGTGTAATAAGATTCTAAGTGAGACTGAATTTGACAAATGTCAACAGGGGAGGGCTATGTCTTCACTATTGTTACCAAACTGTAGATTTGGGCAAGTTACTGAATCTCCCTTAGTTTCCGTCTCTTTACCAATTAGATGGACATGTATTCCTAGTTCAGATGGTCTTTATGAAGCTTAACTCAGACTATGTACAGACCCCTATATCAAGAAGCTGATCCATCTCCTTTTCTTTTTGTTTCTCCTTTTAGAGTGTGCTCTCTTTGAGAATTGACTGATCATAAAGAAATGTTTTATTTATTTCTGAGATGTTACATCTAATAATGACACTAATTACATGTTACATCTTTGACAATTGTCTTTCAGTGTTAAACTTTTTATGTTTCTGAATGTAGACTGCTTGAAAGACAGATATTTAATTTTTTATAATAACTTCAGATGGTAGAAAATATTCCCCACTTGAAAGTTTTAATAAAAATTTGCTTTAATCTTCTTAATTTTTGCAAAGACTTAAAAATATAATCCTTTGACCTTTATAAAATTTAAATAAGTTTATAATGTCAAGGTGAGAATTTAAATTGCTCTCAGCAGTTTTTTTGTCACTTGGTTAACAGGTATCCTAGAGAATTTACTGAATAAGGATGCTCTTCTCTAATGACTTACGACGCTTTCTTTGAGTGATTCCAGGCTTTCTTTGGATCCACCTCTTTCATTTTTCACCAGTAGCAACTGCCTTTACCACAGCATTGTAAAAAGACCAGTCTTGCTTCACCAACATGAGAACAGTTTTTCGTTATTTCTATGATAGGTTTTATTTACTGTTGATTCATCATATATGGATCAGTGAAGGATAAACATAAAACCAGGCATCCCATTAAGAGTCACCTCAACTCATAGCAGTGGTGGCTGAATTGTTAGTCAGGAATTTTAGGAAGAACATTCCTCAGATATTAGGGTGAAAGTTTTTATATTACCAAAGCCAAGACTGGATCATTGCTGGTCTTCCATAACAACAAGCTGATGTTTGTTAAGGATTTATTATGGTCAGACCAAGTAGTATTCTAAGTGCTTAATGTGTATTCTCATTTCTTCCCTCAAAACAATCTTGTAATTATCTCCTAATGACCTTTGAGGGTGCTCAAAGAGCCAGAGGATACCATGAACAAAGAGCTAAAGGACCAGGAGAGCAATGTCTCAAAAACAAAGGCAATGTGAATAAAGAGATAGAAAATACAAAAAGGAATCAAATAGAAATTTTGGAGCTGAAAAGGTACCATAACTGGAATATCCCATGAGGAAACTGATGTACAGAGAGTCAGGATCACATATCTGGTAGGAGACAGAGCCAGAATTGGAACCTACGTGAAGTTCATTGTCCACCGTCTTGTCTACCTGACTACAAAACTTCCCAGTGGGCATCAGGTTCCCTCTATTCCTTTCACTTGCACTGGCCAGCCCCATAGCCAGACATTTACATTGTGTAAGAATCTTCCTTTAGGACTTCCCTGGTGGCGCAGTGGTTAAGAATCCACCTGCCAATGCAGGGGACATGGGTTCAAGTCCTGGTCCAGGAAGATCCCATGTGCCATGGAGTAACTAAGCCCATGCGCCACAACTACTGGGCCTGCACTCTACAGCCCATGAGCCAGAACTACTGAAGCCCATGTATCCTAGAGCCCGTGCTACGCAACAAGAGAAGCCACTATAATGAGAAACTGGCACACGACAACGAAGTAGCCCCCACTCGGAGTAATTAGAGAAAGCCCACGCACAGCAACGAAGATCCAACACAACCTACATAAATAAATAAGAATCTTCCTTTAAAGCCCTTGACCTGAAAATGACAGTTAAACGATCATCCTAGCAAAGAATTTTAATAGTTACTTAAGATATGGGAAAAGACTTAGACTACAAACAGATAAATGAAACTTAGTATAAGATATCATTTTGCCTAAAATATTTTGATATTTGTAAAAAATTTTACGACCCAATATTAGCAGAATACAGGGCTACAAATCTCTCAAGACCCTGATTTTGGGAATCTAAGAATATTCTGAAAAGCCATACGACAGTGCGTACTCTACCCACTGAAAACTCTTAGATTCATTCACCTGAACATATTCCAGTTCAACAAATCTATCATTTAAGAAATCAGAACTATGGATCAAGATATATAGACAAATAGCTTTGAACTTTGTAAATTTTACCAACCTCAGTTAAGGAAACGAGTGACCAAATGATTATGATGTAAGTTCCAATTAAAAAAAAGATTTTTATATTCAACAAATTTCAAATACTATAATTATAAATGTATTTTACTGAAAAAATACATCAAATGTTAAAAGTGCTAAACTCGGGGTGGTAACACTGTAATTAATGGTTCTTTTCTTCTTTATACTTGTGGATATTTTAAATGTTTCCACAAGAAGCATTTAATAATTTTATATATATTCAAAATATAATGGAAAATAGAAAAAACAGACAGCAAAACACATACTCAGTACTATGGTAATTTGGAGGACAAAATGTGAGCCTAGAAATATTAAGATTAGATGAATTATTTGTTCATATTCCTTTCCTTTGGCCTGCACATCTTCATGTTCTCTTGTTTTTATAATCAAAATAAATTATAGAATATTACAATCTTTATAATGACCAAAAAATTACCAAGATGTTCTTGAAAAGGAAATGTGATGTGAAGATGTGTTATTTTCTTTCTCATTATAAAACTAATTCTTGGCAACACCAAAATTGGGTGCTGATTGCTCCAGATCTCTGAGTATCAGGCAGGCTTTTGTCCCTCTCAGCTACTGAGTATTTCCAACACACAGCACACTGTTACAGAGAAGCTAGAACTTCAAAATTATTTGTTAAATTAATTCCAATACTCTGTCTACACCAATAGAAGGTCAAGTCCTGACTGGTTAGCAGAAACTCACTCATGTGATATTAGAGATCCTTCCCCTTCAGGCAGAGCACAGACTCCAAATAAAATGGGGATTTTTCCATTAACTTCAATACTTATTCTTCTTACCTCTAACTTCATAGTATATAACCTTGGGAAAACTACTTAAACATTTTATTATTTCTCCCACTGTCAAAATGAAGACAGCATTATCTAATTTTTAGGATTACACTATTAAGTAGGTAAATGTTAATATAACATTATATGAACTGCAGGTTAGTTATATTAACATTTACCTACTTAACATAGTAATCCTAAAACTTCATCTGAATATATGATGAAACAAATTGAGTTCAACCATATTGTACACTTTTGTAACTCATTGACTTTTTTTTATATGACTGCATGTCTTAAATTTTAAAGGAGTAATCTTGTTTTATATTTTTATCTTGAGGAATTTGAAATAACAATACCTCATTCTTTTCTTGCGGGTTATTTTGGTGAATCACTCAGTGAAATCATACAAAACTTTTTTTACACCATGTCCATTTAATTATCTTCTTGGCAGAAACTGTTAACAAGATTGTGAAATGCAATAGATTTTTAATAGCTAAATAAATTAAAATGCTGCAATCAAGGCCCTTCAATACATCTAGTTTCCATTGTAAAACAGAATTTTAATTAATATGCTATATATTTTCTCTAATTGTAGCACTGAATATGAATTGTAATAGGGATTTTAATTTGTATCACTATCATGAGGAAATAAAGAGATATGGGTTACTGTATATTTGTTTTCTTAATAGATCTTTTAAAAAAATGAAGAATATTTTATGAAATACTAATGTATAAACAGAAAATTGAGACTTCCTGTGATGAAAGAATTTATCAAGGCTTTCAAATGGTGATAAATTAAGTTGAAAAAGACACAAAAGGAGCCAAAAAAACACTTTAATTTTAAATAGTGTGCATAGATATTACACACAAATAGAAACTTGTATAAGTGCATTGGGAATCAGCCTTATAGTCTGAGTCATAAAGCATGTCTCAAAAAAATTTCAACAGGTTGAATTTACATAGAGTATGTTCTATGACAACAAAGGAATAAGCTGGAAATCATAACAAAAAGATACCTAGAATACACTCAAATACTTGGAAAATAAATGACGTATGTGTAAATAATCCATGGGTCACGAAAAAAGAATTTCAAAGAATAGAAAGTATTTTGTACTGAGTAACGACAATATGACATATCAAAACCAGTGTAATATAGCTAACATTGATTATTTGAAAATAAATCACAAAAAGTTAAGAACAAAAACTTTTAAATGAAAGAAGAAAAAAATGATAAAGAAAAGAGCAGAAATTATGAGGGGAAAAACACCAAATTAGGCAAAATATCTGAAGTCAGAGTTGATTCTATGAGAAGAGCAATAAAATTGATAAAACTCAATGAACAAAAAGCAGTTGCATTTCCACAAACTAACAATGAGCAATTTAATAAGGATATTAAGAAAATAATTTCTTTTACAATAGCACCAAAAATAATAAAATACTTAGGAATAAACTTAACCAAGGAAATGAAAGACTTATACACTGAAAACTACATAACAATGCTGAAACACTGACACAAATAAATGGAAAGATATTTTGTGTTCATGGACTGGAAGAATTAATACTGTTAAAATACCCATACTATCCAAAATAATCTACAGATTCAATGCAATACCTATCAAAACCCAATGACATTTTTTGCAGAAATAGAAAAAATAAAATCTAAAATTCATCTGGAATCAAAAAGAACCCCAAGTAGCCAAAACAATCTTCAGAAAGAATAACAAAGTGGTTGTGTCACACTTCCTGATTTGAAAACACTGTACACCTAAAGTAATCAAAACAGTATGGCACTGGCATAAAAACAGACATACACATGAATGCAATAGAAAAGAGATCCTAGAAAGAAACCTGCACATATATGGTCAAATCATCTTTGCCAAGGGTGTCTAGTCTACATATAGAAAATGGATAGTCTTTTCAACAAATGTTGCTGAGAAAACTGTATATACACTTGCAAAGGAATGATTTTGAACTCTTACCTTATACCATATACAAAAATTAACTCAAAACGAATCAAAGACCTAAACATGAGACCTGAAACTATCAAACTCCTAGAAGAAAATATAGAGGAAAATCTGTGTGACACTGGATTTGGCAATAATTTCTTGTATAAAACCAAAAGCACAGGCAACAAACACAAAATAGGTAAATAGAACTACATCAAACTTAAAAACTGTACACAGCAAAGGAAACAACAGAGTAAAAAAAGCAACCTATGGAATGGGAGAAAATATTTGCAAACCACATATCTGGTAAGGGGTTTTATATCTAGAATATATAAAGAACTCCTATAACTGAACAACAACAACCAAGAAACTCAAATAACCCAAGTAAAAATTAGGTAAAGAACTTGAACACACATTACTCCAAAGAAGATATATAAATGGCCATCAAGCACATGAAAAAATGCTCAATATCACTAATTTCCAGAGAAATGCAAGTCAAAACCACAAACAGATATCACCTCACACCCTTTAGGATGGTCACTGTCAAAAAAACAGAAAATAACAAGCATTGGCAATGCAGTGGAGAATTTGGAACCACTGTTGGGAGTATATAAAACAATGCAACTGCTATGGAAAACAGTATGGAGTTTCCTCAAAAAATTAAAGATAGAATTACTACACGATTCAGCAATTCCTTTTTTGGGTATATATCTAAAAGAATTGAAAACAGGATCTCAAAGAGATATTTGCATATATGTGTTCACTGCAGCCTTATTCACAATAGCCAAAAGGTGGAAGCAACCCAAGGGTCTGCCGACAGATGAATGGATAAATAAAATGTGGTATATGTGTACAATAAAGTATTATTCATCCTTAAAGGAGAAGGAGATCTCTCATATACTATAACATGGATGAAACTTGAGGACATTATGCTAAGTTAAATAAGCTAACCACAATAAAACAAATACTGCATGATTCCATTTATACTGAGGAATGTGAAATGGTCAAACTCTTAGAAATGGATAGTAGAATGGTATTTGCCAGGAGCTATGGGGGAAGGGAGAAAAGAAAAGTCGCTGTTCAAAAGATAAAAAGTTTCAGTTTTTCAAGATGAAAAATTTATAGAAATCTGTTGCACAACAATGTACATATATCAGTTAACACTACTGTTCACTTAATATGGCTAAAATGGTAATTTTGTTATGTGTTTTTACCACAATAAAATAAAAAATTTGTAAGGTTTTACCAAAGACCATAGACAGTAAAAGGCCAGAAAAAGAAATATAGAATAATTGAAAATAAAGATTAGATTTTTCATTATTAGATATTAAAGATTTTTCATTATTAGATGCAGTCTTCTTTAACAAAAAATAGTCTCTTTGCTACCTAGAAACAATCCTAAGAAAGTTGGACAAGAACTTCCTGCCTAAAAATGATGAAATTTTGCATAATATACTAAAACACATTATAATAACTGAAGAGGTAGTCTGTGTGAAGAAACTGTAATAAATATGTTAGTTCAACCCAAATTGACTTACACTTTTAATGCAATTCCAATAAAAATTCCAATACAATTCTTTAGTTATTTGAAATTATGATTTGAAAATTTATTTGGGAGACCCCATGGTCAATAATTACCAACATACTCCATTAAGAATTGTTATGAAGGTTTACTACATAGCTATAGTAATTGTATAGAACCCCTGAACTTATATGGAAACTTGATATATAACATGTTGCAGATAACAGAGAAAGGAAGAAGGTTTCAATAATTAATGCTGAGACAGCTGGCTATCTACATGGGACAATGATGATGGTAATTGAACCCTATCTCACAGCACACAGTAGAATGGAAAAGTATACAACAAATGTGTGAAATTTTTGGAATGTTTTCATGGGCTTGGCATAGGGAAGGATTTCATAAACATATAAAAATAATTATATTAACAATACTTAAAAATTCACCGTGAAATTTAAAAAAGAAATTTGTTCATTAAAGTACACCTTTTAAAAGTGAAAACAAAAATCACAAATCGGGGAAAGATACTTGCAAATTAAATATCAACAAATAATTAATAGTAAGAAAATATGAAGTTCCCCATCAAATCAATAAACAGAAGACCACCCAATAGAAAGACAGGGCAAGAGACATGAATAAGAATTTTCACAAAAAAGGAAATACAAATTGTCAGTAAGCATATACAGATATGTTCAACCTATCACTAATTAGAGAAATGCAAGTTAAAACCAAAATGAGATATAATTTTACACTGAACAGAATAGCAAAAATGTAAATATCAAAGTTGGATAATATCAAATATTGGTGGGAATAGGGAGCACAATGAAAACTTTCATACACAGTTGGTGGCCATGTAGATGTACACAGCAACTGTGTATGCAGTTGGGTGGATCTGTACTGTCAACTTAGCTACCCTGGAGTTATGTTTCCCAGCACCTCCTTGTATAGTCGTGAGTTAACGCAGCCAAAAGGATCATTTGTGCAAGAGCTGGTAGGCAGATGAAAAGCAGCAGCTACAATCTTTTTATGTTTGAAAGATCAATTCAGAATACCTACCACCAATACAGTTTACACATACTGTCATGCTCCCTTACCTGCTGGCTCACCAGGGAGGTGTGGGACACCAGCTGGCCTGCAGTTTCTATGGCTCCTGTGGCTCTTGCAGGATCCTTACTGGGCCAAGTGCTTGGTTAGCCCTGTGCCGAAGGACACCATGTTCTCCTGGAAGATATTCTCATCACGAAAGGTGAGGTCCTGGAGATAAAGAGGAGGTTTCAGTTCATCCTCTGCTCTACTTAACATCACCTTCCCTTCCTGACTGCCTGCCCTGCTGGCTTTAGACTCTGATACCAGACACAAAACAAGAGCTTTATAAAGACTGTTTAACCAGTTCCCACAAGTGCATAAGGTCAAATTCTTAAAATAAATCTCTTATTGTATATATTATATCACTTGTATGGTTCTGCTTGAGTTAAACTTGATTGTTTCAGCTGATTATGAAATGGAGATAATAATACAAATTATATCAAGAATGGCTTAATATATCACTATTAATGAAAAATACCAACTTTGTCTTTTTTTCCTACTACATCTATTTAAGGACAAAAAATACACAAAATTCACCATTTATTTATAACTTATGCTTAATGTCTATATGCTGTCTTTCTACTGAACTTTACTCAGGTCAAATTTATCATTGGCAGGAAGCATAATTCTTAGTAATGCTAGGTTCTTCCTCCCAGAAAAAAGTGGATGCCACCAACAGGGGTGAAGTATCCAGGGAACCTGGGCCAATTTAGCTGTCACCTGATAGCCATAGAGCATTTGTGCAGATACCAAAGGATTCATCTTAGAAGCAGCATCCTACGAAGAAATCAAAGCCAGGCAGAGAATCTAATACCCAAAGGCAATCTAAAGGAGTTAAACAGATAAGAACACAAGTGAGACAAAAAGATTTAAGAGGAGGAGCAAGGAAAGAAAAAGAGAGTGTAAATTTGAAGGTGAGAGGTAAGCCTGGAGGAATCCTCTGAGGAAAGGGAGCCAGCTGTAGCCAGTAAGGGCAAGAGAAAAAGCCACAGCTGTGATTTTCCATTTTTACATTTTTTCATAAAGCGCCTCTACTCCTTACAGGTATCACAGAAGATTTTTGGGGATCCTAAGGACATGTTGACCTGAGGAAAGCATTACAAATATGCTACTTGTAAACTTAAGTGATAGATCAGTTAAACAATTAATAATGACCTACATAAACCTCATAAATGTGGATTTCAGTATTTTGATCAATGTATTGATTTTCCTAGTATTCTGGCATTATGCTATAGACAGACATCCATTAAAAAATAAGTGGAATTCCCTGGTGGTGCAGTGGTTAAGACACGGGTTCGATCTCTGGTCCGGGAAGATCCCATATGCCATGGAGCAACTAAGCCCGTGCGCCACAACTACTGAGCCTGCGCACCACAACTACTGAAGCCCATGCTCCCTAGAGCCTACGTGCCACAACTACTGAGCCCATGTGCTACAACTATGGAAGCCTGCGCCTACAGCCTGTGCTCCGCAACAAGAGAAGCCACAGCAATGAGAAGCCCTCTCTCCGCACCTGGAGAAAGCCCATGCACAACAATGAAGATCCAATGCAGCCAAAAATAAAAATATTTTTTTTAATTAAAAAAAAATAAGCAATTACTTATAATGTTGCAAGGTATGAAAATATTGTTTCACACTGGTAAAATGAGTTGTAACAATATGAATGTTTAATTCCAATAAATTTTGAAATATTTCTAAAGAAACACAAGTAAATACTATGATTCCAACTCTGACAAAAATACTATGTAGACTGTAACCAATACAAAAATGTCTTAACCCTGTATTTAGAATAAAATTTTTTTTTTAATTTTCAACTTTTTCTTTCAAATTTTTGTTTCTATATTCATTGTACTTTCTGTTTTGATGTAAAAATCTGTTTCTTAAAATTGAGTGCTACAGATAATCAGAATTCTGCCTTGTATTTTAAATTTAATCTAGAGCTACTTTTTTTTTTTTAAACAGAAAGCCTTCATGTTTCTTATTTTAAGGACTCTGCACAGACCCATGCTAGACTATTAGAGCTAGGATAGCAAAATGATAATTAGTGAGTTATCACAAATTTTTGTGATTAAACAACTTTAATGGCAGGTATTAAAATGTATGTAAACAATTTTCTATAAGAATCATTCCAAAAAATGTTGTCTCTAATGATGAACTTTTACATCCTCCAGTTTATAATTCCACAGTCATTACTAAACAAACCTTAGAATATTAAACAAAGGCCCATTGTACATTCTGGTGAACAGACTTAACCAGAAACTCAATTTCAGAATACGATTTAAGTATAAATTTTTTTAAGTACTAAGGGGAAAGAATTTTCTGTAACTGGGAAGTAAATACCTGCTAACCTTTTTTGTGTGTCTAAACAATGATAACCTAGACCTTTGCATTTTCAAAAGTATTTGTGACTCAGCTTCTCATAATCCCAAAAGTTCTCTAATAAAAATTTGTGAGTCTGGCTTCTACTATAACTTAATCAAGATTAAATAAATGATCTATGGTTTATAATAAATCAGACCCAGCGTCTACAACCTTCTTTTCTAAATAGTTCATCAATTAGGTTTTACACTGGATTAAATTCCTGGCTTTCAGAGCAAAAATTCTCAAGTATTAACCCCTGCAATTTATATAACAAAAATCAATACAAGTGCTCTTGTTAATGGTCTCAAAATGAGAAAACCAGAATATCTGGAACAGGAGACACAGGAATACCAGGTTCAAGGGTACTGATCTTTGGTTTCCAACATCTTAGGCCTTCTGAATTATAATTGATCTCACACCACCCTCTCATAAACTGCAGTATCTATTGGATTAGAACCCTGTGCATTGCAGAAATGTTTCTTTAACTCCCTAACTTTTTCACACAAGAACTGAAACCCCACAAGACAGTGCAACTAATACAATCCCATAGCTATAAATATTACTATAATTCAAGTAGTATAAATGTTAGAGAATTTCATAGATAGGTGAAATAAATAATCTATTTAAGCCCTCTGACCTTTTCATGAGGGAATTAAAGACCCAAAATGTAAAGTGGGCCTTAAGTCATGGACCTATATTAAAAATTTGAACTATGGGGCTTCCCTGGTGGTGCAGTGGTTGAGAGTCTGCTTGCCAATGCAGGGGACAAGGGTTCGTGCCCCGGTCCGGGAAGATCCCACATGCCGCGGAGCAGCTGGGCCCGTGAGCCATGGCCGCTGAGCCTGCGCGTCCGGAGCCTGTGCTCCGCAACGGGAGAGGCCACAACAGTGAGAGGCCCGCGTACCGCAAAAAAAAAAAAAAAAAAAAAAAAAAAAATTGTACTATGACAAAGATACATGATTCCAGGCTTAGATTATTGAGCAGTTGGTCCTATAAGCATAGAATTTTAGAGCAGGAAATCATCTAATTCAATCCCTTAATTTTATAGATGCGCAAACAAGGCTACAGGAGTTCCTAGGTTTGCTTAATTAAGACTATTCACAGAGTTTGTCAAATAGTCTCTGAAATCCTGAAAACATTTTCTGTGCTGCCACATATAAGTAGAAAGCACTGCCTTAATCTATATTCCTTGATGAATCTTTTTTCTCGCAGTAGTTATTACTTTTCTATACTCTGAAGCCCAGATAATAAACTCATAGCTTTGTTTCAAAACAAGGTATATTTTCAAAAGCAATTTTCTAGTATCAAAATAGTAACTCAGTCAGCCAAAACCTACTTATTGAACCAGGCACTTTGTACTTGGTGTTCTTCTAGGGTCAAGAATAAGGCAAAGACTGAAAGCAGTTTTCATTCTAGAAAGGGAGACAGGTGAGCCAAAACCTAACTACCAAGCAAAGCAAACGAAATACACACGATTAATCCAAGTATTCATAAACGCTCTAAAATTCTAAACTCAAAAGTTGAGTCAGATTTCTTTCTAATCTGGATGACTTAACAACTAAAAAGCAATCACTGGGCTTCCCTGGTAGCACAGTGGTTCGGAGTCCGCCTGCCGATGCGGGGGATACGGGTTCGTGTCTCGGTCCTGGAAGATCCCGCATGCCGCGCGGCTGGGCCCGTGAGCCATGGCCGCTGGGCCTGCGCGTCCGGAGCCTCTGCTCCGCGGCGGGAGGGGCCGCGGCGGTGAGAGGCCCGCGTACCGCAAAAAAAAAAAAAAAAGCAATCACTAGTAAGTGGCCCAATAAACAGGGAGTTTTGGGAAGAATGATTTCTGTAGCAAATCATTTAGACTACCAATAATTGCTAGAGGGGCTGTATGGGGTTTTTTTTGTAATAAACTGTTTATTTTCCATCAATCCTTATTTTCATTTTCTGTTAAAAAAGTCTACAGAAGAACAGCTTAAGACTCCTCAGTGGAAGTTCCTACCCGTCAGAGCTGCAGACCAGGCTTCAGTAGGAAATTGCTGCACAGGCACAGAGGGGACCAGCAGGCCTTCAGGCCCGTCTACAACCTCGGGCTGGAGAGCAGTAAACTTGAAAGCTGCAGCAGTCCGTCCAGCCTGAAATTCCTCCTTGGGCGCAGCCGTTTAGCAGCGGCCTACTCTTCCTTTTCAAGTTCTTCCGGTTTTTCTGCGGAAGCAGAGATTAGGCTGACCGCCTGAGGGAGGTCACGTGAGACGGTGCCCCGGCGCATGCGTGGAAACTCCGAGGCCGGCATCGCAACGTGGGACCAACTGGGTGGGCTCCTTTTCTGTTGCACTGGTGGCAGTGACCACAGAGCACAGAGGAGAGTATTACACAGAATGGTGACAAGACGCTTCTGTGAGCGGCTGGTTGTCAGCTCCGGGATCAGTAACCACCAGAAGTCTCGGTTCTCGGAAAGCTGCCTGGATCTGGTTACTGAAGGTTCCGGGAGAGTAGCGGCCGGGAATGGGAGCAGATCCCGTGGCAGCAGCAAACTTCAGCCCAGCTCACTGACCAGTGTTCCTGAAAGACATGGCCGTGACGTAAGCTGGGTCTTCAGTGGCAACCAGGGCACGAGCTGGCAGAAGTTTCTCCAGGTTCTCCTCAGATTTATTATGTAAATGCCATCACGTTTCCCTTTGTAGATGTACTGTTTCATTTGGAAGTCACGGTTGGTGCCACCTAAGTAAATCCCCACTGCAAGGAATTTAAGGACATTCTCCTCCTTCATTTGCAGAACATCACGGGCTGCAGATATTATGAAAGTTTCCCTTTAAGTTATCACAGGAAACCAAGACACTGCCTGTAGAGACCTCTCTCTGGGTAGCGCAGAAAGGTGAGTCCATTTTTTTTAAGCACCAAAGAGTTACCAGCATCAGGAGAGCCAATTAAATGAAAACAGAAAAAAAAGTCCCTTGAATTTGAAACTTTGAAACAAAACATTCTCCCTCCCCCCCCACACACACATACACACACACACACACACACACACACACATTAATCAGCAAATAAGAAAACAAAAGCAAATATAAGGAAAGTGAGTAACCTCATCCCACAAGAAATGCTATAAGAAATCTTGAGTTCATTCAATCAGTGACTAAGGAGAATATCTGATTCCAAAGAAAATACTTTTGAGTATTTTAGTAGTATTCCTCCAAGATATTAGGTATATTGCACCATTTTTATTTTTCCTAATTTCTAGGCACTTTAAAAATTTAAATCTACAAATTATTTTAATTTAAAACATTCTATTTTCCTATTAAAATTAATATAGGTCTTTTTAGAAATACTTTGTATTAACCTATATTTTAACACTGTATTCTCATATATTTTCCAAGAGTTCTTCAATTGGGTCACACACGTCACTGGGGTACACCTTGGAGACGCTCAGAATCATTTGAAGACTACAGGTTGAATGGTCAAATTTTCACTTATTATAGGTGTAAGTCAGTAAAATTGAGAATGTAATTGTTAATAGTATATCATTTATACTCACTGACTGGTAAATCCTGATGCAATTCAAATTATGCATGTATTAGAAGATTCTGAATTGTCAAACTCTACACAGTTGGAGTAATTTTAACAATCATGAGCAGTAGAAGCAGCATACTTCTCTGGTGAAAACAACACCTGTCACCCCTCGCCCCCAATTCCCCTGTGTAAATATGAATCTATGTTCCCGTTGTGCCAGCTGGCAGAGAATATGAAAATTCTGTGGTGGCCTTTGATACATTTCAACTTAGAAAAGGGAGCATGTTGCCGTGGTAAAGAAGAGATGGAAAGAAATTAATTGTACCCCCTAGAGATACCCTATAATTTTTATAATCTATAAAAAGAAATTATGCCATATAGACAGCTATAGAAATCTTCACAGCTATATATTGAATTATCAGTATTTTATAATTTTAATATTCTGGCAACAAGGCCAACTGCAAATTATATCCCGATTGTTTTAACTGGCATCATACTGTCATCAAGAGTATAAACGAAATGGAGAAATTACTTTCTAGTCAATTGTAAACAATTTTGTAATTCATTATCATTCAAAACAATGAGACGAAGACCCAGGAAACCCCGGGAAATACTAGTGAGGATGGATAGAGGGTAATGGAAGAGAAATAAACATACAAATGTTAAAGAAAAAAAAATCAACTCTAAGACAAAAATAAACCAGTTATTAGGAGCAAGGTATGTTGAAATCAGTTTAACTAGAGCAATGGATAAAATTGAGACAAGTAGTGATACAGCAGGAACATACCCAATACATCCAGTAATCAAGACGACGCTGAAATGAGGCAACAGTGCCTTGGCAGAAAGGCTTACCCTTTAAAGGGCATGACCGGCTCAGAATCATGTTTGAAGTAGAGGAACTAACACAGTGGGATATCGTGGGTTAAATCCTATCTCCCTATATTCTGTAGAGCTATCTATTTAAAACTGGGCATGACATAAACAATTTGAGAAAACAATAATTACAAAATAAAAATATATATATGAAAAACAAAGTGTAATAACTGCTTACGGTTTACTGGTATCTTAGGGAATTTAGACAAGCACAGATAAAAATGCTTCAATTCTAAATTTGCAAATGTGCTGATGATTATTTCATTGAATTTAATTAATGCATTGTCATTAAACCAAAAGCAAATCTAAGTGTATCATTTATGATTCTACCTCCTTGAGAACTGGGAAAAAGTTCATATTTAAATCTCATGCAGTATATCAGCCCTTGGCTACAAAGTTAACCCCCAAATCACCTACTATTTGCATCGCAGTTTGACTATGCATTTACTCTTTGTTCCATATGCTTTAACATTTGTGAAAAAATGTTAATTTTTTAAAAAAGAAGTCAGCTCCCACTGTTGATGACTGAAACAAGGGAAAAGTTAAGGCATCTAAGAAAGTGATAATCTTTAGGCAGAAAACATTTTTTTGGTTAAAATAAAACAATGAAATTTTAAATTCTGCAGTGGCTCCAGTTAATATCCTAAATGGACTTGTCATTCTTTCTGATCTGTACAGAGACAAATCAGAAATTTTGTGAAATATCAAACGCTTGTGTCAATACTTTTTGGTAAGAACTATGTTATACGTGGTATCTTTTTTTTTTTTAACATCTTTATTGGAGTATATTTGCTTTACAATATTGTGTTAGTTTCTGCTGTATAACAAAGTGAATCAACTATATGTATACATATATCCCCAAATTACCTCCCTCTTGCATCCCCCTCCCACCCTCTCTATCTCACCCCTCTAGGTGGTCACAAACCACCGAGCTGATCTCGCTGTGCTATGTGGCTGCTTCCCACTAGCTATCTATTTTACATCTGGTAGTGTATATATGTCCATGCCACTCTCTCACTTCTTCCCAGCTTACCCTTTCCCCTCCCCGTGTCCTCAAGTCCATTCTCTATGTCTGCGTCTTTATTCCTGTCCTGCCCCTAGGTTCTTCAAAACATTATTTTCTTTTTTTTTTTTTGTAGATTCCATATATATGTGTTAGCATACGGTATTTGTTTTTCTCTTCCTGACTTACTTCACTCTGTATGACTGACTCTAGGTCCATCCACCTCACTACCAATAACTCAATTTCGTTTCTTTTTATGGCTGAGTAATATTCCACTGTATATATGTACCACATTTTCTTTATCCATTCATCTGCTGATGGACACTTAGGTTGCTTCCATGTCCTGGCTATAGTAAATAGTGCTGCAATAAACATTGTGGTACATGACTCTTTTTGAATTATGGTTTTCTCAGGGTATATGACCAGTAGTGGGATTTCTGGGTCATATGGTAGTTCTATTTTTAGTTTTTTAAGGAACTGCCGTACTGTTCTCTATAGAAGCTGTATCAATTTACATTCCCACCAACAGTGCAAGAGGGTTCCCTTTTCTCCACACCCTCTCCAGCATTTTTTTTTTTTTGTAGACTTTTTGATGATGGCCATTCTGACCCATGGGAGGTGATAGCTCATTGTAGTTTTGATTTGCATTTCTCTAATGATTAGTGATGTTGAGCATCCTTTCATGTGTTTGTTGGCAATCTGTATATCTTCTTTGGAGAAATGTCTATTTAGGTCTTCTGCCCATTTTGGGATTGGGTTGTTTGTTGTTTTGATATTGAGCTGCATGAGCTGCTTGTATATTTTGGAGATGAAGCCATTGTCAGTTTCTTCATTTGCAAATATTTTCTATCATTCTGAGGGTTGTCTTTTCACCTTGTTTATGGTTTCCTTTGCTGTGCAAAAGCTTTGAAGTTTCATTAGGTCCCATTTGTTTATTTTTGTTTTTATTTCCATTTCTCTAGGAGGTGGGTCAAAAAGGATCTTGCTGTGATTGATGTCAGAGAGTGTTCTGCCTATGTTTTCCACTAAGAGTTTTATAGTGTCCGGTCTGACATTTAGGTCTCTAATCCATTTTGAGTTTATTTTTGTGTATGGTGTTAGGGAGTGTTCTAACTTCATTCTTTTACATGTAGTTGTCCAGTTTTCCCAGCACCACTTATTGAAGAGGCTGTCTTTTCTCCAATGTATGTTCTTGCCTCCTTTATCAAAGATAAGGTGACCATATGTGCGTGGGTTTATCTCTGGGCTTTCTATCCTGTTCCATTGATCTATATTTCTGTTTTTGTGCCAGTACCATAATGTCTTGATTACTGTAGCTTTGTAGTATAGTCTGAAGTCAGGGAGCCTGATTCCTCCAGCTCCGTTTTTCTTTCTCAAGATTGCTTTGGCTATTTGGGGTCTTTTGTGTTTCCATACAAATTGTGAAATTTTTTGTTCTAGTTCTGTGAAAAATGCCAGTGGTAGTTTGATAGGGATTGCATTGAATCTGTAGATTGCTTTGGGTAGTACAGTCATTTTCACAATGTTGATTCCTCCGATCCAAGAACATGGTCTATCTCTCCATCTGTTTGTATCATCTTTTATTTCTTTCATCTGTGTCCTACAGTTGTCTGCATACAGGCCTTTTGTCTCCTTAAGTAGGTTTATTCCTAGGTATTTTATTCTCTTTGTTTCAGTGGTAAATGGTAGTGTTTCCTCAATTTCTCTCTCCAATTTTTCATCATTAGTGTATAGGAATGCCAGAGATTTCTGTGCATTAATTTTGTATCCTGCTACTTCACCAAATTCATTGATTAGCTCTAGTAGTTTTCTGGTGGCATCTTTAGGATTCTCTATGTATAGTGTCATGTCATCTGCAAACAGTGACAGTTTTTCTTCTTCTTTTCTGATTTGGATTCCTTTCATTTCTCTTTCTTCTCTGATTGCTGTCACTAAAACTTCCAAAACTATGTTGAATAATACTGGTGAGAGTGGGCAACCTTGTCTTGTTCCTGATCTTAGTGGAAATGGTTTCAGTTTTTCACCGTTGAGAACAATGTTGTCTGTCGGTTTGTCATATATGACCTTTATTATGTTGAGGTAAGTTCCCTCTATGCCTGCTTTCTGGAGGGTTTTTGTCATAAACGGGTGTTGAATTTTGTCAGAGCTTTTTCTGCATCTATAGAGATTATCATATGGTTTTTATTCTTCAGTTTGTTAACATGGTGTATCACATTGATTGATTTGCGTATATTGAAGAATCCTTGCATGCCTTGGGTAGACCCCACTTGATCATGTTGTATGATCCTTTTAATGTGCTGTTGGATTCTGTTTGCTAGTATTTTGTTGAGGATTTTTGCATCTATGTTCATCACTGATATTGGTCTGTAGTTTTCTTTATTGTGACATGTTTGTCTGGTTTTGGTATCAGGGTGATAGTGGCCTCGTAGAATGAGTTTGGGAGTGTTCCTCCCTCGGCTATATTTTAGAAGAGTTTGAGAAGGAAGGATAGGTGTTAGCTCTTCTCTATATGTTTGATAGAATTCACCTGTGAAGCCATCAGGTCCTGAGCTTTTGTCTGTTGGAAGATTTTTAATCACAGTTTCAATTTCAGTGCTTGTGGTTGGTCTGCTTATATTTCCTATTTCTTCCTGGTTCAATCTGGGACGATTGTGCTTTTCTAAGAATTTGTTCATTTCTTCCAGATTGTCCATTTTACTGGCATAGAGTTGCTTGTAGTAATCTCTCATGATCCTTTGTATTTCTGCAGTGTCACTTATACATGGTGTCTTGCGGATATGTCTTAAATCAACTGTATCAACCCTATTATGCCAGTATTAGTTGTTGAGATTAAAGAATGTGCCTATATATTCAACTGAGATTATTCAGCAGGACCTCTTATTTTCAGGACAGTAGTCTATATGCTCATCAAGACTGTGTGAAATTGTTTCTGAGAATCATATGTTCTGATTCGTGCTCTCATGCCCCAAATTTGAGACCAAAATTCAGGTATATGATTTGCTGACTACCTTGAGAATTACATTCTGATGGCACAAGTGTGATAGTCAATTCCATTTCTTTTATAGAGTGTCTGCACAATAAAGGTGTCCTAGTGTTTCATTAACTCTCATAGGTGCCATTTCCATCACCACGTTTTGATTCTAAGATCTGAGTTACTGAAGTAGTGTTTACCCCCACTTCTTCCACATGATTTCCTATCTAATATGAATGATAACTGAAGTAGCTATGTCTACAACTTATCATTAATTTTTTTTTCCCAATCGATGAGCTTTGAGTTTTTCAAAAATGTTGTTTTCTGACTCCAAACTCAATGCTGCCTGCGTAAAACTTAATTCACAGTACATCAGAAGAATGTTTCTTTTTTTATATCTGCAATTTTGTTTGCTTTACTTTAAAATAGCATAGTGTGGGCTTCCCTGGTGGCACAGTGGTTGAGAGTCCGCCTGCCGATGCAGGGGACACGGGTTCGTACCCCGGTCCGGGAAGATCCCACATGCCGCGTTGCGGCTAGGCCCGTGAGCCATGGCCACTGAGCCTGTGTGTCCAGAGCCTGTGCTCCGCTATGGGAGAGGCCACAGCAGTGAGAGGCCAAGCAAAAAAATAAATAAATAAAAATAAAATAGCATAGCATAGTGTTTTATATGATTGCTATTTTCAATTTAATGAAAGAATAAGAAGTCATTAAAGGCTGACTGTATTAAAATCTTCATGCACTATACATTTAAATTATTTCTGGATTAAGAAAAGAATGTTTAATAGTTTATCTGCTAATGTGAAGAAAGCAAAGGGAAGTTATATAATATTTATTTTCCATCTATTCTGTGGCATTGATCTAGGTGCTTCACACGAATTACTTTTTTACCCCTCTCAATAAAGCTATAAGTTGGCATTATTTTCTTCATTTGCCAAAGGTGACAAGGCTAAGTAGCTAGTATATGGAAAATTTCAAATTCAAAGCAGAATTTGAATTGATGTTTCCCTGGCCCCAAAGCCTGTAATTTTTCTAGTATGCTATAATGGTTTCCATACAACCATTTCACTTTTACTTACTATAAGGAAATTCAGTCTGCAGTACATATGAACTTACCCATCTAAACACATCGTCACATGACTTTTTAGATCTGAAATTGTGGCTTGTATGGTATTGAGAATGAAGACTTAAAAAACAACTCTCTGAATTCCTACACCCAGGATATTTAAGACTTGTAAAATGCCTATGAATCCTGTTTCACAGGTGAAAACGCTTGCATAAAGCAAGCATCGGTTTACTCCAGAACTATCCCTTAACAAGGAATGCTTAAGTGAGAGTAACACTAATAATCCAACATTATTACTGCTAATATATTATTTTAGTATACTTATTATACTGATAATATTAACAGCACTAATCTTATTAGTATTCGTACACTAATATTAATAACAAGTAGTTTGAAATCATTACAAACAAATTCTTGAATGATCTTGGACTCTAGCTACAGGGGTAGTAAGAGAAATTATGACTGTTACCAGGCTGGCACTGGGGACTTCAACAGGAAGCAACTCACAGGGTTTTTTTTGTTTTGTTGTTTGTTTGGTTTTTTTTTTGCGGTACGCGGGCCTCTCACTGTTGTGGCCTCTCTCGTTGCGGAGCACAGGCTCCAGACACGCAGGCTCAGCAGCCATGGCTCACGGGCCCAGCCGCTCCGCGGCATGTGGGATCTTCCCGGACCGGGGCACGAACCCGTGTCCCCTGCATCGGCAGGCGGACTCTCAGCCACTGCGCCACCAGGGAAGCCCCAACTCACAGTTTTTAATTCTGTAGTTTACAAAGGAAGATTTACCATGAAGTTACCTTAGGTTTCACTTGGACAGGCCTTTTTAAGTCTTGTAGTGGTCCTAGCAATGTTTTTACATGGTAATATGTGTTTGTACTTTCTCCAAAACTAAGATATTAAATTCAGTTAAGACAAAGTTTGCTTCCTATTCCAATCCCCATCCCCACCCCAACCCCCATACAAATACCTATACTCACACTATAGTAGAGGCTGTGGGCATCCTTGGTACCCAGCCAAGGCAAAGCTGTGTTGGTGACATAGTTGGTTTGGGTTTAGTGAACCAGGCTAGGACCAGAATATAGAATTCTGGCACATAGGACAACCATTTGCTTTCTGTTCTTTCTCACCTTCCAAGCATGTTTGGAAAATGTAATTAAAATCACACCAGAAGATCAAGAAGGAAGTAGCAATCAGACAGCATATACTTAAGTTTTCTAATCCATTCTTCCAAGTAACAGTTTCCAAATTCTCTATATTTTATGGGAAGTGAAAGCAGGAGCTTTTTTTGATGGGGAATGATATAAGTAGTTTTCATTTGTATTTCAAAAGGTGAGATCAGAATAGGCAAAAAAGATTAGGTCAGTTGCAGCTTTTTGGAAAACAAACAAAATCTAAGAAAAAAACAGAAATATGTGTTTAGCTGAGACCTCCTAAAAATGATATATCATTAGCAGTAAAGATGTGGTAGCTTATAAGAAAGATATTGATCGTCTTGTGAAATAAATGAGCTTAAATTTTCACTTCATTTATTACTGAAGTGATCATTTATTTGACATTGGTTTAACTTTCATGCTTTACTGATACTTATAAAAGCTTTTATTTTTTTCTATGGTATTTTAAAGGACCAAAACAGATTCTCATTTTCTCCCTAAAAGCTGTGATATTAGCAATAATTCTCTTTGAAAATGAACAGCCAAAAATATATGCAATTAATATGTATTTTAACAAAGATATTGACAAATGTACTTTTTAATGAAAATCTCATTACTTTAATGATGGTATTGAGCAATTCATTTTTTTAAGAAGTGATATACTGAGAACTTAACCTATTCTTAGCACAATGAAGTAACTTATCCTCTTTCAGTTTATCTTAGAAATAAATTTAAAGCTTAGATCTCATTTTATCTTCTAAAACCTCTTACCTCTTCTTATTACAGCTACCTGCTCAAGATTATACCAGTTTTTGCATTAAACCTACAGGTTCCAGTAAGCATACTGACTTTAGTATTAAAGTTAGTCATTTTACCTTACAGTTGAATTGTGTTTAATAGTTACTGAAGTATTCGGACATATTATTTCTCTTGATGTTATGAATACGTCAAGAGTTAGCTCAGTTTCTTATAATATCCTAAAATGACAAAATCATGATTCTGAGTTATTCTCCAGTCAATATTACCATGTTCCACAATTCCAAATAAAGCCTAAAATACTCATAGATTTGCACACACATTACAGCAAAAGAGTAATATAGAATGTAGGTGAACTGTAATAAATCTAATATTGAATTTTTTTAATTGGAATTTATTGTTTTATTTGGAAAACAAAAGAGGAGTTCTTACATATGGACAGCACTGTTATGGACATGTAGAGATATATGATTTATATGTATATTTTATATATGTATATATTTTTTCATAGCTAAATAGAATCAATGTGCATCATCAAAAGAATATTGTGTTCTGTTTCACTAAATAGAAAAAAATAAAGAAGGGGAAAAAAAACATTAAAACATTGCCTGTAGTTGTCTTCATTACCTAAAAGTTCCAAAAGTCATCTGAACAGATTACTTCTCAGATACATGAAGAACTTCTTTAAATTGTATTGATGTATTGTGTCTTCAGAGATAATTAAATACAACACTAGTTTTTGCATGCAAAAACATATTTGTCTTGCCAAGAAAGTAACTGAGAAATAGAGTTGAGTGAGTGACTCAGCCTTGATGCAGAAACTTTTATCAGAAGAGTTTCAATCAGTTATGGAAACTCTGAGGACTGCCCACAAACATATGAGTTGATCCAGCTTCTTTCTGCATTTTAATTGAACATGCAAAAAGATGGCATACTAAAACAAATGTGTATTTCTCCCCAGGAGTTCACTCTACAAGAAAAGATAAGCCAAATTGGATTATGAAGTCAACTAAGAGTTGATGCTTTATTCACTTGGTATTATTCATCTGTTTCATTGTGATATTTACTCTGCTTTAAACAATCACTGTACTACTCAATTATACTTTTCCATTTTTAAATACAAATTACTGTCATATGGATGCATCCCAATGATAATTATTGCTCTGAAGGAGTCGGTTCTACTGAAAAGATCTGCTGCACGTTCATCATATAGCTATGGTGATAACACTGTAGTTACTGGAGCTCACAATTGTGAGATTTCAATAGAAAACAGTAGAAAGGAAATCCAGGGGAACCCATCAGCCTTCCTAAATGTATTTAACAGACTTACACCAAGAATGGGTTTATTGCTATGCAATACATAATATCTTTTAAATCCTTGTAACCATAAAAGAATTTAGAAAAAAATGATTTTGTTAGAAGAGCACAAAGAGATTGACCCAGATTTTCGAAAGCTCTACTATACCAGCACTACTATATGACTCCAGATGAAGTTAAACAAGGCTACCCAAGAGCAAATATGATCCCAGGGCTTTATTCCGGCATCTTAGGTGAAAAGAAAAAAAAGAAAAAACTCAAAAGTTAAAATATCTACACAGGCCCTAAGCACTTCAGATAGTAGTTGAGCTCTTTAAGGACAGAGTTCAAAAGGATTATCAAGGAGTAGAAGAGAAGATAGCCTTCAGTAAGTGAGCAAATACTTGCTTCCAAGAGTTCATAGGTTCAACACCTATGCCATGTCCCAGTGGAAAAGTTTTTTAAAAGTTATTAAAAAACATTATTATTATTAAGACTTCCACTATTAGAGGAAGACGATTTTCAGTATGGCAGAGTACGAACCTCCAAAATCTGCTCTTCCATAGAAGCAATAAGAACACTGATAAAAATTGTCAAAATTAACTTTTTCAAAACTCCAAAACTTAACCAAAGACTTCCAACAATTCAAGGAGTATTTATTCAAGAAAACTAGCTAAATCTCAGTAAACAGTAAAAGCCTTATGTCTTGGGACTTGCATTATCCCCATCCCTCTCTGCCCAGCTCCACAATAACCTTGAAAACCAGCAGCCTTGCAGCCATGGTAACAGTGAAAACAAGCTGCCTAGAGGTGATAAACTGAGTTTGAAACGCCTTAGAAAGCCCATTCTCACATGTTTGATGTTCGGTAGATTCCTGCAAAAGCTCCATCAGCAGGGCTTCTCACTATTTGACCTGAGTCAGAGTGTATTCAGTGGGATAAGCCTTAACTCTAGCACATTTATTGAAAACAATTGCTTAACATCTCCACTGCCTGAGTCAGTGGTAACAGCTGGGGCAAAAAAGAGGCTAGCTTAAAAAAGGAAGATCTGGAGAATAAGATTTCATAATTGGCGTTGAAAAACTCCAGTGTATTATTGGGACTCCAGAAAGCCTCAGGCATGTACAGGGTTTTGTGCATTCCCAAGAAGACCTAGGAAGGCTCTAATCTCTCACCTGTGGCTGAAATTGAAGCCCTGAGCAAGCAGGAAGTGAAAGCTAAGGTACAATTTTGAAGTGCTTGCATGTTGAAGGCATGCTTCAACACACACACAGAGCCCCCATTGAAATGAGTGGGAGTATTATTACTTCTAGGATATAATGGTTTAAGAAAAGTCAACCATTTTCTAACCAGTAGGCTAAACAAGCCATGACTTCAGTGACTGCACATGGCAGAGAATATAAACTTTGCAGAATTATTACAAGACAGTTACTAAACGAACAGAAAACAACAATAAATAGCAGGAACAACATCCCTGGAGAAGGTGGGGAATTTGGTTTCCACAATTGTCATATTATAAAATGTCCAGTTTTCAACTAAATATTATAAGACATACAAAGAAATAGGGAAGTATGACTCATACACAGGAAATAATGCGGTCAACAGATACTCCCTGAGGAAGCTCAGATGTTAGACTTTAAATCAGCTCTTGTAAATATGTTGAAAGAATTAAAAAAAAAAAAACCTGTGTCTAAAGAATTAAAGTCCGAGGGTAATGGCTCACTAAATAGAAAATATCAATAAAAAGAAATTATAAAAGAAGTAAATAGAAATTCTGAAGTCAAGAAGTAAAATAACTGAAATTTAAAATTTACTAGAAAGACTCAACAGCAAATTTCAGTAGGCAGAAGAAAAAACTTGTGAACTTGAAGTCAGTTGAGTACACCTTGTCTGAAATACAGATATAAAAAAGAATGATTAAAAATGAAGAGAGGACTTCCCTGGTGGTGCAGTGGTTAGGAATCCACCTGCCGATGCAGGGGACCAGGTTCGATTCCTGGTCCAGGAGGATCCCACATGCCGTGGAGCAACTAAGTACGCGTGCCACAGCTACTGAGCCTGCGCTCTAGAGCCCGCGAGCCAAAACTACTGAGCCTGCAGGCGACAGCTACTGAGGCCTGCGCGTCTGGAGCCCATGCTCTGCAACGGGAGAAGCTACCGCAATGGGAGGCTTGCGCACCACAGCGAAGAGGGGCCCCCGCTCGCCACAGCTAGAGGGAGCCATCATGCAGCGATGGAGACCCAACGCAGCCAAACTAAAAAAATAATTAAATAAATAAATTTTTAAAAAATGAAGAGAACCTTACAAATGTGTGAAACAGCACCAAGCATACTAAAATATGCATAATGAGAGTCCCAGAAGAAAAGGGAAAAGAGAAGGGGGCAGAAAACAATATTTGCAAGAATAATGGCTGAAAAGTCCCCAAATTTTATGAAAAGCCCTTTACGTTAAAACAGTATTTTTAAGTGCTAACTGCATAAATATTTGCTCTACTGAATTTCTAAAATCTTCTAGAACAAAGTTTAGTATGCCTGTTCACCCTTCTTAGTGCAATGGACAAAAAGGACATATGTTGTATTACTAAATCAAACCTACTGTATCTTACTCTGTAATTATCAGTTTATTGGGGAAAATATACCATAAGTATTTTAATGTATATATTTGTGATTTTGTTGAAAAGTGTATATTAAATAGACTTCTTATAACTTAGTTTTTAGCATTTATACAAATTTTTAATTTTCTGCTCTACAGCCCTTTAAAAAAAGTGGAATGACACTATTCCAAAGGGATGGTATAAGGGCGTATTAATTCATCTATTTATCCTCTCCAGGACTTAAAAAATATACCAAATCAAAATACTTCATGATGAGAATAATTGCTCATTCCAATGTCATTTATTACATATAATCTATTCTAGGCACTGGGAATATAATAAAACATGTAGTATTCATAAGCACTTGAACTTACTACATGCTACAAGCACTGTTATAAGCAATCTGTGTTAATTTATTTAAACTTTCCAAGACCATTAAGAAGTAAACACTATTATTATTTCTATTCAACAGATGATTATAATATTAAGTCATAAGGAGAGTAAGTAACTTGCTCAAGATCATGCAACACTTAAAAAACTTTCAAGAGTTAGAGCCACGCTATGAACTTACACAATCTGACTCTGGGTCTAAGACCTTCCCAGATCTACTAAACATCAGTGAAAATATTCAGTGTTTCACCTGGAGCTTGTAGTGTTGAAGAGGGGATAGGCATGAATGTGGCAGTTGCAATTAAACACAATCCCAGGTATTCCTCATTTTATTGTGCTTCATTTCACAGTGACTGTGTTTGTTTTACAAATTGAAGGTTTGTACCAATCTTGCGTCAAGCGACTCTATCAGCACCATTTTTCCAACAGCATTATTTTTTAATTAAAGTATGTACATTGGTATTTTTAGACATAATGCTATTCATACTTAATAGACTACAGTGTAATGTAAACATAACTTTTGTATGTAATGGGAAACCAAAAAATTGTGTGACTTAATTTATTGCAATATTTACTTTATTGTGGTGGTCTGGAAATGAACCTGCAATATCTTCAAAATATGCCTACAGTGTAGTTTTAGAGATAAGTACATAGCAATAGAAGAACACATAGGTGGGACGTCTAAGCAACCTTTTAACATAAGGGTAGTTCCCTGCAAGGAAACTCTTAGTGAGGGATGTATGACTATTTTCAGAGGCTTGACGATGTTACAGGCAGAAAAGATACAATAGCAAAGATTCAGATGCAAGGAGAACATCAGGAATATGAGTAGTCGAGAAGAACTTTAGGAAGTTTAGTAAATTAGATTGCATCCTGTAATCAAAACTGTGAGAAGTGAGGCCATCAGTGTTAGAGAGTAAATATTGATAGTACTTTGTATGTTAGGTTAATGAGTTTAGGTTTGTGCTGAGAGCAATAGGTAATAAGTGAGTATAAAGGAAGTTAGTTTCAGATTTGGATACTAAGAAAATTCATACTGGTTGGAGTGGGAAGAACAAATTGGAGAGGAATAAGTGTAGATAGAAAGGGAATACTTAGGAGGCTGTTGTACATGATACAGGTGATGATATATTGAGAGATAATGACAGTGTATTATAGAATGGTGACTTGAGAAATATTTGGAACCGTATTTGGTAAATTAAGTGATGCTGAATATGAAAGATAGGAAGGAATCAAGAACAATTCCAAGTTACGTTAACTAATCTCAGAAATGCATATATGTGTGTGTATGTGTGTTACTATGTTTTAATATTTTACTATTAGCTGTTGCAGATGGGATACATTTTTACAGAAAATTTTAAAATCTTGTACAATAAATCTCTTTTCGAAATCAGCATCAAAGTTACATCTTCCTACCTGTTGAATGTGTATGTTCAATTTTATTACCAGGCAAAAGCACAACAAATGATCATGTGTTCCTTCTGGCACTGGATGCCAGCAAGCTCTAAGGTAAGGTGTGTTCTCAATTCCACTTATTTCTTTCTGCTTAATTGTCTTGAATAACTATCTGCACTCATTCTTTATCATTGTCATGTATCCATAATCTCTTGCTTTTGTTTTTGACATATGTAAATGCTAACCTGATGCTGTAAAACGACTAGTACTAATTCCCTTTGCTGACAGTGTAATTAGGATGGAAAACAAGATTAGTATACTTAGAGTACAGTACTGATAAAATTAACACGAAGTTTTTATAAAATTTTAAAAGAATCAGAAAATCAAACAATGCAGAAAAATAAGACAAAGTTTTATGAGACTATTGATTAATTTCTAATATTTAGTCAGATTGAGCTAAATAAATTTATTGTGAAACTGGTATTTGATAATTAGAGAAGGAAAAAATAAAAACCACTAGAAATAGAAATAAATAATTATAAAACAGCCCAAGCTTTTTAGAATGCTAATAGATGTTGTAGAGAATGTTTGGTCCTAAATTTAGTCAATATTTTGAACATTTAACTGTTAGGAATGATAATTTATTTGTCAAACTGTTTCTTAAAACCATTATATACTTTCACAAATTGAGTGGAATTGGGATATATTTACAGCTTGAGATTCCTAACCTCTTTGAGTATGGATCTACAATATTAAGACCATTTAGAGGCACGCCTCGGTGAATGATACTCCTCGCGCAAGCCTCTGACTACTCAGAGAGAGCCAGAGTATTCGGTCCAAAAGGAAACGTCATCACTGGCCTCTGGCGACTCAACCCAGGACCTCGGTAAAAGAATGGAGGCAAAGATCGAAAAGATGCAAGAAATGTTTAACAAAGACCTAAAAGAATTAAAGAATAAACAAACAGAGATGAACAATACAATAACTGAAATGAAAACTACACTACAAGTAATCAATAGCAGAATAACTGAGGCAGAAGAACAGATAAGTGACCTGGAAGACAGAATGATGGAATTCACTGCTGCAGAACAGAATAAAGAAAAAAGAATGAAAAGAAATGAAGACAGCCTAAGAGACCTCTGGGACAATACTAAACACAACAACATTCGCATTATGGGGGTCCCAGAAGGAGAAGAGAGAGAGAAAGGACCCGAGAAAATATTTGAAGAGATTATAGTTGAAAACTTTCCTAACATGGGAAAGGAAATAGCCACCCAAGTCCAGGAAGCACAGAGAGTCCCATACAGGATAAACCCAAGGATAAACACACAAAGATACATAGTAATCAAATTGGAAAAAATTAAAGACAAAGAAAAATTATTGAAATTATTATTCAGGTGAAGGACTGAATCCTAACTGTAGTTAGGATTATTTTCAGGGTGTACCCTGACTCTGTGCAATGGAGTAGTAAAACAAAGGACAGAGAGAACTGCAGATCAACATGTCCCATCATCATGGGGCCCATGGTAAAGCGGATTCACAACCCAAAGTGGACCCTAATAACAATCGGAAGATCCTATTCCTTCCTGCACCAAACCTGAGCTATGGGGATTATGGAACTCTGAATTATCATACGCTGTGAGAGGCAGAGAAGCTACAGCAGAGAGAACAAAGAAATGGGGACCTGATTTGCTTACTCATGGGAACATGAACTGAAAGGTGAGCTTAGCCCAACTGAGTATAGTCAATCCTTGAGGAAAAGAGAAAAAGAGAGGAGCCACGTACTTCCTGAGTCAAAAATCTATTCTTCCTCCTGCAGAAAAAAAGTTGGAGAGATGGAGCGGGCTCCCTGATGCTGACTTTCACTTTGGGTGATGGCCTATAGGTTCAATGTTCACCCTGGTCCAGAAATATTCTCTGGACGCATCATGCAGGCCTCATTGCCTTAGGATATGGTTCAGTAGAACTATTCTATGTACCATACATTAACTGGACAAAGTTGACGGAGATAATTGAAAGTGAAACAGGCTTTCTGTTTCGAAACTGAGAGGAGGATATGCTTGCCCTTTGGGGGTGACTTGCAGAGGTGTTACTCAGAATGTCACTCTCAGAGTAACCTGGATGTCAATTTTCAATTCCAAATGTCCCTTCTCCCCCTCCTACAAACACACCCAGAGTCACTAAAAGAAGGCTGTGCTTGGAGAGATAGAATCTGAAGTAATACAAGTAGCTCTTGCCAAGAGATGAATAATAAAGTATTATAGTATCCTCTAAGGTTCTGGAAAACAAATTCTGTCATTAGGGGGAGAAAGTCCATTATTCACACTGTCATCAAACAAAATGAAATGTCGCTCGAATTTCACTTATATGTTAATGTGTTTTTATATACTCTCATGTTTCATGTTCTTTTCTGTTACTAAGACTTACTAGTTTTTCCCCTTTGGAATATAAAAGTGCCAGGCGGTGATGTGTAGAGTTAGGGAAGGTGTTTTCATACTCCAGTCCCTTCCCCACTTCTGCCTTTGGTGCAAGACTGGGATTGTCAACCAGGGCTGCAGAAGCTATTAATTATGCTGGCATCATTTGGGGATGATTTCACTGTGGAAAGACCTAGAGAAATATTAATGTAACATAGCAAATTTAAAATTAACATAACAAACTAATGTCTCCAAATTCTCTTGGTCTTGCATTACTGAGCCTCATATCAACTCTTACGGTTCTGGATGACATTTCGTCCAATTTTATTTCTACATCCTGCATTTACGTTTTTACATCCCAAACCTCTCACCTATGGTACAGCGGAATTCATCCAATACAACAGAACAGTAATACTGAAAATAAAAAGTTACATTTACTTTCTACCTCCCTCTCCTTGAACTCAACCAAAAGACGTCCTATCTATTTCTGTTCTGAATTCCAAGTCCAACCCTGAACTTTTTTATTGGATAAAAAGTGCAGTTATGAGACAATGTGATGAATAATTGAAAAGTAAAGCAGAGTTACCTCCTAATCACATGCATGAGATTTTACACATTTGCCCTATTAAGCCATAAACCAAGTAACTAGGAGGTTACTCTCTTAATTGTTCTATGAAACCACTAAAATTCCAATCTTAATATTTTTATCTTATGTGAGAAAATGCCAAAAAGTACAAAGGAGTAGAAATAGTCAGAAATAGAGGATTCGATTGAGCAGGACATCAAAATTACTTATAGAAAACTGCATTTTTTTTGAGAGAGAGATTTACTTTAAAAGAAAACTTCCAGGGAATGTGCCCTGTGCTTCACCTTGGGAGCTACTTCCAGCCCATGTGCCCATATCATCAGTGTCTGCAATCCTGTGATCCCTGATGTCTAGAAATCATGATCCCAAAGCACTGAATGATCCCAAATCAAGAAAGAACAGTTAAAGTACATGTAGTAATTACATGTAGTATACTGTGTTAAGAAAAGAAAGTGTATTATATTTTATAATAGTTTTCAACCAGTACTGACATAGGAAAAAAGGGGGTTTTCTGGCTAACAAGAAAACTTCTATTCCCTGAGCATCCCAACTACCTGAGGGTGTATTATAAAGAGACTGCTGTTTCTAGACAATCAGGGTTAGCGTTACCTAACTTGCCAAGAAGAATCTAAACCAATCAAAGGAAAAGATCTTCCCTCCTAACATTAAATGTGATTTTTTTTCATTCTTAGAAACAATAAAAAAGTCTGTATTACATAAAATCCCACATATATTAGAAAAAACAAATTATTAATTTCCAATCTTTCTATGTAATTGTTAGCTGCTCTTCGGGTCAATTAAATACTAAAACAATAAATTAAGATTGCTTGAGCAGAGAATAGATAGGTAAACAGTTGAAATAATACGGCAGGATGTTTCCATTCTGCTAGACTGCATGCTCTCATAATCCGCAACACTGGATGTTTCAGGGGACACTTTCAAGTCCAACTACGGGAGTACTCAGTTTCTACTACCCTGGGTAAACCCGTCACATACTGGTCAGAACTTCCAAAGGCCCAGCTCAGAATTAGAGGTCTATGTCAGACAGCAAGTGATATATTTTGGTAGGAAATGACCAATGAGAAAACTGCATTTTTACAGGAAAGCAGGAAGCACTAAAAGAATTGTGCTATGAGGAGTATAAAAAATTCATTTGTCTGATATAAACAGAGTTCATCATTTCCCAAATCATTTTACAAATGTCTTCTACAGAGATGACTGGATGCTGTGTTTCTGAAATGAATTTTCTACCACTGCTGTGATTATACAGTGATTTTTTTAAAAGTGTCTGCAGATATTGTGGCAATTCATTAGGAATGAAAGGATAAGAAAACGATTACCATCCTGCCTTTACCAAATAACAAAGCAGCAGGTAAGAAGAATCTCTCCACCTATCATTTCCATATCGCTCCCAATAGCACTGTCAAGCTTTGCAAGCTGTTTGACAAACAAACAATATTGCAACTTCTCAGTGAGGCAGCCAAGATAATATTCAGAACAAATGCATTTTCTAACCCTCACAGCAATACATTCAGTAGAAAATCATTAAATTCTAAAGTCATATTATATTTTGTGATGATTCCAGGCTTCTAAGAAGTTTGTAAGAGCTGGATAAACACTTTCAACCAATTATACCTTTGCAAACAACTTTTAAATAATGCTTTCACATTTATATTTTGAAATTTTAAAGTAATTGCTATTATAAAATCGGACTTATTAAAAATACAAATTTTCTTCTTTCTACAAAACTAAATAAATGTGATTTATGTGAAAGTGTTTCTATAACCTCCGAATACAAAATGTCTGCCCTCGAAAAATATCAGCATGTTTTACTATATGAGAGGAATCAATGAACTACAACAGATACTGTTGCCTTGACAAGTTCAAATGAACTGCTTATTCTGATTTGTAAAAAGAGGTGAGCCTTATACAAGTATGAAATGACATCAATTTTATTGATGTTAATTTTATTAACATTCCAACCACTAGTTTACTAGCTCTCTTATTTAGTGCACATCAAAAGAAGGCTCGGGATCTTTATATTGAAGTTTTCATTACACAACCCTCCACACAAGTTTTCTATTTGAAAAACAGAAATAATGAGACAAACGATAATGAGTTAAAGCATCCAGTATCTGAATATGCTGGGTTAGGCACAACCTTTTTACAGTGGGGGAAAATTACTGAAAGAAACAACAACTTTCAGTAACAACCAAATAGACCCATATTTTTCAAATAACTCAGAAAAAAATCAGCTTAGCCTCTTTTTACTAAATTCTTGCATAATGAAACATTGGTCAGTGAATTAATACTTTAGGAAAGGAAGGCATGATTCAAAATAGTTTCCAAAAGTTGTATTCGTATTGATTTCCTATTCAACTCTTTTTTTTTTTTTAATATTTATTTATTTATTTTTGGCTGTGTTGGGTCTTCGTTTCTGTGCGAGGACTTTCTCTAGTTGCGGCAAGCGGGGGCCACTCTTCATTGCGTTGCGCAGGCCTCTTACTATCACGGCCTCTCTTGTTGTGGAGCACAGGCTCCAGATGTGCAGGCTCAGTAGTTGTGGCTCGCGAGCCTAGTTCCTCCGCGGCATGTGGGATCTTCCCAGACCAGGGCTCAAACCCGTGTCCCCTGCATTGGCAGGCAGATTCTCAACCACTGCGCCACCAGGGAAGCCCCCTATTCAACTCTTATATTGAGCTACACTAGGCTCACCCTCCTAAGTGAATACTTCCTCAGGAAAACACACTGTTTTATGCATGCCAAAATCATGTATTAGAAACTGTAGTCCCATCTTTCATTTCCACAGATATTTGTCTCTGAGGTACTAGGGCATTAATATATAGATAGGGTGAGTTTCAAATATTCTTCCTTCATCTTCCATAGCTCTTTGATATGTAGGCTTTCAGGTTTTCCATTTCAAAAAATGCTCTTAGGGAAGAGAATATAGGGCATGGGCTCTACAGTCTATCTCTGTAAAGTCAAGTATTTCTACCTGAATCAACCTACCAGGGCTCAAAATATTTCTCCCAGCCCTAACTTTTTTATTGACATTTAATAACCATCAAAATAAGGTGGTGTGTACTCAGAATACTGCTTAAGAAAAGTCTCTTCCATTGGGACAAAAACAAACACTATTTGCCTAACCTGGATTAGCTCTCTGTCCAGTGATCTCTGAAGTTGAAGACGAGATATGAGCTTTTTATTAGCAGCCTCTGTTCAACTGTCCATTGGAACCTTTAATCTCCATGAGCCCAAATTACAGAAATTGTCCCACAGAAATCATAACTTTGCCTGAGACCTGAACTTTGCCATGAGGAAAAGGATCTAGCCTGTTAATAAAATGGTAAACTGATAAAGTAATAAAATCTCTGAAACAAAATTTAATGATTTTATGGTCATTTTCTTCAGTAAGATTTCTATATACTCAGAAACAACCTTATTCTTTTGTAAAACCGTAAAGAATTGAATTTTGTAAAAGCATAAAGTTTATGTTATGTTAAAAACATAGGCACTAAATTTTATAGCTGATTTAGCTAATTTATCCGTGTCATTATATAAATGACAAATATTAAAGTCCAGAGAGTTGAAACGATTGTCCAAAGTCACAAAAAGTTAGAGAAGTAAGTGGTACATAATCCAGGTCTTCTAACACTTTGTTAACTCATTTGTATTCTATTCAGTTTCCAAGCTGTGGACATTGGAGTCTTAACAGAACATTATGAAGAAGAAACTCTTTTCAAAGCAGCAACTTATACTTAAGGCACTAGGGAAATTTCTTGAGTAAAAGAGGAAAATGCCGGAAAAATCTTTTTATTACCTGACAGCTTTTTAATTATTAAAAAAAAAACTGACTAGCAGTCTAGATAATCAGCCTTCTTTTTCTATAGTCGCTGGCTTAATTTTCTGCTAAATTTTACACTTGGCTTATCAATAGGACAATGACTAAACAGTGGAGATTTTTAAAATTAATTTTCTACTTTTGGATGTCCCCAAATTGGCATGGACTTAGAGCAGATTCCTCTGCTGATTTTCTTTTATTATTTTTTCTTTTTAAGAACAACTAAAGTACTGAAAAATTAGATTGTTCTTTCTATAGCTTCTTGCCTAAAATGAATTTCTTTCAATATACAAACACATGGCAAAATTAATACCTGTAGCTAGAAAAGGTTTTTATTTTTGAGTCTTTCTATTAGAACAGTCAGATGATAGTCTCTTATTAATGTTTGTTTGGATGGATTTATTTGGCTTTCTCCTAACAGAATTTTTTTTTATTTTATAGTCTGTCTTTCAATCACATTTGTTTAATTTGATTGCATTGTAATGATAAAAGTTGGGATAAAATGAGTCAAACCAAATATGACTAAGTGTACAATCTGGACATAGTCTTACATCCAGATGTTCTCTATCCAAAATGCTAGAGAAAGTGAATTCTTCTACTGTTCTCTTCTCTCACTTAGGTAATTCTTAACCCTCTTTCATTCCCTGAGACATATGTTTTTAAACCACTTTATTGAGGTATGGCTGGCATTCAAAAAGCTATGTATACAACTTGATACCATAAACATATCCCTCACCTCTAAAAGTTTCCTCCTGCTCCCTTTCTATATTATTATTATTACTTTTTGTGGTAAGAATTCAACTGAAGTTCCACCGTTTTAGTGAAATTTTTAAGTACACAGTACAGTATTGTTAACTGGAAGCACTGTGCTGTACAGTAGATCTCTGGGACTTATTCTTGTATAACTGAAACTTGGTACCCTTTAAAATGTCCCCATTTCCTTCTCCTCTTAGCCCTGCCAACCATCATTCTACTCTCTGATTCTTTGATTTTGACTATTTTAGATTTCTCATACAAGTGGTATCATGCAGTATTTGTCCTTCTGTGACTAGCTCATTTCAGTTAGCATGACATCCTCCAGGTTTATCCATGTTGTGGCAAATGGCAGGGTTTCATCCCTTTTGAAGACTGAATAATATTCCATTCTATGTATATACCACATTTTTTTCATCCATCCATCCATCTGTTGATGGACATTTAGATTGCTTCCATATTTTGGTTATTGTGAATAATGCTGCAGTGAATATGGGAGTGAAGATATCTCTTTGAGATTCTGATTTCAATTCCTTTGGATATATATCCAAAAGTGGGGTTACTGGATCATACAGTTTTATTTTTAATTTTTGAGGATCCTCCACACTATTTTTCATTGTGACTACACCAATTTACATTGCCACCAACAGTGAGAATTCCCTTTTCTCCACATCTTTGTCAACACTTATCTTTGGGTTTTTTTGTTTTGTTTTGTTTTAATAATAGCCATCCTTACAAGTGTAAGGTGATATTTCTTTGTGGCTTTGATTTGCATTTCCCTAATGATTAGTAACATTGATCACCTTTTCACATACCTATTGGCTATTTGTATGCCTTCTTAGGAGAAATATCTGTTCAGTTCTTTGCTCAGCTGGACAGTTATATTATACACAAAAATCAACAAAAAATGGATTAAAGACTTCAATGCAAGATCTGAAACTATAAAACTCCTAGAAGAAAGCATAGGGGAGGGACTTCCCTCATGGTGCAGTGGTTAAGACTCCACCTGCCAATGCAGGGGACACGGGTTGGATCCCTGGTCCAGGAAGATCCCACATGCCATGGAGCAACTAAGCCCATGCACCACAACTACTGAGCCTGCACTCTAGAACCCACATGCCACAACTACTTAGCCTGCATGTCACAACTACTGAAGCCTGTGCACCTAGAGCCCATGTTCTGCAACAAGAGAAGCCATCACAATGAGAAGCAGGTGCACTGCAATGAAGAGTAGCCCCCACTGGCCGTGATGAGAGAAAGCCCACGTGCAGCAGCAAAGACCCAACGCAGCCAAAAATAAATAAATTAAATAAATAAATTTTTTAAAAAACATAGGGGAAAATCTTCTTGACATTGGTCTGGGCAATGATGTCTTAGATGTAACACCAGAAGCACAGGGGACAGAAGCAAAAGTAGATGAGTGGGACTACAACAAACTGAAAATCTTCTACACAGCAAAGGAAGCAATCAATGAGATGAAAAAGCAACCTGAGACACTTTCAGGGGATCTATGATCTCAAAATTGTTTTTGTAATAACATCAAAAAATTATTTGCCTTTTCCAGTGTGTTTGTGCACTGATGATGCAAAGGAACAGTGGGTAAAACTACTGAAGCCATATCATAAATCAGGGTTGTGGCAACAAACTCTCATAATAGTTGTTTTCTTCACCTCCACACACTCACAAAAATATAAAATAACATAGGGCAAAATGCCAATTTCACTTAAGTATATTTGTGGTGATATTTATCAGTGAAATATTAATACCTTTGTTAAATTTTAACACATATATTTTAATATTCTGTGTGATAAAATGGAAGTGTGTGTAAAGCACTTATGCTACAATGCTTGTAGGATGACTGTCTCCAGGGAAAGCACTTAGGTGATACTTAAGTTTCAGGCTGAAGCAGCCAATTTTTTCACAGAAAAAACAGTGGGAAAAACACTGATAAAATACTGTGGTTATTCAAATTGTACATTTGGCAGACATTTTCTTGAAAACAAAGCAAACCTGTCATTTGTGTCAGTCACTTTGAAGTCACCTTCCCAATATTTAAAGACTCTTCTGATGGATGGGTAGTGATTTTTTTAGTATTTTTTAAAAATTTTATGTAATGAAATGTGTCAATATTTAGAAGATACATAACTCAGTAAACCAATACTTTCTAAATGTCCAGTGCATGATGTTACAAATCATACTTGGTTAAAAATTGCCATTCACAGTGCAAGATAACACAGTAGCCTTTAATGTAACAGAATACAAAACGATCATTGATACGTATTCCTATTTCACATTATAACTAGGCTTTAAGGAGCTACCACATGGGTAGTTTTGGTGTAGTCTCAAATGAGAATATACAAAATGAATTTAAAAGTCTACTAAAACATTCCTTCTTTTACTTACATAACTCCATGAAGGCAGATTTTCTTCATATATTTTAGCCAAAAACAACATATTTTACTAGATTTAATACAGAAGCAGATAGAATTCAGCTAACTTTTATTAATCTACACATTAAAGAGATTTTCACACTTGTAAAACAGTGCAACTCTTCTCACTATTTCTTTGTCTAGAAATAAAGTTATTTTTGTAAATATAGGCAAAAAAAAAAAAAAAGCACTCCTTCCTGTGGCTGTAAAATACTCCACTTCATATCTGTTGCTCAAAACCACCCAGTCTCACAATCAATGAGTCAGGAAAATGACAGAAATAATAATTTAAAACTAATATATACAGTCAGCCTGCTTAAGGTCTTACATTATATTGCTAATGGAACCAAGAAGAGAAAGTAATGGAACCTACTATTTAATATTCCTATACTATATTTTAGTAAGGAAAAATAAAATTGCCCTCTTTCAAGGATGAATAACCAATAAAAACCATAAAACCATGGCAGTATAAAATAATGATGGCATATTAGAGCTAGAAGACAAGTTTACTTAAAATAAACTTACTCAGATCAGAAATGACAGAGTAAGAATCTTCAAAAATCCTCTCCTCTATAAAAGCAAAGAGAAACTGGCAAAAATGGTCAGAAATGACTTTTTTAAAACTCTAGAAATTAACAAAAGCTTGCACCAATCAACAGAGCATTTCTACACAAAAATGTATGATTCAGTAAGGAGAGAGATTTTTGTGACATTTTAAATTATCCTAATCCCATCCCCTTCTTCCCAATCTATTATAGCCTCTAAAATTCACAGCCACCACTTATGGTGAAAACCAGCAGCCTAATAAATACGAGGGGTCAGACCATGGTTGGAGCACTTTTAAATCCCCATTTTTAAGCAATTTTTATTATATTTCCTGACTAGCAAGTCCCTAGAAAAACCTATTTATAAGCCTTGTCTTTATGTAACCTCACAGAGAACTCACCCATTGCAAAGAGTCTTTTCCCTGGGAACATTTGTTGAAAATAATCAGTGGCAATTATTTTACATTGTAGTTGCCTTGTACAGTGATAACAACAAACTAACAAAAAAACATGAAAGAAAAATCTGGAAAATAAAACAACCATAAGAGGCTTTGGAAATTTCAGGTACATTCCTGAGAATGTAGAAGACCACACACATGTACAGGGCTGTGAATAAAATAAAAATTAAAAAAAACAGAAAAAACCTGAGAAGGCCCAAACCTATCATTTCTGGCTAGCCAAGAGGTTCTTCACAACAAAGTGAAGGCTAAGGCAGAATTGTAAACTGCTTCTTTGAATGTTGATACAGAGAGCACTTCAACAAGATTGGGAGATGGATCATTTCCAGGAATTTAAAGAAATAAATGCCTGGTCATTTGCTGACCACTAAGCTAGTTAAGCAGTGACCTCACTGGCCACTCATGAGAAGGACCCTAGACACCACAGAATTAGTTCAATAAGGTTGCTAAACAAAATTTTAAAAAGCAACAATAAAAACAAGCACTAAGACAACAAACGCTGGGGAGGAATAAGAATTTGATTTTCTGAGTTGCCATTTTATATAAAATAAATAGTTTTCAAAAAATAAATTACAAGACAAAGAAAAAAAGTCAATAGAAACTGTCTCTGAGGAAGCCCAGACATTAAACATACTAAACAAATTCTTAAAATCAACAATTTTAAATGTGTTCAAAGAACTAAACTCAGTATAAAACATTAAAGGAAAGTATGAGAATCATGTCTCATCGAATAGAGAACATCAATAAAGAGAAATTACTAAAAAGAAACTAATAGAAATTTTGCAGTTAAAAAGTACAATAACTAAAGAGAAAATGTGACTGGATGGACTCAACAGCAGAAACATCAGATTTTAATGGGCAGAAAAAAAAATAAGTAAACTTGAAAATAGGTAAAATGAGATTATCCAGTCTAAGGAGAGAAAAAATGAAGAAAAGTAAACAAGGCCTTAGAGACCTGTAAGACAATCAAGGATACTGCCTATGCATAATGGGAATCCAATAAGGAGAGAAGAGGGATAGAAAGGGACAGAAAGAATATTTGAAGAAATAATAGAAGAAAACTGTCCAAATTTATGAAAAATGTTAATACACATCCACAAAGCTTCAAAAAAAATACCCTCAAAGTGGGAAAAACTCAAGGATATCTACACTAACACACATCATAATCATAATCAAACTGTTGAAAGACAAAGACAAAGAGAGATTCTTGAAAGAAACAAAAGAGAAGTGACTCATCACATACAAAGCATCCTCAGTAAGATTAACAGCTGATTTCTTATCATAAATCATCAAGATAAAAGAAAGTGGTATAAAATATTCAAGGCACTGAAAGGAAAGGGATATCAACCAAGAAAAATTTTTTTAATTAATTAATTAATTTTAAAAAATTTTTGGCTGTGTTGGATCTTCACTGCAGCACGCAGGCTTTCTCTCATTGCAGCAAATGGAAGCTACTCTTCATTGCAGTGCATGGGAACATTTTCTCATTGTGGTGGCTTCTCTTGTTGCACAGCACAGGCTCTAGGCACGCGGGCTTCAGTAGTTGTGGCTCACAGGCTCTAGAGCACAGGCTCAGTAGTGGTGGAGCACAGGCTTAGTTCCTCCATGGCATGTGGGAGCATCCCAGACCAGGGCTCAAACCCACGTCCCCTGCATTGGCAGGTGGATTCTTAACCATTGTGCCACCAGGGAAGTCCAACCAAAAATTTTATAACCAACAAAACTGTTTTATGAAAATAAAAGAGAAATTAAGGTAATGCTAGATAATAAAAAGCTAAGAAAATTTGTGACTAGCAGACTGTCCTACAAGAAATACCAAAGGGAGTCCTTTAAACTGTAATGAAAGAATATTATATAATAACTAAAATCTACATAAAGAAATAGAGTAGGCATATATAAAAAACATAGGCATATATAAAAAACAACATAAATATATATTTTCTTTGTTACACTTTTTTCCTCTAATCTGATTTAAAAGACAACTGCATAAAGGAATAATTATAAATCTATATTGACTGTAATGTGGTGTATAAAGATGTAATTTGTATAACAATGCAGCACAAAGAAAGAGGAGGGAATACAGGCTACACAGTAGCAAAGTTTTTGTATATTATGAATTTAAGTTGTTATTAATCCAAATTAAAGATTGTTTTAAATTAAGATATTACTGTAATCCGCATGGCAACCAGTAGGAAAATAACCCAAAAAATATAGTAAAAATATGATAAGGGAGATACCCTCATCCACCAGAGGGCACATGGTAGAAGCAAGAAGAACTACAGTCCTGCAGCGTCTGGAACTAAAACCACATTCACAGAAAGACAGACAAGATGAAAAGGCAGAGGGCTGTGTACCAGATGAAGGAACAAGATAAAACCCCAGAAAAACAACTAAATGAAGTGGAGATAGGCACCTTCCAGAAAAAGAATTCAGAATAATGATAGTGAAGAAGATCCAGGGCCTCGGAAAAACAACGGAGGCAAAGATGGAGAACATGCAAGAAATGTTTAACAAAGACCTAGAAGAATTAAAGAATAAACAAACAGAGAAGAATAATACACTAACTGAAATGAAAACTACACTAGAAGGAAATCAATAGCAGAATAACTGAGGCAGAAGAACGGATAAGTGACCTGGAAGACAGAATGGTGGAATTCACTGCTGCGGAACAGAATAAAGAAAAAAGAATGAAAAGAAATGAAGACAGCCTAAGACACCTCTGGGACAACATTAAACGCAACAACATTCGCATTACAAGGGTCCCAGAAGGAGAAGAGAGAGAGAAAGGACCAGAGAAAATATTTGAAAAGATTATAGTCGAAAACTTCCCTAACATGGGAAAGCAAATAGTAATCAAATTTGCAAAAATTAAAGACAAAGAAAAATTATTGAAAGCAGCAAGGGAAAAACGACAAATAACATACAAGGGAACTCCCATAAGGTTAACAGCTGATTTCTCAGCAGAAACTCTACAAGCCAGAAATGAGTGGCATGATATACTGAAAGTAATGAAAGGGAAGAACCTACAACCAAGATTACTCTACGCAGCAAGGATCTCATTCAGATTTGATGGAGAAATCAAAAGTTTTACAGATAAGCAAAAGCTAAGAGAATTCAGCACCACCAAACCAGCTCTACAACAAACGCTAAAGGAACTTCTCTAACTGGGAAACACAAGAGAAGAAAAGGACCTACAAAAACAAACCCAAAACAATTAAGAAAATAATCATAGGAACATACATATCGATAATTACCTTAAACATGAATGGATTAAATGCTCCAACCAAAAGACACAGGCTTGCCGAATGGATACAAAAACAATACCCATATATATGCTGTCTACAAGAGACCCACTTCACACCTAGGGACACATACAGACTGAAAGTGAGGGTAATGGAAAAAGATATTCCATGCAAATGGAAATCAAAAGAAAGCTGGAGTAGCTATACTCATATCACAAAAAATAGAGTTTAAAATAAAGAATATACAAGAGACAAGGAAGGACACTACATAATGATCAAGGGATCAATCCAAGAAGAAAATATAAAAATTATAAATACATATGCACCCAACGTAGGAGCACCTCAATACATAAGGCAACTGCTAACAGCTATAAAAGAGGAAATTGACAGTAACACAGTAATAGTGGGGGACTTTAACACCTCACTTACACCAATGGACAGATCATCCAAAACAAAAATAAATAAAGAAACAGAAGCTTTAAATGACAGAATAGACCAGATAGGTTTAACTGATATTTATAGGACATTCTATCCTAAAACAGCAGGTTACAGTCTCTTCTCAAGTGCACACGGAACAATCTCCAGTATATATCACATTTTGGGTCACAAACCAAGCCTCAGAAAATTTAAGAAAATTGAAATCATATCAAGCATCTTTTTGGACCACAACGCTAAGAGATTAGAAATGAATGACAGGGGAAAAAAACGTAAAAAACACAAACACATGGAGGCTAAACAATACGTTACTAAATAACCAAGAGGTCACTGAAAGAATCAAAGAGGAAATCAAAAAATTCCTAGACACAAATGACAATGAAAACACGACGATCCAAAACCTATGGGATGCAGCAAAAGCAGTTCTAAGAAAGAAGATTATAGCTATACAAGCCTACCTCAAGAAACAAAAATCTCAAGTAAACAATCTAACCTTACACCTAAAGGAACTAGAGAAAGAAGAACACACAAAGCCAAAAGTTAGCAGAAGGAAAGAAATCATAAAGATCAGAACAGAAATAAATGAAATACAAACAAACAAAACAATAGCAAAGATCAATAAAACTAAAGGCTGGTTCTTTGAGAAGATAAACAAAATTAATAAACCATTAGCCAGACTCATCAAGAAAAAGAGAGAGAGGGCTCCCCTGGTGGCGCAGTGGTTGAGAGTCCGCCTGGCAATGCAGGGGACATGGGTTCGTGCCCCAGTCCAGGAAGAACCCACATGCCGCGGAGAGGCTGGGCCCGTGAGCCATGGCCACTGAGCCTGCGCATCGGGAGCCTGTGCGTCCAGAGCCTGTACTCCACAACGGGAGAGGCCACAACAGTGAGAGGCCCATGTACTGGAAAAAAAAAAAAAAAAGGAAAAAGAGCGGACTCAAATCAATAAGATTAGAAATGAAAAAGGGGAAGTTACAACAGACACCACAGAAATACAAAGCATCCTAAGAGACTACCACAAGCAACTCTATGCCAATAAAATGGACAACCTGGAAGAAATGGACAAATTCTTAGAAAGGAATAACGTTCCAAGACTGAAGCAGGAAGAAACAGAAAATATGAACAGACCAATCACAAGTAATGAAATTGAAACTCTGATTTAAAATCTTCCAACAAACAAAAGTCCAGGACCAGATGGCTTCACAGTTCAATTCTATCAAACATTTAGAGAAGCACTAACACCCATCCTTCTCAAACTCTTCCAAAAAATTTCAGAGGAAGGAACACTCCCAAACTCATTCTATGAGGCCACCATCACCCTGATACCAAAACCAGACAAAGATACTACAAAAAAAAGAAAATTACAGACCAATATCATTGATGAATATAGAAAATCCTCAACAAAATGTTAGCAAACAGCATCCAACAACACATTAAAAGGATCATGCACCATGATCAACTGGGATTTATCCCAGGGATGCAAGGATTCTTCAAAATATGCAAATCAATGAATGTGATACACCATATTAAGAAATTGAAGAAGAAAAACCATATGATCATCTCAACAGATGCAGAAAAAGCTTCTGACAAAATTCAACACCCATTTATGATAAAAACTCTCCAGAAAGTGGGCATAGAGGGAACCTACCTCAACATAATAAAGGCCATATATGACAAACCCACAGCAAACATCATTCTCAATGGTGAAAACCTGAGAGCATTTCTTCTAAGATCAGGAACAAGACAGGATGTCCACTCTCACCACTATTATTCAACAAAGTTTTGGAAGTCCTAGCCATGGCAATCAGAGAAGAAAAAGAAATAAAAGGAATACAAATTGGAGAAGACGAAGTAAAACTGTCACTGTTTGCAGATGACATGATACTATACATAGAGAATCCTAAAAATGCCACCAGAAAACTACTAGAGCTAATCAATGAATTTCGTAAAGTTGCAGGATACAAAATTATACACAGAAATCTCTTGCATTCCTATACACTAATGATGAAAAATATGAAAGAGAAATTAAGGAAACACTGCCATTTACCATTGCAACAAAAAGAATAAAATACCTAGGAATAAACCTGTCTTGGGAGACAAAAGACCTGTATGCAGAAAACTATAAGACACTGATGAAAGAAATTAAAGATGATACCAACAGATGGAGAGATATACCATGTTCTTGGATTGGAAGAATCAATATTGTGAAAATGACTATACTACCCAAAGCAATCTACAGATTCAATGCAATCCCTATCATATTACCAATGGCATTTTTTATGGAACTAGAACAAAAAATCTTAAAATTTGTATGGAAACACAAAAGACCCCAAATAGCCAAAGCAGTCTTGAGGGAAAAAAACAGAGCTGGAGGAATCAGACTCCCTGACTTCAGACTATACTACTAAGCTACAGTAATCAAGACAGTATGGTACTGACACAAAAACAGAAACATAGGTCAATGGAACAAGATAGAAAGCCCAGAGATAAACCCACACGCCTATGGTCAACTAATCTATGACAAAGGAGGCAAAGATATACAATGGAGAAGAGACAGTCTCTTCAGTAAGTGGTGCTGGGAAAACTGGACAGGTACATGTAAAAGAATGAAATTAGAACACTCCCTAACACTATACACAAAAATAAACTCAAAATGGATTAGAGACCTAAATGTAAGACCAGACACTATAAAGCTCTTAGAGGAAAACATAGGAAGAACACTCTTTGACATAAATCAAAGCAAGATCTTTTTTGATCCACCTCCTACAGTAACGGAAATAAAACCAAAAATAAACAAATGGGACCTAATGAAACTTCAAAGCTTTTGCAGAGCAAAGGAAACCATAAACAAGACAAAAAGAGAACCCTCATAATGGGAGAAAATATTTGCAAATGAATCAATGGACAAAGGATTAATCTCCAAAATATATATAAAGCTCATGCAGCTCAATATTAAGAAAACAAACAACCCAATCCAAAAATGGGCAGAAGACCTAAATAGACATTTCTCCAAAGAAGACATACAGATGGCCAAGAAGCACATGAAAAGCTGCTCAACATCACTAATTATTATTAGAAATGCAAATCAAAACTACAATGAGATATCACCTCACACCAGTTAGAATGGGCATCATCAGAAAATCTACAAACAACAAATGCTGAAGAGGGTGCGGAGAAAAGGGAAGTCTCTTGCACTGTTGGTGGGAATGGAAATTGATAAAGCCACTATGGAGAACAGTATGGAGGTTCCTTAATAAACTAAAAATAGATTTACCATATGATCCAGCAATCCCACTACAGGGCATATACCCTGAGAAAACCATAATTCAAAAAGACACATGCACCCCAATGTTCCTTGCAGCACTATTTACAATAGCCAGGTCATGGAAGCAACCTAAATGCCCATCGACAGATGAATGGATAAAGAAGTTCTGGTATATATCTACAATGGACTATTACTCAGCCATAAAAAGGAATGAAATTGACTCATTTGTTGAGACGTGGATGGATCTAGAGACTGTCATACAGAGTGAAGCAAGTCAGAAAGAGAAAAACAAATATCATATATTAACACATGTATGTGGAACCTAGAAAAATGGTACAGATGAGCCAGTTTGCAGGGCAGAAGTTGAGACACTGACATAGAGAACAGACATATGGACACCAAGGGGGGAAAACTGTGGTGGGGTGGGGATGGTGGTGTGCTGAATTGGGCGATTGGGATTGACATGTGTACACTGATGTGTGTAAAATTGATGACTAATAAGAACCTGAAGTATAAAAAAACAAACAAAGAAAACAACTAAGACTAAACTTTCATTGGGTTATTTGTATGGAAATATGTTAATATAAATGTTTCAGACATTATATGAAATTTCTAAAAATCTTATATGTTCTCGTATAATGTTATAAGTCTTAATTCTAGTTATTACTTTAAAATGTATATCTCAGAAATAACTAAAAAAGTATAAGGGAATTAATATGGTAAACTAAAATATGTATTTAACACAAAAGAAGGAATTAGTGGGAGAATAGAATGACAAAAAAGACATAAAAGATATAGAAAACAAATAGCAAAGTGGTCAATGTAAATCCTACCTATCAATAATTACATTAAAGGGTAAAAAATTCTAATCAAAACACTGAGATTGGAAAAATGGATAGAATAAGCATCATGATACTCTATGCTGTCTACAGAGACACACTTTAATCAAAGACACAAATATCCTGAAAGTAAAAGAATGGAAAAAAGATATACTCTGCAAACAGTAAACAAAAGCAGCTAGATTTGATATACTAATATCATAAATAGGACACTTTAAGTCAAAGGTGTTATAAAGACAAATGATATTATATATTGATAGAAAGGTCAATCCCTCAAGAAGATATACAATTATAAACATATATGTGCACCTTAAAACAGAGCTCCAAAATACTTGAAGCAGAAACTGACAAAACTGAAGGAATAAATAGATGACCACAATAATAGTTGGAGACTTCAATACCCTACTTTCAATAATGCATATAACAACAAGAGAGAAGATCAAGAAGGAAATAGAAGGCTTGAGCAACATTATAATTAGACCAACTAGCCTTAATAGACATCCATATGCTATTTCAAGCAACAGCCAAATACACATTCTTTGCAAGTGAACATGGAACAGAATAGACCATATGTTAGGCCATAAAACAAATCTCAATAAATTTAAAAGCACTAAAATATACACAGTACAGCTTCTGATCATAATGAAATTAAACTGGAAATCAGTGAAGATTGAATTCTGGGACATTCACACATATGTGAATATTAAGCAACATGATCCCAAATAATCCATAGGTCAAAGAATAAATCACAAGGGAAATGAGAAAATACTACTTTGAGATGAATAAAAATGAACACAAAGATACCAAATTTATGGAATGCAAGTTAGGCAGTACATAGAGAAAAACTTATAGATGTAAACAGCTGAATTAAAGATAAGAAAGATATCAAATTAATAACCTAAACTTCTACCTTAATAAACCAGAAACATGAAGAGTAAATTAAAGCCAAAGTGAGCAGAACAATAAAGATTAGACTGGAGGCAAATGAAAAAGAATATAGAAGAATAGACAAAATCAACAAAACTAAAAGTAGGTTCTCTGAAAAGATCAACAAGTTTAGTTAGACCTAAGAGGAAAAGGAGAGAAGATTCAAAACACTGAAACCAGGAATGAAAGAGGGAGTATTAATTCTAATCTTACAGAAATATAAAGGATAATAAGGAAACACCATGAACAATGGTGTGCCAACAAATTAGAAAACCTAGATGAAGTGGATAAATTCCTAAAACATGGAAACTACTAAAAATGACTCAAGAAAAAATAGAAGATCTGAATAGACCTGTAACAAGTAAAGAGACTGAGTTACTAAAAAAAACTTTCCACAAAGGACATCCAAATGGAACAAATGGCTTCAACGGTGCATACTACCAAAAGTTTAAAAACTAATTAATGCCAATACTTCACTAAGTCTTCCAAAATATAGAAAAGGAGGAAATACTTCCCCACTCATCCTATCAGAAATACATTACTCTGATTCCAAAACCAGACACAAATCTGTAAGAAAAAAAAAACTAAAGAACAATATACCTTATTAATATGAAAGCAAAATTCTCAATAGATACTAGAAGACCATGTCCAGCACCATGTAAAAAAGAATTATACAACATGACCAAGTGGGAGTTATTCTGGGAATGAATGACTGCTTGAATATATGGAAATAACTCAATGTCATATATAATATTAATAGAATAAAAGACAAGATCACATGACCATTTCAATACATGCAGAAAAAGCATTTGAAAAAGTCAACACACCCTTTCATGATAAAAAATATCAGGAGAAAGACAAGGATCCTCCTCCTGCCATCTCTATTCAACCTTGCACTGGAGGTTCTAGCCAAGCCAATTAGCCAAGAAAATGAAAAAAAGACATTCTATTGGAAGGAAAGAAGTAAAACTATCTCTACCCACAGATAAGATGATGTTGTATATAGAAAATCCTAGAGAACAAAAACCAAAAACCCTTAGAGGTCATACACTACTTCAGTAAGATGTTAATATATAAGATCAGTATACAGAAATCAATTGTATTTTTATATACAGTTGACCCTTGGACAATGCTGGGGTTAGAAACACCAGCCCCCTCCACCCACTCACAGCTGAAAATCTGAGTACAAGTTTATAGTTGGTTCTCCATATCCACGGTTCTGCATCTGCAGATTCAACCAAGGATCATGTAGTACGGTAGTACATATTTATTGAAAAAAATTGCAGTAAGTTATTTAAAGGTCAATTGTCTACTAGAACTCCAAATCATACTTATAAAGATTTAAATTCAAGAGCATTCCAAGTGTATTCCCTGAATTGCCAACTCACAATATCATAATCTGAGAATTGGAAGAGATCCATGAATTTATAGTTGATTCCAAGTGCAAAGACCCTATACTATGTTTTAGGAGAGTTATCCAAAATATTATAACTGAATTAGGGATGAATTTGGGACTTTGTTTCTTTTTTTTTCCTTTTCCATTATGGTTTATTACAAGATATTGAACATAGTTCCCTATGCTATACAATAGGACTTTGTTGTTTAGTCTATATATAATAGTTTGCATTTGCTAGTCCCAAGCTCCTCAAATGCTTCGCACAAAAGGGGAAATTTCAAGGGAAATAATCCACTCATAATTTAAAATAATTTGTATAGGAAAAAAACATAAAATAACAGAACTTGAATATTTCTTATTACCACCTGTAAGGTGGATTCTACTGTATTGTTATGTGGTGACATAATTCGACCTGGCAGAAACTAAATACCCTGACTATATCATTATACATTTCCATGTGCTTTCACAATATTAATTGCTTGTTATGTTTCTCCTTGAAGCCAAATATCAAGTTTCATAAGCGGGACAAATAGTTTTCCATTTGAAGTGAACTTATCTTTGTAAGCTAAAATAAAGTACAATGGGTTGGTTTTTTTTTTTGGCAAAATGATGTTAATATTACTGAATTTATAATTTGTTTTGTCATCTTGTCACAGAACAATGACTACATTCCTTTATTTCCCATTCAAAAGGAGTATAATTGTTGTTAAAAATTCATCTTTAAATACTTCACTCCATAATTAAGCACCACCAAAGAAAACCCAGTCACTTGCCAATATAAACGTTCTTCTGTTTACATGCCCAGCCCTTCAGAGTAAGTAAATTGCTCAATAAATATTTTCCTTATTTTTATGAAGGCCCTACATGTTTTTTAACCTTTTTTCATATCTCTAAGGTAGAATTAATTTGATAAATAGACAAGATCGTAAAGATGACAATTTTTAAGGTGATACTGACATAAAGACTGACAGGTCTAACATTCTCAGAATTCGCATGTGGCATCAAAATTTTATATCACTCAGACTTTTCCTTTGAGAAGCAAAGCTGAAGATAATTAATATTGAACGTGGTAAGAAATCCTCTTTGTCCTTTTTCACTTAAATACATTCTAATTTATGAAAAGGGAAAAGAGTGGAGATTTTTCATGTTTTCATCTTACTAGGGGAGCCTTCCTACTTTCTCTAATTGCACTAAAGAACTAAAGATAAATGTTCACAAAATCAACATGACTGATTACAGAGGGAGCTTATTTAGTGCCTAGAAGCAATTTGAGTATAATAGAGTAGAGATGCCATTTCTTCAAATGAGTTCTTTAATGAGCCTTTGTCTCACAACTTAATCGTGCTTTTTACTTTATTCCCCAAGATGTTCCGGTGTCTTTCGTGCAGACCACAGGGAATATGTCTACCTGGAAAAATTCTAAAGTAACTCATCTTAAGTAATAGAAGAAAAAGCAGGTGTTATTTTGGAAGATTACTTTTGAAAAGGGCCTTTTACCTATTCACAGAATACTCAAATAATTTGTTTTCAAGAATAAGACAGAGTACATTGTTTATTGGCTCTTGCAATTTCATGCAATTTTTCAAAACTGATGCAAGCAATAGTTTATTTTCTCCTAATAAAGCTACTATAGATTGTTTACAAAGTTTAAGTATACATCTACCTCATTTTACTTTCAGGTAACTACATATTGTTAAATACAGTTAAAGAGATATTAATATTCAAATACCTAAGAAAAATAATCTTAGGTCAGGGGATATATGTCTGATACTATTAAGGTTTGGGGAAAGTACAGCAAGGAGTAAATGGCATCAGAATAAAATACTTCACTGAAAAATTGCTCCTGGCAGTTTTCAATAAAATCAATTCAGAAAATAATGCTTCCTACCAATGTCTGAAGTGCAAATGGAATCCTGCTTCATTTATTTATATTAAGCAGTCTTTTCTCTGTGTTGCACTTAATTGAACTATAGTTCCCTTCATTAAATATGCCTCTTGAACTTTTCATTTTTGAAAAATGCTGTTCTCCCAACCACAGTAAATGTGAGAAGGAGAAATCAAATATTTTTAGGAAATACAAGATGTGTGCATGGGTTGATTTTTTTATACTTAAGAAAATAAAGAAAAATATTAAAAGATTTCTATTTGTATAACTCACATGAATCACTTCCAAGTTTCCCTGTATTGCAAGCCTCATCAACGTATTATAGAATCTTGACTGATGACAGTATAAGGCTTCATTGCTTGATATGTCATTCACACCTTTACCTCAAACATCTCCTACTGGGTGGAAGGTCTCTTCACATCTTAGGCCATAATTCTTTGAAATTTTTTGTTTGTTTGTATGTCAGTTACTAGAGCAAGCTCTTTCCTTGAGGAAGCCCACAGTAACTTTGAGTGTATCTTCATTTGGTTATTGGCTCATCAGGTCTCAAACAGCGCTTTTTGTCTCTTTCTCCAACACTCTAATCAACTCAGAAAATTCTGCCAAATCCTCCTCCCCATCAAGAAAAAAAAAAAGTCAAAAGAAACATTGTGAATCTCTAAGAGAGTAAGATTACGAACTAGCCACAATCCTTCATAAAAAGCCATTTTGAGTCAAACCAAGGGAATATATGCTGACAGTAATGGGCTTCTTCTCAGAATACAATCTCAGGTCTGCTATAAGATACAAATGAATGAACATTCAATATCCCCAAGTTTCTTCTGCTTAGCTTGGCTAAAGTGACTACAGGTTTAAACCATGAGATGCATATGCGCTAAACACCCACCACTGCCACAGTGAAATGTCAGTAAGGCAACTACAGAATATGACCTTGGAAAAATATTACTTTCTGATGTTCCCTCTAAGCTATTCCTAAAATACACATCAAAATGCACTGCTGAAAAATATATACCATTAATTTGGTTTGTCTCGATTAATTTACTTGGAGTTTATGAGACTTCTTAGATCTACTGCATGATGTCTTCTAAAAATTTTGACACATATCAGCAATGATTTCTTCAAATAGTGCACGTGTCTGATTTTTCTCTCCTTTCTGCAATTCCACCAGCAAAGTTTACGTTTTTCTCACTACGTCATTATATGTGATCTCTTTTATACTTTTTTTCTTCTGATTTATATTCCCATTTCTGAATTCCTTCTTCATTTGCATTGCATCTCCTCTTAGAAACCATCCTTTAATATATTAATTAATGATACTGTAGTTTTCAATTGTAAAGTTTTCAATTTTAAAAGTAGTTTACAATTCTCTCCGAAATTTTCAATCATTTCTTTTCTACCCTTGAAAGAAAGCTGAGTTATTTTAAAGTCTGCACCTTTATGATCTAGGGTACTTTGTAAATCTGTTTCTATTGTCTGCTTTTTGCTGTGTCATTGATGATGTCTTGTGCCTGCTTCCTTTTTTATGTCAGACATTATATTTGTAAAACTGTTGTAGAAATTACTCAAGGCCTAGAATCTCACCTTTCTTCAGAGAGGAATTATGCTGTTTTTGTTAGGTACTTGGACAGACTGGCAATCTGAGTTCACCTCAATTCAATTCCAAACATTAAAATGATTCCAAGTTGAGCTGCAGTTCCTGCAAAGGTCTATCTACTTCTGGTTCACCTTTTCTTCAAAGGTATAGTTTTTCAGGTCCCAACTAAAAGTAATGGGTATTCACAAGGCCACTGATTTTGGTAGACTTGGGTTCCAAACCCTATTACACCAGCTCTGTGAGACTCTCAAAAGCAAAACTCAGCTTTTCATCTACTACCACAAAATTATCAACACCTCAAAGGGATGTGATCCCAAATGCCAGGATTTGCCAGTATTGGTTTCCTTTTCTCTTCTCCTTGAATTCTGAGCTGGTATTTCTTCATTAGTTCTCTGATGCCTTTTTAAGTAGAATTTGCTTGTTTGTTTAATCCAACTTTCAGTTATCCTCAGCAGAGGATTGTCTAAATTATCAAGGCTTTTGTTATTACAAATACTATTACCTAAAGTAGTGTCTGTAACATTTTTTAGTACTTACAAGTATTATTAATATTATTATTACTACTACTCTAATACATGCCTTTTAACTTTCTTACTGGCTTTCAAGATTTTTTTCCTTTGTTATTGCCTTGCATCAAATCTGTCTCTATACTGCTACCAGGGTGATACTGAAAATCCAATAATGCCACTTCCATGTTTAAATTCTGAGTAACTTCAGTTTTGATAGATAACATTATATAGAAATAATACAAAGGATGAACATGGAAGTAAAATAAACCTCATTTCAAATCCTTGCTCTAACAATAGTTATATAAACTTGGGAAAGTTAAGTTCTCATCTCCATTTGTCTAAACTCTAAAAGTTAGCATGATATTAACACTGAGCATATAAAGTTGTTTTGAAGATTAAGTAAGAAATAAAGTATTTAGTATAGAGAATATTAATGAGATACATAGCACTTAGTATCATGTTGCAAGAATTCAGTAGATATGAGGAGTTCTCTTATGTCTGAAGTACCTCTGACTGCACAAACACTCCATAATGTCTCTTCTCTCCATTTCTTTTCACATATTATTCCACCCTTTACTTTGGACAAAAGCCAGAAGAAAAATAGAAATAAATGGGTTTTTTCTCATCTTTTAAATTACTTGGAGAGCCAAACACTCTCTTCTCTGGCTCAAACTATTCATAGGCTTCCTACCCATGACCAATTCTTTTAGATTACAGGTGGAAAATCAGGCCAAGGAAAACATGATAATAATGGAAATACACATGATTTATCATGATAGAGGGCCATATCATTAAATAAGAGTAAATAATAAAATATAAGCTATTTTCCAACAAAGAAGCAGTGGCTGCAATAATACAGAGAAAGAATTCAAGTTCAAGCCAAGAAAAAAACTTTGGGGGCATCTATCATGGAAAAAGTATGATGTATTTTAACAAAAGAGGAAAAACTAAGCATAGGATGCAAATTGTATACAGTTAAGACTCAAACTGAATGTTTAAGTGAATTGTAACTGCTTTAGAAAAAATCAAATTGCCCTGCAAGTTCTGATAATTTTCTATCACCTTAGAGAAAAATAAAATGTGATTTCCAAACTAACAGAAAGGGCAACTCTACTAAAAACAGAACAATGGAGACAATTGGCTGACTGCAAATTGTATGTTATTTAATTAACTTGTATTATAAATGTATAAATTTTCTATAAAATGTGAATGTATTTATACCCAAAGGAGGAAATATTAAAAACTATGTCTGAAATAATGTCATCTCTCAGAAAATTTTCATCAAATGCACAACTTCCTAACATGTCTACATGATTAACACCATCCTAAACCCTTTCTTTGGCTTTCAGATGTTTAGTGCCTCCTTCTCATCTAATCCTTCAAATCAGTCATCCTTCCTTGTTGCCCTTTAACCTGTTACCTTTCTTACCTTTCCTTTACCCTTGATTCTAATCAAGACATATTTGGAATCTCAATAAGCTTAAAATAAGAGAATAATAAGTAAAGGACACACAAAGATATAAAGGTGATCTTTAAATAAACTTAATCCTGCCACACTGAAGTAGATGAAGTAGTTGAAGATTTTTAAATCTGGCAACACAATCTAAACATCTTGAACATAATTTTCCAGAAAATAACTAGTTCAAATCTGTTGGATAGCCTGGAGAGAGGCTTTAGTCATCAGATGCTCTGAGTACCACACACTGAGTGAGATGGATACGCACTTACTTGGCTAATGAGTTCACCTTCAAACTCAGAAAACTCAATCTGAAGTAAATTACCAGGCAACTACCTCTGCAGCCATAGAAAAGAAGTAAAATATTAATAAATTGCAAACCAAAGAAAAATTACGCACTACCAAATAACCATATTTCATCACTTCTAAGACCTTGTCAATTTTAGGATACTTTATTGTTGATATTTCACTAACAATTTTTTAAAACTGGCAACTCATATATGACATATCTTTGATTCCAGGATACATCCTGATTTCAAAGATGTTAAATATGAAAAAAAATGTATATCTTCAAAAATTAAAATGTGGCATTCTTTATTTTATTTACTGGCCTTCGCTTTTGCCTCGTGAAACAAAGGGAAGTCCCAGTCTCAATCCTAGAATTTCTATTTTCAAAATCCACATAAGCAGAAAATGACTTTACAAATGCAGACACAGAAGCCCAAAAAGTGACTTGATCTGACATTGGAATTGTAGGCACTGGAGATACAGCAGTTACAAAAACAGAAAAGAAAAATTGCCTTTGTCTTTTGAGAGCTAACAGTCGTGTGTGTGTGTGTGTGTGTGTGTGTGTGTGTGTGTGTGTTTACTGTATTGGTTCTCAATATCCTATTTAATTCTATCAGTGAACTTACTTCTTTGTACTCCTATGGCAACTTTAGCTCTTGTAAACTGTACTGATTACTCACCTCTCTCTTGGGACCATTTTTTCTATCGTCTTTCCTTCTGTCCACTTCACACTCCACTGACTATATTTTCTGATAAAAATCTGAAAGGACTAAAAAAAAAAATCTGAAAGGACTGAACTATCAATTCTCTCAGAAAGAAAAAGAAAATTTACAAAAAGAGATGAGAAATCTCCCAGCCACATATTTTCTTGTAGAAATCAGAACAAAAGAATGATCTTGTCCATTTCATTAAATTCTAGGGATAACTCATGCCAAGATTTAGAAGCCATTACTCCATTGATTGCAACCACTAAACCTGTACTCTAGCAAAAATATATTTATTAAACAGCCACTATTTTCAGATATGACCACAACTCCTTTGGTACTACCAAGAAAGAAAAAATACCCTATTAAAATCTGAAAGGACACTGGTCTCTATTTGAATACAGCAATTGTCTTATTGCAAAGCATTTCTGAAGGACAAATTATGTACACCTTTCTTAAAATAACCTAAGACAGTCATTTTCTGTAGACAGAAACAGCTTTAGAATAAATAAATAACAAAGGTTTGCAGTGACTGGTTGGTGTGTTGGGCAGAGTGTGGTGACTTTTCTTGAATCTACGTCTCCAAAGTCCTTACATAAGACTAAAAAACTATTAGTTTTATATCAAACAATTGAGGAGTGTAGCTGATGGAGCTCATGGGGAAGAAGAGAACAGCCTAAAGAGTATCTGGGTGCACACTGCTCTCTAGAATGAAAATGGTATCAAAAACATCCTCGAACCATCATCATAGATGTAGCAAAGTGCAGTTCATTTATGTGGAACCCATAGCATATGATGTGCCCCTATGAAGGAGCACACATACAATCAATTCAGATAAAAGGTAGTAAGATAGTTCCAATGGGGAGGAGGCCTTCTTCAAAAAAAAATGTTCTCTAATAAATTTTAAAATCAAAATTATTAAATACAAGGATCTGTTTCTAAAACTTTAGTTCTTCTTATTCATTTTTACTTTAAAGTGCCTTTTCAATACCCATAGATCTATATTTTCTTACTTTACTTTCAATTTAATATTAATCAATCATATAAGTCTTTAGGGCAACATAAAAGGAATTTAAGCATGAATAACAGCATACATGGGTAGATAGATACAGATATTATTACTAGCTGATATTAATCATGTTAAATTTTACATCAAATTGGTTTTTTATCTCTGTACAGAACAGAGCATCATACATCATGACTTACTGTTGCTTCTGGGTATAGGCACTGCAGAGTGGGTAAAAACTAGACACAGTGCCTATGGGAGATGGTAAAGAAGACATGCCATGTATATTAAATGTAATACAAAGCTCCTGACTCTGCCCAGCTGTATCTGGCTAGAGGCAAAAATGATGGTGCTCACTTCAAGTACCTACATTGTGATGCTAAATAATCAAGTAACATGACGATTATGATTTTTTAAATTTCCTTTTTATAATTACCATCATATACCATCTGCAGTGGGATAGTAACAATAGCATTAGCTATTTCAGTATGTTTTTACATTGCCTAGCACACAAAGCTGGGGTGAAAAAAATGACGGCAATAATTTGCTTTTCTCAGAAATATAGAAGTAACTGATTTAGCTTTGTAAATCAGCTTAGTTGGAACTCTTCATAGGTAATCCAAAGAAATCTAATTCATACATCCTTCATATGTAAAGTTCTTATATGACTGAATTAATTTAGAATTTTTTAAATCAAGGACAAATGTGTATATGTGGGTTATTAATTTATTTTGCCTAAAGCATTATAAATGTATCACTTTGTATATGCAAGCTTTGCTTCAAATAAGAAAAAACAAAATGTTCTATTTAATATTGGATAATTTCTTGTGTTCATACTTCTGAACCTGCTTTAGAAATATCACTGTTTTGTTAGTTCTACGTTTTGACCGCTTTTACTATTTCAACACTGTTATGATTTTTCTCTGACTTCTTGAAAAGCTCCGCATATTTGTCATTTATATCTCTGTATTGATTATAATAAGTATTAATGAGATAGCCTCCTACACCAGAGGGCAGACAGCAGAAGCAAGAAGAACTACAATCCTGCAGCCTCTGGAACTAAAACCACATTCACAGAAAGATAGACAAGATGAAAAGGCAGAGGACTATGTACCAGATGAAGGAACAAGATAAAACCCAAGAAAAACAACTAAATGAAGCGGAGAAAAGCAACATTCCAGAAAAAGAATTCAGAATAATGATAGTGAAGATGATCCAGGACCTCAGAAAAACAATGGAGGCAAAGATGGAGAAGATGCAAGAAATGTTTAACAAAGACCTAGAAGAATTAAAGACAAAAAAACAAAGATGAACAATACAATAACTGAAATGAAGAATACACTACAAGGCATCAATAGCAGAATAACTGAGGCGGAAGAACGGATAAGTGAACTGGAAGACAGAATGATGGAATTCACTGCTGTGGAGCAGAATAAAGAAAAAAGAATGAAAAGGAATGAAGACAGCCTAAGAGACCTCTGGGACAGCATTAAACACAACAACATTCGCTTTATAGAGGTTCCATAAGGAGAAGAAAGAGAGAAAGGAGCTGAGAAAATATTTGAAGAGATTATAGTCGAAAATTTCCCTACCAGGGGAAAGGAAATAGCAACCCAAGTCCAGGAAGCACAGAGAGTCCCATACAGGATAAACACAAGGAGAAACATACGGAGACACACAGTAATCAAATTGGCAAAAATTAAAGACAAAGAAAAATTATTGAAAGCAGCAAGGGAAAAATGACAAATAACATACAAGGGAACTCCCATAAGGTTAACAGCTCATTTCTCAGCAGAAACTCTACAAGCCAGAAGGGAGTGGCATGATATACTTAAAGTGATGAAAGGGAAGAACCTACAACCAACAATCCTCTACCCGGCAAGGATCGCATTCAGACTCAATGGAGAAATCAAAAGCATTACAGACAAGCAAAAGCTAAGAAAATTCAGCACCACCAAACCAGCTCTACAACAAATGCTAAAGGAACTTCTGTAAGTGGGAAACACAAGAGAAGAAAAGGACCTACAAAAACAAGCCCAAAACAATTAAGAAACTGGTCATAGGAATATACATATCGAAAATTACCTTAATCACGAATGGATTAAATGCTCCAACCAAAAGACAAAGGCTTGCTGAATGGATACAGAAACAATACCCATATATATGCTGTCTACAAGAGACCCACTTCAGACCTAGGGACACAAACAGACTGAAAGTGAGGGGATGGAAAACGATATTCCATGTAAATTGAAATCAAAAGAAAGCTGGAGTAGCAATACTCATATCAGATAAACTTTAAAATAAAGAATGTTACAAGAGACAAGGAAGGACACTACATAATGATCAAGGGATCAATCCAAGAAAAACATATAAAAATTACAAACATATATGCACCCAACACAGAAGCACCTCAATACATAAGGCAACTGCTAACAGCTATAAAAGAAGAAGTCGACAGTAACACAATAAGAATGGGGGACTTTAACACCTCACTTACACCAATGGACAGATCATCTAAAATGAAAATAAATAAGGAATCAGAAGCTTTAAATGATACAACAGACCAGATAGATTTAATTGATATTTATAGGACATTCTATCCAAAAACAGCAGATTACACTTTCTTCTCAAGTGTGCATGGAACATTCTCCAGGATAGATCACATCTTAGTCACAAATCAAGCCTCGGTAAATATAAGAAAACTGAAATCATATCAAGCATCTTTTCTGACCACAAAGCTATGAGATTAGAAATCAATTACAGGGAAAAAACATAAAAAACACAAATACATGGAGGCTAAACTATACGTTACTAAATAACTAAGATATAACTGAAGAAATCAAAGAGGAAATCAAAAAATACCTAGACAGAAATAACAATGAAAACACGGTGGTCCAAAACCTATGGAATAGAGCAAAAGCAGTTCTAAGAGGGAAGTTTATAGCTATACAAGCCTACCTTAACAAACAAGAAAAATCTCAAATAAACAATCTAACGTTACACCTAAAGGAACTAGAGAAAGAAGAACAAACAAAGCCCAAAGTTAGCAGAAAGAAAGAAATCATCAAGATCAGAGCAGAAATAAATGAAATAGAAACAAAGAAAACAATAGCAAAGGTCAATAAAACTAAAAGCTGGTTCTTTGAGAAGATAGACAAAATTGATTAACAATTAGCCAGACTCAACAAGGAAAAAGGAGAGAGGTCTCAAATCAATTAAATTAGAAATGAAAGAGGAGAAGTTACAACAGACACCACAGAAATACAAAGCATCCTAAGAGACTACTATAAGCAACTCTGCCGATAAAATGGAAAGCCTGTAAGAAATGGACAAATTCTGAGAAAGGTATAACCTTCTAAGACTGAACCAGCTAGAAATAGAAAATATGAACAGACCAATCACAAGTAATGAAATTGAAACAGTGATTTAAAATCTTCCAACAAACAAAAGTCCAGGTAAAATGGAAAGCCTGCCGATAAAATGGAAAGCCTGTAAGAAATGGACAAATTCTGAGAAAGGTATAACCTTCTAAGACTGAACCAGCTAGAAATAGAAAATATGAACAGACCAATCACAAGTAATGAAATTGAAACAGTGATTTAAAATCTTCCAACAAACAAAAGTCCAGGACCAGATGGCTTCACAGGTGAAGTCTATCAAACATTTAGAGAAGAGCTAACACCCATCCTTCTCAAACTCTTCCAAAACTTTGCAGAGGAAGGAACACTCCCAAACTCATTCTATGAGGCCACCATCACCCTGATACCAAAACCAGACAAAGATACTACAAAAAAAGAAAATTACAGACCAATATCACTGATGACTACAGATGCAAAAATTCTCAACAAAATACTAGCAAACAGAATCCAACAACACTTTAAAAGGATCATACACCATGATCAACTGGGATTTATCCCAGTGATGCAAGGATTCTTCAAAATATGCAACTCAATGAATGGGATATACCATATTAACAAATTGAAGAAGAAAAACCATATGATCATCTCAACAGATGCAGAAAAAGCTTTTGACAAAATTCAACACCTATTTATGATAAAAACTCCCCAGAAAGTGGGCATAGAGGGAACCTACCTCAACATAATAAAGGCCATATATGACAAATCCACAGCAAACATCATTCTCAATGGTGAAAAACTGAAAGCATTTCCTCTAAGATCAGGAACAAGACAAGGATGTCCATGCTCACCACTGTTATTCAACATAGTTTTGGAAGTCCGAGCCATGGCAATCAGAGAAGAAAAAGAAATAAGAGGAACACAAATTGGAAAATAAGGGGCTTCCCTGGTGGCACAGTGGTTGAGAGTCGGCCTGCCGATGCAGGGGATGCAAGTTTGTGCCCTGGTCCGGTAGGATCCCACGTGCCGCGGAGCGGCTGGGTCTGTGAGCCATGGCCGCTGGGCCTGTGCATCTGGAGCCTATGCTGCGCAATGGGAGAGGCGATGGCAGTGAGAGGCCCGCGTACCGCAAAAAACAACAATAACAAAAAAACATAAAATTGTCACTGTTTGCAGATGACATGATACTATACATAGAGAAGCTTAAAATGCCACCAGGAAACTACTAGAGCTAATCAATGAATTTGGTAAAGTTGCAGGATACAAAATTAATGCACAGAAATCTCTTGCATTCCTGTACACTAATGATGAAAAATCTGAAAGACAAATTAAGGAAACACTCCGATTTACTACTGCAACAAAAAGAATAAAATACCTAGGAATAGACCTGTCTTGGGAGACAAAAGACCTGTATGCAGAAAACTATAAGACAATAATGAAAGAAATTAAAGATGATACCAACAGATGGAGAGATATACCATGTTCTTGGATTGGAAGAATCAATATTGTGAAAATGACTATACTACCCAAAGCAATCTACAGATTCAATGCAATCCCTATCATATTACCAATGGCATTTTTTACAGAACTAGAACAAAAAATCTTAAAATTTGTATGGAGACACAAAAGACCCCAAATAGCCAAAGCAGTCTTGAGGGAAAAATATGGAGCTGGAGGAATCAGACTCCCTGACTTCAGACTATACTACTATACTACAAAGCTACAGTAATCAAGACAGTATGGTACTGGCACAAAAACAGAAACATAGGTCAATGGAACAAGATAGAAAGCCCAGAAATAAACCCACACACCTATGGTCAACTAATCTATGACAAAGGAGGCAAGGATATACAATGGAGAAAAGACAGTCTTTTCAATAAATGGTGCTGGGAAAACTGGACAGCTACATGTAAAAGAATGAAATTAGAACACTCCCTAACACTATACATGAAAATAAACTGAAAATGAATTAGAGACCTAAATGTAAGACCAGGCACTATAAAACTCTTAGAGGAAAACATAGGAAGAACACTCTCTGACATAAATCACAGCAAGATCTTTTTTGATCCACCTCCTAGAGTAATGGAAATAAAACCAAAAATAAACAAATGGGACCTAATGAAACTTAAATGCTTTTGCACAGCAAAGGAAACCATAAACAAGACACATGCACCCTTATGCTCATTGCAGCACTATTTAGAATAGCTATGTCATGGAACCAACCTAAATGCCCATTAACAGACCACTGGATAAAGAAGTTGTGGTACATATATACAATGGAATATTACTCAGCCATAAAAAGGAACGAAATTGGGTCATTTGTAGAGATGTGGATGGATCCAGAGACTGTCATACAGAGTGAAGTAAGTCAGAAAAAAGAAAAACAAATATTGTATATTAACACATATGTGTGGAACCTAGAAAAATGGTACAGATGAACTGGTTTGCAGGGTGGAAACTGAGACTCAGATGTAGAGAACAAATGTATGGACACCAAGTGGGGAAAGCTGTGAGGGGTTGGGGGTGGTAGTGTGATGAATTGGGCGATTGGGATTGCCATGTATACACTGATGTGTATAAAATGGATGACTAATAAGACCTGCTGTATAAAAAATAAATAAAATAGAATTTAAAAAAAGATAAAAGAAAAAGAAGTATTAATTCTGCTTATTATAGTAAATACCCATTTCAATCATGCTTTTGAATTTAAAAATATAATTATTTTAACATTTTTTATTTTTTAAATTAATCATTACTGATGGTAAAATCCACAAATCAGATTTGTAAATTTAAGTGTCCCCTTTTCTCTGAAATCTAATTTACATTTACCCTGAGTAAACCTTGATAACTTTACCCTGAATATAATTCTTCTATAGCTATATGACATCAGCATCACACCTGTGTATGAGTGTATTTAAAATTTATATTCATAGACTTGGGTTTGAAGCAAAAGCGATTTCTCTACTTTCTTATTTATAAACTGAATTTAGATCTAGAGCAAAAACCAGCAGGATACTTAATTCTGAAATCTGGAAGTATTTACATGTGAATGTGGGACAAGAAAAAAAGAATCCTCATCGTTATGGTCAAAATATACAAACTTCCAGTTAGATAAGTAAGTACTAGGGATGTAATGTACAACATGATTAGGTAATTAACACTGTTGTGTGTTATATGTGAAAGTTAAGTTAGTAAATCCTAAGAGTTCTCATCACAAGGAAAAAAAAATTTTTTTTTTAATTTTTAATCTATATGTGATCATGGATGTTCACTAAGCTTATTGTGGTAATCATTTTATGACGTATGTAAATCAAATCATTATACTGCACCCCTTAAACTTATACAGTGCTGTATGTCAATTATATCTCAATAAAACTAGAAGAAAAAAGTTATTTATCTTCAGTTTATTTAATTATTTGATACAGATAATCTTTTGAGGTTGTTTCCAACTGTTTGCCTATTATAATAATGCTTCAAGGAATATTGTTTTACACAGGTCATTTTTTAAATATGTTAATGAAGTATGTCTTCATACTTCCATGAATTCTTTTGTTCCAAAATATTAAATGTATATATTTGCATATCTTAATTTTCATATATTATGCACCCAGTCATCTTACTGAATTTTAAAAATTTTTTCCAGTTTTATTGAGATATAATTGACATATGGCATTGTGTTAGTTTAAGGTATATGACATAATGATTTGACATGTGTATATATTGTGAAGTGATTGCCGCAGTAAGTTTAGTTAATATCTATAACCTCACATAATTACAGATTGTTTTCCTTGTGATGAGAACATTTAAATTCCACTCTCTTAGCAACTTTCAAATATAAAATACAGTATGGTTAACTGTAGTCACCATGCTATACATTAGATCCTCAGAATTTATTTATTTTGTGACTGGAAGTTTCTACTTTGACTACCTTCACCCATTTTCCATATCTTTTACCCACTGTCTCTGGCAACTACCAATCTGTTCTCTGTTTCTATGAGTTTGGTTTTTTCAGATGCCATATATAAGTGAGATCATACAATTCTGTCTTTCTCTGATTGACTTATTTCACTTAGCATTAGTGCCTCAAGGTCCATCCATGCTGTCTCAAATGGCAGGATTTCTGTCTTTTTAATGGCTGAATAATATTTCATTGCACATATATACCACTTTTTTTTTCATCCATTCATCCATTGATGGACACTTTGTTTCCATGTCTTGGCTATTGTAACTAATGCTGTTATGAACATTGGGGAGTATGTATCATTTCCTCTTGGTGTTTTTGTTTTCTTTGGGTATATACCCAGGAGTGGAATTGCTGAATTATATGGTAGTTCTATTATAATTTTCTGAGGAACCTTCAAACTGCTTTCCATAGTGACTGCACCAATTTTTATTTCTACCAAGAGTACACAAAGGTTCCCTTTTCTCCACATCCATGCCAGCATTTGTTATCTCTTGTCTTTTTGAGGATGGTCATTCTAATAGGCATGAGGTGATATGTCATTTTGGTCTTAATTTGCATTTCCCTGTTGATTAGTGGTATTGTCCTTTCATGTGCCTGTTGGCCATCTGTAGGTCTTCTTTGGAAAAATGTCTGCTCAGTTACTCTGTCCATTTTTTAATAGAATTTTTACAATTTATTTTTATGGCGGTATAATTGACATAACATTATGTTAGTTTCAGATGTACAACATGATGATTCAGTATTTGTATATGTTGCAAAATGATCACCAAAATAAGTCTAGTTAACAACCATCATCATACAAGATTACCAAAAAATTATTTTAATTGTAGGATTGTTTGTTTTTTTTTAACTTTGAGTTGTATGCGTTCTTTAGGTATTTTGGATATTAACCCCTTATCAGATATGTGATTTACAATTATTTCTCCTATTCTGTCAGTTGCCTTTTCATTTTGTTGGTAGTTTCCTTTGCTGTGCAAAAAGATTTTTTTAACTTTCAGAGTAGTTTTAGTTTCACAAAAGAATTGAGAGTAATTTACACAGATTTCCCATATAACCACTGACCCACTCATGTATAACCCTCCCCCAACTATCAGTTTGCCCCACCACAGTGGTACATGTGTTCCAAGTGATGAATTTACACTGATACATCATAATCAACCAAAGTCCATAGTTTACCTTTACCTTGCCTTATTGGTTCTTTCAGATTTTCTAGGCAAACAAACACATCATCTACAAAGAGACTGTTTTATTTCTTTCTACCCAATCTGCATCATTTTATTTCCTTTTCTACTCTAACTGCATTAGCAAAGACTTTCAAGTACAGTGTTGAAAGCATTGGTGAGAGGATACATCCTTGTCTTGTTTCTGATTTGGTGTGAAAGTTTCAAGTTTCTCACTATTAAATATGATGTTTCTTGTAGATATTCTTTATTAAGTTGAGGAGGTTCCCCTCTATTCCTAGTTTACTGTCAGTTTTTTATCATAAATAGGTGTTGGATTTTGCGAAATGCTTTTCCTGCATCGAATGATATGATCATGGGATTTTTGTTTAGTTTGTTGATGAGACTGATGACATTAATTGATATTTAAATGTCAATCCAGCTTTGCATACCTGGATAAATTCCACTTGGTCATGGTATATAATTCTTTTTATACACTATTGGGTTTAATTTGCTAATATTGTATTAATCATTTTTACATCTATGTTTATGAGAGATATTGGCCTGTAGTTTTTATTCTTGCACTGTCTGGTCTAGATTTGGTATTACAATAATGCTGGCCTCATATAATGAGTTAGGAAGTATTTTCTCTGCTTCTATTCTCTGAAAGATATTGTAGAGAACTGGTATAATTTCTTCCTTAAATATTTGTAGAATTCACCAGGAAACCCATCTGCACCTGGTGCTTTCTGTTGTGGAAGGTTATTAATTATTGATTCAATTTATTTAGATGGTCTATTTCTTTTTGTGTGAGTGTTGACAGATAGTGCCTTTCCAGGAGCTGATCCATTTGCTCAAATTTGTGAGCACAGAATTGTTCATAGGATTCCTTTATGATGCTTTCAGTGTCCATGGGATCTATAGAGATGTCCTCACTTTCTATGGTGCGAGCCAAGATTATTGATTTTAGATCTTTCTTTTGTTTTCCTTTTTTTGAATTTATTTTTTTATACAGCAGGTTCTTAATAGTCATCTACTTTATATACATCAGTGTATACATGTCAATCCCAATCATGCCACCACCACTACCCCACCCCCACCGTGTCCATACGTTTGTTCTCTACATCTGTGTCTCAACTTCTGCCCTGCAAACCAGGTCATCGGTACCATTTTTCTAGATTCTACATATATGTGTTAATATACGATATTTGTTTTTCTCTTTCTGACTTCCTCACTCTGTATGACAGTCTCTAGATCCATCCACGTCTCTACAAATGACCCAATTTCATTCCTTTTTATGGCTGAGTAATATTCCATTGTATATATGTACCACATCTTCTTTATCCAGTGGTCTGTTAATGGGCATTTAGGTTGGTTCCATGACATAGCTATTCTAAATAGTGCTGCAATGAGCATAAGGGTGCATGTGTCTTGTTTATGGTTTCCTTTGCTGTGCAAAAGCATTTAAGTTTCATTAGGTCCCATTTGTTTACTTTTGGTTTTATTTCCATTACTCTAGGAGGTGGATCAAAAAAGATCTTGCTGTGATTTATGTCAGAGAGTGTTCTTCCTATGTTTTCCTCTAAGAATCTTATAGTGCCCGGTCTTACATTTAGGTCTCTAATTCATTTTGAGTTTATTTTCGTGTATAGTGTTAGGGAGTGTTCTAATTTCATTCTTTTACATGTAGCTGTCCAGTTTTCCAGCAAACTTATTTAAGAGACTGTCTTTTCTCCATTGTATATCCTTGCCTCCTTTATCAAAGATTAGATGACCATAGGTGTGTGGGTTTATCTCTGGGCATTCTATCTTGTTCCATTGATTTATATTTCTGTTTTTGTGCCAGTACCATACTGTCTTGATTACTGTAGCTTTGTAGTATAGTCTGAAGTCAGGGAGTCTGATTCCTCCGGCTCTGTTTTCTTCCCTCAGGACTGCTTTGGCTATTTGGGGTCTTTTGTGTCTCCATACAAATTTTAAGATTTTTTGTTCTAGTTCTGTAAAAAATGCCATTGGTAATATGATAGGGATTGCATTGAATCTGTAGATTGCTTTGGGTAGTATAGTCATTTTCACAATATTGATTCTTCCAATCCAAGAATATGGTATATCTCTCCAACTGTTGGTATATTTAATTTCTTTCATTATTGTCTTATAGTTTTCTGCATACAGGTCTTTTGTCTCCCAAGACAGGTTTATTCCTAGGTATTTTATTCTTTTTGTTGCAATGGTAAATCGGAGTGTTTCCTTAATTTCTCTTTCAGATTTTTCATCATTAGTGTATAGGAATGCAAGAGATTTCTGTGTATTAATTTTGTATCCTGCAACTTTACAAGTTCATTGACTAGCTCTAGTAGTTTTCTGGTGGCATTTTTAGGATTGTCTATGTATAGTATCATGTCATCTGCAAACAGTGACAGTTTTACTTCTTCTTCTGCAATCTGTATTCCTTTTATTTCTTTTTCTTCTCTGATTGCCATGGCTAGGACTTCCAAAACTATGTTGAATAACAGTGGTGAGAGTGGCCATCCTTGTCTTGTTCCTGATCTTAGAGGAAATGCTCTCAGTTTTTCACCATTGAGAATTATGTTTGCTGGGGTTTGTCATACATGCCCTTTATTATGTTGAGGTAGGTTCCCTCTATGCCCACTTTCTGGGGAGTTTTTGTCATAAATAGGTGTTGAATTTTGTCAAAAGCTTTTTCTGCATCTGTTGAGATGATCATATGGTTTTTCTTCAATTTGTTAATATGGTGTATCCCATTCATTGATTTGTGTATTTTGAAGAATCCTTGCATCACTGGGATAAATCCCAGTTGATCGTGGTGTATGATCCTTTTAAAGTGTTGTTGGATTCTGTTTGCTAGTATTTTGTTGAGGATTTTTGCATCTATAGTCATCAGTGATATTGGTCTGTAATTTTCTTTTTTTTGTAGTATCTTTGTCTGGTTTTGGTATCAGGGTGATGGTGGCCTCATAGAATGAGTTTGGGAGTGTTCCTTCCTCTGCAAAGTTTTGGAAGAGTTTGAGAAGGATGGGTGTTAGCTCTTCTCTAAATGTTTGATAGACTTCACCTTGAAGCCATCTGGTCCTGGACTTTTGTTTGTTGGAAGATTTTAAATCACTGTTTCAATTTCATTACTTGTGATTGGTCTGTTCATATTTTCTATTTCTAGCTGGTTCAGTCTTAGAAGGTTATACCTTTCTCAGAATTTGTCCATTTCTTACAGGTTTTCCAGTTTATTGGCAGAGAGTTGCTTATAGTAGTCTCTTAGGATGCTTTGTATTTCTGTGGTGTCTATTGTAACTTCCCTTCTTTCATTTCTAATTTAATTGATTTGAGTTCTCTCCCTCTTTTTCTTGATGAACCTGGCTAATTGTTAATCAATTTTGTTTATCTTCTCAAAAAACCAGCTTTTAGTTTTATTAGTCTTTGCTATTGTTTTCTTTGTTTCTATTTCATTTATTTCTGCTCTGATCTTGATGATTTCTTTCTTTCTGCTAACTTTGGGTTTTGTTTGTTCTTCTTTCTCTAGTTCCTTTAGGTGTAACGTTAGATTATTTGAGATTTTTCTTGTTTCTTAAGGTAGGCTTGTATAGCTATAAACTTGCCTCTTAGAACTGCTTTTGCTGCATCCCATAGGTTTTGGATCATTGTGTTTTCATTGTCATTTGTCTCTAGGCATTTTTTTATTTCCTCTTTGATTTCTTCAGTGATGTCTTGGTTATATAGTAACGTATTGTTTAGCCTCCATGTATTTGTGTTTTTTACGTTTTTTCCCTGTAATTGATTTCTTATCTCATAGCATTGAGGTCAATAAAGATACTTGATATGATTCCAGTTTTCTTAAATTTACCGAGGCTTGATTTATGACACAAGATGTGATCTATCCTGGAGAATGTTTTGTTTGCACTTGAGAAGAAAGTGTAATCTGCTGTTTTGGGAAGGAATATTATATAATTATCAATTAAACCTATCTGGTTTATTGTGTCATTTAAAACTTCTGTTTCCTTATTTATTTCCTGTTTGGATGATCTTTCCATAGGTGTCAGTGAGGTGTTGAAGTCCCGCATTATTATTGTGTTACTGTCGATTTCCTCTTTTATAGCTGTTAGCAGTTGCCTTATGAACTGAGCTGCTCCTATGTTAGGTGCATATATATTTATAATTGTTAAATCTTCTTCTTATATTGATCCCTTGATCATTGTCCTTCCATGTCTCTTGTAACATTCTTTATTTTAAAGTCTATTTTATCTGATATGAGTATTGCTACTCCAGCTTTCTTTTGACTTCCGTTTGCATGGAGTATCTTTTTCCATCCCCTCACTTTCAGTCTGTATGTGTCCCTATGTCTGAAGTGGGTCTCTTGTAGGCAGCATATATATGGGTCTTGTTTTTGTATCCATTCAGCAAGCCTTTCACTTTTGGTTGTTGCATTTAATCCATTCACGTTTAAGGTAATTATCGATATGTATGTTCCTGTGACCAGCTTCTTAATTGTTTTGGGTTTGTTTTTGTAGTTCCTTTTCTTCTCTTGTGTTTCCCACTTACAGAAGTTCCTTTAGCATTTATTGTAGAGCTGGTTTGGTGGTGCTGAATTCTCTTATCTTTTGTCTGTAAAGCTTTTGATTTCTCCATCGAATCTGAATCAGATCCTTGCCGGGTAAGTACTCTTGGTTGTAGGTTCTTCCCTTTCATCACTTTAAGTATATCATGCCACTTCCTTCTGGCTTGTAGAGTTTCTGCTGAGAAATGAGCTGTTAACCTTATGGGAGTTCCCTTGTATGTTATTTGTCATTTTTCTCTTGCTGCTTTCAATAATATTTTTTGTCTTTAATTTTTGCCAATTTGATTACTTTTGCCAATTAATTGCCAATTATTTGATGTGTCTCAGCGTGTTTCTCCTTGGATTTATCCTGTATGGGGCTCTCTGTGCTTCCTGGACTTGGGTGGCTATTTACTTTCCCATGTTAGGGAAGTTTTCGACTATAATCTCTTCAAATATTTTTTCAGGTTCTTTCTCTCTCTCTTCTCCTTCTGGGACCTCTATAATGCGAATGTTGTTGCATTTAATGCTGTCCCAGAGGTCTCTTAGACTGTCCTCATTTCTTTTCATTCTTTTTTCTTTACTCTGTTCTGCAGCAGTGAATTCCACCATTCTGTCTTCCAGGTCACTTATCCGTACTTCTGCCTCAGTAATTCTGCTATTGATTCCTTCTAATGTAGTTTTCATTTCAGTTATTGTATTGTTCATCTCTCTCTGTTTGTTCTTTAATTCTTCTAGGTCTTTGTTAAACATTTCTTGCATCTTCTCAATCTTTGCCTCCATTGTTTTTCTGAGGCCATGGATCATCTTCACTCTCATTATTCTGAATTCTTTTTCTGGAAGTTTGCCTATCTCCACTTCATTTAGTTGTTTTTCTGGGGTTTGATCTTGTTCCTTCATCTGGTACATAGCCCTCTGTCTTTTCATCTTGTTTATCTTTCTGTGAATGAGGTTTTTGTTCCACAGGCTACAGGATTATAGTTCTTGCTTCTGCTGTCTGCCCTCTGGTAGATGAAGCTCTCTGAGAAGTTTGTGGAAGTTTCCTGATGGGAGCGACTGGTAGTGGGTAGAGCTGGCTGTTCCTCTGGGGGTCAGAGCTCAGTAAAACTTTAATCTGCTTATATCTTGATGGGTGGGGCTGGGTTCCCTCCCTGTTGACTGTTTGGCCTGAGGCAACCCAACACTGGAGCCTACCCGGGCTGTTTGTTGGGGCCAATGGCAGACTCTTGGAGGGCTCACGCCAAGGAGTATTTCCCAGAACTTCTGCTGCCAGTGTCCTTGTCCTCACATTGAGACACAGCCACCCACCGCCTCTGCGGGAGACCCTCCAACACTAGCAGGTAGGTCTCGTTCAGTCTCCTGTGGGGTCACTGCTCCTTCCCCTGGTTCCCGATGAACACATTACTTTGTGCCCTCCAAGAGTGGAGTCTCTGTTTTCCCCAGTCCTGTCGAAGTCCTGCAATCAAATCCCACTAGCCTTCAAAGTCTGATTCTCTAGGAATTCCTCCTCCTGCTGCTGGACCCCCACGTTTGGAAGCCTGACGTAGGGCTCAGAACCTTCACTCCAGTGGGTGGACTTCTGTGGTATATGTGTTCTTCAGTTCATGAGTTACCCACTCAGCAGTTATGCAATTTGATTTTATTGTGATTGCACCCCTCCTACTGTCTCATTATGGCTTCTCCTTTGTCTTTGGATGTGGGGTATATTTTTTGGTGAGTTCCAGTGTCTTCCTTTCGATGATTGTTCAGCAATTAGTTGTGGTTCCAGTGTTCTCACAAGAGGGAGAGCACGTCCTTCTACTCCGCCATCTTGAACCAAACTCCTCTCTTCTTTTCTAATATACACATTGAATGCTATAAATTTCCCATAAACACTATTTTTTCTGTGTCCCACAAATTTTGATGCTGTCATTTCATTTTCATTTAGTTCAAAATGTTTTATTTCTCCTGAGATTTCTTCTTTGACCCATGTATTATTTAGAAGTGTGTTTTTTCACCTCCAACTATTTTGAGCTTTTCCAGTTAACATTTTATTATTGACTTCTAGTTTAATTCCATTGTGGTCTAAGAGCAGACATTGTTAAGATTTCTATTTTTTTAAATTTGTCTAGTTATGTTTTATGACCCACAATGTGGTCTATCTCAGTGAGTGTTTCACGTGAGCTTGAGAAGAATATGTATTCTTCTGATGTTGCACGAAATAATCTATAAACTATGTCCAGTGAGTTATGGTGTTGTTGAGTTCAACTATGTCTTTACTGATTTTCTGCTTGCTGAATCTGTCCCTTTCCGATAAAGGGGTGTTGGCATCCAACTATAATAGTGGATTCATCTATTATTTCTCTTGCAGTTCTATCAACTTTTGCCTCACATAGTTTGATGCTCTGTTGTTAAGTATATACACATTAAGGGTCATTATGTCTTCTTAGAGAATTAACCCCTCCATCCTTATGTAATGACCTTCTTTGTCCCTGATAACTTTCCTTACTTTGAAATCTGTCCTGTCTGATATTAATATAGTTACTCCTGCTTTCTTTTGGTTAGCATTAGCATGGTATATTTTTTCCATCCATCCATTAACTTTTTAAATCTATGTATGTCTTTATATTTAAAATGGGTTTCCTATAGACAACATACTGTTGGATTTTGCTTTTTGATCCACTACGACAATCTCTGTCTTTTAATTGGTGCATTTAGACCAATGTTCAAAATGTTCAAAAGATTTGAATTAATATCTACCATACCTATTACTGTTTTCTATGAATTGACCTTGTTGTGTGTTCCTGTTTTTGTCTTCCATTCTTTTCCTGCCTTTTACGGTTTAGTCGAACATTTTTTTATTACAGTTTCCTATAATTTTTTAGTTTACAGTTTACTTCTTTTGTTAGTTTTTTAAATGGTTGCCCTAGAGTTTATCATATACATTTACAGCTTATCAATAACACTATACCACTTTACAGGTTGTATCTTATAATTTTAAAAGATCCTAATTTTTCCCTCCTTCCCTGTATATATAAGCATGCATAATTGAAACACTGTTGCTATTAGTATTTAGCTATTAGAACAACTTAAAATAGAAAAACAAAAGTGTTTATTTTTGCTTAAATCTTCAGTGATCTTTCTTTCTTTATGTAGATCTGAGTTTCTGATCCATATTATTTTCCTCTCTCTGAAGAACTTTTAATATTAAGTGCAAGACAGGTCTACTGGCAACAAATTTCCTAGTATTTATTAAACCAGGATTCTTCCTGTATCCTGTAAGTTTTATGGGATTAAATATATGGATAAAGCGTGCCTGCATGGTTATAATTTGTCACTTCCATACCCATCATTTTTTGAGAGCTGTACCCACCTAATGAATCTAGAATGTGATATGTGGGATTTGGAGACCAGGTAGTAATATGTTTTTGTGGGAGAAAAATGGCTACTCTGCTTTTTCATTTGCTATAGACTTTGAATTTTTGGATAAACTGCAGGCAGAAATAGAGAGACAAAGTAAATTTCTACCTACTTGATGTTGGTGTAGCATTGCGGACCTACCAATTTCACTTTCATTCTACTGGCATTGGGGTTAATGGAAATTTCCCTAGATACCATTTGAAACAGGAAGCCTGTCTTCAGTTCTCAGCAAACAGTCTCTTTGGCAGTGGCTTCTTGACCTTAAGTCTGTTTATCTTATTACAAGACAACGTTGTGCTGCCCCTTTGAAATCATCTTCTAATAAAGAAACTAAGCACTACAACCAGCTCACAATGGTAAAACACAAATCAGTTTCATTTAACAGCAGTGTTGTTGAAATTGGTAAATTCCCGGGGAGAAAGGAATCTTTTGTCCCCTTCAAGATTCTTTTTCTTATTTTGATTAATACCTTACCTAAATATCCAGAATACGGGCAGAAGCGAGGACATCCAAGAAGCGTTGTTTAAATGCCAGTCGATAAGGAACTTCTATTAATTATGTTTAGGTTACCATTCTGCCATTTTCAGGACTCAACGCAAGCAGAATTGACTGAAATGGTCCTCTAAGTCCAGTCCAAATATCTCAAATGATGAAGGATCTTGTAGGGATATGGATAAGGTGATGCTAATCTAAGGATGGATTCTGTGAACATGACTCCAAAGAGCTGATCAGGGAATTAAAAACTACCCAGCTATCAAGCAGAAGGGTGCTGACAACTGGTGGTTGCAGAACTTCAGAAAGGCAGGTTATTATCAACATGGATGAGGGGTTTCACTAAGCACAGGGAACTGGGTAACCAAAGTGGAGACTGGGAACTGAGACCAGAACGAGAAGGGCTCCAGCACAATCCTGATTCCAAGATCTTCAAAGAGTAATTAATCTGGGATCAAGATCATCCCAGACTGAAGGTTTAGCCTCTATTTTATTTAGAGTTTTTTTTTTTACATCGTTATTGGAGTATAATTGCTTTACAATGGTGTGTTAGTTTCTGCTTTATAACAAAGTGAATTAGTTATACATATACATATACATATGTTCCCATATCTCTTCCCTCTTGGGAATTTAGAGGAATATGGATGTCAGCAGACAGAATATTAATGAGCACCCTCATCTTTTAACTTTTAACCACCTTTACTGAGTGACTACAAAATACACCTTCAAATTCTTGCATTGAAGTTCTATCTAGTACTTAATTTCTAATACATTGCTTTTTTTTGATATAGTAAATTTTGTTTTGCTTTCTAAAGTCCCCTCATACTTGCAGACTCTTTCATTTCAGTTTTGTAGCCGGACTTTAATTTCTTTAGTCAAAGATTTTGGCAGCTATAAATGCAAGAACAGCTCAAAGAAACCTGTCTTCCATAAAGGCCTAAGAAAAATAAAGAGAATATGATAGGAGACCTGGGGCGGTAGGGGGCAGAGCGAGTGTCTTTACAGCAGAGATGCAAGTTTCTGCCAAATAGGGAAAAGGGAGGGCTTTCAATCTCTGTATCTGAGTCTAGAGCACTACGCCAAGGCAGTGCCTGTGAGGTATCCAGCCTCAGAGAGACGCTGTTCTCCACTGGAATCCAGGAGCTGTTCTCTAACTAGTAGAACTCATGAACTCTGTTGTCAAAATCGTTTCGCACTAACAGATTTATCTCCTTCTTTACCTCTGTTCAGCATTCATATTCCCAGGGGAAGTCTGGCTGATTCAGTAGAGACCACATTCTCATCAATGGCTGAGACTGGAAGGAGGGTGTAATGGTAGACATTTCCACTAATGCTCACTGCATCTCCATGCCTGGCTCATCACTTGACATATAGCTAGTGCTCAAAAAATGATTGTTGAATTTAAATATTCTAAACGACCAATTTCTTTTGATTGAAGTCACATGTTGGTAAACAGTTAAACTGTTCTTGAGACCCTATATGTCTGTTCTTTCAAATTCTTTTCAATTTCTTCTATACATCTGTTTTTGTTAGAAACCTATGTTTGAACAATTATTATTTCTATTCCTTCTATAGTCTCTAAAGTTAGCTAGTTATGTTTTCCTCTGAAATGTCTTCTTCCCTCTCTTGGTCATGCTTGAGTGTACTTGTCAGTCCTTCATGTTGTGTACTGCTTAGGAATTCCTGTCTCACCAGAAACAGTACCTGAATGAAACTGTATCTGAGCTTGACCACAAATCAATTCCTTTCCTCTTATTCTTGCTAACTTAAATATCAATCCATGTCAAAACAATATCCAGGACTCATTCATTAATATGTAATTGTTATTTTATATGACTTTAAGCATAGAAACATCCTCTTGGTTCACTAACTCATCCCTTTGTCAGTCATGTGGCCAGATGTCAAATAAACTAACTCCATGACAGTGTATCTGCTCTTTTTTTTTTTTAACACTTTGAAGACCAATCCAGTTCAACTAAATCATTAGCCTATTGCATGTCATCTAGATCATTATCCAACTAAAAAGTATTTTGGGGAACAGTATGTATTCTAAAGTAGCAGTGATTGGAAGCACTATGTTATATGCTGAAAAATTCTACATGAGTGGTTGGCTGTTAAACAAAAAGCCGGAACATGGGCAGAGTACAAATACAGCAAACCTATATATGAGATTCAGGCTTGATGAGCTACTTACTTCCAGACACTAATAAATTATTTTCTAAATCCAACTCCCTACTGAAAAAAAAGAGAGCTCCTTGGATAAATGGCTGATTTGGAGACTAGAACAGAGAATATACCAAAATACAAGATGAGCATGGACTGCCTTGTGATACCAAAAAGAAAGGAATACTTACTTACTTAATTAATTAATAAGATAAAAGAAGGATGAGGCATGTCAAAGTGACACAGTTGCCAATCTCCCAATGGCTAAACCTGGAACAATTTGAGCACTGAAAGAAATAACAATAATATCAGATTATAACACAAAGAATAAGAACTTATGAGCCTCTAATAATAAGATAAAAGAGTAAATGAATAACTAAATAAATGAAAAGAGACAACTCTTATGGAAAATTCCAATTAATAAGTACAGAAGGTATGCAGGAAATAGAAAACCCACCATTAGAAAATCACAGAATAATTTCTGCATGCAAGAACTCCCCTTATCTGCCTAAAGATGGATCCTCCAAAAGGAACTCAAACGTCATAAATCCCTTCCCAGGAGTTTCACCAACCAGGGAAGTTTGATTCATCGCAAACTAGGAGGCTAAAAGTTGATACCACATCCAGACAAATTTGTCACAAACTATCATACCTCCCATCTATTCTTCTAAGGGCCCTTTCATCTTTCCTAAAAATCATTTACTCTCGGGCTTCCCTGGTGGCGCAGTGGTTGAGAATCTGCCTGCTAATGCAGGGGACACGGGTTCGAGCTCTGGTCTGGGAAGATCCCACATGCTGCGGAGCAACTAGGCCCGTGAGCCACAACTACTGAGCCTGCGCGTCTGGAGCTTGTGCTCCGCAACAAGAGAGGTCACGATAGTGAGAGGCCCGCGCACTGCGATGAAGAGTGGCCCCTGCTTGCCACAACTAGAGAAAGCCCTTGCACTGAAACGAAGACCCAACACAGCAAAAATAAATAAATAAATTACTAAAACTCCTACCCCCAACATCTAAAAAAAAAAAGCGCGACCAGCAAAAAAAAAAAAAAAAAAAAAAAATCATTTACTCTCTCTTAAGTTGCCTACAACCCTCCTCATCTGCCCTATTAAGATGGTATATAAGCTCTCAAATTTTATTTATTTGGGTATTCATATTTTTCCTGTGCCTCTCCTTATATAATATTGCAAAGTAATAAATTTTAATATCTTTTCTTTGTTAATCTGCCTGTTGTCAATTTATTTCATAGACACAGCTATCAAACCTAGGAAGGGAAAGGGAAAGTCTTTCCTCTCCTACACTGCACACCCCTATTAAAAGACAAAGATTTTCAGAATGGCTCTTAATAAGACCCAATCTGAGCTGTTTACAAGAAATACACCATAAATGTAAGGACACAGATAGCTTCAAAAAAAAGTATGGAAAAGGAAGTACCATGAAAACATTAACCAAACACTGACGTGGCTATAATAATTTCAAACAAAATAGATTTTAAGACAAAAAGTATTAAAGAAAGTGAAATTTCATAATGGTTAAAGCGTCAACTCAACAGGAAGAAATAACAATCCTGAATTTGTAAGTACCTAATAACATGGCTTCAAAATACTCGGTATCAAAAGCTGAGGGACCCAAGAGGAGAAACTGACAAATTCTTAATCAGAGTTGGAGGTTTCAACACACCTCTGTCAGTAAGTAATAGAACAATCAAATAAAAATCAATAAGATTATAATGAATTTAAACATTATTTACCAACCCCATCTAATACGTGTTTAGAACACTACACCCAACATTCTTTTAAACAAACTTAAGTGTACATGGAACATTTAGAAAAGAAAAGGAAGAGAAGAAGGAGGAGGAGAAAAAAGAAAGGAAGAGGGAAGGAAGGGAGGGAGGGAGGAAAAGAAAAAAAAGAAAGAGCACAGAAGTCATATTATTAAAAATATTAACTTTATCACTGACAAAACTAGATTGTAGAACATAGCTTGACCTGTGGTCAAAAGCAAGCTTCTAAATAATTTGTCCCCACAGAGTACATGGGCAACGGCATGCTGTCTCCTTTAAGAAAAAGAGCTGCCTCAACAAGCTTATGGTAGGAAGTAGTAAAGAATATTGGATACTGTAGACAGGCTGCTCCAAAGTGAAAAAAGAAGAGTCTATGCCATGTATGTGCAGACCAAACCCTTTTCCTAATTTCAAATTGTTCAGTGAAGTATGGACCCTACTTCCTAAAGCCTACAAACAGAAGTTCCTATTTTAGGGTAACAGATAAAAACTCATGGAAAACAAGAAGATGTTTACTAATAACTACAAGGAAGAACTGACAATATCTCACTTGAAGCATCAGCATTTTTCAGCTCCTCCACAATTCAAAGAGGTAATCATTAGAGCTAAGAGAGGTTCTGTTAAAACCTTGCAATGCTGTAGTATGTTTGCTGGGTTAAGAAGCACAAACACCAAAACTCCCTTAAGCCGTAAATCTAAAAGAGGATTCCACCAACTCAGGAGCAGAGCAAACAGGTCGAGTGTAATCTACAAATTTTTCTTGATACCTCAACAGAAAACTTTGAGCCAGTTAAAAATCTTTCCCCTCTCAAAGGAATTTAAGTATTTATATTCAAAATAAACTATAAAAAGGAGGCATAGAGCAGATTTATGAAAATGTCTTCACATAAAATAAGAAATTTAAAGAAATGTTAGCTTTCTCTCCTTCAATAAGATACAAAAGACATGTTGTCCATGAGACAGGAGCAGAAAAACATGTATAGGAATAAAACATCTATTAAAACGGGTACAAATAGCAGTTAAACTTACATTCTAGGCATAAGGTACTTTTATAGTGATTTATGAACTCAATTCTCTCAACAGCTGCATGAAATAGATACTACTCCTCCTAGTTTTGCAGATGTAGAAAGTGAAGAACAGACGATTTAGGTAACTTGTCCAAGACTATACAAAAGTGAGTTCACAGAACTAGGATTCAAACCCAGAGATTCTGGCTCCAGAAGCCAAACACCTAACACCAGAGCACTTGGATATGGTTCCCAATTTGGCTACTGCGAATAGTGCTGCTATGAAGGCTCGTGTCCAAGAATCTGCCTGTGTCCATTTTTCAGTTCTTTTGGGTACATACTTAGGAGTGGAATTGTTGGGTCACATGGGAATTCCGTGTTTAACTTTCTGAGGAACTGCTCTTTTCCTTTCTTTAAGAGCCACCCTTTTCCATTCCTTCCTCCTCAGGGACTAATCCAACGATCCCAGTAGAAAATATAGAAGATTTTGGATTTCTAAGAAACTAAAACGTCCAAAGCAAAATTAAAACCCCCTTTAGAGTTAGATTAGAACTGAAACTCCATAAAATTAAGGAAGTACTAATACTCTCTCAGTTTTGTTCAGTGTTTACTAAATGCCAAACATTGCTCTACTTACTTTCACTTATTTATGTATGTAATCTTCACAATAGTACTACAAGGTACGTATTACTATTATCCTCATTTCACAGTTAAGGAATCAAAGCAACACAGAAGATAAATAATTTGCCAAAGAATACACAGCTAGTAAATGGGAAAATTTGTATCAAAGCAGGTTTATATCCCAGGTCTAAGGATCAATATATACCCACCATGTTTTATGATTCAAGTAAAATGTAAATATTATTGAATTTCTGGAATTTGGCAGGTGAGAATTCCTCTTATTATTATAAATTGGGTTTACTTAATTTCCTCAAAGTATTATTTCAAAGTTGAATTATAATCTTACCTTTCTATTAATAATTTTTACATGCTTTTGACCTATAAGTCACAGTCTCAAGAAAATGTATTCTTCTGTTCTGTTATAGAACAGAAGAATATATTTACAAATTAAATATTCTTTAAAATCAAACTATTCTATGTTTTCCTAAGTGGAGGGAAGGTTCATGGTTGTAACACTAATTTCCACTCTTACTGAATTCAAGCTAAACAAGGTAGAGATGATCACTCATTGTTTTTAGTATGAGAAATATTGTTTTCTGACTTTTCTAAGAATTTTTACTTGCTTTTTAGCAAAATAAATTATTGAATGAATAATTGATGACCAAACTTCTTGCGATTTAGAATCCATTTTTCAGTAGACAAAAGTTTCAGTGAGTATATTGTTAAAGGTATTTTCCATCCAAATCACTCTCAGACCCACAAGGATATGCTCAGCTTTTTTGGGGGGGGGGTGTTGGGGGGAGAGGGGGTATTTCATTATTTTCTTTTTTAATTTGAGACTGTGATTATTGAGAAATCCCAACAAATTCCCCATTTGTAGAAAAGTAGATAAGTTAGATGGAGATTCTCTTAGATGGAAATTGTTTGGATATGAAAAATTGCTGACGTTTATCATGGAATAATCATCCCCAGAAAGATGGATCCAAGAATACCATCTAGTGTTTTCCAGGCAAAGCCACTTTTGAAAACAAGCCCAACTGTTCTTATCTAAAGACAGCTTCCTGAAGAATTTGTGTTTAATCTCACATTGTTTATTGTTTCAGAAAATGATTTGCATTTTTATCAAAGTAGAGTTAAGAAACGAGCATTCATTCAATGTCTGCTTGTGAATAAAAAGTATGTATTTCAAAACGGAACAAAGATTTGCAGAAAGCAGAACTAAATGAAAACAATGTAGTTTGACTCAGAATGTCTAGATTTGTTCCTGTTTAGCTTTATTTCTGTCAGACAGAATATTTGAATGAATCTCAAATATTGTATAGGTCTCTGGGAAACAAAGGATGCATTTGATCACAGAAATCGTATGTTGTTTTATTCCTAATTAATTTAATCTTTTGTTAAGAATTTTATCCCCCTTTTCAGGAAGGGGATGAGATTTTACTTACAATTAACTGCTATAATATTCTGAAATAATCTTATAGCTTCTCTCTGAATAATTGATTATTCACATGAAGAATTCTTCCAACCCACATCCCACTGTTTGCTGCTGAAGAGTACTGTGGTCACGTGGAGACATGAAATTATCTCCTTTAATGGCTATAGGAATGACAGCATAGCTCACAACTGAAGGGAGTTGTGTCAAATCCTCCCTCAAACATCATGTAAATTTTCAATTATTAATAAATGTTACACATTCTTCACATTCTTTTTGACATTTAATTTATGTCAAAAAATCTTTGGAAATCTTGAACAGAAATTTTGTGTTTGTTTGCTTTATGCGCTGGGTTCCATTTCCACTAAAGTTCCATTAACAGGAGGCAAACTGCTGAATGGCTTTGGAAGTAGATTTGTGAAAGCTAACTTTTCAACTGAGAGAAATCTCCCTGGGGATATCACAAAGACACAGAAACTTTAATAGCATTTTGTTTTTCTCAGCACATCTCCAGATTTTTAACGTGTCTGAATTTAATGCACTAGAAACAAGCATATGCTGTCTTAACTAAAATCTCCTCTTGTATCTAAAAAAAATCTACCACAAAAATACTAGCTATTGATATGTTTATATATAAGGAGAAAAAAACCAAAATAATAAACAAGACACAATCACAGCACAATCTGCAAAAGCAGAAGGCTATTGCTCCTTTACGGGAAATCACATCTAATGGATATTTCTGAGCATGTATTTTTTTTCATCTTCGTTTGCCTCTGCAGATCAAATTCTACCATCATACAGCGTGCATACAAATGAAATATAATATTTCTGAATTTATCTTTACCAGCTAATGCTTTATCCAAATGCTGTAAGATAAATGTTACAATCCATTTGTAAAAATGGATCACTCAGGGAAAAGTTACTTTAAATCATCTCATAATCTAAAATTTCAGTAACAATAATTATGAATGGTCAGTAATAATAACTCTTCCTGGAAATGATGTTAAGACTTTTTGTCTACCCAATCAACTCACTACATCAATGTATATAAATTATACATTCTCTGAAAGTTCCTATAATACAGGTTTAAAAAGTGTAAAATTTCAGGTTTTCTTTTCATTGCAGCTAGACTTTAAGTGAATTACCAAAATGGGGTATTATTTGGGCACCAATATAAATCAGCACACACAAATAACATATTTAATTTGCTATGCCATTTAATATTAGAGAAATCAAATTTAGCCTTTGAGGAAAAAAACTTGCTATTATTTTTAATTCATCCATTTTCTTGCTGCAGAAATTAAAGTTTCTGCTTTCAGACATATATTAATTGAATTCCAGCTACACAGTATGTACTATGTCAGATACTTTTAAATGACAGAAAATGTGACAATATAAAAATATTCCCCTTCTCAAGTAACTCACAATCTTTTGAGGGTGACTATATAGCCACATACAACATAAGACAGATTTGACGTACTATATTATAAGAGCCACATAAACTTTTGATGCAAGATACCAGACTGGGCAAATATGAGCTCCTGTCCTTCTCAATTTTCACTTTAAATAAAAACAGTGGTATATTCATACAATGGAATACTACACAGAAGTAAAAATGAAAACTATTGATATATACAACAGCACAGGTGAGTCTTACAGGCATTGTGTTGATTAAAAGGAGCCAGTTACAAAAAGTCATGTAACTTATGATTCCATTTATACAAAGTTCAAGAAGAGATGAAACTGGTCTATAGCGGTAGAAGTCAGAAATGTGGCTAGAACACTTCAAATGTGGAAAGGTATTTTAATTAATTTAAATTTCATTAGCCACATGTGACTAGCAGCTACTGTATTGAACAGTACAGGGAGACAAGATAAATCTGAGGATATCTAGAATATACAGAGAAAAGATAAAAATATAAAATATATGAGAGAAACAAGACTCATGAAGGATGTAGTCAGTATTTTCAGCATTTATCTAATGGGAGTTAGATAAAGTAAAAGGGAATGAATGAATAAAAGGAAGCAAAGCATAAAATATACCAGAGTAGACAAAAAGACACTGGTCATCAGACAAAAAGGGTCCAACACTTTAATAAAAGTGATTAATAAAAATGGGTTCATATCCTTATCTGTTTTTTGTTTTGTTTTTTAATTTTCAGAGTGCCAACACTACACAAAAGTACCTAAAGCTACCAAAAAGAGAAATCAGATTAACTACAATGGAATGAAAATAAGACCACTATCATACTTCTCTGCTGTAACACTTGCTCTCAGACTACAAAGCAACAATGAATTTAAAACAACTGAGGGAAAATAAAGAACCAAGCAAAAACTTGACTTTGAGTTCCAAATTCTATATACCCAGACACATTATAAATCAATGATGGGGCACAATAAAGAAATTTACAGACAAAAAAGAATTTAAAGTTTACCTCCCATGAAGTCCTTTTGAAACAATAGTTCAAGATATATTTCAACAAACTTTTCAAGCAATTCGAAAGAAAGAGGGTAAGCAGCTAGTCTGCAAACTATCTCATTATCATGTCTGGAGGACACTCTTGAGAGTGAAAGGAGGCAGGTGATCTGGTCCAATTGCATTGTAGACATGTAAATAAGAGACTTCTGTTAAACAAGCTAATAGTTATTATTAGGAGGAGAATCCTTATCTCAGGAATGCTTTGAGTGAGAAGTTCCTATTTAAAATTGCTTATGAACATAGAATCCATGGATTTACAAGGCATGGTTACCTCGAAAATATGAACATATATTCATAGGCAAAGAATGCATTTCTGTTGACTTATCTTTAATTTCACTGGCTTTTTCCTGAGCTGTGTCAAGTCTACTGGTGAGCCCGTCAGGGGCAGTTTTCATATCTGTTATCAAAGCTTCATTTCTAGCATTTTCATGTGTCTCTTCCTTATTGTTTGTATTTATCTGCTAAAATATCCTATATGTCTTTTCATTAGAACCTTTAACATATTAACCAGTTATTTTCAATTCCCTGTCCAATAATTCCAACATCCGGGGTATCTCTGAGTCTTCCTAGAATTAACTTTGTCTCTTGACAGTGACGGTTTTTTCCCCTCGATTTTGTGTGTGTGTGTGTGTGTGTGTGTGTGTGTGTGTTCTACTTTTTTATTGATTTCCAGATACAGTGTGCAGAATGGTGGAGATGGGTGTAAGCAGTATTTATGCCTGGGGATGAGCACATATTTTCTTCTGTTAGACCATTATTGTGGGAGGTTGAGTAAACCTACTCAGGAATTGAGCTCAGTTTGGATTTTGTTATTGCAATGGTTCACTACTCTCTTTAAAGTTCTGTTTGTTCTTAGGTTGGGAGTGGCTTGCTGGTGGGTTTTCCTCAATGTTTCTGCTCCACTTTAAGTTTTAGGGCTTTCCTGTGCACCTGCATCTTAAAGAGGATATCTCGACACTTCTCCCCCAGGAACAGTCTGCTGGTTCTGTTTCTTGGAGCTTGAGGTATTGTGGTTGTGAGCTGGGGATGGGGTTCTCTATTGTCCTGATTCAGCATCAGTTTAAGCGGCCCTTGTGTCCTGAGTCTTAAAGTTTATGTTTTCTCAGTGACCTTGCCCCGAACTCAGTGACAGGAAAACTAATGGGCTAGGCTCTTCTGAGAACAGTTTTCTGCGCCTACCCTATAGATAAAGGTTTTTTGTTTGTTTTTAATTCTACCCTTCTCCCACCTGCCATGGAGACATCTCCTTGTACTGGGGCAACTGCTATTACCCCTAGTATCTTATGACACTTTTTCTTAGGTGAGAGGAGACCAGGAGAGGCTTTATGCCTTTCCCACAGTGGTGGCTGCACCTCTTCTCCAGGGCTCTGACTTACCAATGACTAAACTATCTACTACCTTCCCTGCCAGCAATGGTTTTTTTATCGGTACACAGTGAGAAGGTCTGTGGAGAAAAGCCAACAAGGGAGTGTCTGTGGCTTCCAGGGCCTCGACTCCTACTACTCATCCTTTGGAAATTCATTAAAAAATCATAGCTGAATTCTTCTTTCCCACTTGGATGGTAGTCCTGTCTTCTGCCCGTGCTCTCACACAGGTGAATGCATGCTCATTTCCCACCTCTCCTCAGGGGCACCTGACTTTCCTCAGATTCCAAGCTACTTGGTTTTCCTGCAACATCAGTCCTCTATTGGGTCAGAGAAAAGTTATGATTTTTTAGACTCATATGGCTTTTTCTTGCCATAGGCTACAGGTGTACTCTTTTAAAATTTTTACATCTTAGGAGAATTCAATGCCCTGGAATTTTTTTAGGGTGCATCATCCTCTTTAAATCTACGTCTAAGTTTCCTGATATGTCCATACAAGAAACTATACAGGTGTGTTCTTTACTATTCAGTCATTTAGGGCCCATGCCTGACCATACGGCGGAGCCTTTGATCAAAGCACAACAGTCTATGAATATCCCAACACTCCCTTGAGCCTAACCCTCCATTGCTAAATAGATGCACCGCTACCCTTGTGCAAATTTGCACTTACCTCACTCATCAATGTTTTACAAAACAGCAATGTGCCCTTCAGTCTGAATCCTCAGTCTAGAAACTCCTTTCAATGGACCAGGAAAACAACTTTTCCCCAGCTAGAAGAGAGAATCATAAGATTCAGACCACATAGTGTGCTTGTAGGGCTTTATTTTTGGTTCTACATTCAGTGAAGCAACTGCTAACATAAGCTTTCTAGTCTTTCTGAGCCCCAGCCCCCCTTAGCATTCTTCTAATGTATACCATTTCCACTTTGTGCGCGAGCTTTGCTGTGCTGTACTCTCCCTATTTGAATGTCTCTTTGATATTGCTCAAGGCATTATCTGTATTTGTATTCTCAAACTTTTCTGACGATCCTCAGGGGTAGGAATGATTTCAGCCAGTACTCAGTAGCAATCTCACTCTCCTCTCTTAAATGGTATATAACGTAAACTCAGTTTTTGAGCCATACCATAAGAGAAGTTCACTGAATAGCATTATTCAGTTTCTGAAAATCCCTTCAATCTGCATATGCACTAGTTATAGACACTTCAAATATTATCTGAGAAGACAGATCATAAGTACCTAGTAAAAATGTCTGTTCCACCACCCTCGATATATCTGTAGCACTTGTTTCTGCTAAAGCCGCACTCAAATTCAGATTTCTTCCTGGTGAATTTATAGATTGGGCCAATAGGATTGATGTATAAATATGACTCCACTAAAACCCAAATAGTCCGGCTAGTTCCTAAGCTTCTCATCTGTTGTCTGTGAATGGGAATGCTAATAATTTATTTCTCACAGTAGTAGGACTACCTCTGGTTGCTCCAGGTCATGTAATTCTTAGGAATTTCATAGGTTGGGCTGGACCTTAAGTCTTAGCTGGTTTATCAGCCAACCCCTGTTTTTCATCTGGGTGACTCTGATCTTTAATTCATTCCGATCTTCTTTCTGTAGATAGGTGATTATTATGAGATCATCGCACAGACTGATTTTTAACTCCAAGCCCCTCACAAGAATATGGAAATATGCTAGCAAATTTAAGAATTCTTGTCTCAGTGCAATGGATGAATACTGACTGACATTCCACGAGAGTATATATTGTGACTGGCTAGATTCCCAAATTGGAATGGCCATAATGGCGTACCATCACCCTTGATCTGCACTTCCTTTATAGTCTTTACAATATCAGTTACAACTGAAGCGATCAAAAACACAACCTCACTTAATCCTTGGTACTCCAGGAACCATTTGTTTTATGCACTGGCCAGACAAGACTTTTTTAAAGGGGGTTAAGGGGGCTCAAAACTCCCATTTTGACCATTTCCTTAATCAGAACAACAATCTCTTGTTGCCTTCATGGGATTCTGTATTTACTCTATACCACCAAAGAGGTCTTCAGCCACATTTTCCAGCTGAAATTTTACCCCTAACCTTATTTCTTATGCCTTTTGGAGGCTTATCTCTCTCCCCGCCATAGGGATTCCTAGATAGTTATCTCCCATATCTAGTGACCCTAAGAAGTTTGTGCATCACCACTAGGCCACTTCATCCAAACCACTGCAAAATGCCTAAGACTCTTTATGTGACACGGCTTGGGATGTTTCAGTTTTAAGAACCTTTTTTCTTTTAATTCTTAGAAATTTACCTTTTTTTTTTCTCTCTCTCTCAAAAACTCTTATTATCTATATATTTGGACTTATTCTATTTTCCATATTTCTCAGCTGTTCTATCACATTTGTTTCTTTCTAGAAAAATAAGTACTTCTATACTATCTTACAATTGAATTCACTCTTCAGCTATATCCATTTCTTATTCAATCCATGTATTATTCTTATTTCAACTATTAACTTTTTCATACCTAGTATTTCTACTTGATTATTTTTTCATCACATCTTGTTCTTGTTCCATACTGAAATATCTTCCCCTGTTCCTGTTTGCACATTTATTATGTTTATTTCAAATTCTGACTCATTAATTTTAATACTTTTGCTAATATGTTGACCAATTTATAGTTTTTAATTTTAAAACATTATATTCCTAGAGTTTTTTTTAAAGAAAGTATATCATTATTCTGGCTTTTATTATTATTATTATTAAATTTGGCTTATCCCTGAAGGTTACCTGTTAATATGATTGAGGAAGGGCAGCAGAAAGAGCCTTGATCAGTGCTCTGAGGTCTACTGTAGATGAAGAGGTGAGTCATTACCATAAGCCAGAATTAATCACTCTCATTTGGTTTCACCACACCAAGCAGCTCTTCAGGTCCATGCTCTACTTTCAAACACCAAAGAAAAGGTAGTCTCCCTAGATTGTCATTCATCAGCTCTGGAAGTTTGGAGAGAAATGGCTGAAAGAGATAAATTCAAAGCTGGTCAGTTCTCATAGGTTTCCCAACTCTTCACCCTATCAGGTTTTGCTCTGCCTTGATTTTATCCCTGAGAACACTTCCGGGGGGGGGTGTGGGCCGATCGACGTCATGGCTTTCAGAGGTTTGGATGACCATTGTCTAATTCTGCAACAAGAAGGAAGGCAAGGTGGGGAGGGCCACAAGGACACTATTTAAACTGCCCTTTCCTGATTTATGCCTTAGCAGCTAAGCCAAAAGCCCTTTGCTGCAGTCTACAGTCATCTACCTGCCTTGCCACACTCCAATTCTAAGTAGCCATCTTTTTTTTCTAGGTATTTCTCACACTTTTATGAATCCATATTGCATTTCCCTCTATAGTTTCCCTAGAGTTGATCTGCGGGAGAGAGGTAGCCATTTGTGCTAATTTTCAGTCTTGGCATAAATTGGAAACTTTCTCCTACAAGCGGGTTAATGAACAGGAAACAGAAGACATCACTGTAACAGATTCAAAGCAGAGTACAGAATAGTCTTCTGAGATGTATAAGATCAGGATTCTGGAAGGAATCTCAAGCATCTTCTAATTCTACATTGACTGCCCTGATGGAATACATTTAAGCTGTTATTTCATTTAACAATATGCTCTCAAGTGAATAGTCTAGCTAGTTTAAAGTGTTGAAAAAATTGAAAGTTTTGTAGTTTAAATTAATTTAAAATTTGATTTAATACTTGACTTAAAATGATAAATTCTAATAATTAATGAAAAATTTTTATTTAAATACAAGTAAACTTAAAACTAGATATAGACTGCAATGTTCTAAGAAAGATAACTGAATTCCTATTTTGAGCTGGGTTCATATATATTGAAAATTTGTGTTATAGTTGCCTGAATCCACTATGCCAACAAAATATCTGACTTTCCCAGCTAGTCACTTATACCTCCCTGGAAATTTCTCAGAAGAGAAAGTTAATAGTGAGGTGATGGAGGAAATGCTGTCATGTATTCATAGATGGGAAATAGTTTTCCCTCTCTCAAGTCATACTATACCTACAGCAGATTTTGAAGTTATACCTATTTTAATAATTTTACAATATTGAGTTGCCTGAGTCAGAAAGGTCATAGGAATTCCCAAGTAAGGCCCTCTATTCCCAATGATAACCATTTTACTCCTACCCTAAATTCCCAAATATTTAAGGCACAGAGCCAGTGGCATAACTGTGCATATTTAACATCCAGACTGGGTCATTTATATATATATATATATATATATATATATATATATATATATATAAAACTTTACTTATTTTTAGCTGCATTGGGTCTTCGCTGCTGTGCGCAGGCTTTCTCTAGTTGTGGCAAGCAGGGGCTACTCTTCATTGTGGTGCCCGCGGGCTTCTCATTGTGGTGGCTCCTCTTGTTGCAGAGCACGGGCTTCAGAGCACAGGCTCAGTAGTTGTGACGTGCGGGCTTCGTTGCTCCATGGCATGTGGGATCTGCCTGGACCAGGGCTCGAACCCGTGACCCCTGCATTGGCAGGCAGATTCTTAACCACTGCGCCACAGGGAAGCCCCAGACTGGATCATTCTTAACAGACTCTTCTGTAAAACACAAGTAATGGCAGTAATATCAGGAAATGAAACTATACAGGAAATGTTAATAACATTACAAATTTCAAAAGTGATAAAGACATTGTTTCAATCATCTCCTCTTTTTATTTTTTAGAATGTTTCTTTGGATCCTTTGATTCAAATTCCTTTATGAGAGTCAAAATAATTATGAATCAGTTGCTGGCTCTCGTAAATAATACAAAAAATCCCTTAGTTGTTTTTCAAGTAGTTTTTCTCTTCCTATTCTATTTCTTCATCTATATTTGTATTAGCACTTGTAAAGGAGCCTAATGTATTTATGATTGAGTGTATGTGTTTATTAGAAATTATGAAAATAGGATAATACATTCAGTATCTGTTCACTCAGAGTAAGCCTAAAGTGGAAGAGATAAAGAATGCCATTAGCCAAATAGAAACTGTCTTAAAGATATAATATCCAAGGGAATGACGATGGCAGCATAATATGAAACTCTAAATCTTTAGTGACCTGATTAGGTGAAAGGGCTTGAATCCATAGTGGTATGCATCACGATAAAATAATGCAAATTACAGAAGAAAAAACAGAGAGTTACATCAGAAAATTGCTGAAATTATTTCTGTTTAAACATCTTTTTTCAGAGAGGTGTAATTTATCATGAAGTGAATGGAATAACATTTGACAAGAAGAACTGCTGGGAATAGATTAGGTTAAATTGCTGTGTTACAGTAGTTCACGTTCTTGAATTGGCTACAAGTTTCTTTGCTAAATTCAAGCCATGTGCTATTTCCTATACCGCTTAGCCTGTAAAATTTAGGTGTTGACTAAAAATGCAGTAATGAAAAGAAATTTTTAAAATTGGCATTACTTTATGTGATAAAATTATTTCTAGAAATTAATATATTATACATTCAAATTGGCTGTATTTATTCTAGTTGACCCTAATATTCTATTATTGTGCTACTTGCAGAGAATGTAAAGGTTCAATGTGAATGTAAACATAAAGAAATCCTATAAAGGACCGTCTGGCTTTGGTGATCCGTTATTAAACAGGAACATCTCTGGGGCTACTGGCCTTGAACAATCAATCACAATAGAGCCGCTCCACAACCACTGAATAGCCATTAATTATGAATCATTATGTCTATACTATCGCTTGACCACCTTCTAGGTTGCCTCTTTACCAGGTGACTTGACTTAGCCAATGAACGACAGTAGAGGTGGCACGAGTCACTTCCACGCAGAATGTGGAAGAGGCTACTCATGTTTTTTCTCCCTCTCTGGTCCCTCTGCCATAAGAGCAGCACCAACCCATAAGAAGCTGCACATCAGCCTGGATTCTGGACTCAAGATATTGAAGATATTCAGTGCCGGCAGATCTTTAATAGACATTTACTATGAGCCAGAAAACTCTGTTGACCTATTTCCAGTTTGCAGGTACTGCAGCATAACTAAGCCTTAGATGAATAATCAAATGTATACTTAAAAGACTAGAAAAAAGTACATCAAAATGTTGGCAGTAACTATGTCCGATATTTTGAAAAGGTAGGATCATCAGGAATCTTTTCACTTTTTGTATTTCTGCATTTAACCAACAATATCTATTTAAATATTGGAATCAAAATAGCCCTTTGTAAATACTATGAAGCCAAATACGTTTAATATGTTCGTACCTTGATGTTCTAATTCCAGCCCATTATGGGCATCTAGAAATCTATTGTGAGAAACAATACATCTATTCTTCCTATACAGACAGAATGAATTACATAATTTCAACCCTCAAAACTCTGGAAGTATAGACCTAACTATTGGTGTCAGAGTGGCCAAAAAAAAAAAAAAAAAAAAAGAATGCCACAAACCCTAAGCCCTTAATTCCAATTCAGTGTGCCACAAATATTTCATAGTCTGAATCAAGATGGTTGGTGGCTGGTAACAGGTATTATGATGCTAGTAATTCCTTCTGTAAAGTAAGTTATTTGCTGGCACTTAAACTTTACCAACCGATTTTTAGGGGGTATCTTACTCCAGAGTACCATCTGAACTAACCAGACGAGCCCCATAGCAGTTGCAGCCAGGAAACACGTTTCTGGCTCAGTCCACTGATCTCCCCAACTGCATTTCTATTCCTTAAAACTGCTTTGTTCTTCAGCCCCTAGAAATAGGAGCCTGCTTCTCACTGGTCCAGTTCTCTCAAGATCACACCAGAAACAGCCTAACTGGCTTTGATTCTTTTACTCCTAAGTTTAACAATTTTTTTTTTTTTGGTATTGAATTCCTTTGTTTTTACTAGTAAAGGTTAGAAACTCAAAAACAAAAGGACAAAAAGCATTTAATGAATTTTATAAGGATTAATGAATACCATGTCTCAAATAAGTGATACATATCTAAATATTTAACACTTTTCCATTTTGCTAATTTCTCTCTTTATTGGAGTGAGATCATCAATCATAACACTATTCTTTAAGAAACCTATCAATACCCAGACATTCTTCCCAAGAAAAACTGATTTAAGCAAAGATTTTAATATTATGGTTGCTTATAAAACATTATTTGCTAACTTTAATAATTAAAAGTAAGATGAACAGACTAAATTGCTATTTCCAAAGTAAAAATGTTGCAATAATTAAAAATTATGTTCTTAAAAGTAGTTTTAAGAACATAATGCTCATGAATAATGTTAAGCGAAAAATTATATTTGCAAATTATATAAAATTTGCATATTTTTCTCTTATTAATCTTTTTTCAGCTTAGTCTCCAAGGCCCAGTGGCAGATCTTAGGAGGGTAAAGGAAAACTAGTTTTTCCTTCTCTACACTACCTGTATTGACACCTAAGTGATCACACCAGTTCCACGGCTTTCAGTACAATTTATATTTATGATGACACTTATATTTGTGTATTTCTAAACTTGGCTCTCCTTTGAGACATAGACACATATATCAAACTATTTTATATCTGTATTTGAATATTTAGTAAACATAACAATCTTGATTCTCCTCACTTACGCAGTTTTCCTCATCTTAAGAGGTAGCAGTCTGTATCAGTTTCCTATTGCTGCTGTGTCAAAATAATCATAAACAGTGGCTTAAAACAATACGAGCTTCTTATAGTTCTGGAATGGGTTTCACTGGGCTAAAGTCAAGGTGTCAACAGGGCTACATCCTTTCTAGAAGAAAGTGAAACTGTTCCCTTGCATTTTCCAGCTTCTAGAAGCCTCCTACATGCCTTTTCTCTTGGCCTTTTCCTCCATACTCAAAGTCAGCATCATGGCAGCTTCAAATATCTCTGACTCTGACCCTCTTTCATCTTTTATGGACCCTTGTGATTACATCAGGGCCACCTAGGTAATCCAGGATGATATCTCCATCTCAAGATCCTTAACTTAATCACATGTTAAAGTCTCTCTTGCTGTGCACGGTATTGTATTTACAGATTCCAGGGATTAGGACGTGGACATCTTTGAGGGTCATTATTCTGTCTGTCACATACTCCATATCACATACGCCACCATTTATTTCTTCAAGTCTAATTCTGGGCATCATATTCTCAACAATTTGTTCTTTCCACAATGTTTGTGATAATAACTTTACTGAATAAGGTTTCAATATAAAAAGGCCTACCTCTGAGCTCTCCACTTCCTTTCATTGATCTATTTTTTCTTGTTCTTATACTAAATTCTACTTTTCTCCCTATTCGTATGACTTTATATTTTAACAACTTTAGGCCAAGTTACTCCTTTTGAACTTCTTTCATAGTTGCCTTAATTACACATAGAATTTCACTCTTCCTGATAAAGTTTAGAAGTTTATAGTTTCCACAAAAAGTATCCAGCTGGGATTTTTATTAAGTGGCTTTTAATTGATAAGATTAATTTGGAGAAAATTCTCTCTATATAGATCCATTAAGAGGGCTCCAAAATTTTCTCTATAGAAGTATATGTAATATTTGTTATTTCTTAGCTACTTATATAGGTTTTGTTGATACTGTGAATGACACCCTACTATGTAATATATTTTGTGGTTGGTTACTGCAGTGAATAATGTTGATATTTATAGACTGATTTGTAGTAAATATCTTATTTAGGACTATTTCATGGCTGTTGTAGGTGACACAGGCAAATAATTTGATAGTCTTTTTATTATCCAGTTTTGGAATCCAATGTAAATTTATAAAACGAGTTGGGCAGTTTTCTCTCTTTTGCAATTTAATGGAATAACCCTTAAAATATAGAAAATATATATTGTTATGAGCTAATTGTGTTCCCCCAAAATTCATATAGCAAAGCCCTAATCTCTAATATGACTTTATTTGGAGATGGAATCTTCAAAGAGGTAATTAAGATTGAGTGAGGCACTAACATGAGAGAACTAGTGTCCCTATAGGAGAGACCCCGTGTGTGAGTGTGTGTGTGTGCATGTGTGTGCACACAGAAAAGGCCATGGGAGGACACAAAGAGAAGACTGTCCACCTGCAAGCCAAGGAGAGAAGCCTGAGGGGGAAAACAAACCTGTTAATACCTCCATCTTGCACTTCTGGCCTTCAGAATTGTGAGAAATAAATTTTGGTTGATTAAGCCACCCAGTCTGTGAAATTTTTTATGGCAGCCTGAGCAGACTAATAGAGGTATTCCCTAAATATTTGGTAGAAAATTGGGGGTATTATATATTTGCCTAAAAATCCACTTATTTCGACTGGAGTTTCAACAGTTTCTAGAAATACATCTATCACACAAGAATTTCACTGGTTATCTATTTGTTCATAGCAAAATTTTACTACTTTTATCTCTATTTCTATCTCTGGTAATTTCCCCTAATTCTGCATTGCTCTGTCCTCTTCCTGAAACACACTTCCCTCAGATGTCCACTTGACTCACTTCCTCACTTCAGTCAAGTGTTTACTCAAATGTACTCCCTCATCGTGGCCTTCCTAGACCATCTATTTAGAACTGCAACTGTCAGCTGGCACTCGCTCCCCTTCCCTGCACTCATCATCCTCTAATATACTGCAGAGTTTTTTTTACTTTGAACTTTGTTTCTGCCCACTCTAGTTGAAGTTCTGTAAAGGTATGGAGTTTGGCCTGTTGTTTTTTTTCTACTGCTACGTACCTACTACATAGAAGAGTGCCTGGCACAGTGTAAAGGCTCGGTAACTAATTGTTTGAATAAATAAATGAAAAAGTGAATCCTCCAATTTGTTTATTTGCATATTTTCTCTTACTTTCCTTAACTAGTCAACCGGTAAGTGTGTCCATTTTATGCATCTTTCAAGGAACCAGCATTTAGGATTTTTTACTCACTTTTTAAAATTGTTCTTCCCTAATGATTGATTTTTCATCTCTGCCTGTTTGGTAGGGAGAGGGTTCTATTTCTCCCTCCTTCCACACAAATCTAAGTTAAACACAATGACTTACTATTCCAAGCCTTTTGTTTTCATTGCCATCTATTATAGAGGAAGGAAAAATATCTTTTTCTATTATCATAGATTCTCTTTTCTTAGTCCTGTGTGTTAGACTGACAAGAGAAAGATTAAAAAGAGAAAAACAAACAAGTTTATTAACATGTGCACACACACCCATGGGACCACTCCATAATGAGTAACTCCAACAGGTGGTAAGAACTTGGGCTTATTTAAGCATCTTAACAAAAGAACAATAAAATTTCAGACAAGTAGCAAGACAAAGGAAAAGGACTTTGATCTACTAGGGGAAGCAAACTGCAGGAAAGAAAATATATGTGGAAAGTAATGGTAGTTACAGGCTAGTTTAGCAAGGTTTGTTACATAGAGTCTTCTGATGCTATCTCAAGGCTAATGATGGTTTGGAATTTTCTCCAGTAGAGGGAGGGAGCGGGACACCTGATAAAAAGGGGAAAGGGATACCTTTACAAATTTGTATCCTGCTTTTAGGCAAATAGGGGAGGACAGAGGTTTTTTTTTTTTATATTTGCTTCTTCTCAATTGCCTTCAGCTCAAAATAATCGTACGCCAGAGGGGCATATTTTGGGATGGCATTTTCTACTATCCCTTACTAGATGAGCTTCATCTCTTAATAACCCATCATAATAAATGCTCTTAGCATCAGCCTGGACCTTAACTAATTCGTCTGAACATTTATTGCAAAAAAAAAAAAAAAAAAGTATAAACTATGTGGTAAAGTTTAAAATACTACCCTAGAAAACTGTTTCTGTGTTTTGATTCATGTTTTTTAGTATTTCTTTTTCTTTCTTTGGTGAACAACTATTCAAATAATAGCACCCAAGTGGGCTAACAGCTCTAATCAGGCTTGCACTTATTGCTTCTCTTTTCAAATTGATTAAATGGTGTTGAACTCATTTTACTACATTTAATTATTTAACTGTAGGTTTTCAGCCTATAGGTGTAAAAGGTCAAATGCTAAATTTGTACTTAAAGAGAGGAGTAATTGAAGTCCTTATATCAAGAAGGGATTTAATGATTGTTAATGACACAGTATTTACATGACTACTGTTGACTTCTTACCTCAAGATTTATTCCCTCAGGCTCTATTGTACTGTCATAGAGAGTTCTAGAGCTAAATGTTATACAGATGGAATGAAAACTTCGAATTCCAATCCATTTTAAAACTCTTCATTTGAATATCTATTATAAATCATGTATATTCACTGCCATGGTAGTAATTAGCCTAGCTTTATGCTGAGTTTTAATCTTTTTTCTTTAATCAAAATATACCTGTTTTATGGTTGTATGATGAAGAATATAAACTATGTCTATTGACAGCTAATTTTACAAGTAGGCTATTATTTTAAAACTTTTCAGTATAGAGTAAAAGAAAATATTGCCTTACAGAAAAACAACCAATAAAGCTGCCGTAAGCATAAACATGAAGAAAAGGCTTACATGCTTTTAATTTATTTTTTTTAGGATATTAGCTGTTGGATGCTGGTGAAGATCCACAGAGTTTATTTTCTTCATGTGACAGGTTACATTAACTGAATTTTCTCTTAGGGAAGGTAGGATTCGAGCAAAGTATAAAAAAGATGATTGTAGGTTCAAATAGGAGCTCTTTGGGTCATGATTAGAGCATTAAACTACTTATATTTCCTCTGATTTTGAGCCAAAGCAAAGTATTTACTTCATATAAACATATGGTTAGGCCTATGAAATATAAATGTGAATTACGACAGAAAATTTAATCTAACATGAGCCTATGCATTTTGTAAATTCATGTTGTTTTTACAGCACATAATTTTGTCGCTAGAAGTGACTATAGATTGTAATTAACTAATTCCTTAAAGATATGGAAAAGGACCAAAAAAATGACCAGAGAAAAATTGCATAGAGAGGAACCAGGAATCTTTTCTGGAGATTAAGAGTACTGAGTTTCCAGTCCAGTTTCCATCATTTAATGTTGGGTTACCCTGGGGAAGTCCCACTTATCTAAGTTTCTACATTAGATTTTTTTTTAAATATACATATGATTAAGTGATTATCAAGATAAAATGAGTGGCAGAGAACTTTAATTTATTTAAATTCTTTAAACGTAGTGACATATCTTATTGGTGAACTCATTTAATTTCAATCTTGTGAGGTAGGTAGTATTAACTTCCCCATTTTAAGATGAGAAACTGTGCATAGAGAAGAAACCTACCCAAGAGGCCATAACTGGTAGGAAGGAGAGTCATGATTCAAAACCAGTCTGCCAGGTTTCAAATCCAGGTTCTTAACCACTTAGATGCTACAGCCTATAGATTTGTAATAGGGAAGAACAAATCCAACTCCACATTGGATCTGTTCCTTTTACTTTAACCTTTGTATTCTACTGCTTTTGCTGCAAGTTAATCACTAAAGGGATGCTGCCTATAGCTTACAGTATACATAATGACTCATCTCCAGGAACACTGCCTCGTGTGACTGAGTGTTAGGCTAAAGTACCTTTGTTTAAACTCACAGGAAGCATCCTGATCACACCCACCTGTGAACGACTGCAGGAAAGAAGAAAGTAACACATTCCCTCTGGAGTCTGGCTGGAACCAGGAAATATTTGCAACAACTTATGACCTTTTTTACTTTACCTCCTCACCTCCCCCTCTTTGCTTTATAAAAGAAACTAACATCCAAACCTGGGCAAGATGGTTTTTTGGGACTCTAGTCCACCTTTCTTCTCAGTCTGCTGGCTTTCCCAATAAAGTCGCTAATCCTTGCCCCAACAATTTGTCTCTCGATTTGATGGCCTGTAATGCAGCCAGCAGTGCGAGCTTGGAACAGATTGGGGAGGTCTATTACTAAGGGAAAGAACAAAAAAATGGGTGTATGTATTTTAACTGTGGCTTCTGTTCTATCCTTTGAACTACAGCCATTTCATCTCCAGAATTATAATAGTCTCCTTGCCTTCTGGCTTTCATTTATTTCATTTTCCGAACATTTATCTCTCATATATCACCCTCCCCCCTTATAAAACTAACCTGTCTTCTGGTGGGCAAACTACAAACCATAGTTTTCTTGAACACATTAGGGACCAGAGGTCTCAGGGTAATCAAGTAACTTGAATTCCAGACAGGCAAGCCCCTGCAAGGGGGTATGAACAGATCATTTAAGAAACCCAAAAATCTGTCATGCTCAACCTCACTGGAAATTGGAACACTGCAACTTGAAATAAACCATATTGTGGGGTCCTACGGAGAGACCCAGAGTTGGTCTAAAGATTATTTTAAGATGAAGATGTTTGAGATTCAACAAATGGAAAAAGAAACGTTCTTGGAGCTTCCCTTATCTGACTAAAAGCAGAACTTTCTGAGAAATGAGGGCGGCCATAGATTCCCTCTTGGGGCAGCTTCTACTCCAGGAGAGAGGCCAAGAGTACACTTACCATAAATCCCTTCTCCAGAGGGTTTTTACGACCCTGAAGCAGATGGAAAGACCATACACACCTGTATAGACAAACATTATCACAAACGTTCTTATCTGACACTAGTTCTCCTAAAAATCCATTGTCTTTCCTAAAGAAAGCAATTTGTTCAACCTATAAAAGTTATTTCTCCCTCACTAAATTAGGTTTATAAGCCTTTAACTTTAACCACTTAAAGGGCCAGCTACGTCTTCTGTTGGCTTCCCTGTGCATATGAATAATCTTGTTCTTCAGTTAATCTGTCTTGTCAGTTTCACTCCACAGGCCTCAGCTCCTAAATTTCAGAAGACAAAGAAAAAAGTTTCTCCTCACCTAAAGAATGATAGCACCTTATACCCATAAGATTGGCAAACATCATAAAATTTAGTAATAACAAATATGGGTAGAGACGTGTGAGAGAGAAGCCTTCATGCCCTACTGCTGGGAGTGGAGCTCAGCTGGCAGTGCTTATAGTATTAACAAAGATTTTCCCCGTGACCAAACTTTCCTCAGGCTCCTTTGACCCTCTGCTCCCCAAGTTCCAACCTTGGGCTTCAGTCTCTGTCCTTATAGACTCCAGTTTTAGCAAGAATCCAGTTAAGTCAGTTTAGGCAGAATCTCCCACCCTTGATGTCTGATCAAATTCCTCATTCTCCATCATGCCCCTCAGGTTATATCTCATCCCCCTGACTGCCTTCAGTAAGAATTCTGTTAGGTCTGTTTAACAAAGAATAACTCTACCCTTTAAGTAATTTTCCATCCACCAAACCCCCAATATTTTTCTTGTCATAAACTCCCACTTTTCTTTGTATTCAGAGTTGAGCCTGTGAAAATAAAGGAAACCTCATCGAAAATGACGTTGCTCCCACATAAGAATCAGTATCACCCACTGCAATTCCAAGGCTCCATCCGGAAGAAAGATTTCCTTGTGACCCATCAACAACAAGCTGCCCACCTCCTGCAGCCAATGAAGAACCACCAGAGTCTTCCCCAATTTCCTCCTAAAACCCTAATGAAAGCTGACCTTCCCTTTATCGTCTTGATCTACGGTTCACCATACTGTGCATGTCCAGAGCTGCAATTTTTCTGCTATACCCGAATAAACTCATTTTGCTTACAAAATAACTGGCTCTTTTGCTTTTAAGCTTGACAAGCTGAATCTCCCTCCCCTACTGCAAAACCCCATTGTAGTAGACCCCTGAATAAAGTCTACCTTGCTGTCCTGAACAAGTGTCAGAATAATTTTTTATTTGACAGCATTGTAGGGGAGCAAAACTTGCCATCCCCAAATATCTCTTTGGCATGCAGATTATTTCAAGATGAAAACAACGTCCAAAAGATTCAGGGAGAAACTCTGACCCTCCCCCTAACTACCTAAAATAATTTAGATAGAGGGTCTGTTCCAGGAATAGAGCTATTGTTACTGAGCAAAGGGCTTGCTCCCTGACAAACACAGAAGCCAATCCTATGGAACTGGCTTTCAAGAAGAGAAAAGAAGCTCTACTGAGAGGTCAACAAGGAGACAGGAAGATAAACTCAACCCTGTCTCCCCAGTCTGGTCAAACTTTTATGAGTTAGGGGAGGAAGGTTGTATGCGGAAGTGCTGGCGGGGGACGGGGGCAGGTTTCGACGGGAGGGCTTTGGAGCTTGACCATTTATGATGAAGCATGGTAAAGGGGCTCCAGCACCGGATCTTCCTGGGCTCTAGACCCTTCATTTCTTCAGCATTCCAGCATTCAGGTTCCTGCTCATGTCCTGGTCCTTTGGTTCTATGGTGGGGGGAGAAACTTTGGTTCCAGATGTTGTTTGAAGTCAAAATTTTCTCCTCTGCGCATGCTTCAACTGTATGACTTGAGGTTTTGTTCTGTTATCTCTGAAAAACAACTCAGTATCTTGTTAGAAACAGTATAGGGCCAGTTTGGGGGCTGGTTCTGTGGTTACACTATCATCAGAGATATCGTCAAAGAACATGGGCTAGGTGTGATCAGGGAACCTTAAAAAGACCTAGAGATCACGGTCCACTCTGGGGCCCACTGTCTCTGCCTGGCCCAGCAAACATTTGTTTACGAAACATTTGCTTTTCCATCTCCATGTGAATTGCCTTCCTCCCTTTAGAAGTTCCAAACTACTACTCCCAACATTGTCTTTTGTCTTTGGCTCAAGATGGTATTTAAAGGGAGGTTTTCAGCCATTTTGGCAGGTTACTTAGTTTTTCTAGGTCCCTACTATGTATACATGTCATTAAACTTTTGTTTGATTTTCTCCTATTAATCTGGCTCATATCAACTTTAACTCTTATACCAATTTTAACTCTTTGAGGAGAACCTCGAAGTGCAGAAAAAAATTTCTTCTTCCCCAACTGTATAAAGAATAAAGTAGGAGAAGGCGGAAGATGGCGGAAGAGTAAGACGCGGAAATCACCTTCCTCCCCACAGATACACCAGAAATACATCTACACGTGGAACAACTCCTACAGAACACCTACTGAAGGCTGGCAGAAGACCTCAGACCTCCCAAAAGGCAAGAAACTCCCCAGTACCTGGGTAGGGCAAAAGAAAAAACAGAGACAAAAGAATAGGGACGGCACCTGCACCAGTGGGAGGGAGCTGTGAAGGAGGAAAAGTTTCCACACTCTAGGAAGCCCCTTCGCGGGCGGAGACTGCGGGAGGCGGAGGGGGGAGCTTCGAAGCTGCGGAGGAGTGCACAGCAACGGGTGCGGAGGGCAAAGCGGGGAGATTCCCGCACAGAGGATCGGTGCCGACCGGCACTCACCAGCCCGAGAGGCTTGTCTGCTCACCCGCCGGGGCGGGCGGGGCTGCGAGCTGAGGCCGGAGCGCAGGGAGAGGACTGGGGTTGGCGGCTTGAACATAGCCTGAAGGGGTTAGTGCACCACAGCTAGCCGGGAGGGAGTCCGGGGAAAAGCCTGCACCTGCAGAAGAGGCAGGAGATTTTTCCTTCCCTCTTTGTTTCCTGGGGCGTGAGGAGAGGGGTTTAAGAACGCTGCTTAAAGGAACTCCAGAGACGGGCGCGAGCCGCGGCTAAAAGCGCGAACCCCAGAGACGGGCGCGAGCCGCGGCTGAAAGCGCGGAATCCAGAGACGGGCGCAAGCCGCGGCTAAAAGCGCGGACCCCAGAGGCGGGCGGGAGACGTTAAGACTGCTGCTGCCGCCACCGAGGGGCCTGTGTGCGAGCACAGGTCACTCTCCACACCCCTCCTCCGCGGAGCCTGTGCAGCCCGCCACTGCCGGGTTCCCGGGATCCAGGGACAACTTCCCCGGGAGGGCGCACAGCGCGCCTCAGGCTGGTGCAAAGTCACGCCAGCCTTTGCCACCGCAGGCCCGCCCCGCACTCTGTGCCCCTCCGTCCCCGCCGGCCTGAGTGCGCCAGAGCCCCCAATCAGCGGCTCTTTTAACCCCATCCTGTCTGAGCAAAAAACAGACGCCCTCCAGCGATCTACACGCAGTGGCAGGGCCAAATCCAAAGCTTAGCCCTGGGAGCTGTGAGAACAAAGAAGAGAAAGGGAAATCTCTCCCAGCAGCCTCAGAAGCAGCGGATTAAAGCTCCACAATCAACTTGATGTACGCTGCATCTGTGGAATACCTGAATAGACAACCAATCATCCCAAATTAAGGAAGTGGACTTTAGGAGCAAGATCTATGATATTTTCCCCTTTCCTCTTTTTGTGAATGTGTATGTGTATGCTTCTGTGTGAGATCTTGTCTGTATAGTCTTGCTTCCACCATTTGTCCTAGGGTTCTATCCGTCCATGTTTTTTTTTTTAATTTTTTTTCTTAATAATTAATTTTAATAACCTTATTATACTTTACCTTCGTTCTTTCTTTCTTTCTTTCCGTCCTTCCTTCCCTCCTTTAGACAACGAATCATCCCAAATTGAGGAGGTGGTCTCTGACAGCAAGATTTAGGATTTTTCCCCATTTACCTCTTTTAGTGAGGGTGTATGTGTATGCTTCTGTGTAAGATTTTGTCTGTATAGCTTTGCTTCCAACATTTGTCCTAAGGTTCTTTCCGTCCCTTTTTTTTTTTTTTCTAAATAAGAAGTTTTTAATTCAATAACTTTATTATACTTTATTTTATTTTTACTGTATCTTCTTTCTTTCTTTTTTCCTTCTTTCCCTCCTTCCTTCCTTCCTCCCTCCCTCCCTCCCTCCTTTCTTTCCTTCTTGCCTTCTTTCCTTCTTTGCTTCTTTCTTTCTTTCTTCCTTCCTTCCTACCCTCCTTTCCTTCTTTCTTTCCTCATACTTCTACTAATTCCCTCTACTTTTTCTCCCTTTTATCCTGAGCCTGTGGATGAAAAGCTTTTGGTGCTCCAGCCAGGAGGCAGGGCTCTGCCTCTGAGGTAGGACAGCCAACTTCAGGACACTGATCAACAAGAGACCTCCCAGCTCCACATAATATCAAACGGCGAAAATCTCCTAGAGACCTCCATCTTAACACCAGCACCCAGCTTCACTCAACGACCAGCAAGCCACAGTGCTGGAAAACCTATGCCAAACAACTAGCAAAACAGGAACACAACCCCACCCATTAGCAGAGAGGCTGCCTAAAATCATAATAAGGCCACAGACACCCCCAAACACACCACCAGACGTGAACCTGCCCACTAGAGAGACAAGATCCAGCCTCATCCACCACAACACAGGCACTAGCCCCCTCCACCAGGAAGCCTACACAACCCACTGAACCAACCGTAGCCACTGGAGACAGACATCAAAAACAGGAGGAACTACAAACCTGCAGCCTGCAAAAAGGAGACCCCAAACACAGTAAGATAAGCAAAATGAGAAGACAGAAAAACACACAGCAGATAAAGGAGCAAGATAAAAATGCACCAGACCTAACAAATGAAGAGGAAATAGGCAGTCTACCTGAAAGAGAATTCAGAATAATGATAGTAAGGTTGATTCGAAATCTTGGAGATAGAATGGACAATAGATTGGACAAAATGCAAGAATCAGTTAACAAGGACCTAGAAGAACTAAAGATGAAACAAGCAACGATGAACAACACAATAAATGAAATTAAAAGTACTCTAGATGGGATCAATAGCAGAATAACTGAGGTAGAAGAACGGATAAGTGACCTGGAAGATAAAATAGTGGAAATAACTACTGCAGAGCAGAATAAAGAAAAAAGAATGAAAAGAACTGAGGACAGTCTCAGAGACCTCTGGGACAACATTAAATGCACCAACATTCGAATTATAGGGGTTCCAGAAGAAGAAGAGAAAAAGAAAGGGACTGAGAAAATATTTGAAGAGATTATAGTTGAAAACTTCCCTAATATGGGAAAGGAAATAGTTAATCAAGTCCAGGAAGCACAGAGAGTCCCATACAAGATAAATACAAGGAGAAATACGCCAAACACATATTAATCAAACTGTCAAAAATTAAATACAAAGAAAGCATATTAAAAGCAGCAAGGGAAAAACAACAAATAACACATAAGGGAATCCCCATAAGGTTAACAGCTGATCTCTCAGCAGAAACCCTACAAGCCAGAAGGGAGTGGCAGGACATACTGAAAGTGATGAAGGAGAAAAACATGCAGCCAAGACTACTCTACCCAGCAAGGATCTCATTCAGATTTGATGGAGAAATTAAAACCTTTACAGACAAGCAAAAGCTGAGAGAGTTCAGCACCACCAAACCAGCTTTACAACAAATGCTAAAGGATCTTCTCTAGGCAAGAAACACAAGAGAAGGAAAAGACCTATAATAACGAACCCAAAACAATTTAGAAAATGGGAATAGGAACATACATATCGATAATTACCTTAAATGTAAATGGACTAAATGCTCCCACCAAAAGACACAGATTAGCTGAATGGATACAAAAACAAGACCCTTATATATGCTGTCTACAAGAGACCCACTTCAGACCTAGAGACACATACAGACTGAAAGTAAGGGGATGGAAAAAGATATTCCATGCAAATGGAAGCCAAAAGAAAGCTGGAGTAGCAATTCTCATATCAGACAAAATAGACTTTAAAATAAGGACTATTAAAAGAGACAAAGAAGGACACTACATAATGATCAAGGGATCGATCCAAGAAGAAGATATAACAATTGTAAATATTTATGCACCCAACATAGGAGCACCTCAATACATAAGGCAAATACTAACAGCCATAAAAGGGGAAATCGACAGTAACACATTCATAGTAGGGGACTTAAACACCCCACTTTCACCCATGGACAGATCATCCAAAATGAAAATAAATAAGGAAACACAAGCTTTAAATGATACATTAAACAAGATGGACTTAATTGATATTTATAGGACACTCCATCCAAAAACAACAGAATACACATTTTTCTCAAGTGCTCATGGAACATTCTCCAGGATAGATCATATCTTAGGTCACAAATCAAGCCTTGGTAAATTTAAGAAAATTGAAATTGTATCAAGTATCTTTTCTGACCACAACGCCATGAGACTAGATATCAATTACAGGAAAAGATCTGTAAAAAATACAAACACATGGAGGCTAAACAATACACTACTTAATAATGAAGAGATCACTGAAGAAATCAAAGAGGAAATCAAAAAATACCTAGAAACAAATGACAATGGAGACACAACGACCCAAAACCTGTGGGATGCAGCAAAAGCAGTTCTAAGGGGGACGTTTATAGCAATACAAGCCCACCTTAAGAAGCAGGAAACATCTCGAATAAACAACCTAACCTTGCACCTCAAGCAATTAGAGAAAGAAGAACAAAAAAACCCCAAAGCTAGCAGAAGGAAAGAAATCATAAAAATCAGATCAGAAATAAATGAAAAAGAAATGAAGGAAACAATAGCAAAGATCAATAAAACTAAAAGCTGGTTCTTTGAGAAGATAAACAAAATAGATAAACCACTAGCCAGACTCATCAAGAAAAAAAGGGAGAAGACTCAAATCAATAGAATTAGAAATGAAAAAGGAGAGGTAACAACTGACACTGCAGAGATAAAAGAGATCATGAGAGATTACTACAAGCAACTCTATGCCAATAAAATGGACAATCTGGAAGAAATGGACAAATTCTTAGAAATGCACAACCTGCCAAGACTGAATCAGGAAGAAATAGAAAATATGAACAGACCAATCACAAGCACTGAAATTGAAACTGTGATTAAAAATCTTCCAACAAAGAAAAGCCCAGGACCAGATGGCTTCACAGGCGAATTCTATCAAACATTTAGAGAAGAGCTAACACCTATCCTTCTCAAACTCTTCCAAAATATAGCAGAGGGAGAAACACTCCCTAACTCCTTCTACGAGGCCACCATCACCTTGATACCAAAACCAGACAAGGATGTCACAAAGAAAGAAAACTACAGGCCAATATCACTGATGAACATAGATGCAAAAATCCTCAACAAAATACTAGCAAACAGAATCCAACAGCACATTAAAAGGATCATACACCATGATCAAGTGGGGTTTATTCCAGGAATGCAAGGATTCTTCAATATACGCAAATCTATCAATGTGATAAACCATATTAACAAATTGAAGGAGAAAAACCATATGATCATCTCAATAGATGCAGAGAAAGCTTTTGACAAAATTCAACACCCATTTATGATAAAAACCCTGCAGAAAGTAGGCATAGAGGGAACTTTCCTCAACATAATAAAGGCCATATATGACAAGCCCACAGCAAACATCATCCTCAATGGTGAAAAACTGAAAGCATTTCCTCTAAGATCAGGAACAAGACAAGGTTGCCCACTCTCACCACTATTATTCAACATTGTTTTGGAAGTTTTAGCCACAGCAATCAGAGAAGAAAAGGAAATAAAAGGAATCCAAATTGGAAAAGAAGAAGTAAAGCTGTCACTGTTTGCAGATGACATGATCCTATACATAGAGAACCCTAAAGATGCTACCAGAAAACTACTAGAGCTAATCAATGAATTTGGTAAAGTGGCAGGATACAAAATTAATGCACAGAAATCTCTGGCATTCCTATATACTAATGATGAAAAATCTGAAAGTGAAATCAAGAAAACACTCCCATTTACCATTGCAACAAAAAGAATAAAATATCTAGGAATAAACCTACCTAAGGAGACAAAAGACCTGTATGCAGAAAATTATAAGACACTGATGAAAGAAATTAAAGATGATATAAATAGATGGAGAGATATACCATGTTCTTGTATTGGAAGAATCAACATTGTGAAAATGACTCTACTACCCAAAGCAATCTATAGATTCAATGCAATCCCTATCAAACTACCACTGGCATTTTTCACAGAACTAGAACAAAAAATTTCACAATTTGTATGGAAACACAAAAGACCCCGAATAGCCAAAGCAATCTTGAGAACGAAAGAAGGAACTGGAGGAATCAGGCTCCCTGACTTCAGACTATACTACAAAGCTACAGTCATCAAGACGGTATGGTACTGGCACAAAAACAGAAAGATAGATCAATGGAACAGGATAGAAAGCCCAGAGATAAACCCATGCACATATGGACACCTTATCTTTGATAAAGGTGGCAGTAATGTACAATGGAGAAAGGACAGCCTCTTCAATAAGTGGTGCTGGGAAAACTGGACAGGTACATGTAAAAGTATGAGTTTAGATCACTCCCTAACACCATACACAAAAATAAGCTCAAAATGGATTAAAGACCTAAATGTAAGGCCAGAAACTATCAAACTCTTAGAGGAAAACATAGGCAGAACACTCTATAACATAAATCAAAGCAAGATCCTTTCTGACCCACCTCCTAGAGTAATGGAAATAAAAACAAAAATAAACAAATGGGACCTAATGAAACTTCAAAGCTTTTGCACAGCAAAGGAAACCATAAACAAGACCAAAAGACAACCCTCAGAATGGGAGAAAATATTTGCAAATGAAGCAACCGACAAAGGATTAATCTCCAAAATTTACAAGCAGCTCATGCAGCTCAATAACAAGAAAACAAACAACCCAATCCAAAAATGGGCAGAAGACCTAAATAGACATTTCTCCAAAGAAGATATACAGACTGCCAACAAACACATGAAAGAATGCTCAACATCATTAATCATTAGAGAAATGCAATTCAAAACTACAATGAGATATCATCTCACACCAGTCAGAATGGCCATCATCAAAAAATCTAGAAACAATAAATGCTGGAGAGGGTGTGGAGAAAAGGGAACACTCTTGCACTGCTGGTGGGAATGTGAATTGGTTCAGCCACTATGGAGAACAGTATGGAGGTTCCTTAAAAAACTACAAATAGAACTACCATATGACCCAGCAATCCCACTACTGGGCATATACCCTGAGAAAACCAAAATTCAAAAAGAGTCATGTACCAAAATGTTCATTGCAGCTCTATTTACAATAGCCCGGAGATGGAAACAACCTAAGTGCCCGTCATCGGATGAATGGATAAAGAAGATGTGGCACATATATACAATGGAATATTACTCAGCCATAAAAAGAAACGAAATTGAGCTATTTGTAATGAGGTGGATAGACCTAGAGTCTGTCATACAGAGTGAAGTAAGTCAGAAAGAAAAAGACAAATACCGTATGCTAACACATATATATGGAATTTAAGAAAAAAATGTCATGAAGAACCTAGGGGTAAAGCAGGAATAAAGACGCAGACCTCTTAGAGAACGGACTTGAGGTTATGGGGAGGGGGAAGGGTGACCTGTGACAGGGCGAGAGAGAGTCATGGGCATATACACAGTAACAAACGCAGTAAGGTAGATAGCTAGTGGGAAGCAGCCGCATGGCACAGGGATATTGGCTCGGCGCTTTGTGACAGCCTGGAGGGGTGGGATGGGGAGGGTGGGAGGGAGGGAGACGCAACAGGGAAGACATATGGGAACATATGTTTATGTATGACTGATTCACTTTGTTATAAAGCAGAGACTAACACACCATTGTAAAGCAATTATACCCCAATAAAGATGTTAAAAAAAAAAAAAAAAAAAAATAAAGTAGAGGGCTTCCCTGGTGGCACAGCGGTTGAGAGTCTGCCTGCCGATGCAGGGGACACGGGTTCGTGCCCCGGTCCAGGAAGATCCCACATGCCGCGGAGCGGCTGGGCCCGTGAGCCATGGCCGCTGAGCCTGCGCGTCCGGAGCCTGTGCTCCGCAACGGGAGAGGCCACAACAATGCAAGGCCCACGTATCGCCAAAAAAAAAAAAAAAAAAAAGAATAAAGTAGAAATCAAGGTCCCATATATATGCCAGAGAAAATTTCAACAGGATCAGAATAAGGTATGTGCAAAGATGTTTATAAAAGTCTTGTTTGTGAAGAAGACAGTTTATAGATGTCTATCACTAAGAGGATTACTAAGAAGATGTGGTGGTTATTTAGTCTGAAGCACTATACAAAAGCTAGACGGAATGGTAAAATGTAAATCCCCAAATTGGATAAATCTTAAACGCAAATGGTGTGTGAAAAAGAAAGAAAAATAACATTTACTAATCCTTAACTTCCTTTTATAATGCCTTAATTTCTTCTTGAATCTTTATGAAATGGCTATTTCCTTATCCCATTAACTTTTTGTTTCAAAGTTTCAAGGCATTTGCTGTTCTTATTCTAATTTCCGGAATGAAACATATTAGCTCATATATTTTCATTCATTTTTGTTTAATTCTGTTTAATAATGGAAATCATTCAATGACCTAAAATTTGCCTCTGGTCGTTGGTTTGTTACAGTTTATATGGATTTTTTTTTTTTTTTTTTTTGTGGTACGTGGGCCTCTCACTGTTGTGGCCTCTCCCGTTGCGGAGCACGGGTTCCGGACACGCAGGCTCAGCGGCCATGGCTCACGGCCCCAGCTGCTCCATGGCATGTAGGATCTTCCCGGACCGGGGCACGAACCCGTGTCCCCTGCATCGGCAGGCGGACTCTCAACCACTGTGCCACCAGGGGAAGCCCGAGGAGTAATTTTTTGTCTATTGCTAATTTCTAGTTTTATTGTATCGTATCAGAGTATATATCTAGATAGATAGATAGATAGATCATACCACATAGTTATCATATAAAAAGTTTACCTCTTTAAATTTATTGACTTTTTGAATATGATATGTAATCACTTTTTAAAAGCATTTTATGGGCAATTTAAAAGAGGCTAATTCTTGCAAAGAACTGAGTTTGGAATATACTTTAAAGTCAAATACACGGAATTCCCTGGTGGCACAGTGGTTAAGAATCTACCTGCCAATGCAGAGGACACAAGTTTGATCCCTGGTCTGGGAAGATCCCACATGCTGCAGAGCAACTAAGCCTGGATGCCACAACTACTGAGCCTGCGCTCTAGAGCTTGCAAGCCACAACTATTTTGAGCTCATGTGCTGCATCTACTGAAGCCCATGCACCTAGAGCCCGTGCTCCACAGCAAGAGAAGCCACCTCAATACGAAGCCTGCGCACCGCAATGAAGAGAAGCCCCTGCTCGCTGCAACTAGAGAAAGCCCACATGCAGCAACAAAGACCCAACAGAGTCAAAAATAAATAAATAAATAAAACCTTAAAAAAAAGGTCAAATACATAGTTTAATATCACATTTCTCAAACTACTACTCTCCTTGATCCTACAAAAATAAAAAAATATTGCATTATAGTTTAATTTTATTCTTATTTCTTTCTCCTTATTTTATCCTTCAATATTCTGATTTCCTTTGCTTACTAAGATTCATGACTGATATTTTAGTTAAAAACCTCACTTTTTATTATCATGAATAATTCTTTTTGATCTAGCTTATTAATTTTAGCCTATAATTCGGGTGGCATTCTGCTTTTTTTAATTTGGTGTTCTTTTTATTTTCATATTTCCATTTTAAATTTATGATTTTATTTTGCATATTAGGAAAATAATGCATCTCTTCTGCATTTGAAAAGACAAAGAATTTGCTTAAATCTGTATATTAATTATCCAGAAGCTAAAGGAGAGGAAGTAAAGGCATTGAGTTGAAACTCTACCTCCTAAGCAATAAAACTCAGAAACTCATCTAGCTGGTGTTGACTGAAATTAAGAGGTAAACTGAGGCAAGGTTTTTTAAAAAATGAGTTAATTCAGGAATAGCAGAGGTATTGCAATTTGGGACAAGCAAACAGTAGTATGCTACAGGCAAGTCCACTAGGAGTTTGGGGCAGGCTGTATTTATGCACAGGGAATGTAAAGAGGGGAAGTTTCAGTTACAGTCAATAAAATCAAAAACAATAGGAGAACAGCCTTGAACACTTCCCAAGCAGACAAAATTAGCCCAGTCACACAAAGTTCAATTCAGCCCACTTTGTAAAACAACCTGACCTGGGTCATCTTCTGTTCACGCCCCTGGCAAAACTTCCCAAGGTTGATATGAGAAAACCTCTGATCAACCTCCCATCATCCGCGAACACTGCGACACCATCAATTTTCTGTAAATTGGGCCTTTACAAGAAATCAGGCTCATAGTCCTTAAGTTTTGTCTTCCTGAGGGCACATATGTGAGATTCTCCATTTTATATCCTCTGGGTCTATTTTAGATTGAAATTGTTTCAAGCTGGCACCTACAAATCTTAGGCTGGATACTGTTTCTTGCTGACTATTTATTAGTAAGGTGATTGATGGTTGCATTTCACAGGCAATAACATACAACTTACGAAGTCTGGACATCTACAAGTAATTTTTATCTACAAATAACCCTTCAAAACTTATGGCAGATATAAATCTGACAACTGAATTTTTATTTTCAACATGGATCAGGATTTATGTTCTTTGTTCCTTCATTCAAAGACTTTAAAAACATTTGCAGCCTCTAGTTATATCATAGAAGTTCTCAAATTACAATATGACTTAGAATCCTACTTTTCACAATACCTGATTAACAAATTATCTTGGAAATCTTTCTTGCTAGATCTGCTAATTAAAATCCTACATACTCTGGGTCTAGGCCAGATTTTATTAACCATCATTGGAAAAGAAGTGTGCATGTGTATGTGTGTGTTTGTGTAAAGATTACACTTTCTGCATTAAGAAAATGTAGGCTTACGATTTTATAATATTTTTGCCTCTACAGTTCTACAATCTTCCCTTTGGTCTCTTTTTGGCATCACCATACCTTGAACTAGATCTGCAACAAATTATCTCTTTCCTGTCTCTGAGATTTCTTCTTTTATCCTATTTCTAGATACATAGTATGTTTTAAATATATTGCATTTTGGAGATACTTCTTAATACTTTATTTTAAAGCCACTACTTATGCAATATTTTACTTTACTGCAACGCATATTCAAACTATTATTTTTAATATTACTGTAAAAATATGTATTTCCTCAAAGATTACCAGAACATGATAATATATCCCAAGTCTTAGGCAGGAGTATCTTGTTGGCTTCCGCTCAGATGAAACGTGATAAAACACGAGGAATTTCTGAACAACCAGGCATGTGTGTGCAGTATTCTGTGTCAATTAGACCATACTCCTCTTTTATTGTCTACAATGGATCTAGATTCATGATATTTTGTAGAGCATAGTCAATGTCCACCATTTTGGGGATGAGTATACTCAGAAATCCAGCTGTGTCAATGCAAATTTGCTCAAAATATTAGTCATGTTCTTTATCTCTGTACAGTTCCATATATTTGGAGATGTTATTACCCAAATCACTTGAATTATAACAGTGCTTGAATTATATCATGATGACCAAAAATCTTCCGTTTCACTAAATTTAGGAGATGATACATAGCTTTTGATAAGTTACCTCAGTTTTTTTATTTGCCTGGAAAAGTCATTATTTTACCTTCATTTTTAAAAGATTCTTTTGCTGGACATAGAATGCTGGGTTGACAGATTGTTCCTTCCTTCTTTCCTTCCTTCTTTCTTTCCTTCTTTCCTTCCTTCCTTACCTTCCTTTCTTTCTTTCATGATTTCATTGTCTTCTAACAAGTAGACTGTTGTAATTCTAATCTTTGTTTCTCTGTTTGTGTTGTAACTATTTCCTTCCCCCCCCCCCAACCATTCCTTTCAGGAGTTTAACTTGAGATTTCAGCAATTTTTCTCTTCTGTGACTATGTGTCCCATCAGCAGGGTATGAAAGTTCCATTTGCTCTACATTCTTTTTTGTTTTGTTTTGTTTTGATTTGGTTTTTTTGCGGTACGCGGGCCACTCACTGTTGTGGCCTCTCCCGTTGCAGAGCACAGGCTCTGGACGCGCAGGCTCGGCGGCCATGGCTCAGGGGCGCAGCCGCTCTGCAGCATGTGGGATCTTCCCGGACCAGGCCCGAACCTGTGTCCCCTGCATCGGCAGGTGGACTCTCAACCACTGCGCCACCAGGGAAGCCCTGCTCTACATTTTGATAATATTTGGGCTTGCCTGTGTATTTCATTTTAGTCATTCTTGTGATTATGTAGTGGTATCTCATATTGATTTTAATTTGTATTTCCATGATGACTAATAATGGTAAATGCCTTGTCATATATTTATTGCCTAGTAGAATCTCATTTTGGTAAAATACCTGTTCAAAATGTTACCATTTTCTTTTCTAGGTGTACTGTAGTTTTCTTACTGATTTGTAGAAATTCTTTTTATATACTGTTTGTAAGTTCTTTCTAAGATATGTATTGCATATACATCCTCCAATCTTTTGGTTTATCTTTCCCTTTCCTAATAATATCTTTGATAAACATAACTTAAACATGATAAATCATTTTTTCTTTATGGGTAATATATTATGTGTCCGATTTAAGAAATAGTTGCATAATTCAAAGTCAGAAGTATTTACTTATGTTTAATTTTAAAAGTTTTATTGTTTAAACTTTTACATTTAGATCTGAAATACCCCTGGAGCTGATTTTTATAAAAAATACAGGGCAAGTTTATTTTTTGCCTCCATAGATATACAATTGATTCAACTTCATTTATCATTGCACTTTGCCATAAAACAGGTGATTGTATTTGTATTGCCTTCTGGCCTCTTTATTGTTTGTTTATTTCTATCTTTTTGCCAATAGTATGCATCTTAGTAACTATAGCTTTTACTAGGTCTTCATGTCTGATATTGTGTCTTCTAGCTCAAAACTGCCTCAAATACTTTTAACCCTTTGCATTTTAATGCAAGTTTAAAAATCTACTTGTCAATTTCCACATGATATTACTGATAGTGTCTTTACCACAATTGCTCTGAGTGTACAGATCACTATGGAGTGAACTGACAACTTTATAATACTGAGGCTTTTCCCACATGAACATTGTATATCGCTTAATTTAACCTAATCTTCAATCTTCAGCAGTGATTTGTAGTTTTCAGTAGTGGTCTCTCAAACATTTTTATTCTGCTTCTGGATATTTGATATCTCTGATGATTTTCTAATAACAGTATTTGAGAGATTCATTTTCTATTTGCTTACTGATATTATATAAAATATATTATATATTTCTTTCAGCGAACTTGTACTTAGCAACCTTTCTAAAATCACTTAATAATTTTAATAGTTTGGAGATTCTTTTGAATCTTTCAATCACTATCAAGTTGGCTTAGAGAAACTATCACAGGAAAAAAACTGAAGCAGCAAGAGCTGGGTCCTCAACATTGCAACATACATTTGTTGCCTAATGCAGGGACTTTGAAAAAGAAAGATAAAGAATTGCTTCATTATTTTATTACATCTTTAACTTTGTTGCTCTATATCTTGCTACTTGGTTCCCTGCAAAAGAAAAAGAAATTGGCCCCTTAAAAATTCATGTGTTAAAATAGAGGTCATTCATCCGGAAGCAGTGATACAGAATGAGTGCAATAGGAATAACTATTAGGAAATGCAATGATATTACATTTATCCCTTTTAAAAGATAATTCAGATCTACTTGATACAATTAGGAGAGAAATGAAAGTAAGTAGAGGCTTAGAAATCCTATCAGTAAGATTAATGGTTTAAGCAAAGATCAATTAAGAGCTATGTAATTAGTGCTCAGAGCAAGTGTCTGAGAATAGGCTAGTAGACAGAAAAAAACCCTATGAGAAGTGCCAGGGAAAAGCCAATAGGTTGTCAAAGACAAGAAGCCAGTATTGAGAAAATCTGAATAGTTATGCTAGTGATAGAATATCTAACTGAACTATAGAATTCTTATTTCTTTTTACAGTTTTTCTCAACGCTTGTTTCTATTAATGTGGGCTAGAGGGAAGGCAGACATACACCTGGGAAAAGGATAAGAGGATCTTTGGAGAAGGTGGTGGGAATGAGGGCCTTATAAATGTAGTTTGAACTACTATTTTAGAAATATAAAATACAGAATGTAAAGGTCTACAAAACACTGCAGACTATTGAGATTATATAAGAAATATTTTATATGTATTGCAAAATGACGGGATACCATTATACAACTATTAGAGTGTCCAAAATCTAAAGCACTAAAACAGCAAATGCTGGCAAAGATATGGAGCAATAGTGACTCTCGTTCATCTCGTTCATCGCTGATGGAAGTGCAAAATGGTACAGCCACTTTGAAAGATGGTTTGAATATTTTACAAAACTAAACATATGGTAACCATACAATCCAACAATTATGCCCCTTGGTATTTACCAAAAAAGAATTGAAAACTCCTGTCCATGAAAACTTTTGTCCATCTATGCACATAGATGTTTACAGCAGCTTTATGCATAACTGACAAAACGTGAAAGCACCCAAGATGTTCTTTAGCAGGTGAATGGAAAATGGTGTTACATCCAAAGAATGGAATATTATTCAGCACTAAAAAGAAATAAACTATCAAGCCATAAAAAGACATGGAGGAAACTTAAATGTTAAGTGAAAGAAACCAATCTGAAAAGACTACATAATGTATGACTCCAACTACATACATTCTAGAAAAGGTAAAACTACAGATAGAGTAAAAAGATCAGTTGTTGCCAGTGCTTTAGGGGAGGGAGTAGGAATGAGTATGTGGAGAAGTGAGGATTTGTAGAGTTGTGAAAACACTCTGCATTGTTCTGTTATGATGGATACATGTCATTATATATATATGCTTTTTTCAAACCCATAGAATGCACAATACCAAGAGTGAGCCCTAAGGTAAACCGCGGGGTCTGGGTGATTACGACGTGTCAATGGAAGTTCATCAACTGTAACATATGTATACTCTGGTGCGGGATGTCGGTAACAGGAGAGGCTACGCACATGTAGGGGCAGGGAATAGATGGGAAATCTCTGTGCTTTCCTCTTAATTTTGTTGTAAACCCAAAACTGCCTTAAAAACTTGTCTTTAAAAAAAATTATTGCCACCATTTAAAAAAAATCGAAGCAATTCACTACATTAAATAAAACATTATTCATTAATTTATCATGTGATAATATGAACCAAAAAACTGTGTTTGTGTGTGTATAAACAAATTGGGAGTGTCCTGCCTGCCTGAAGTAAGGCAGACATTATTCATATGCCACCCTATTCAGGTATCTAATCAACTTGTGGTAATTTATGCAGCATGAAAGCAAAGTTCTTTGGAGAAATTATAATGCCTTTTAACTCCAAACTACTTTTTTTTCTTTATTGATTTACATAGAGTTAAATTGCTCAGAGTCATCAAGTCACATTATGGTCCTTGATCTGAGCAAGGCCACCATCTTACTTTACATAATTATTTATTACCATTTATTCCCATACTCCAATCCTATCCTCATATAATATCCATTGTAAAGTACTCAACGAATGTTTTTTTTAAATTTATGTTCTCCCAAAATATGTATGGTTGTTTTGTGAACGTGTAACCCATACCCCTATCAAGATACATTTCTATCATGCTAGAAAGTTAAATCATGCCCATTTGAAGTCAATACCACACCACACTCCCAAATCAACTACCGTTCTTATCTCCATCATTCACCTGTTTTAGAACTTTGTATAAATGGGATCATGCATTATAAACTTTTTTGCTTCTGGTTTCCGTCAGTCCATATAATCCCTGAGGAATTCATCTGTGTTGTGAGTGTATCAGTACTTCTTCCTTTTAAATTTCCATTGTGGTAAAAACACTTACCATGAGATCTACCTTAAATTTTTAAGCGTACTGTCCAATACACTATTGTTGACTATAGGTACAGTGTTGTACCTATCTATCCAGAGCTAATTCATCGTTCTTAACTAAACCTTTATGCCAGTTGATTAGTAATCCCCTATTTTCCCCACCTTGTGGCAACCACCATTCCACTCTTCGATTCTATAAATTTAACAATTTTAGATACCGCATGTAAGTGGAATCATGCAGTATTTGGCTTTCTGTGACTGGCTTATTTCACTAAGCACAATGTCCTCCAGGCTCATCCATGTTGTCACATATTACAGAATATCACTTTTTAAAGGCTGCTCTTAGTTTCATTGATTTCTTTCTAATTTTTCTACTTTCTATTATGTTAATTTCTGCTCTAATCTGCTAAATCCTTCCTTCTGCTGATTTTTTTTTTTTTCGATATGCGAGCCTCTCACTGTTGTGGCCTCTCCCGTTGCGAAGCACAGGCTCCGGACGCGCAGGCTCAGCGGCCATGGCTCACGGGCACAGCCGCTCCGCGGCATGTGGTATCCTCCCGGACCGGGGCACGAACCCGTGTTCCCTGAATCGGCAGGCGGACTCTCAATCGCTGCGCCACCAGGGAAGCCCCCTTCTGCTGATTTTAAGCTTAGTTTTTTCATCTTTTTCTAGCTCCTTAGAGTGTAAAGTTTGAGTGTTTATTTGAGATCTTTGTTATTTTTATAAAGTAGGCATTTGTTAGTATGAACTTCCCACTTAGGACTGCTTTTTTTGCATCCCACAAGTTTTGGTATGTTGTGTTTTTGTTTGTTTCAATGTACTTCTAGTTTCATTTTTTTAAATTCTTTAACCCAGTGGTTGTTCAAGAGTGGGTTGTTTAATTTCCAAATATCTGTGAATTTTTGAGTTTTACTTTGTTATTGATTTCTAGCTTCATTCCAAGGTGGTCATAAAAAATACTTGGTATGATTTTATCTTCTTAAATCTGTGTGACCTGACATGTGATCTACCCTGGAGAAAGGTCTGTGTGCACTTGAGAATGTGTACTCTGCAGCTATGGTTACAGTGTTCTATATGTCTTCTAGGTTCATTTGACTTGATCAAATGAACAGCTGATCAATAGTGTTGTTCAAGTTCTGTTTCCTTATTAATCTTCTGTTAAGATGTTATATCCATTATTGAAAGTGAGAAATTGAAGTCACTTACTATTATTGTATTGCTATTTTCCCATCATTTCTGTCACAATGCTTGCTTTATATATTTAGGTGCTCTGGTGGTGGGTGCATATATATTTATAATTTTTAAAACTTTCTGGAGAATTGACCCTTTTACCATAATATAATGTCCTTCTTTGTCTCATGTGACAGCTTTGGACTTAAAGTCTCCTTTGTCTAACATAAGTATATCTACCTCCTCCCTTTTGGTTGCCATTTGCATAGAATATCTTTTTCCATTCCTTCACTTTCAGCCTATGGGTTTCCTTAAATCTAAAGTGAGTTTCTTGGAGACAATTATCCATTCAATTACTCTATACTTTTTCGAATGGCAAGTTTAATACATTTACCTTTAAAGTAATTATTGATAGGAAAATATTTACTTTTGTCATTTTGTTAATTATTTTCTGTTACTTTTGCATTCTTTAGTCTGTGTTTTCCTCTTGTGCAGTCTTCTTTTGTGTTTTGCTTAATTTTTTGTACTTATATGCTTTGATTCCTTTGTATTTTTCTTTGTATATCTTCTTTGGGTATTATTTTTGTGGTTACCTTGGGGCTTACATAAAATATCACATAGTTATAACAGTCTATTTTAGACTGATAACAACTTAAGTTCAATCACATACAATAACTCTACACTTTAATCTCTCCCCCGCCACACTTTTTGTTATTGTTATGACAATTTAATCTATTCACATTGTGTATTTTTAACAAATTTTTGGTTATAGTTATTTTTAATACTTTTGTCTTTTAACTTTTATACTAGAATTAAAATTGATTTATCCATCACCAGTACAGTAATATAGTACTCTGTATTTGTCTACATACTTAGCTTTAGCAATGAGCTTCATATGTTTTTTATGTTATTGTGCTGCTGTTTAGTGTCCTTTAATTACAATTTTGTAGAACATTTCTTGTAAGGCAAATCTAGTGGTAACTAACTCACTCAGCTTTTGTTCATCTGGGAAAGTTTTTTTCATCTTTTTATTGGACAGTTGTTCCAGATACAGTATTTGTGGTTGGCAGGGGTTTTTTTCCTTCAGCGCTTCGAATATATTACTCACTCTCCTTTGGCCTAAAAGGTTTTGCTGAAAAGTCTACTCACAGTTTTATGGGAGTTCCCTTGTATGTGGTAAGATGCTTTTCTTTTGCTACTTTCAAAATTCTTAGTTTTTGACTTTTGACAATTTAATTATAGTGTGTCTCAGTGTGGATTTCTTTGGGCTCCTCTTCTCTAGTGTTCTTTGGGTTTCTTTAATCTGGATGTCCATTTTCCCTCAGATTTGGGGAGTTTTTGACCATTATGTCCTTGAATAAGCTTCTAGGTCTTTTCTCTCTTTCTTTTCCTCCTTAGATTTTCATAACATTAATTTGTCCACTTGATAGTATTCCATAGCACCTTAAGCTTTCTTCACTTTTTCATTCTTTTTTCTTTATGCTCCTCTGACTAATTTCCAATGAACTGTCTTCAAGTACTCTGATTTTTCTTTTACTTAAAATAGTTACTGTAGAACTCCTCTAGTAAAATTTTCAGTTCATTTATTGTACTCTCCAGCTCTGTGACTTTTTTTTGTTACTTTTTTATATTTTTTATCTTTGTTGAAATTCTCATTTTGATAATGCATTGTTCTCTTGCCTCGGTAAGCACCTTTACGACAGCTATCTTGAATTCTCTAGCCAGTGAATCACATAGCTCCATTTCATCAGGGTCAGTCTCTGGAGATTTATTCTGTTCCTTTGTTTAGAACATCTTTGCCTGATTCTTTATTTTGCTTGAATTTCTGTGTAGGTGTCTATGCATTAGACAAAGTAGGCACCTCTCCTAGACTTCACAAACTGGTCTCATACAGGAGATGACTCCCACCAATTAGCCCAGCCCAAAGATTCTGGGAACCTCTATCAACTCTTTCCCATCCCAGGGAGAAGCACAAAGCTGTGGTTTTTGTCTGCTGACTCTGTGTGTAACCATGTAGGGAGCTTTGGCATCAGCCAGCCCAGTCACCATCTCTATTCTCCCACAGGCAGCTAGACTACACTGGACCCATCAGAGCTCCAAGACAAGACTGACAAGACAGACACCATTTCTTTGGGCAGCTCCAAAGAAGTTGCAGCATTGGATGCACAGATCAACTCTTTCCCTCCCCAGGGGGAAGCTAAGAGTTGGGATTTTTTTTTTTTTTTTTTTTTTTTTTTGCAGTACGCGGGCCTCTCACTGCTGTGGCCTCTCCCGTTGCGGAGCACAGGCTCCGGACGCACAGGCTCAGAGGTCATGGCCCATGGGCCCAGCCGCTCCGCGGCATGTGGGATCTTCCCAGACCAGGGCACGAACCCGTGTCCCCTGCATCGCCAGGTGGACTCCCAACCACTGTGCCACCAGGGAAGCCCAAGAGTTGGAATTTTTTATTCTCTCATTCTACACTGAGAAGAGGCAGAGGATCCATGGTGTCTAACAGTCCAAACTGCTGTCTCTGTCCTCCCCTAGGGGGGTAGATTATGCTGGATTTATCAAAATGTCAAAACTGGCAAGACAAAAGCCAGTCCTCTGGGAAGCTCCCTGAGAAAAGTTGAAGTTTTCAACACATGAACAAACACCTTCCCTCACCTGGGAGAACCTGGGAGCTAAAGGACCTCTTCCTGATCCTATGGTGCTTTTCTAGGGGCAGGGACTCAAGCAAGAGGTTGTCCTGAATCTCCCTACTGGCCTCAGGAAGTCTGATTTTGCATTAGTCTGGAATGCAAGAGCCTTTCATTTACTTCCTGTACTTCTCACCACAGGAATTTGTCCATGAGTTACTGTTTGTGGGGGGAAGGAAGGTCCAGGGCTTCCTACTCCACTCTCTTGCTCGTGTCACTCCATCACATGCAGCACTTCCTCCTTTCTATTTATGAGTTATATTCTACTATAAGATCACATTTCACTGTATCACCATTTTCATTCAATCCAATTTGTTTATTCCTTTTCTTGCTGATACCAGGGCTCTTTCCAGGTTTTGGATATTATAAGTAAAGCTCTTATGAAAATTTTTATATAAATCTTTTTATGACAATGTAATTTCACATCTTTTGCATAAGTATTTACAAGTGGAGTTGCTGGGTTATAGGGAAGGTATATATTTAATGTTATAAAAAATCAACAAAATATTAGGGTATTATGATATTTTACATGCCCAACAGGAAAATATAAAAATTACCCTTACTCTTTATTATTGGCAACATTTGACATTATCAGTCTTTTTAATTTTAGGTATTCTAGACAGTGTGAAGTAGTATCACATTGTTTCAATGTAACTTTAGAACCTATGAGCTACCCTTATAATAACTGGTTTCATGTATTTGTTTACTAATTCTAGCAAATCTATTAATTCTGACTTAAATGATCATCTCATATGAGTTTTGTTTTTCTGCTGTTTTGTTTTGTTTTGCTTGTTTGCTTGTTTGTCTTTATGTCAGGCAATCTTTGAAGGGATACCAGACATTATGAAATTTATCTTGGTTGCTGGATATTTTTTTTCTTATAAATAGTCTTAAGCTAGTTTATACAATGCAGCTTATGTTGTGTAGAACCATGAGATTCTCTTGGGTGCTCCTTTTATGATTTATTAGTGGGTCTGGAACTGTGCTCAGTCTAGGGTTATTTATTCCTCACTACTGAGACAAGACCTTCCTGAGTACTCTATCCACGCGATGAGCTTGCCAGTCTAACTGGTATGAACAAGTGCTATTCCCAGCTCTATGTGAGTATAGGGATAGATCCTTCTAATTATTTCAGATAGTTCTTTTGCCCAGTTTGATCTTTTCTCTCATGCAGGCACTGATATTATTCAGGTGAATATCTGAAGTGGATCTGGGGTTCTCTCTCTGTGAGCAGCTCCTTCCTTAACTAGGATTCGGGACCTCAGTTTTGTTTTTTTTTCTCCTACCTTATAGTGACCACAGAGTAGCAATGAGCAATGAGAGTTTTTTTTTAACTCTCTCCACTCTACCTCTTAGCACCCTTCCTCTCTGGACTGCTATTTCTTCCCCAAAACAATGACTCTTATACTCTTTCTAGATCTAGATTTGTGTGTGTGTTGTGTTGTATTTTATTTTAAAGTTAGTTTAAGAAAGCTAGTTACCCTCCACTCTCTCACTTTGGGACACATACAAGGTTGGCTTCAGGGAGGGGAGATATTAGCACATACTAACCCATCATCATGCCATTAATCAAAATCTGACAAACTGATTTTAATGACAAAAATATATCCATTCCAACTATGCTAAGATTATCATTGTATAAAATTCTTATTGTCCACAGAACAATAACCAACCCAGGCTACACATGTAAAATATTGCTTTGATTCTAATTTTTTAATTTGTTTTTCTAATTTTAACAGAAGTTTGATAACTAAAGACACATTTATTTTTAAACAAAATATGCAGCATAATCCAGAATGGTGTGATATTTTTGAGAATTATTGCTGCCATGTTAAAAGGAAATGCCCTTTTAAAGTGCTAGTAGAAAGTTAATTTTCTACAATATAGACTAAACAAAGATACAGGGAACTCATCTTCCATAGACATGAGAGCATTTTAAAGTTTCTTTCATATCAATAGAAAGCCTAAAGATTATTTTCTTTAAGATCATTCCTTAATTGCACTATTGTTTCCAATTTAAATATGTATTTAGTGGGGGAAAGCACTATTAAAATAAGGGAGCTTAAAGATATTTCTCCAAATACCTACTTCAAATTCCTATGAAATATTATGTTTTATACATCTTTCTAAGTACATTTATTCCATTTTTTGAGAAAATATTGTATCTTTCAATGTTTTCAGAACCACTTAGATTTATTTAGTGCCTTTTCTCTAAAGAATTCAAGTATCCTTCCTCTTACAGATTTAACTCAAAAAAAAAAAAATTCCCAACTAATAATTGGATGCAATGAGATATATTCTATTTTATTTTTCTTTTTATATATTATTTAGACTTTTGAATTTTTCATCCAGCATAATTCTGCCTGGCTGCCTCTGGTTATAAATCAGATCCCTTCAGGTATAGCATTGCTTTGATGAGGACTTGAGAGTACTCGTAGTTATATTACTTACTGAATTGCATTCCTGTGTCCTGACAGAACAAAACACTGTGAAGTGCACCATAATTTACCATAAAGAAATAACTCTAGCAATAAACACTGTTTAGTGGTGGGAAAGACGAGAATAACAGGGCAAACCAAATAAACATCATAACAACACAGCACATTAGATGGCATTTTTATAGCAATGTATAAAAATGACTTTGAAGAATCCTGATAGGCACTTACAGCAAAAGTTTCTTCTATGAGAATAAAACCATCTTGCTATCGTGAAAATCTACAGCTGTTCTCAGGAAAGATGCTTTTAAAGGAACAATATAATTCTGTTCTAACATGGATATAAATATTTTGATTAAAACACATTTATAGAATAAGTAGGTCATAATCAATGTAATGAAGTCGATTAATGGGTGATGAATTAAATCCTTAATTAAATTTACTTGCAGAACAATTTTATTCAGTCCTTATACTGATTTACATGATTGAATGCATGGATTTAACGGAATGAAATTCAAGTGTAATTTAATCATCGGTAACTAAAGATAAGTAGGAAAAATAAATATCTAATACAAATTTTGTCAGTGAAAACAAAGGACAAAATAACTCTTGTAGAATAACCCCACTTGATGAGAAATATATATATATATATTTATATATATATATTATATATATATATATATATATATATATATATGCTGGAAAAAGTTAATATACTTAAATGCCTCTGTAAGCTAGAGAGATCGTGAGGAAACTGCAGAGGACTAAAATAAAATGAAAATAGGAACTAGGAAGCAAAGTGATTGTATCAAATCCAGCTTTCATTCTGAAGACTTCTGCCAAATTTTGAGAGACTTTGGAGTTTCTCCTTCCCTTTGGACTGCATGGGTTAGAAAAAAACAAAAGATTCTAATGTGTCATGAGAGTCTAATATGACATGCCTGGTGAATTTAGAACCCCAAAGTCATATACTTTTTAAATTTTCTTTCAAGAAAATTTATTCTTTTTTATTGAAGTATAATTTATTTTACAATGTTGTGTTAGCTTCAGGTATACAGCAAAGTGATTCTGATTTTATATATATATATATATATGTACATATATGTATATATATATTCTTTTACAGATTCTGAATATAGCTCCCTGTGCTATACCGTAGGTCCTTTTTGTTTATCTATTTTATATTTATTAGTGTGTATCTGTTAATCCCAAACTCCTAATTTATCCCTCCCCTACCCTTTTCCCTTTCATAATTATAAGTTTGGTAACCATAAGTTTCTCTGTGATTCTGTTTCTATTTTGTAAATAGGTTTATTTGTATCATTTTTTTAGGCTCCCCATGTAAGTGACATCATATGGTATTTGTCTTTCTATTTCTGACTTACTTCACTTAATAGGATAATCTCTAGGTCCATGCATGTTGCTGCAAATGGCAGTATTTCATTTATTTATGGCTGAGTAATATTTTATTTTATATATATATATATGTGTGTGTGTGTGTGTATATATGTGTGTATGTGTGTGTGTGTGTGTGTGTGTGTGTGTGTGTGTATCTCACATCTTCTTTATCCATTCATCTGTTGATGGATACTTAGGTTGCTTCCATGTCTTGGCTATTGTAAATAGTACTGCTATGAACACTGGGGTTCATGTATCTTTTCAAATTAGAGTTTTCATCTTTTCCGGATATATGCCCAGGAATGGGATTGCTGGATCATTATGATAACTCTATTTTTAGTTTTTTAAGGAACCTCATACTGTTGTGGCTACATTGTGGCTACACCAATTTACATTCCCACCAACTGTGTAGAAGGGTTCTTCAGCAAGTAGTGTGGGGAAAGTTGGACACCTGCATGTAAATCAATGAAGTTAGAACACTCCCTCACACCATACACAAAAATAAGGTCAAAATGGCTTAAAGACTTAAACAGAAGACATGACACCATAAAACTCCTAGAAGAGAACATAGGCAAAACATTCTAACATAAATCATAGCAATTCTTTCTTAGATCAGTTTCCCAAGGCAAAAGAAACAAAAGCAAAAATAAACAAATGGGACCTAACCAAACTTATAGCAAAGGAAACCATAAACAAAATGACAGACAACCTATAGACTGGGAGAAAATAGTTGCAAATGATGTAACCTACAAGGGATTAATTTCCAAAATATACAAATAGCACATACAGCTCAATATAAAAAAACAAACAACCCAATCAGAAAATGAGCAGAAGACCTAAATAGACATTTCTCCAAAGAAGAGATACAGATGGTCAACAGGCACATGAAGAGATGCTCAACACTGCTGACATTCAGAGAAATGCACATCAAAACTACAGTGAAGTATCACCTCACACCAGTCAGAATGACCATCATCAAAAAGTCTACAAATAATAAATGCTGAAGAGGATGTGGAGAAAAGGGCTGTGCTTTTAGTTTTAGAAACATGAATGAAAGATAAACCCTTTATGCAGAAGAGACAGTAAAAATACATATCCATTTTAAACTTGGAACTAGAAAGAAAAAGAATTCTATTAGAATTTTTAATCATAAACTGGATATCACATGGATTTTTGCTTGAATTTATGCTACTCGTGTGTTCACAAGTAAAACATCAAGTAGACAATTTAATTTAAAGTATGCTTATGTTTGTAGTGCTCCCTGAGGACTGACAGAAGAAAATATAATCATCAAGAGAAGTGTAACATCAGCCCAGGAATCAAAAATTTCCTATTATATAAAGTTCCAGGGGAAATGAGCAGTTTATGGTCAAAATCAAAAAAGAAACGATGCATCAAAGTAAGAATGAGAAAAATATATACATGACACAATATATATTAAAAAATGTAAATATCATAATTACCAGACTATACTGCATGCATAAGGAAAGGAATGAAAATAGAACAGGAGCCTATAGAAAACAACTAAATTGGGGAAAGAATAACTGAATTTTTATAAAGAAGACTTGAAATTTAATATTTAAAACATAGATAATATAAAAATTATAAATCACATATAACTTAATGAACCAGAAGACAGATGTAGAGAAATGATTTATAGTAGCAATGATTAAAGAAAACCTCAGATTAAAATTTAAAGGATAGACATCCAGCATGTTTATCTGTTATTGTCTCTCCCACTAGAATATAACCTCCAGGATGGCAGAAAAACTCCATCTCTTTTGCACATTAAAGTACTGCCAGCACTTAGCAGTACATACATAGCACATATAGATACTCAAAAACATTTGTTTGATGAATTAATAAATTAAAAAATGTAGGAGAGGGGAAGATGGCGGAAGAGTCAGATGCAAAGATCACCTTCCTCCCCACCAGAAATACATCTACACGTGGAACAACTCCTAAAGAACACCTACTGAACGCTGGCAGAAGACCTCAGACCTCCCAAAAGGCAAGAAACTCCCCACGTACCTGGGTAGGGTAAAAGAAAAAAGAATAAACAGAGACAAAAGAATAGGGACGGAACCTGCACCAGTGGGAGGGAGCTGTGAAGAAGGAAAGGTTTCCACACACTAGGAGCCCCTTCGCAGGCGGAGACGGGGGTGGCGGAGGAGGAAACCTTTGGAGCCGCACAGGAGAGCACAGCAACAGGGGTGCGGGGGGCAAAGTGGAGAGATTCCCGCACAGAGGATCAGGGCCGACCGGCACACACCAGCCCGAGAGGCTTGTCTGCTCACCCGCCAGGGCGGGCGGGGCTGCGAGCTGAGGCTCCGGCTTCATTCGGAGCGGAGCGCAGGGAGAGGACTGGCGGCGTGAACACTGCCTGCAGACGGTTAGTGCACCATGTCTAGCGGGGAGGGAGTCTGGGGAAAAGTCTGGAAATGCCGAAGAGGCAAGAGACTTTCTCTTCCCTCTTTGTTTCCTGGTGTGCGAGGAGATGGGATTAAGAGCGCTGCTTAAAGGAGCTCCAGAGATGGGCGCGAGCCGCGGCTAAAAGCGCGGACCCCAGAGACGGGCATGAGATGCTAAGGCTGCTGCTGTCACCACTAAGAAGCATGTGTGCGAGCACAGGTCACTATCCACACCTCCCTTCTGGGGAGCCTGTGCAGCCCGCCACTGCCAGGGTCCCGGGATCCAGGGACAACTTCCCCGGGAAAACGCATGGCGCGCCTCAGGCTGGTGCAACCTCACGCCGGCCTCTGCTGCTGCAGGCTCGCCCCGCACTCCGCACACCTCCGTCCCCGCGGCCTGAGTGAGTGAGAGCCCCCGAATCAGCTGCTCATTTAACCCGTCCTGTCTGAGTGAAGAACAGTCGCCCTCAGGCAACCTACATGCAGAGGCGGGGCCAAATCCAAAGCTGAGCCCCAGGAGCTGTGCGAACAAAGAAGAGAAAGGGAAATCTCTCCCAGAAGCCTTAGGAGCAGCGGATTAAATCTCCACAACCAACTTGATGTACCCTGCATCTGTGGAATACATGAAGAGACAACAAATCACCCCAAATTGAGGAGGTGGACGTTGAGAACAAGATTTATTATTTTTTCCCCTTTTCCTCTTTTTGTGAGCGTGTATGTGTATGCTTCTGTTTGAGATTTTGTCTGTATAGCTTTGCTTCCACCATTTGTCCTAGGGTTCTATCTGCCCGTTTTTTTGTTTTGTTTTGTTTTGTTTTTGTTTTTTTTCTTTTAAAAAAAGTTTTTTCTTAATAATTATTTTTTATTTTAATAACTATTTTATTTTATCTTATTTTATTTTATCTTCTTCCTTTCGGTCTTTCCTTCGTTCCTTCCTTCCTTCCTTCCTCCCTCCCTCCTTTCTTCCTTCCTTCCTTTCTTCCTTCCTTCCTTTCTTTCTTTCTATCTTTCTATCTTTCTTTCCTTCCACTTTTTCTCCCTGTTATTTTGAGCCATGTGGATGAAAGGCTCTTGGTGCTGCAGCCAGGAGTCAGTCCTGTGCCTCTGAGGTGGGAGAGCCAACTTCAGGACACTGGTCCACAAGAGACCTCTCAGCTCCACATAATATCAAATGGGGAAAATCTCCCAAAGATCCCCACCTCAACACCAGCACCCAGCTTCACTCAACGACCAGCAAGCTACAGTGCTGGACACCCTATGCCAAACAACTAGCAAGACAGGAACACAACCTCACCCAGTAGCAGAGAGGCTGCCTAAAATCATAAGTCAACAGATACCCCAAAACACACCACCAGACGTGGACCTTCCCACCAGAAAGACACGATCCAGCCTCATCCACCAGAACACAGGCACTAGTCCGCTCCACCAGGAAGCCTACACAACCCACTGAACCAACTTTAGCCACTGGGGACAGACACCAAAACAGGAACTACAAACCTGCAGCCTGCAAAAAGGAGAGCCCAAACACAGCAAGATAAGCAAAATGAGAAGACAGAAAAACACACAGCAGATGAAGGAGCAAGATAAAAACCCACCAGACCTAACAAATGAAGAGGAAATAGGCACTCTACCTGAAAAAGAATTCAGAATAATGAAAGTAAAGATGATCCAAAATCTTGGAAATAGAATAGAGAAAATGCAAGAAACATTTAACAAGGACCTAGAAGAACTAAAGATGAAACAAGCAACAATGAACAACACAATGAACGAAATTAAAAATACTCTAGATGGGATCAATAGCAGAATAACTGAGGCAGAAAAATGGATAAGTGACCTGGAAGATAAAATAGTGGAAATAACTACTGCAGAGCAGAATAAAGAAAAAAGAATGAAAAGAACTGAGGACAGTCTCAGAGACCTCTGGGACAACATTAAACGCACCAACATTCAAATTATAGGGGTTCCAGAAGAAGAAGAGAATAAGACAGGGACTGAGAAAATATTTTAAGAGATTATAGTTGAAAACTTCCCTAATATGGGAAAGGAAATAGTTAATCAAGTCCAGGAAGCACAGAGAGTCCCATACAGAATAAATCCAAGGAGAAATACACCAAGACACATATTAATCAAACTGTCAAAAATTAAATACAAAGAAAACATATTAAAAGCAGCAAGGGAAAAACAACAAATAACACACAAGGGAATCCCCATAAGGTTAACAGCTGATCTTTCAGCAGAAACTCTGCAAGTCAGAAGGGACTGCCAGGACATATTTAAAGTGATGGAGGAGAAAAACCTGCAACCAAGATTACTCTACCCAGCAAAGATCTCATTCAGATTTGATGGAGAAATTAAAACCTTTACAGACAAGCATAAGCTGAGAGAGTTCAGCACCACCAAACCAGCTTTACAACAAATGCTAAAGGAACTTCTCTAGACAAGAAACACAAGAGAAGGAAAAGACCTACAATAATGAACCAAAAACAATTAAGAAAATGGGAAAAGGAACATACATATCAATAATTACCTTAAATATAAATGCACTAAATGTTCCCACCAAAAGACACAGATTGGCTGAATGGATACAAAAACAAGACCCATATATATGCTGTCTACAAGAGACCCACTTCAGACCTAGAGACACATACAGACTGAAAGTAAGGGGATGGAAAAAGATATTCCATGCAAATGGAAACCAAAAGAAAGCTGGAGTAGCAATTCTCATATCACACAAAATAGACTTCAAAATAAAGACTATTAGAAGAGACAAAGAAGGACACTACATAATGATCAAGGGATCAATCCAAGAAGAAGATATAACAATTGTAAATATTTATGCACCCAACATAAGAGCACCTCAATACATAAGGCAAATACTAACAGCCATAAAAGGGGAAATCAGAAGTAACACATTCATAGTAGGGGACTTTAACACCCCACTTTCACCAATGGACAGATCATCCAAAATGAAAATAAATAAGGAAACACAAGCTTTAAAAGATACATTAAACAAGATGGACTTAATTGATACTTATAGGACATTCCATGCAAAAACAACAGAATACACATTTTTCTCAAGTGCTCACTGAACACTCTCCAGGATAGATCATATCTTGGGTCACAAATCAAGCCTTGGTAAATTTAAGAAAACTGAAATTGTATCAGGTATCTTTTCTGACCACAATGCTACGAGACTAGATATCAATAATAGGAAAAGATCTGTAAAAAATACAAACACACGGAGGCTAAACAATACACTACTTAATAACGAAGTAATCACTGAAGAAATCAAAGAGGAAATCAAAAAATACCGAGAAACAAATGACAATGGAGACAGGATGACCCAAAACCTATGGGATGCAGCAAAAGCAGTTCTAAGGGGGAAGTTTATAGCAATACAATCCTACCTTAAGTAACAGGAAACATCTCAAATAAACAACCTAACCTTGCACCTAAAGCAATTAGAGAAAGAAGAACAAAAAAACTCCAAAGTTAGCAGAAGGAAAGAAATCATAAAAATCAGATCAGAAATAAATGAAAAAGAAATGAAGGAAACGACAGCAAAGACGAATATAACTAAAAGCTGGTTCTTTGAGAAGATAAACAAAATTGATAAACCATTAGCCAGACTCATCAAGAAAAAAAGGAAGAAGACTCAAATCAATAGAATTAGAAACGAAAAAGGAGAAGTAACAACTGACACTGCAGAAATACAATAGATCATGAGAGATTACTACAAGCAACTCTATGCCAATAAAATGGACAACCTGGAAGAAATGGACACATTCTTAGAAATCTACAACCTGCCAAGACTGAATCAGGAAGAAACAGAAAATATGAACAGACCAATCACAAGCACTGAAATTGAAACTGTGATTAAAACTCTTCCAACAAACAAAAGCCCAGGACCAGATGGCTTCACAGGTGAATTCTATCAAACATTTAGAGAAGAGCTAACACCTATCCTTCTCAAACTCTTCCAAAATATAGCAGAGGGAGGAACACTCCTAAATTCCTTCTACGAGGCCACCATCACCCTGATACCAAAACCAGACAAGGATATCACACAGAAAGAAAACTAAAGGCCAATATCACTGATGAATATAGATGCAAAAATCCTCAACAAAATACTAGCAAACAGAATCCAACAGCACATTAAAAGGATCATACACCATGATCAAGTGGGGTTTATTCCAGGAATGCAAGGATTCTTCAATATATGCAAATCAATCAATGTGATAAACCATATTAACAAACTGAAGGAGAAAAACCATATGATCATCTCAATCGATGCAGAGAAAGCTTTCAACAAAATTCAACACCCATTTATGATTAAAACCCTGCTGATAGTAGGCACAGAAGGAACTTTCCTCAACATAATAAAGGCCATATATGACAAACCCACAGCCAACATCATCCTCAATGGTGAAAAACTGAAAGCATTTCCTCTAAGATCAGGAACACGACAAGGTTGCCCACTCTCACCACTCTTATTCAACATAGTTTTGGAAGTTTTAGCCACAGCAATCAGAGAAGAAAAAGAAATAAAAGGAATCCAAATCAGAAAAGAGGAAATAAAACTGTCACTGTTTGTACATGACATGATACTATACATAGAAAATCCTAAAGATGCTACCAGAAAACTACTAGAGCTAATCAATGAATTTGGTAAAGTAGCTGGATACAAAGTTAATGCACAGAAATCTCTTACATTCCTATACACTAATGATGAAAAATCTGAAAGAGAAATTAAGGAAACACTCCCATTTACCATTGCAACTAAAAGAATAAAATATTCTAGGAATAAACCTACCTAAGGAGACAAAAGACCTGTATGCACAAAATTATAAGACTCTGATGAAAGAAATTAAAGATGATACAAACAGATGGAGAGATATACCATGTTCTCGGATTGGAAGAATCAACATTTTACAAATGACTATACCACCCAAAGCAATCTACAGATTCAATGCAATCCCTATCAAACTACCAATGGCATTTTTCACAGAACTAGAACAAAAAATTTCAATTTGTATGGAAACACAAAAGACCCCAAATAGCCAAAACAACCTTGAGAAAGAAAAACGGAGCTGGAGGATTCAGGCTCCCTGACTTAAGACTATACTACAAAGCTACAGTAATGAAGACATTAAGGTACTGGCACAAAAACAGAAATATAGATCAATGGAACAGGATAGAAAACCCAGAGATAAACCCACACATATATGGTCACCTTATCTTTGATAAAGGAGGCAAGAACATACAATGGAGAAAAGACAGCCTCTTCAATAAGTGGTGCTGGGAAAACTGGACAGCTACATATAAAATAATGAAATTAGAACACTCCCTAACACCGTACACAAAAATATACTCAAAATTGATTAAAGACCTAAATGTAAGGCCAGACACTATAAGACTCTTAGAGGAAAACGTAGGCAGAACACTCTCTAACAGAAATCACAGCAAGATTCTTTTGACCCACCTCCTAGAGAAATGAAAATAAAAATAAACAAATGGGACCTAATGAAACTTAAAAGCTTTTGCACAGGAGAAGAAACCATAGACAAGACAAAAAGACAACCCTCAGAATTGGAGAAAATATTTGCAAACGAAGCAACTGACAAAGGATTAATCTCCAAAATATACAAGCAGCTCATGCAGATCAATATCAAAAAAACAAACCACCCAATCCAACAATGGGCAGAAGACCTAAACAGACATTTCTCCAAAGAAGATATGCCAACAAACACATGAAAGGATGCTCAACATCACTAATCATTAGAGAAATGCAAATCAAAACTACAATGAGGTATCACCTCACACTGGTCAGAATGGCCATCATCAAAATGTCTACAAAGAATAAATGCTGGAGAGGGTGTGGAGAAAAGGGAACCCTCTTGCACTGCTGGTGGGAATGTAAATTGGTACAGCCACTATGGAGAACAGTACGGAGGTTCCTTAAAAAACTAAAATTAGAACTACCATACAACCCAGCAATCCCACTACTGGGCATATACCCTGAGGAAACCATAATTCAGTGAGAGTCATGTACCACAATATTCATTGCAGCTCTATTTACAATAGCCAGCAAATGGAAGCAACCTAAGTGTCCAACAACAGATGACTGGATAAAGAAGATGTGGCACATATACACAATGGACTATTACTTAGTCATAAAAAGAAATGAAATTGATTTATTTGTAGTGAGGTGGATGGACCTAGAGACTGTCACAGAGAGCGAAGTAAGTCAGAAAGAGAAAAACAAATATTGTATGCCAACACATATATATGGAATCTAAAAAAAAAAAAAAGTTCTGAATAACCTAGGGGCAGGACAGGAATAAAGACACAGATGTATAGAATGGACTTGAGGTCATGGGGAGGGGGAAGGGTAAGCTGGGATGAAGTGAGAGAGTGGCATGTACGTATATACCCTAAAAAATGTAAAATAGATAGCTAGTGGGAAGCAGCCACATAGCACAGGGAGATCAGCTTGGTGCTTTGTGTCCACCTAGAGGGGTGGGGAAGGGAGGGTCAGAGGGAAACGCAAGAGGGAGGAGATATGGGGATATGTATATGTATAGCTGATTCACTTTGTTATAAAGCAAAAACTAACACACCATTGTAAAGCAATTATACTCCAATAAAGATGTAAAAGAAAAATTGAAGTAAATGATATTATTTTCTCAATAAAATTTTATGAAACAAATATCCAAAATAAGAGACAAAAAGATTAAATTGCAAAACAGATGAGTAAAATGGAGCTGAATAAAGCAAAGAATAAAAGTAAAAAAACTGAAATGCCATAGACAAGAACATCATTATAGAAGCAGAAACACATCAGAACATTTAATCTAAAATATGAAATCAATCAATTTACTAGAACTATCAGAATGCACTGAAATAGGAGAAAGATGAAAACTATAAGAGAAAATATGAAAAGTGTAGAGGACAAAAATGGTTATTTGACATCACTGAAAAAGAGACCATACAAATGGAATAGAAGCAACAAATAGATGTTAAATATCTATATATAGATATATAGATATTCCTTAGATGAAGGCTATAATATTCACATCTAAACAGACTTACAACTTTCCACAAACAAAACAAAATTAATGAATATAGATAAAAACCTAATGTACTCTCATGAAAAAATAAAAAATTGAGCATTAAATCTGAAAAAAGAATCATGCAAGCATTCACGTAGAAAAACAAAAGAAAAATGCATTCAAACAGCCTCAGACTGCTCTGCCTTATTATGTGAAAAAAACACTGTGAATGAAGTCTATACCTTATTGAGGACTGAAAATGTTATAAGCTAGCTATTAAACAACACAACAAAAGTGAATGTTTCACATATGAAGGGAAGGGGACAATCTCAGACACTCTCATGAAGTAAACATATATTTTTAAATAAAAGTACTTAGAGACGTATTCTAGGTAGTCATTAGAGGTATTGGAATAAAGAACTCAGAAAGAGAAACTGAAGTGGAGGAAAGTGGCATGCTAGTGAAACCATTTCAATATACAACTAAGCCTCGACTGTTGTCATAAATGTCATTACAAAAAAGGAAAAGAAAAGAATGCAAGTTTTATAAATAGTTATGGAAAGGTAAAATACTTCTGTAAAAATATTATTTAATAATCTGGGACTATTTCACAATGTGCATGATGAAGATGATATTTTATTTGTAAATTTCTCTTATAAATTAAATGTGAACCTTACAGTTAGGGCCAACGGGTATATGAAAAGATGCCCAACATCTCCAATCACTGGGTAAACACAAATCAAAACCACAATGAATTATCACCTCATACCTGTTAGAACGGCTATTATAACAAGAGTCGGTAAGCATGTGGAGAGAAGGGAGCCCTTGTGCACCCTTGGTGGGAATGTAAATTGGTACAGCCAATATGGAAAACAGTATAGAAGTTCTTCAAAAAAATTAAAAATAGAACGACCATATGATCTGCCAATCCCACTTCTGGGTCTATATCCAAAGGAAATTAGGGGCTTCCCTGGTGGTGCAGTGGTTAAGATTCCACCTGCTAATGTAGGGGACATGGGTTTGAGCCCTGGTCTGGGAAGATCCCAGATGCCGCGGAGCAACTAAGTCCATGCACCACAACTACTGAGCCTGTGTTCTACGGCCTGTGAGCCACAACTACTGAGTCTGTGTGCCACAACTACTGAAGCCCACGTGCCTAGAGCCCGTGCTCTGCAGCAAGAGAATCCACTGCAATGAGAAGCTCATGCACTGCAACAAAGAGTAGCACCCCCTCGCTGCCACTAGAGAAAAGCCCACGCACAGCAACAAAGACCCAATGCAGCCAAAAAATAAATAAAATAAATAAATAAAATAAAATAAAGTTTTAAAAAACACAAAGGAAATGAAGTCAAAGAGATATCACAGCATTGTTCACAATAGGCAAGACAGGGAAACAAACTAAGTGTCCATCAATGAATTAATGAATTTTTAAAATGTGAGATATATATACATATATAGATACACACACACACACACACATACACACACACACACACACAATGGAATATTATTCAGCCATAGAAAGAAGGCAATCCTGGCATTTGTGACAACATGGATTAACTTTGAGGGCATTACGCTAAGTGAAGTAAGACAGAGAAAGACAAGTACTCTATGATACCACTTATATATGGAAACTAAAAAAGCTAAACTCATAGAAATAGAGAGTAAAATGATGGTTGCCAGGGGGCTAGCAGGTGAGGGAAATGGGGTTGGTCAAGGGACACAAACTTCCATTTATAAGATGAGTAAGTTCTGGGGATCTAATTACAGCAGATCTATGCAATGGTGACTAGAGTTAACAACACTGTACTATATAATTGAAAGTTGTTAAGAGAGTACATCTTAAATATTCTTACCACACACACACACAGAGATACTAATGATGTGAGGTGATGGAGGTATTAACTAACCTTATGTGGCAACCATTTCACGATATGTACATGTATCAAAGCATCATGCTATATCCTGTTGTATACCATAAATGTACACAAGGTCATATGTCAATTGTACCTCAATAATAAACACTACAGTTAAAAATGAAAAAAAAAACCCACATTAAAAAGCAAATCTCCAAAGAAAAAAGCCACATGACCATTTGTTTAAGAGATTTCTAAAATTCTGATATTATCATCTCAACTTGGAGTATAAGAAAAGAACAAAATATCACCTGTATATCGGGAATTTTCAACAGAACATTTGTAATTTTTTTTCTCCTTTTATAGAAAGAGAGGTAAGAGTCCAAATGATTATGCTTAGTTTACATACTGAGGGTATCTTATTTTCAAATATATCATGAATTAGTGAACGTGTACTTATCAAGAAGACTGGGACAGAAGAATATTTCACTTGGTAAAAACAGTTGAGCCAATTAGACCATCCACTTCTTCACCTGGTAATTCTAAGGAAATAATCCGAAAACCCAGTGTCTGATATCACAGACATGGTAGAAATAGACCAGTTAAAAAAAAATTAACCTGCTCTGACAAGAGCCAAGGTAAAGTCCCCAACATAAGGAGGCTGGAGGTATATGTCTTCAGACACTGTTAGGAAAGTGAACCCAGTGATTTCCCCATAAGAAGTACCTAAGACTTGACTCCAGCTTAACCAGGGCCCAAGACACGTCAACAGGACAACAACGTTTGCCAGCCCCACTCAAGGAGAAGTGCCAGACTGTGAACTGGGGGGTTAGGGGAGGGAGACTGGGGGAACGGATGACCAATGGGACTAGAATTAACTTCTTATTCTGTCTCATTTTCAGCAATGAGCACATGTGACGCTTCTATTCAGAAAAAAAGTAATAGTTTTCAAAAACGGTTGTTGTAGATTATATATAACATGGGCCACATTCATGATCTAAGTGCTGAAGCAGGTTATAAAGTGGTATAAATTCTACTTACAACTATGAGGAACAAATGAGTCTGGAAGGAAAAAAAGCAACAAAATGATATGGACAGTAAGATTATAAATGACTGGTTTTTTCCTAATGTTTAAACCATCTATAATATAGTTCTATTTTAAAATCATTTTAAAGTATTTTAAACAATCATTGTGCAAAAAATATAGACAAATGACCTTTGTGATTTATGTGTCAAATATCGTCACACTTTCCAGCCTTTAAACAGATTATAGGATGACCAATGAATCTTATTAAATGCATATTACAATTATTTTTAAAAATTTAGTGCATTGAAAAATAATTTTGAAAACTGGAGACTTAAAATGGAGGTAATTTCCAAGTGAACATTCTTTCTGGTCTCACCGTTTAAGAAAGCGGAGTAGTAACCATTGACTGATTGACCGTTGGCATTATCAGCATTTTACATGTGACAAATATTCATGCAACTGAACCAAATTTTACGTCTAATCAAGAATGGCAGAGTCACGCAGAGACTAGTTATATTCCCACTAAAACAATCAAGGAAAAATTTCTTTCAGATGTGGTAAAAACCCACACAGAGACTTTTATGAAAATTTGGTGTTCCTTCCCGGGAGGAAAATCCACAAGGCCAAAGAACCTTATCTCCTGCAACTATTATTCTTCAGAGTATTTCAAGAGCTCATTGTCAGAGAAATTGAACTTGACCCTGCTTTTGATTTGGAGTAATTTCTTATCACAGAACTGTCACTTCCCAGCATTCCAACCTCAGGCACATGATGAGCTGTGGCCTGACAGGAGCTATAATCAGAGGTAAAGCAACTGGTGATAAAGTATGAAGTGCCTTGAGTTTTGATATAAATCAATAGAGAAATCCCTTCTCTATCCAGTTAAATCACTTATAACTTTATAGTCTTACAGGAAATACAGCCTGTGTCAAAAGAAAGGCGAAGTCAGAATCTGCTGCTAGAATTCCTATAATGTCTATTTTCTCAACAGTGCTTTAGCAAACTTTCGGTCCTGAGATTTGAAAAGAGCGTCGTTACTCATTCAGAGTACCTTGTCTTGACCCTACCCTGGGCCTGAGGGTAGAATCCCACTGTGTTAAGAGCTCACTGTCGCCCCCTTTTCCAGAAATTGCCCTCAACTGGGAGGAACTGCCTTATCCTCCCCCTTCTCCTCAGCCACAGCCCCCAGTTACTGACGGAATGATTCTGGGGTTCAGAAGGACAAGCACCTCACCTTTTGCGCAGTTGATACTCCAGAGCCCCACTCCCCGAGCCCCGACCCACACACCCTGCCCCCGTGTCTTGGTTGGCCAAAAAGTTCGTTCGGGTTTTCCGGACGCTCTTAAAACCCGAACGAACTTTTGGGCCAACCCAATATTAGCCCAAGGCCAGAGTTTATGCTACTGGGTTCTTTCTCCCTCCCTTCCTGCCTCTTCCCCTTTTCCTGCTTCACATCCTTCCTTAAAGGCTCTCCCCAAAATGCATTTCCTCCATAAATTACAGTCATCCAAATTCCTGTTTTAGGCTCGCCTTTAAGAGACAGTGTAAGTTCAACAAACAAATGTTGGCTTCTCAGGCATACGTGACAATGCTTAAGTTTTTTGAAAGCATGACCTTAATTTTGGGGATAATGTTATGACAACAAGATTCGACTCCTACACTTGGACCTCATTTTTGCATCCAACAACTCCGAAATTAGCAGAGGAAGACAGGATACCCTGTCTGCCCTCCAAAGGTCTCTATCCTTCACAAAATTGAAATACAGAATGCCTTTTGATGCCCCAGGGTTCGCTGCAGTACCTTCCCCTTCCTCATCTTTATGTGACTTCTAAATCAATCATTTTACATATGTGTGAGAAGTTGTTTTGATTTGCTTTAATTCCTGCTAAAGAGAATTTTAATTTACATTCCAATCACTTGGGAAAAAAAATTTTTGAGCAGGTCCTGGGGATAGAGCAATGAACACAGCAAACAAAATCCTTATTTTTATGATGCTTAAATTCTAATTGTGGAACGCCAAAACTTAAAAAAAGAAAATAAATAAAAAGCATACTTTCTAGTAAAGAAGCAATTTCCCAAAATAATATATTCAACTTTGTCTCTCAATTTTAAACAATCTTTCCCTCCATACATTGCACTCTAGTCCAAGAAGCTTAATAGTCATTGAAATGTTTTAATGAAATATAGATTGACCAAAATGGTATAATTCCCATGACGTAATTCCTCAGTGGTGGTAAGTTGAAGAAACTATCGTTTGAAAGTTGATACTAGGTTTACCCAATAATTTCATTGCCCAATTATTTGCATATTGATGGGGCTTTGGGAATATCACAGCATCCAGTGCAGCCTTTTTTCACAATATACATCAAGATTGTGTTTCCAATTAGACCACTGGAGTAATAGACACATTCACTGGGGAGATGAGGCCAGGTCAAAACAAGGAATCACATACAGCTCTAGCTGCAGAAGAGATTTGAACGCTACCAGATGCTGAGATGCTTGAGGATGGTACCATGCGTCCCCAACAGAGAAGATACTAAGTAAACGTTTGTGGAATGAAAGAATAAATAAATAAATACATAGATCCATATAGTGAAAATTAGCATTTTACGTTTCTTCTTGCTCCTTACTGGCTCTGAGGAAATACGTCATGTAATCTTAGACAATAATTTCCTCAGAGATAAAGAAAATGACTTTAAGCCAGAAGGCATTTCAGAAATCACTTTGTGACTTTACTATATACATTAATGATTATTGGGTGATGTTTCAGATTAATAGGTCATACTCATCGTAGCTGTAAAAATAAGTACTATTGTGTGAAGTAGCTAATGTCTAAAACGTAATGGACAGTTTCTAATATAAACATTTCAGGGACATTTTAGAAGTAATATTCCCTTCCTCACATCTTTCAATACAGACATAGAACAAAAAAAAATATCAGTTAATCTATCTATTTATCTACTCCTTTTCATTGCTGAACCCCAAATTGACTCTGAACAAGTAGTCCCATTGATTCTCTAGCTAGCTTCCTTTCTTGACTGTTTGAGAATCACCTACAGTTTGCTTTTGAGCCCTTTGCAAGATATTCCTCAAATTTTTTTTCAGTCCAACTTGTTTTGCCCTGCCATTTTATACTTTGTAGATATTTAGTTGTCTTTAGATAAACCAATGTTTACGTTTCAAAGTTATCTTCTTCCCTGTAGTAGCTGCTTTGACTTTGCCCATTACTGGTACTATGAAAATTAAGTAATATATCAATACTTTATATACTCAGTATACTTAAGCTTATCCAATTAACATAATTATTTTAGCTATAATTAAAATATAAAATTTATTCTCATCAAATATGCAGATTTCACAGAGCTGGAAAGCAAAGTACTATAATAAAAGCTAGATTAAATATCATTCGCTAGGAGGGGTTGGATCTCAAACTCGAAAGATGAATTCAAAGCCTTGTATTTATATTCAAAAAATTCATTGCACAAGTACAGAAGGGGAAGATATGAAACATAGGCAAAATTTACTTGGAAAAAAACTAATAAATTGGAGATTTAACTGCAAACTCAGTGGGATCAATATTGAGATGGGACAACTTAAAAATTAAATCCAGTTTTAGCTGGGCTGATAACATCACATGAAATTACAGTTCTGCTGTAATCTCATACTTCTCAATGTCTATTCAGGAATATTTCTCATCTAAATACTACTTTTTTTTTTAAATCACTAGCAATGTTTTACAATGTTAATGCTTGATCAACTTGACTCACTGAGGTATGTGCTGGAACAATTGGAGCTACTTAAGAGTGAGATAAAGTGCTCCACTAGGGATATCCAAAGAGGAGAGAGAATGAGAGGGCAAGTAGAAAATGTAGAGTCAATGAGGTGACAAGGCAGACCTGAACAAAAAGCAATAAAATACTCTTCAATCAAATACAGATGAAATGCTCTCCATTTTCTGTGGGAACATCATATGCTTACAACTGAAGACCAATATCAAATCAATGAACTAAGTACATGTATCCATAAGTCACAAATAACTAAATGGGCATCTACATTTATCTCCTCTCTCACTGCCTGGATTAGATTTATCATTGCAAGTATATGCATTGTTATTGTTTGCATAACTGCCCAGGATAACATGAAATGTCAAGTGGTTAACATACAAGTAGGTCCTAATGACACATTTCAACAGTGTATCATGATTGTGGGTGAAATGGTATCAAATGTATTTTATTTCTTTTCAGAAAGTTTGACTTCTATAATGTGCATTTCAGCACATGTGTTATTCATGGCATTTTTTAAATCGCATATAACTCCTTCTCCATCTCCAGAGTCATATGCCACTTCCCAAAAAAATAATTCTCCAACCTTCTGAAGAATACATCTGAAGGTATATTCTGTGTTTGGTGTGTATTTGAGAGGTAAGAGAGAAAATGCATTATTTTTTACATTTTATCTGTTTGTGTACTGATTTAAAATACTGTTATTATTATTAAAATGTGTATTTTGCAATAATTATATCATGATTCTACTAAAATCTACCTGGCAACTTAGTTTCCTGTGATCACCTATGAGTGTTTTATGTTTTCTCTAAATGCAATGAACCTCACACAGTTGTAATAATTAAATGTAATTCCTTTCCTTATATTCCTGATAATTCTCCAAGTCATCTCAGCTCAAGCCACTCCCTAATTAAGAAGAGATGAAAAAAGTAGCAGGTATTTTGGCAAGTTGATTTTTAACACTCAATAACATTGTTTCCCTCAAAAAAAAGCAAGCTATAGAAAATCCTTCTCAGATTCTTACTTTATTCTAGTAGTAGGACTAGTTCAGAGACAAGGTACAATATCAAATTCAAATGCAATAATACTACAATAATAAGGCTCACTTTTAAAGCATCGCTGAACATTAGAATATAATTTAATGGCTGAGTGGCTAAAAGAATTTAATCTCCTTCCTTCCGCATGGCACAAGAATTGCTGCTACTCCCAGCAGCATCAGGTCCAGCAGTTGGGGGGGAAATCTAGCTTGAGGAGTATAACAGGTTTGTCAAGTCTAGAGGGAAGCATGTGATGTAAATGTATTACATGTACATGAAACCACCATCTCCCTTCCTAGAAATGTTTTGTCTTGACATTGCCATCTTTTCTTTTCCTCCAAAAGGAAAGATAAACAAAATTGCAAAGAGCTATCTTCATTAAATTCACATCATCCCCAAGTTCTATAAATATGCAGCTAGACATAACCAAGTTTTAGACACACATATAAATTGAATCAAAGGGGAAGAAATAGGAAAAATTGAGACTATAATTCAGCGATTTAATGTTATCCTTGGATCAATCCAGACTGATTTTTTTCCTCGCAGAATGATTTCAAGAAATTTCTCTATGCTATTATGATCTCAAAAGGAGAATAACGAGAAATGAGGCAATGAATATGAGAATATGATATGGTGGCTATCATCAGGACGTTATTGATTACACCATCCATTAAAACATACAGAGGCCTTTTAAGAGTATCCATGAGAAAAATTCCTCTATGATTTTAGTACCAGAGAAAATTCTTATTTTTATCTTACAGGAACAATGATTCAGCCCTTATGTTTCTCTGTTTGTTCTAGCTACTGGAAAGTCCAAGCCAAAGTTTTAAACCCCTCTTACAAGTGAAAATGACTTTCTGTCATGCTTTTGTCCCCTAATCTTTCATTTAGCTCTACATTATTATCTTATTACTTCTTCCCTCATACCTCATGTCTGCCTGAAAGTCGACCCAAATTCTCTCTTTTTAAAAACTGTATGGAACAAAGTGCAACATAAATAAATAGTACATTGGGATTCTTATTATATTTTAAAGGAAACCATTATAATTCTTTAAAAGATTCCTGTTCCTACTTTCAACGGAATGACTTGTGGTTTTGTTTTTTTGGGGTTTTTTTTTGCGGTGCGCGGGCCTCTCATTGTTGTGGCTTCTCCCGTTGCGGAGCACAGGCTCCGGACGCGCAAACTCAGCGGCCATGGCTCACGGGCCTAGCCGCTCCGCGGCATGTGGGATCTTCCCGGACCGGGGCACGAACCCGCGTCCCTTGCATCGGCAGGCGGACTCTCAACCACTGCACCACCAGGGAAGCCCTGCCTTGTGGTTTTATACGCAAAGTTCATTAAGCAATAGAAAAGAAAATATCTTCCAAGACAATGTCACAGACAGTGAGGGCTGGTTCTACATAACTCTTTCTTGTTTGACTCTTTGATCAATAGTTGAATATACCCTTGCCTTCTGAGTACCACACTTGCTTAAGTTTCTTCCTACCATACTAATTGTGAATTCCCAGGCTCCCCTCTCGTTGCTGAGATCATAATTTTGGAATGCTTAGCCTTTGGTCTCTTCTTTGTCTACTCTCCCTTTCTTGGACTCACATCCAGTCTTATAGCTTTAAGTACCATCAATATGTTGGCAGTCCCAAATGTGTGTTTCTAGCCTAGACCACTCTTCCAAATTCAAGACATATATCCAACTGACTGCTCAAAATCTCCCCTTGGATATCTAATAGGACATCAAGTTCAAAATGTATTTCTAAAACCAAACTCAGGATTTTCCTCCCTAAACATGCTCCACCTGTAGCCTTCCTCACTTCAATTGTTGGCAACTTGATCCGTCCAGTTGTTCAGGTCAAAGCCCTGGAATTATCTCTGACTCCCCTCTTTCTCTCCCACTTGGCATCTAATGCATCAAGAAATTCTATTGGGGGCTCCCCTGGTGGCGCAGTGGTTGGGAGTCCGCCTGCCGATGCAGGGGACACGGGTTCGTGCCCCGGTCCGGGAAGATCCCACATGCCGCGGAGCGGCTGGGTCCGTGAGCCATGGCCGCTGAGCCTGCGCGTCCGGAGCCTGTGCTCCGCAATGGGAGAGGCTATTCTATTATCTTCTAATGTTTCGCTATATACCTTCTTTGTTAGGGTCATTAACAGTTCAGTTCTGATCAGAATAACCTAATTGCTGTTGATAAATACCCTTAAAACTGGCAAAAACATCAGGATAAATTCAGTACCTAAACACTCCTCTCTCTTTATCTGTGAACATAAATCTATGACTCACTATTAAAAGTATTTTGCCTCTCTCCTCTCAAAGTTATAAGAGTTCTGAGTCTTTACAGAATAAAAGAATAAAAAGGCTAAAGCATTTCCCTAATGATTCTTATTATACATTTTTAATACACAACTTTTTAACATTATAACTTATTATAACATACAACGTAAGTAAACTTAACCATCACCATTTCCTCACCTTGAAGGGCAGCAGACACAGGGGAATCTAACCCAAGAGGACTTTTGTTACTTTATTAGATGTTCTGGGACAAACTGCAATTCACAAGTTTGAGGAGAACGTCATGGCCACCCCAACCTGGGCAAATTTCCTTCTACTGTATTTTTTTTTTAGGATACTACTCTGAGGAACAAGAACAAGAGGACACAGGTTAGTTTATGGGACTTACTGAATACTCCTCTTACATTAGAGTACAATGATATATAATGGGGAAAAAATTAAAACCTGAACTATGTGCTCAGTCTCTAAAATCAGAGGCCCTATGTTCTCACTCGAATCCACTGATACTTCACTTTCTGCATGAAATAGAAGCCATCGTTTTATTTTTGAGTAGTTATCTGTTTTAAAGCCATGAATAAATATGATTAAAGTAGTCAGACATCTCAAGATTGAAGTACGAATCGTGGACCCAAATCAAGAGCCTTTCATTTTCTGTGTTAATGAAGGGGAACACAGTGAATAATATACGCACATAAATCCATTCAGACACATACTGATGAGTCGTAACACATCCTTCAGTATGTTTCATACCTATTCTTTCCATTCTGCTTGACTGTCACTGCTCCCTGCCGTTCAAGTCCCCACCACGTCATACAGTCTTGCTACAAAGCTTCCTCTCTCTCCTTGCACACTTCAGGGTTTCCTCCTCTTTAATTCCTTTTCAGACAACATTCTCAAGCATCATTTTTATCTGGAAACACCTATGATTACTAAAACACTCCCCCTGGCTTTCAGAGCCTCCAAGGATTTACTCCCAACAAACATATTCAAACTTACTTCCCACTGGCCCATTAGCATTGACAGGAAAATCCAACTTTAATCAGTCCTGTACCTTTAGTAACAATGCCCTTGTCAGCAACCATGAGGACAGTGACAAGCCCCCAAGTACCATGGCTAGCGTCCCCTCACTCCCAGGGAATGTCCTCCTTGCCTGGCCCCCACTGCATCCCACTCATCCAAATTTGACCTTCAGGACCTGACTCAACTCCATGGAAAATTTATTTCCTTTAGTTTTATTTAGTTTATGATCATTTTTGTTGTTTACTTTTGCCAGAAGACCTATGGCCTTATAAGACAAAGCTTACCATCTTTAATCTTTAAAAGCTTGTCTATTATGGTAAAGTGATAAGGGACAGTTAGTGACTGTATTGGAGTATGTATTATAAGTTCTTAAAACTTTTTTTTCCTGATGCCTCAACATCCCCACAGGTTGTGTGCAGCACAACATCCCCACAGACAAGTTGTGTGCAGCACCCCTCTCAGGGTACTAGGTGTCCCAGTATGATGAGTGTGGCCCCCCGCCGCAAGTTCCCCTTCTTTCCCTCCCCATCCCCCCACTGTGACCTAGTGACATTCAAATGCACCTATAATACTGCACCCTGACCCCCAATGAAGGCACCTTCCACGGGCCCTCCCTCTCCCTCAGCTCCCCACCTGCCCTTGGTTGAGTTTACCCTTTGGAGTTTCTCCCATACGGTCTTTTGTGTGGTATGTCTTGCCTCCCAATTTAGGACCTGTGTGTATAATACATCTCTCTCACTTTCCTATGTCTCTCCACCTCTCCATGGTGTTATTTCATGTCCATACCAGAATGACCATCACAAGAACCTCATTTTTAATTCTTACAACGCAGCATATGTAAATCATACCCCAATAGAAATGTATACATGTTAAAGTTTGTTCCTTTAGTCACTAATTTTGCCAACTACAGTTTTCATTTGTCTACACATGTTGATGCTGACAATAAATTTGCCAATATGGAGTCCTCCATGCAGGTAATAGAACATTAGTGATGACTTCATACCATCAGCATCACACAGTGGTACATTAGCTGCCAGACTGTTAAATTATTGCTGCTCTCAATAAGCTTACTTCTAGAAAGAATACAACAATATAGATGCTCGTTAAAATTTTGTTGAATAATTGCTTCCGTGTATGCAGGCATGAGTGAAAAAATTACAAAACATGTTACAGGTCACAGGAATGCTATATATTTAGAGAATGAGTGACTTTTTACTGAAAAATGTTTTTAATTTATATATTTAATTTAAAATATATTTAATTTAAGAAAAGCATATACCCATGACTCAATGTCTATTTTGTATTTTTGACACTTAAATATTAGGTACTGTGTACCCGATGCTATTTGAAGAACATAAAAATGATAATGTAATCCTCATAATAACCTCATGTCCATTTTATGGATGAGAAAGCAGAGGCACAACAAAGTCTCATAATCGGTTAAGGGCTGAGCTAGGATTCAAACCCAGACAGTCTGGCTCCATACTCTGTGCTCTTAGTGACTATGCAATGTTGCCACTCTGAGATTTTATTTTTAAAATAAAATATGCAATATCACCCAAGGTTTAATACACCCTCTTTACAAAATGTAAGTAATGTATGTTTCTGACCATCCATGCCATGGGTTTTCGAAAGTCTTACGACTCAAATAGAAAATTTTATTGAGTGTTCTACAAGTGAAAATGTTCTGAGAGCTTATTCGGCAGCCTGGCCCTGTTACAGAATTTGAGAATTCTCTTAATTCCCATCAACATGAGACAATGCAACAAAGAGAAACCACTTTCAGCTTACACGATTAAGCAAGTGCTACCAAAAAGTCCTCTGAGCCTTATTTGTATTCATATCACACAACCGGTGTGCATATCGGGCATCTGCAAAACAATTGTACCCAAGAAGACACATTTCACCTGATGGTACCAAATAGAGATATCTTAAGTTAGTGCTTCAAACCAGGAAATGTTCCATACTTTTATGACAAATACAGAAAAAAATAATTATTTAAAGCCACTTCTATCCAATTTACGAGCATGATGTTTGTTAATTAAACGTGACCTTGGATTTGCACAGAAAATGTGCAATACTCAGAGATGGCCATTTGCTGTCTCTGTCCATGCTCCGTGACCAGCGTATGTAGTTCACGGTCAGAGACTCCTGCGGTTCCCATCCACATTCCTGACTGGCTTATGTAGCAAAACTATCTGTTATGTCTAGCAACCATCTCCATCCCATCCCACTCTTCCTTGTTAACCCAACTCCAATTTTGTTGAGATGGCAACATTCTCAGGGCAGGGGTACAGCTCCAGGGAATGAATCATGATTGCTCCCAGCCCTGCATGGTTCTACCTCCCCTCCCCGGATGCTTGTCAGAGAGTGGTTTGCACACAGGCATGCTATCCACTTCTGAGCCGTGAGATGAAGTCTGTTGGGACCTTCTGGTACAAAATGTCTCCCCTGGAGAAAAGAAAGATGCAGAGCCCTGACACCACTGAGTATTAAATCAGCCCTGGAAGTACCTGTCTCCGGACTTCTTTTTATGTGAAATTATAAGGATCTACTACCAAAATGGCATTTAATACGTTCTTCTATCACTTGCAGTCCAAAGTACCTTAATTTACAGACATTACTCAATTTGCTTTCCAACCTGCAAGGCCATTGTCCTAAGTATGCGCATCTACTGTACCTTAACCTTTACATTAACAGAATTTCTCCTCACAGATACCCGATTCTTTTCGGTTTCTTTCATATGTAAATTATATTGATTTAAATGAAAATATAATAATTAGAAGATAAAATATATGTCTGGAAAATTTTTGATGTCTAAATTGCAATGGTGACCGCCATCACTGATTAAGATGGATTAAACTGTCCCTGACAGCAAGAAATCTAGCCAATGTTCTGATTACGCACATTCAGTTTGCGCAAATATTCAGAAAAAAGGTCGTATTTTTGTCAAGCACTTGCATGAATCCCTGTGAGCACACAATTTTCCTTCTCTGAATTCTGAAGCATGCTTACCACCTGCAGATACTGAGGAAACTGACAAATAGCTTCTGACAAATAGGCAACTATCCTATAGCAACTTGACACTGGGAAACATATACTGCGCCAAATAGCATTTTATATTGAAGAAAATACACTAAATTTTCACATTAGGTCAAGTTTATATCATATTCAGAGAAAAGCTTCCCTCTTCCTTTTTCTTTTATAATACCCTTGTAACAACCTCAATCAGAAATCCAAGGGGAAATTAAACGATATGCAGTGACAATCTTAAATTAGAAAATTGTTCCCTAGCTGGACCTCTTCTTGAGTTTGCTAGGACTGTGTACTTCAATTTGAAGAGACAACAATGGTCACAGAAGACGTGCAGGATACTATAATGGGTCCACGTTTTGGAAACAAACATCAGGAAGGAGAAGCAAGGTTATTCAAACATGAAATAAATATTGTCAGAATGTATTTCAGTGAGGAAACTACTGTATATTAAAGTCGTGGGATAACACACTTTGGATTCCAAATAGATGAAAGTGTTGCCTAAAATCCACAAAGCATGATTTTTAAAAACAATATTGAAAGGAAGATTGGTTCCTGAAGGAGAAAACCACTTTGCAACCAACAGACGCATTGTGCTGGATGGCAGGAACCAGGCAGCAGTGACCAGAGACTCAAACAGAACTTAACTGGAGCAAACATTACCAGGTGGGACGAAAGCCACCCTTTGTCATGTCAGTATACAACTGCAGAAACTCAAAATATAACTCTCCAACAGAGACTTAATAAAAACTGAAAGACTAAGATTGAGCCCTTAGGTCTTGTATACCATTTATGTTACTGTCAGGGTAAGTCCCACACATAGATACGAAAAACATTAAACATTCATGAACATCTTTCCGTCAACTGCCCACTTCCTCAAGACTTCATTTCTATCTTGAACAGATGGCAAGCTATCAGTGTGTTCTTTATGACCGGAACATAAACACTGTCTGATTAAATCATTCTGAAGCCAATTAAAAACTCAACATTTACTCTGAGTAAAACATATCTACAATAAGAGAGCAAACATGGGGAAATTCAGTCCATTTATTGCCCCATCTCCTGAGAAAAATGTGACATAGTGCAATGTATTAATAGAAGAAATAATTTATCTCAGTTTAGCTATCTGTTTCCACCTGAGCTCTCAAATGAAATTGGCCAGAGATGTTAGAATTCCTTTCTCAAATATGCATTGGAATTCCCCAATGATAACGCCAACACACACATACACACAGGCTAATTTAAAATCTTGATTCCCACTACAGAAAGTAAATAAATAAAGCAGATGCTACTCCAGCAAGAGTCTGGGTTCGGCTTCTCTTGTAGCCACTTGTAGCTCAAATATTGAAAACTCCAGGCACTATCAGGCACCTGAAAACTATCAGGCTCTATAACACATTGACTACCTTACATTACTTCATTGACTCTTCATAATAACCTATGAGGAAGGAGCTAATTATTATACCATTTGACAGATTAAGAAACCGTATCTTCGTGTGATTAAGCAGCTTGCCCAAAATCACAGTTAGTATGTGAAAGAGCTGTGCTTTGTACCCATGAGTTTTGATTCCAGAAGACATGCTTCAAACTCTATGCCCTCTCTAAGAGAGTAAGTTTTTCTAAGCCCTTCTAGAGAATTAAAATTAATAGATGAAGCTCTTTAAATCTAAGTATTGCTAGAACAAATTATTTTCATGCATGGCATACAAACAACTGAAATATTCATCATAAATCATTCTTATTTCTTCATTAAAGCATTATGAGAACGTCTTTCTACTCCAAATTACTATGTATACTTAAAAGAAATAAAATGACTTTATAAATATAATTCAGATTAGATAAAAAGATGGATTTTAAATATTCATACTTTAGATTTTTCATATATACTATAAAATATGAATTTTAAATAGTACAAATGTTACATTAAAATGTAAATGAGTATCTAATATATCTGATACTCATCACCAGAAGAGCATATATTATTGATACTTGACATGACCTAACTATAAACAATTCTAGGTGCTTAAGAAAGAATTTATAGGCATGGCCCCAATTGGGACACATCACTTCAGTGTTAAAACTGGGGAAGGCACAGGGAAACTGAGGTAAGTTGGTCCCCCTAATTCTGAAAGAGTATCACGTACCAAAGAAAGCCACTGTCCAGGAAAGACACAAATATCTCAGAAAAGATCCTTATGTGATTTAATGCTAGAAAAATGTATATGGAATTATATACTTTCTTGTGAAATTGGGCAATTATAATTTCTTCTGCTTCATCAGGCCCAAATTTTCCCTACAGCTGGAGAATAACTTCAAAAAAGAGTTTGAATGGTCAAATATGACAAAATTCCTCTGCTTAGCTTTGCTAGATCTGAGAGATAAAGCATCATCCAAAATTATCTTTACATGCAGCTGTAACTGACATATCCAATATTTACTACTTTAACACATATTTAATGTACATTCTGATTGGAGGATGTGTTCCAGAAATTCATGACATTCATGATGTTTGGCTAAAATTGTCTCACGATGGTCCAACTGAGGAAATGTCCTACCGTGCGTAGCCAAAAAGGCTATGTTTATATTTTATTACTGATATTTAATAGATGGTAGCAAAGATATTTCAATTAACTTAAAATTGAATTTAAGATTGAATTTCACTATTTCATGGCCATGACAAATAAAACTAGGTTTAGATCCAGTCCCTTCATAAATTTGTCCCAGTGACAACAAATTAAACTAGGCAAATAAATTAACTGATTTAATTAAATTCATCACAACTAGAAGAAGAAGAATTAAAAGTGCAAAAAGAAATTGCATTTTTAAAATACAGCATATATCTTAGAAAATGATATCAAGGGAGAGACATTGTCCCAAAATATTACATACAGCATAATACCTTTCTAGAAAGTTAAAAACAAAAACGAAAAACAGAAACAACAAAAAAAAAACCATGCTTTTGAAGGGATACATATAAATGCAATGAAACCATATAAAAAGGAAAGAAAGAGTTACCAAAGAAATGGGAAAGAAGTAGGGACCATTTGTTTAGTTTGGGTTTGGTGTTCATAGTGCTTATTACATTATTTTACATAAAAATAAATAAATATATGAATGAGTGAAAGCAAGCCACACCTAGAAAATGAAGAGAGAGTGTCATGTAATAAGGGTTATAATATTCCCAATTCTGAGCACTTAAAGCTTCTTAAAATAATATGTAAGCTTATCACCCTATTTAAATCCTCACTATTGGAGTCAGGGAGAACAGGTAGAAGATCCACAGTAATCTTCCTATCCCCAGGGTTTTCTTCTCCATTTCAACCTACATAACTCTGATACATTCTCTCAGAACTTCAAAAGCTTCCCATGTATCATCCACAGAATAACAACCAGGTCAAGAGCTCCTATAATGCTGACCGGGTCTTCCTCCTCCATCGCTCATTGCTTCCTTCATTGACTACCTCCTTGCTGTTCATGCTAGTCCCTGGTCCTGGGTGCTTCCCTGTCATTCAGCATCTCCTCCTTCCTAAGTCCTACTTCCCTTATAAGGCCTGGCGCAAGGACCACCACATCCACAAATTGGCTGGTCTGAAATCTGTCTCCACTCTGTGCCCCAGAGCACAGTATATGTATCTTTATAATCGAATTTATCTATAGCATTCAATTTAATATTGCTAATTTAGCAAAATTTTATTGACTATTTACCACTATTAATGAGGCAATATACAAGTTTGGAAAAAACATAACCAGAGCATATACAATACCCTCAAAGATTTTATAATCTAGAATTATTTATATTCCTGCCTTACTTGATAATAAACAAGGCAGTATCAATAGATATCACCTTTGAATGTTTCCGAGCACTTAGGAAAGACTCACCGTCCTAGGCAATGCTTGTCCTCTATTTCAGAAAAGAGGAGCTGAGTTTGCTGCTCTTCACTGAAAGCTGCTTTCCCAGCTGGCCAGAGATATTCCTGCATTTGTAGCTCTCTTTTTACATGTATTGCCAGAAATTCAAAATGTTAAAGGTCTTTGCACCTGTAATTTTTGTCTTCAACCACAGTTTTAAAAAAATGACTGTACCAGCTAAAAATACATATGTCCTAACTCCACTGCAGCTATAGGTGACCATGTGACATAGTTCTTAGCAACGAAACAGAAACAGAAATGTGCTGAGAGGAGCTTTCACAAACAGACTATTTTTCTAATCAAAAAAAAAGTGGACACCTACTTTCTTCTCCTTGTACTTCCCCTCTTTAAGTTACATACCCATTACATACATAATATACATTACATACCCATTATATATTATATACCCATCAGAGAGAGAGAAAAATGATGCCCAGAGTTGGTACAGCCAATCTGTGACCATAAGAATAAAAGTCACCCTAGGGTTGGAGGTTGAGAAACTAGAAGCAGCCTTGGTCCCCAGTCACTTCCTTGACCAGCTATGTTGGCTCTGGACTGCTTAGCTCGAGACTTCTGGTCACATGAGAATGAAAGGCTCTATCTGGTTTGGCCATTGTGGTGTTTTCTTACCTCATCCTAAAGCAGTTCTAACTGACATAACATCCCTGCTTACAAACAATAAGTAGGCTGAATTCACTTCCTGTTTAAAGAATGAATAATAAATGCAAAGAAGGTGTGAGGACCAGAAAATTTTTCTTTAACGTAAAAGAACATAGCTTTAAGAATGGATTCCTTTAAAAGATACTTCAGGAAACGTGATTTTAGAAACACTGTCTCTTTTCACAATACAATTCAAAGTATAGACCTTTGAAATAAGTGCTGAGAGATGAGAGGATAAGACAAAGTACTGATATGAAAAAGGAATTTGGCTAGGAGATGAGTTGAAATGAAAAGGACACAAATTAAAAGTAAAATGGCAAAAGTAATATCTTCATGAGATTAGAATCACTCAAGATTAGATTCACTGAAGAACAAAGCCAACACTGGTGAAAATTGAATAGTGTGTAGAACAAATTTGAACAGCTGTCTCCAATATATAAGAAACTAACAGATTAAAATCATGAGAGAAGAAAAAGTAGATGTAGTTAATGGGAAAATTAGGTGCCACAACACTTTTGTTCTTGAAGAAGAAGCCATTTGAACAAAAACTTAATAAATCTGAGTTATAATAGGACTACCTATTATAATATAATTATACATATTTAATATAACAGTACAATATATTCCTATACAAAAGAATGGCTTGAGTCTAAAAATGAAAAAGTCTCAGTGATTAACAAGAAATATTAATAAAAATGAAAACCTGAGTTGATACTGTTGAACTTCATGATTTCAAGGCTAAAGAAAATACATTATTTCTTAACTTAGCAGAAAAGTTGTCTACAGAAGAAAAAAAAAATCAGACTCTTCCCCATCAAAAAATAGCAGGAAGCAATGAGCCAACATCTGTAGAGTACTAGGTGGTAACAATTATAACCCAATATATCCCTAGGTGGTAAAACTTATAGAGTTCTAGGTGGTAAAAATTATAACCCAATATATCCCTACATAAAATATTTCTTGTATGTGAAGATCAAAGAAATATATTATCAAATATGCAAGAATTCAAATGTATGTCAGTTATATTTTTGAATATTTAAATTTTAAATTCTAACCACCCAGAGGATTAATCAAAAGTGAAGGACTCCATAATGAAGACACTAAAAATACCTATCCTAAGAAAATACCAAATATATGCAGAAAATTATCAGTATATACATGCTCATCACAGTATTATTTATAATAGGTAAAAAATGGAAACATCCGCATGACCAGATATGGAAAATTGGTTAAATGGATTATAGTACCACAAATGACAGACTAAGACGCAGCCTTTTTAAACAACATACTCAAAAAATAGTGAAAAATATGAGCAATCATTGCAATATATTGATAAATGCAATAATTACGAAATGTATGTGCAGAATGATAATAATTGTTTCAATAATATGTGCAGCTGGTTAGAAAAATATTAAAAGTAGAACAAAATTCTTACTCTGGTTTAAGATATGCAGATTTTTCTTCTTGAATTTTTTGTGTATTTTCTCTAATAAATGAAAAACAAATCATATTTTTAATCACCTATCCCTTTCTTGCTTTTGGGTGAATTTATACCAGTTTAGTTCTAGTGTCTTCCTTGTGGCTTTGGAAGCTTCCATCACTTTCAGTAATGTTTGGAGTTGAGATAAGAATTAATAACATCATATCACTTATTAGGTAAAATGACTATGTTCTGATCTGTTTTATTGCAACTGACAATTCATAAATCAAATTTGTCATTTTGCCTATGATGAGAAAATACTGGGCAATATATGTTCTAATAACTTTCTTTAAAAACTGTGAAACTCCAGAATCTGAGCATATGTTTTCAATATGCAGACCTATTCAGCAGTACTTTTTGTTTTCAGTATGAAGCCATAAATATTTTGGAACTATAAGTTTGCCTCCAGCCTTTCCATTTATCCTATCACTCTGTCTTTCCATTTTTGCTAAATTTCACTTAGCTGATTGATACTTTTACATACTTAATATAGGTTGGTATTTAAAGAACATATAGTAGAATCATAGATCTTTAGTAAGCATTGCACTTTTCTATAGTAAACAAAGCTATAGGTTTAATTGAAGAGGAAAATGTCATTTTATTTTCTTTCAGCTATTTTCTAGAGTGAGAAAGATTTTCATGGTAAAGCTTAGCACAGTATTAGCCTTTGGCAGTAAACTAGGGAGATGAGGCTGTCAGTTCAAAGAAACACATGAACTTGAAAAAACGGATTGTTGATGTTATTATCTGGAGGTTAGTTTATGGGCTCCTGGGTTCTTAACTCCCCCCAGACACACAGAAATTCACAGGGAGAGCCTCAAGCAGACCCAGGTAGCACTGATTCTCCGCCTCACCTTTGTTTCCCCATTTGCCATGGGGTCTGCACAGAAGTTGGTGAGAATTTCTCAACTAAACCCAAGATGAAGCATCCAGAGTGTGACATTCTAATTCCCGCTCTGCCCCTGGCTTACCAGTGATCTCAGATAAGGCACTTATCTGGTCTCTGCCTAAAGCCACCTGCAAAGTGAGAATAATATTTTGATCCCAACTCTCTAGGATGCTGTGATGGTTAACTGATAAATTATTTTGAAGCTAAGAAGAAACAAAGATATGCTTAGAGTTCTCAGTTTATTCAAATAAACTCCTTAAAATCCTAGCTGTCATGACTTCCTCAGGCCCAATTACCCTGCAAATAAGAGGAGGAAATAATTTGAGGAAGAAGGTTTTCAATAAGCAGAACCACATGTTAATTTTCAGATCAACAAATCCCTACTGGAACTTAACATAAAAAAGATTATTTTATCTTATCCATGGGTAAGCTTTCTTTCATTCTTTTATCAGATTTAACAACTCTTTTATTTTTATAAAATTTACCATGCTTTGTGATTTTTCTGGTATCAACTTTTTGTGATTTTTCTGGTATCAACTTTTTGGCTGTAGTCACTTAAGCTTGAACGAGGCAGCAAATCAACTTCATGTATCTCTATAACCTTCTCTCAGCATCCTTCTTGTCTTTCGAAGTAGCCACCCCATCAGTGGTTATACTGATGCAGGTTTTTAATCAATGGTTGTCCTTTTAAACAGGCCATATAATATGGAGAATGTATCTTCTCCAACATATTTTTCCTTTAGTTTCTTATAAAAGTATAGGCTTCCATAAATTACATGATTGAAATAAGACAGCAAATACTGTATGCTGAAAAAGAATTAAATTACATAAACACAAAATCCAAATGCTGTATTTTTATTGACAGGCAGCACAGCATTGGGGGGAGGTCCTCAATTTCTTCCTCTGAAATTGGGGATAATAAGGATAGTTATTACAAAGACTAAAAGATCTAATCCTTTAAAATGATTACAACAGGGTCTGGCACATAATAAGTCATCAATAAACATTATCAATTACTATTATTCTATTACAAAAATATACAAATCCTAATCATACTGAAGTTCTGAATATCTAATAAATGAAATCTAATGTTACAGGTATTTTCAAATTCTACAGAGAACTACTGATGCAATAATATTTCTAAAATTCTTGTTTTAAAGATGGGATACTTAAAATTATGTACAAAATCAACGAATAATTTGATTATTTTTTTCAATGTTCTTTTTATGCAGACATCATGATATAATGGAGATATAATGACCTGACCTCAAACACATTGTTCTCGCTTATTGGGAGTTTATATCTGAGTTTGCCTACCACTGGGCCTAGCATATAGTGAACACTCAATACGTGCTACCTTTTATTATTTGCATTACTCCTAATATTTAAACAGATATCATAAACTGACTTGTAATATTAGCTAAGTGCTAAATACATATTCTAGATAAGTGGGTGAGATGACCTCTAGATAGTTGTTCAAGGAAGACTTTGTGGCAGAATTAAATCTGAGCTCCACCTAGGCAGAAAGGATTTTGTGCATGTTGTTGTGCTATTCCATACTATGCTGTATTATACTGTATACTATATGTGTACATCTGACATACACACTACAGTGAAGTAATCCATACAGCAATTATCTCAAGTCCTTCTCCCACACTTACTACTACATATGTTTTAAATTAAGAAAAAAATATATAAAAACTAAAGACATGGGACTTCCCTGGTGGTGCAGTGGTTAAGAATCTGCCTGCCAATGCAGGGGACACGGGTTCAATCCCTGGTCTGGGAAGATTCCACATACCGTGGAGCAACTAAGCCTATATGCCACAACTACTAAGCCTGTGCTCTAAAGCCTGCTAGCCACAACTACTGAGCCCATGCGCCACAACTACTGAGCCTGCGCTCTAGGGCCTGCGAACCACAACTACTGAAAAAAAAACAAAAACTAAAGACATAATGATATACTCAAATTCTCAGCAATGAGAAAAAGACCAAAAACCAGCAAGCTAATAAATACATTTTCTGTGAGTCCTACTAGAGAAAAAAGACAAAAATCTAGCATGCAGCCAAATGCCAACAAAGAGAAGACAACTCAACTGGCAAGAGAAACTACGTACTTTCTGTCACCCGCTCTGTGTTCTCTTGTCTTGGTCTTCTGCGCTTTGACTTAAGAAAATGGAAAGAGCTACTCAGAAATGCTGACTGGTCACTCCCAAACCCAAATCTTCATTCCTGCCATCCCTGGATATCATCTTCTTGAACCCTGAACTTGTCTTATTCCATCTCAACACTGCCCAAGTGAAAACAAATTTCAACCCTGTTCCAGACACTACCTACTACAGTTGGTACCATCCCTACCATAATATTTAAACGGTTAATATTTTTGTATACTTACTACTTTTAAAGCTTTGAAGAAGCATATAAATAAGAGCCATAATGTGGTTTTAAGAAAGCACCATGGGAAGAATATGCCCTCTCAGAGGAAGCATCATCAGGTCCTCGATGGCAGCAGAACACAGACCAGAGGGGACTGTGGACCTATAATGCGGCGCCCAGGTATTTTTTTGGAGTGGGAGGGGAATGAGTTCCAAAGAAATATATGAAATAGCTTTCACCCTCCACCACCTTTCTATCAGGGACAAAATACTTTCACAAATTTAACAGAGCACAAAACAAGACAAATGATGCGTGCTACACTTCTGAATTTCTAGAAGGCACGGCAGCCTTGTTTGGCTCTGGATCCCCTGTGTATAGCAATGGTTCTTCAATTGGTTCTTCAGTAAATGTTTGCGGAATGAATGAGTAAACAAGTCAGTAGAAGTGAGTGAGAGAAACGTTTCCTTTCAGCTATTCATTTCATTAAGGCTTCTTGAATCTCTACACTTAAAGCTCAGGGGCAGATCCTTTAGGGATGCAGAGATGGATTCCTTAAAAAAAAAAAAAATGAACTCTACCTTCAGAACTTTATACCTGGTGATCCTAACCTCTAAATGAAGTAAAACTTTGCAGGGCCACAAAATTTTTATTTTGTGAAAAAAGAGGGACAAAAACCAAGTACATCATTCAAGAGAGTAAGACTAACATGTCTCAGGTAAGATGGGGAAAGAGTCTAACAGAATTGAAACATATTACATAGGAGTCCTATAAGGTGCCAGGCACATTAAATGCCAATACAATGAAATAAAATGAGATGGAAACTAACTGCAAAAATACTCCCAAAAGATAAAGGTAAATATAGTATGCTTTTTTAAAAAAAGATGAAGGGTCAACTCTGTAGAGGACAAACATTTTTATCTACATAAAATTAGAACTTTCCGTTTCAGAATGGCAGATTTATGTTTCTCTCTTCCTTTTGAGGACTTGTTAAAATAACAATAAGAGCATAACAAAGTTACAATCCATCAACAACAAAGAGAAAAGGTGGGAACCAGCAGTGAATGGGGTCTATCCAAAACGTTCCATAATAATGAAAGCATACCATGTGGGAGGAAGAAGGAAGCAAGGGGTCCTGAGATTCCTGATGAGTGTCTGCCTGCGCATCAGGAGTCTCAGAACCATCTTCACACTGTATGGTCTGACAGAGCATGGCAGTAAGAATCTGAGCATGAGGAGATGGGTTAAAGGTCTCTACATGGGATTTTCAACCCATACCCGCGTCTATCTATTGTACACAGGTTGCCAACAGCCAAACATGTACAGTCTAGAGCAAAATAAAAGGTCTTTGCTAGTAATAATATAATACTAGAATGAGTTATCTGCCAGAGAACTAGCACAGCTAATAAAAGTGTTAAGCTCAGAGTAAGGTCCTCTGCATTCTGGCGTTTGGGATCCAGAATTAAGACCAGCTCCCCTTCTGCCCTCCTTAAAAAAAAGCCTTACATCCTACTACTAGCCCTGCCCATATACCCAGAACTCTCTGTCAGGCTTTCTATTAAGTTATCCTTTGATGAGGACAAAAATTAATCCCATTGTTTCAAGTACCACTGATAGGCTGGTATCTCTCAAATCTATATCGCAATACCTGTTTTATGATATTTTCAATTCCTGAAAAGCAAACAACTCTTACTCCATCATCCCTCAAACCTCCTTCCTGCTCTATTTCATCTTAGTAAATGGAACATCACCCAACCACTCAGTTGCTCAAGCCAGAAGCTGAGTCTTTGCTGATACTTCCCATTTCCTCTGTCCCTAAGCAAGTTCTGCCGAGTTTGACCCCAGCAGTTATCCTAAACCAGTCAGTCCCCTTTTACTTGCTTCACAGATACCACCAAAGTCCAAGCCAATCTCATCTTCTACCCGGATACTCCCACAATAGCCTTTTAATCTCCCTACCTCCACTCTTGGCTTTTGTTCCGATTTCCTGCCATGCATTCTCCATTGAGAAGCCAGAGTGAGCTCTTAAAAATGTAAATCACAACTTGTTATGTCCCTGCTAGAATCCACCCAAAGGACTCCTTTCTCACTCAGAATAAAATCCAAACCCCGTCACCAAGGCTGGAGGACCCCAGGTGACTTGGCCCTGCCAGCGTCCCTCACTTCATCTCATGTATACTCTCTCCCTTTTCCTCATTCTGCTGTAAACACTCTTTTCTTGAATTCATTAGTGATTTCTGAAGACTGCCCCAACCTCAGGACATTTATAATTGCTGTTCCCTCTGCCTGACATACCTTCCCCTGGATCTTCACACAGAGAGCCAGCATTTTTTCTTTCAGATCTCAGCTTCTTTAGACAGGCCTTCTCTGACCTCCTAGTCACTCTCTCACACGTGGATAAGTTCCCACAGTTAGAATTTTCTCCATATTACTGCTATGTCAATTTATTATATTTAATTTTTGTCTAGTCATATCCTTTCCACTCTAAGATGAAAGCTCCATGGAACACAGTGGTCAGTTTTATTTACTACCATATCCATAGTGCCTAGAACAGTGCCTGAGTCACAATATGTGCTCAGAAGTCTTTGCTAAATAATTGATCAAAACTGTCTGGAAATGAAAGAAAAAGCCCAATATCAACCAAAATAATACCAACTCCAGAAAAGAGAAAAAAAAACACTTATAAAGTATTTTAATTATTAACTCAGATTAATTTGGGAATGATATGGAACAATTAGAAAACAAGAGTTGGTAGACATGAGAAAGATTATTTCTAAAATATTAGTTTAGTAGAAGGATTGGAAAATAAAGGAATCTCTCAAATGTGGTATTAAAAAAACATGATATGGAAAATATAAAAGACCCAGAAGATTTCTCCAGGTGGTATAGTATCTAACCATTGGGAATTCCAAAAAGAGAAGCAGGGAAAATGGAGAGGAGAGAAGCTTACCAGGCAGCTCAGGCTGGCATAATAGAATATCATAGACTGGGTGGTGGCTTAAACAACAGAAATGTATTTTCTCACTGTTCTGGAGGTCCAAAGTCCAAGATCAAGGAACTGGGAGTGTGGGTTTCTCATGAGACACCTCTTCCTGGCTTACAGACGGCTGCCTTCTTGTTGTGTTCCCACATGACCTTCCTCTGTGGGCAAATAGAGAGATCTCTGGTGTCTCTTTCTCTCCTTATAAGAACACCAGACTTATCAGGTTAAAATCCCACCTTCATGACCTCAGTTAACCTTAATTATCTCTTTAAAGGCCCTATCCTCACATTGGAGATTAGGGCTTCAACACACAAATTTGTGGGAAAGTGGGGGACATAATTCAGTCCATAACAGAAAGTAAATAATTTTTTAATCCATACAAGAAATTTTTCTAAAGCTAAACAAAACATAAATCTTAAAATTGAAAGAATTTAGTGAATACTAGGAAGTTAATTTTAAGTTTCACACCTTGTAGTGAAATTTAAGAACAGGATAAAGAGAATATGCTCATCCATAAGGCATTAAGCAGAGAGAAAAAACAAGGTGCCTACAAAGAAACAAGAATTATACTTGCATTAAACTTATAATAAGCATCATTGGGTGTTATAAGACAATGGAGATGAACAACCATTTTCAACCTAAAATTCTCTCACCAGCTTAAATTATTAACTATGCAGGCAAAATAAAGTTTCATTTTCAGGCATACAAGGACACTTAAATTTTACATTCCACACACCTTAATTGAGGATACCATCCTGCAAAATGAGGAGTAAAGCAAACAGCATCAGGAACAGTAGGATCAGAAACAGTGAAGTCTAAGCGAAGCAAAAAAAAAAAAAAAAAAGATAAACAAGGTTTCCCAGGGTGAAATAAATCAGCCCAAAGAGGAATGCAAAAAGAGGAGATTCTAGAAAGGAAAACGGTTCATTTAATTTTATTTTTGTTTGCACTATTAGAACTTCATGGATCTTATTCTCTGCAGAATGAAATACTGTGCCTTAAATGCATGTTGTCTCTTACATAGTTTTTTATTTTGTTAATTTTTCTCTGGAGTTTCTAATTATTATGCTTTTGAAATTTTCACTAAGGTGAAGCACTACATAAAGTCTAAACATACAAGAGACTGGGAGAAACATATGTGCAACATGTAGGACAAAGAATTTATACACAAAGAACAAAAATCATTTTATATATAAATGCAAGCAACTCAATAGAAAAAATGAGCAAAGACTATGAGGCAACACATGGAAGAGCAAATGCCACTTGAAAAAACACTTGAAAAGTTGCTCCTTTTCATTTATAGCCCAAGAAATGCAAATCAAACTAGCTATGAGGTATCATTTTCATCCATAATATTAGCAAAAATTAAAATTTCGATTACATCCAGAACTGGACAGCAAATGGGTAAATATTCACTCACATGCAATACTGATGCAAGTCTGAACTGTTATGAGCATTTGGGAAAGTAATCCAACAGTGTCTATCAATAATTAAATGCACATATCCTCTGACTCAAAATTCCCCTTTTGAAATCAATTCAACAGTATAAAAGCATTAGTATACAAGAATATAGCACTTTAGTATCTACTGAAGTATAGTTTACAGTAACAAAAAAAATTCTGAATAGAGACATAGTTAAATAAAATTTAGCACACCCATAAAATAGAGTATTAGGCAGCTACTTTTAAAAATGGTTAGATCAGTGGTTTGGAAGGAGATTTATTGTAGATTATTAAATTTTAAAAAAGCAAATTTGTAGAAAGCAAATTTCAAAATGTATATGAAGTTACATCTTATTTTTGAAAGAAATAGAAGGCCATATATGTTGCATATGTGTGTGTGCATATATATATGTATTAATAAATATTATTAGCAGAAAGAAAAATATGAACATATACACATAAGACCATTAGCAATAATAGCCTCAGGGGAGTGGGAGGTGGGAGGAGTGTAGCAAAGAAAAAAATTTTCTTTATACACCTCCATATTGTTTACTAATTACAAGAAACATGTAATTCTTTTCTTAATTTAAAGTCCAAACAAAATCAGGGAAAGTCCAGTGAAATTAAAAAAAAAAAAAAAAAAAGGGCTTCCCTGGTGGCACAGTGGTTGAGCATCCGCCTGCCGATGCAGGAGACGCGGGTTCATGCCCCGGTCTGGGAGGATCCCACATGCCGCGGAGCGGCTGGGCCCGTGAGCTATGGCCGCTGAGCCTGCGCGTCCGGAGCCTGTGCTCCGCAGCGGGAGAGGCCACAACAGTGAGAGGCCCACGTACCGCAAAAAAAAGAGACAAAGGACAAAAAGGAAGAATCAATTATGGACTTAAACACTACCCAAAAAACAGGGGAAAAAATCTCCACGTGAGTCGTTTGTTCTTTAGAAGAACTCACGGACAACATGAAATCAATGAAACAAGACACCCAAGATGAAAGGATAAGACAACAGAATAAAGTGAAAAATGAGATTGCAAAGAGAAAAAGACAAATTGGAGATCAAAACATTACTATTACAAAAATAATAAATAAATTTGAAACAGCATAAACAGAACATATGGGGCCAAATACGGAAATAGAGGCCAAATGAGCACAGAGAACAAAGACAAAGAGATTACGAAGCTCTTAGAAGAGAGTTAGAAGGTATATCAGACAGAAAATGATGATCCAGCAGAAGAAAATCAATTGTTCTTCATTTTAGGGAAATCTTGTATTCTATGCTATAAATGGAAGAAGGGAAAACAGTTCATTTATATATTAAAGAAAATGTCCATGAGATGCAAGGAAAAAAAATGGATCTGCTGATCAAAGAAGCCTACAGCATTTGGGAAATAAAAATAAATATTAAACAGAAGCATCAAAACTGAGACACATACACTGAAAATTTTTCTGGAAAAGCAAAAGGGAAAAAGGAAGGAAGGAGAGAGGAAAGAAAGGAACAGAGGAAGATGGGAGGGATGAAAAGAGGCGGGGGCAGGGTGTGTAGAGGTGGAGGAGTAGTAAACAAGGCAGGAATACGGCTAGCGCAGCTAAGGAGAAAGTTTGATTGTCAGAACATGAGAGTGAGTGGTTTCCACTATTGTCACCCTCTCTACTACCACTCTTTCAAAACCTGGCCTGAGGGCAGGGAGTTGTAAAGCTTATCACGTTTGCCCAAGTTTAGTTAGGTGAAATATAGGCATCTGTATTTTAACTGTGAATAAAGCTTTAAATCATTAAAAAAGAAAGTTAATGGGTTGTAGCAACATGGATGAAACTAAAGACTATCATACTAAGTGAAGTAAGAAAGAGAATGACAAATGCCATATATCACTTGTATGTGGAATCTAAAATATGGCAAAATGAACCCATCTACAAAATAGACTCACGGACATAGAGAACAGACTTGTGGTTGCCCAGGGTTGTGGGGGGGGTGGGTAGGGAAGGACTGGGAGTGTGGGATTAGCAGATGTAAACTATTATATATAGGATGGATAAACAACAAGGTCCTACTACATAGTACAGGGAACTATATTCAATATCCTGTGATAAACAATGAAGGAAAAGAATATAAGAAAAAGAATGTCTCTATGTGTATAACTGAGTCACTGTGCTGCACAGCAGAGATTGGCACAGTATTGTAAATGAACTACAATTTAAAAAATTAAATTAAAAAATTGTAAGTCAACTATACTTCAATAAAAAATTTTTTAAAAAGCTTCAAAAAAATTTAATGGGAAAATATCAGATAACAAGGGGTTAGTGAAGAAAGTATTTCAGAGATACAAGTCTGAAATCACATCATGTAGGCAGCTAACACTAATCCTTCTCAAAAAACAATGTTAAAATTTTTCTTTAACCTATTCTGCGCTTTCCTATCCATCTACTTTTTGAGACCAAAACCAGAAATTTGATCCAAAGTTGCAAAGGCATGACAACTGTGATCAAGGAAGCACATTAAAAGTTTCCAAGTATAAAGACTTTCTATCCTCTGATCCTTAGAATTTGAGAAGACCCTGAAAATTAAATATCCTCTCAAAACAAATGAAAGCAAAGAAACAATCTTGCCAGATCCTAATTCTCTATTGAATTCCTGCATCACTTGACTTACCTGGATTTCTCATTCCTCATTTATATTCAGCCTCACATATCAAATGATGGCATAATTGAACATAAATGCTATACAACTTATACCTGTGGAGCACTGTTGCCAAGCTTAACCTGGCTAACCCTGGAGCTGGGGACCAAACAGGGAGTTAAAATCATGGGCCCAGAACTTCTCTTGAAAGCCTCAGGAAGCAAGGTATTATATTTGGAAGTACCGTTAAGTGATGGAGAAGGCTGTCTAAACCTAAGTGGTAAATAAGCACTGTTAGAGGACTTAGGGCAAGAAGAAGGCAAAGAAGTTTCCATGACAAGTTTAGTGTATACTGCCATATGCTGTTTCAATTGTTTTTCTGTAGATTTATAGATCTGTTTTAGATTTATAGATCTGTTATAGATCTATAGATTTATAGATCTGTTATAGATTTATAGATCTGTTTTTCTGTGGATTTATAGATTCAGAAGAGTATAAGTAGATAGACACATACATACATACATTTTTTTAATGGAATGCTGTCAACAAGAGATTGGGCACAACTGAATCCAATTTTATCTTAGACACAGTTCTCTGGCTTGAATAATATAATTAAACATATTTCAGTGACATGAAAAGATATTAAACATCATCCACACACATTGAAAATCAACACCTTTCTAACAAATAAGATGCATTGAAAGTAGAACTTAAAGAGAAATATCAAGCAAGAAATAATGGAAACCCATTGATCTGAGCAAACTTTAATTTTCTAGATCAGAGTGCACCTACTTAAGTGCACTGAAAGTAATTCCAGGTCACGTCTTGATCCTATAAAAATCTGTCATCTGTGATATTGGATTTTGCATCTGACCCTCAAAGGTCAGTAGAATAACAGGAGAGCTGCATTTCCAGTTTATCTGTAAATCATTTTGTATTCAAGGAGGTACTGCGTTACTGCTAGGAAAACCGCCTAGAAACCAGATGGAAAATGTCTGTGAATTGAGTACTTTCCCAATGGACAGGGATCTACACAGTGATGACATATTTCAAAACTTTTGGGGGAAAAATATATATATACGTCAAAGTTAGTTAAGATTAAGATACTTTGCAGAGACCTTCAAGATGGCGTAGGAGTAAGACGTGGAGATCATCTTCCTCTCCACAAATACATGAGAAATACATCTACATGTGGAACAATTCCTACAGAACACCTACTGAACACTGGCAGAAGACCTCAGACCTCCCAAAAGGCAAGAAAATCTCCACGTACGTGGGAAGGACAAAAGAAAAAAAAGAGAAGAATAGGGATGGGACCTGGAACACTGGGAGGGAGCTGTGAAGGAGGAAAGGTTTCCACACACTAGGAAGCCCCTTTGCGGGCGGAGACTGCGGGTGGCGGGGTGGAGGGAAGCTTCGGAGCCACAGAGGAGAGCGCAGCAACAGGGGTGCGGAGGACAAAGCAGAGAGATTCCCGCACAGAGGATCGGTGCCGACTGGCACTCACCAGCCCAAGAGGCTTGTCTGCTTACCCACCGGGGTGGGCGGGGCTGGGAGCTGAGGCTTGGGCTTCGGAGGTCGGACCCCAGGGAGAGGACTGGGGTTGGCGGCGTGAGCACAGCCTGAACGGGCTAGTGCACCACAGCTAGCCGGGAGGGATACGGGAAAAACTCTGGACCTGCCTAAGAGGGAAGACACTATTGTTTCAGGGTGTGCGAGGAGAGGGGATTCAGAGCGCTGCTTAAAGGAGCTCCAGAGACGGGCGCGAGCCGCGGCTATCAGCGCGGACCCCAGAGACGGGCATGGGACGCTAAGGCTGCTGTTGCAGCAACCAAGAAGCCTGTGTGCGAGCACAGGTCACTCTCCACACCTCCCCTCCCGGGAGCCTGTGCAGCCCGCCACCACCAGGGTCCCGTGATCCAGGGACAACTTCCCCGGGAGAACAAACGGCACGCCTCAGGCTGGTGCAACGTCACACCAGCCTCTGCCGCTGCAGGCTCGCCCCGCGTCCGTTCCCTTCTCTCCCCTCCGCCTGAGTGCGCCAGAGCCCCCTAATCAGCTGCTACTTTAACCCCGTCCTGTCTGAGCGGGGAAGAGATGCCCTCAGGTGACCTACACGCAGAGGCGGGTCCAAATCCAAAGCTGAGCCCCGGGAGCTGTGCGAACAAAGAAGAGAAAGGGAAATCTCGCCCAGCAGCCTCAGGAGCAGAGGATTAAATCCCCAAAATCAACTTTATGTACCCTGCATCTGTGGAATACCTGAAGAGACAATGAATCATCCCAAAATTAAGTTGGTGGACTGGTGAGCAACTGTACACTTGGGGTTTGCTTTCTGCATCTAATTTGTTTCTCGTTTTATGTTTATCTTAGTTTAGTATTTAGAGTTTATTGTCATTGGTAGATTTGTTTACTGATTTGCTTTTTGTTTATATATATATATATTTTTCCTTTTTCTCTTTTTGTGAGTGTGTATGTGTATGTTTCTTTGTGTAATTTTGTCTGTATAGCTTTGCTTTTACAATTTGTCCTGGGTTCTGTCTGTCAGGTGTTTTGGGTTTTTTTGTAGTATACTTTTTAGCACTTGTTATCATTGGTGGATTTGTTTATTGGTTTGGTTGCTCTCTTATTTGTTTCTTTCTTTAATTTTTCATGACTTTTTAATGTTTTTATTTTTAATAATATTTTTCAATTATTTTATTTTAATATTCTTTTCTTTCTTTCATTTTTTTCCCTAACTTTTCTTCTGAGCTGTGTGGCTGACAGGGTCCTGGTGCTACGGGCGGGTTTTAGGCCTGTGCCTCTGAGGTAGGACAGGCAAGTTCAAGACACTGGTCCTCCACAGACATCCCAGGTCCACGCAATGTCAAACAGCAAAAGCTCTCCCAGAGATTTCCATCTCAACCTTAACACACAGCTCCACTCAACGACCAGCAAGCTACAGTGCTGGACATCCTATGCCAAACAACTAGCAAGACAGGAACATATCCCCACCCATTAGCAGAGAGGCTTCCTAAAATCATAAGGTCACAGACACTCCAAAACACACACTGGGTGTGGTTCTGCCCACCAGAAAGACAAGATCTAGCCTCATCCACCAGAACACAGGCACCAGTCCCCTCCACCAGGAAGCCTACACAACCCACTGAACCAACCTTACCCACTGGGGGCAGACACCAAAAATAATGGGAACTACGAACGTGCAGCCTGTGAAAAGGAGACCCCAAACATAGTAAGTTAAGCAAAATGAGAAGACAGAGAAACACACAACAGATGAAGGAGCAAGGTAAACACCCACCAAACAAACAAATGAAGAGGAAAGAGGCAGTCTACCTGAGAAAGACTTCAGAGTAATGATAGTAAAGATGATCCAAAATCTTAGAAATAGAATGGAGAAAATACAAGAAATGTTTAACAAGGACCTAGGAGAACTAAAGAGCAAACAAACAATGATGAACAACACCATAAATGAAATTAAAAATTCTCTAGAAGGAATCAATAGCAGAATAACTGAGGCAGAAGAATGGATAAGTGACCTGGAGGACAAAATAGTGGAAATAACTACCACAGAGCAGAATAAAGAAAAAAGAATGAAAAGAATTGAGGACCGTCTCAGAGACGTCTAGGACAACATCAAACACACCAACATTCGAATTATGGGGGTCCAACAAGAAGAAAAGAAAAAGAAAGGGACTGAAAAAATATTCGAAGAGACTATAGATAAAAACTTCATTAATATGGGAAAGGAAATAGTCGATCAAGTCCAAGAAGTGCAGAGAGTCCCATATAGGGTAAATCCAAGGAGAAACATGCCAAGAAACATATTAATCAAACTATCAAAATTTAAATACAAAGAAAAAAATATTAAAAGCAGCAAGGGAAAAAAACCCAAATAACATACAAGGGAATCCCCATAAGGTTAAAAGCTGATCTTTCAGCAAAACTCTGGAAGCCAGAAGGCACAGGCAGGACATATTTAAAGTGATGAAACAGAAAAACCTACAACCAAGAGTACTCTACAGAGCAAGGATCTCATTCAGGATCGGTGGAGAAATTAACCTTTACAGACAAGCAAAAGCTAAGAGAATTCAGCATCACCAAACCAGCTTTACAACAAACGCTAAAGGATCTACTCTAGGCAGGGAACACAGGAGAAGTAAAAGACCACAATACCAAACCCAAAACAATTAAGAAAATGGTAATAGGAACATACATATCTATACTTACCTTAAATGTAAATGGATTAAATGCTCCAACTAGAAGACATAGACTGGCTGAATGGATACAAAAACAACACCTGTATATATGCTATCTACAAGAGACCCACTTCAGACCTTGGGACACATACAGACTGAAAGTGAGTGGATGGAAAAACATATTCCATGCAAATGGAAATCAAAAGAAAGCTGGAGTAGCAGTTCGCATATCAGACAAAATAGACTTTAAAACAACGACTATTACAAGAGACAAAGAAGGACACTACATAATGATCAAGGAATCGATCCAAGAAGAAGATATAACAATTGTAAATATTTATGCACCCAACATAGGAGCACCTCACTACATAAGGCAAATACTAACAGCCATAAAAGGGGAAATCGACAGTAACACAATCATAGTAGGGGACTTTAACACCCCACTTTCACCGATGGACAGATCATACAAAACGAAAACAAATAAGGAAACACAAACTTTAAATGTTACATTAAACAAAATGGACTTAACTGATATTTATAGGACATTCCATCCCAAAACAGCAGATTACACTTTCTCCTCAAGTGCTCACTGAACACTCTCCAGGATAGATCATATCTTGGGTCACAAATCAGGCCTTGGTAAATTTAAGAACACTGAAACCATATAAAGTATCTTTTCTGACCACAATGCTATGAGACTAGATATCAATTACAGGAAAAAATCTGTAAAAAATACAAACATTTGGAGGGTAAACAATACACTACTAAATAACCAAGAGATAACTGAAGAATTCAAAGAGGAAATCAAAAAATACCTAGAAACAAATGACAATGAAAACACAATGACCCAAACCCTATGGGATGCAGCAAAAGCAGTTCTAACAGGGACGTTTATAGCAATACAATCCTGCCTCAAGAAACAAGAAACACCTCAAATAAACAACCTAACCTTTCACCTAAAGCAATTAGAGAAAGAAGAACAAAAAAAAACCAAGGTCAGCAGAAGGAAAGAAATCATAAAGATCAGATCAGAAATAAATGAAAAAGAAATGAAGAAAACGATAGCAAAGATCAATAAAACTAAAAGTGGGTTCTTTGAGAAGATAAACAAAATTGATAAACCATTAGCCAGACTCATCAAGAAAAAAAGGGAGAAGACGCAAATCAATAGAATTAGAAATAAAAAAGGAGAAGTAACAACTGACACTGCAGAAATACAAAATATCATGAGAGATTACTACAAGCAACTCTATGCCAATAAAATGGACAACCTGGAAGAAATGGACAAATTCTTAGAAATGCACAACCTTCTGAGAATGAACCAGGATGAAATAGAAAATATAAACAGACCAATCACAAATCACAAGCACTGAAATTGAAACTGTGATTAAAACTCTTCCAACAAACAAAAGCCCAGGACCAGATGGCTTCACAGGTGAAATCTATCAAACATTTAGAGAAGAACTAACACCTATCCTTCTCAAACTCTTCCAAAATATAGCAGAGGGAGAAACACTCCCAACCTCATTCTACAAGGCCACAATCACACTGATACCAATACCAGACAAAGATGTCACAAAGGAAGAAACCTACAGGCCAATATCACTGATGAACATGATGCAAAAATCCTCAACAAAATACTAGCAAACAGAATCCAACAGCACATTAACAGGATCATACACCATGATCAAGTGGGGTTTATTCCAGGAATGCAAGGATTCTTCAATATACGCAAATCAATCAATGTGATACACCATAGTAACAAACTGAAGTATAAAAACGATATGATCATCTCAATAGATGCAGAAAAAGCTTTTGACAAAATTCAACACACATTTATGATAAAATCCTCCAGAAAGTGGGCATAGAGGGAACTTACCTCAACATAATAAAGGTTATATATGACAAACCCACAGCCAACATCATTCTCAATGGTGAAAAACTGAAACCATTTCCACTAAGATCAGGAACAAGACAAGGTTGCCCACTCTCACCACTCTTATTCAACATAGTTTTGGAAGTTTTAGCCACAGCAATCAGAGAAGAAAAAGAATAAAAGGAATACAAATTGGAAAAGAAGAAGTAAAACTGTCACTGTTTGCAGATGACATGATACTACACATAGAGAATCCTAAAGAAGCTACCAAAAACTACTAGAGCTAATCAATGAATTTGGTAAAGTAGCAGGATACAACATTAATGCACAGAAATCTCTTGCATTCCTAAACACTAATGATGAAAAATCTGAAAGGGAAATTAAGGAAACACTTCCATTTACCGCTGCAACTAAAAGAATAATATACCTAGGAATAAACCTACCTAAGGAGACAAAAGACCTGTATGCAGAACATTATAAGACACTGATGAAAGAAATTAAAGATGATACAGTTGGAGAGATATACCATGTTCTTGGATTAGAACAATCAATATTGTGCAAATGACTCTACTGTCCAAAGCAATCTACAGATTCAATGCAATCCCTATCAAACTACCAATGGCATTTTTCACAGAACTAGAACAAAAAATTTCACAATTTGTATGGAAACACAAAAGACCCTGAATAGCCCAAGCAATCTTGAGAAAGGAAAATGGAGCTGGAGGAATCAGGCTCCCAGACTTCAGACTATACCACAAAGGTACAGTAATCAAGACAGTGTGGTACTGGCACAAAAACAGAAATATGGATCAATGGAACAGGACAGAAAGCCCAGAGATAAACCCGCACACATATGGTCACCTTATGCTTGATAAAGGAGGCAAGAATATACAATGGAGAAAAGACAGCCTCTTCAAGAAGTGGTGCTGGGAATATTGGACAGCTACATGTAAAAGAATGACATTAGAACACACCTTAACACCACAGACAGAATTAAACTCAAAATGGATTAAAGACCTAAATGTAAGGCCAGACTCTTATAAAACTCTTAGAGGAAAACGTAGGCAGAACACTCTATGACATAAATCACAGCAAGATCCTTTTTGACCCACCTCCTAGAGAAATGGAAATAAAAACAAAAATAAACACATGAGACCCAATGAAACTTAAAAGCTTTTGCACAGCAAAGGAAACCATAAACAAGACGGAAAGACAACCCTCAGAACTGGAGAAAATATTTGCAAACAAAGCAACTGACAAAAGATTAATCTCCAAAATATACAAGCAGCTTATGCAGCTCAATATGAAAAAACCAAACCACCCAACAAATGAGCAGAAGACCTAAGTAGACATTTTTTCAAAGAAGATATACAGATTGCCAACGAATACATGAAAGGATGTTCAACATCACTGATCATTAGAGAAATGCAAATCAAACCTACAATGAAGTATCACCTCACACTGGTCAGAATGGCCATCACGAAAACGTCTACAAACAATAAACGTTGGAGAGGTGTGGAGAAAAGCGAACTCTCTTGCACTGTCAGTGGGAATGTAAATTGATACAGCCACTATGGAGAACAGTATGGAGGTTCCTTAAAAAACTAAAAATAGAACTACTATATGACCCAGCAATCCCACTACTGGGCTTATACCCAGAGAAAACTGTAATTCAAAAAGAGTTATGTACCACAATGTTCATTCAGCTCTATTTACCATAGCCAAGACATGGAAGCAACCTAAGTGTCCATCAACAGATGAATGGATAAAGAAGATGTGGCACCTATATACAATGGAATATTACTCAGCCATAAAAAGAAATGAAATTGAGTTATTTGTAGTGAGGTGGATGGACCTAGAGTGTGTCATACTGAGTGAAGTAAGTCATAAAGAGAAAAATACCCTATGCTAACACATATATATGAAATCTAAAAAAAAAATGGTTCTGAAGAACCTAGGGGCAGGGCAAGAATAAAGACACAGACATAGAAAACGGACTTGTGGACACGAGGAGGGGGAAGGGTAAGCTGTGACAAAGTGAGAGAGTGGCATGGAAATATATCCACTCCCAGATGTAAAACAGATAGCTAGTGGGAAGCAGCTGCATAGCACAGGGAGATCAGCTTGGTGCTTTGTGACCACCTAGAGGGGTGGGATATGGAGGGTGGGAGGGAGATGCAAGAGGGAGGGGATATGGGGATATATGTATACGTATAGCTGATTCATTTTGTTATACAGCTGAAACAAGCACACCATTGTAAACCAGTTATACTCCAATAATGATGTTAAAAAAATAAATAAATAAAAGGGACAATTGTAACTTTATAGTGCAGAAATGTGGCAGACACCACCTTAATCAAGTGATCACAGTTAGCATCACCAGTAGTGAGACACAGCAGCATTCTGTGCTCCCTAGCATGGCTCACTGAAAAGGACACAGCGCTTCCTGGGTGGTCCTGCCAAAAATGGCACAATCTCAATCTAATGAAATATCAAAGAAACAAAAATGAAGGGCCATTCTACAAAATAATTTGCCAGTACAATATGAAAGTGTAGAAAAAGACGTAGAAAAATGACATTAGTTTGAATACCGGGAAATTTTTAATAATGTCTGTAGATTATAGCATTGTGTAAATAGTAATTTCCTGGTTTCAATCATTGTACCATGGTTATATGATTGGTTAACATTGAGGGAAGCTGGGTGAAGGATATACAGGGACTCTCTGTACTACTTTTTTGTAAGACTGAAGTTATTTCAAAATAAAACATTTGAGAAAAATGTAATAAATCACGTCATGCTGTTCCTTTATCCAAAGCCCTGCAGTGGCTTCCCATTTCCCTCAGACATAATAACTAGATGAGTTCATTACTCATTATTTTCTCTGCTCCAGCCACACTGCCCTCTCTGCTGTTCCTTAAACCAGGCATGCCCCCGTCTTAGAGGGTTTCACTGGTATTTCTCCTACCTGGAATGTACTTCCCCAAGATACCCACGTGGCTAATTCCCTCATCTCCTTCAAATCTTGTGTCTAATCTCATCTTCACAATGATACCTGACCATGCTATTTGGTACTGCAGTGTGCAACCTCCACTCCACCTCCAGAATTTCTGATTGCCTATCTTGCTCTACTTTGTCTTGTTATTTTTCCATGGTATTTTCCACCTTTCACCATAACATTATCTCGATTAACTCTCCCCACGCACTAGTATGTAAGTTCCTCAGAGGCAGAAAGCATTGTCTGATAGGTTCACTGTTGTATTCCAAGCACCTAGAACAGTGCCTGGGACAGAGAGAGGCTCTATAGTTAGTAACTGTTAAAGCAACAAATTCTTAATACTATAATGGAGTTTTGCTTAATTTAGATTTTTGTTTTTCCTTTTATCTTATATTGTTGCTTATATTCTTCTTATCTTGGTATCTTCATTCCAAATATCTCTAATTTATAGGTTCTATCTTCATTTTCTGTTCTGACAGATTCATCATCATAACACATCAATAATACAAAAGTATCTGGAAAAATATTCACAGCATGTATTACAGACTAAGTTAGTATATTAAATATATAAAGAACTATTAAACTAATAACCAAAAGACAGACATTGGAATAGGAAAATGTGCAAAAGATATGAATAGATAACACACGAAAGAATTCCAGTTGCCTTATAAAAACAGTAATAAACTTACAAATAAAGAAATTCAAAGAAAACAACTTAAAGCTCTTGGCTATAAAACTAGGAAGGGGGCTTCCCTGGTGGCGCAGTGGTTGAGAGTCCACCTGCCACTGCAGGGGACATGGGTTCAAGCCCTGGTCCGGAAAGATCCCACATGCCGCGGAGCAACTAAGCCCGTGTGCCACAACTACTGAGCCTGCGCTCTAGAGCCCGTGTGCCACACTACTGAAGCCCGCACACCTAGAGCCCGTGCTCTGCAACATGAGACGCCACCACAATGAGAAGCCTGCGCACCACAACGAAGAGTAGCCCCCGCTCTCCATAGCTAGAGAGAGCCTGCACGAGGCAATGAAGACCCAACACAGAGAGATATAAATAAATAAATAGACATAGATAGATAGATAGATAGATAAAAAGGCTATGTAATAGTGTCTGGGGCCATTTTTGGTTGTCACACTGGAAGAGGTACTACTGGCATCTAGTAGTGGAGACCAGGGAAGCTATTCAACATCCAGTAAGGCACAGGAAAGAGCTACACAGTAAAGAACCATCTAGCCCAAAATGTCAATAATGCTGAGGTTCAGAAACCTTGGTCTAGATAGCTTATTGTAGATAAGGCTCTAACTGAAGAATGTGTGCACTGCAGTTGGCTGGAGAATGGAAGTGAGCCCTATAATCTCTTTATCCCCACAGAACTAACCACGTACAAAAATGAAGAAGCTCTGCAATAGGCAGAATAATGGTTCCCTCACAGATGTTCACCTCCTGAACACTAGAACCTGTAAATATATTTCCTTACAGGGCAAAAAGGACTTTGCAGACGTGCTGAAGATGAGATGAGGCGGCTATCCTGGATTATCCAGGCAGACCCTGTCTAATCACGTGGACTCAAAGCTGAGAACCTTTGCCAGCTGCAGGGAGTGAGAGGAGTTGGGAGCTGTGGGCGGGGAGGGGGGGGGCGGGAGTGGTGAGACAGCAGAAGAGAAGGCAGGAGAAATGAGGCCTGAGAAGGACTTGACTCACTGTTGCTGGCTTTGAAGACACGGAATGCAGGTGATCTTTAGAAGCTGAGAACGACCCTTCGCCGACAGCCAGCAAGGAAATACACTTCAGTCCTACAACCACATGGAACTGAGTTCTGTCAACGATCTCAATGACCCTGGAAGCAGATTCCACCCACCCACCCCAGAGCCTTCCTTGTGGCCCCCAGAGCAGAGAAATCAGCTGAGTGAGCTGGACTAATGACCCACAGAACTATGAGAGCATACACGGTGTTGTTTTAGGTTATTAAATTTGTGGTCATTTGCTATGACAACAATAGAAAACGCACACAAGCCCCAAATGTAAGTGACTTCCTCTGAACCATTATATTCTTCACACATTGTTAGTGCTTCTTTAAAACCAAAACCCAGCCCAGTGTGGGAAAAGGGGCGACAAGAAGCTGCCTCTGTTGGATCCGAGCCTCTCCAGAGAGCACTGACAAGCTTACACCTGCTCTGTGCTTGTGTCCTTTGAGTCATTACTAAGGCAATGTTGGGTAAGACCTACATGATCTGCATGGACGAATCAGCCCTGTGTGGTAGTGCTCGGCCTGGCAAGGGTTTGTTGGTTGGTTGGTGGATGGGTTGGTTTAATGGCAGTAGTCATTACGTGATTGATTACTCATCACACAGTGCAGTGGCCACTCTCAAACACTGCAGGCAGGAGTGTAAATGATTGCAAGGTTTTTGGAAAACATTTTGATAATATGTATAAAAAGACTTCCAAAGTTAACACAATTCTACTCAGAAATTCCCCTTTTATGAATATATTCATTAAGGTAGATTTGCAAAGAACTGTGTGTGGGATATTCCCCAAAGCATAGGTTATATTATTAAATATTTGGGAAACAACATGGTATCAAACAATAATAGGTTGAATTTTTACCATTATATGAAAAACTATTATTATATTATTATTAAAAAAAATGTTTTCAAAGAGTAGCTTCAAATAGACCAATACTGATAATATAATAAGTTAAAATAGGATGATTTAAATTGCATCTATAATTACATATGTATAAAGAACTAAACGTAAAATATATATGTGTCGATGTAAACGTGTATGCGTGAAACATGAGGTATTTAATGGAAGCTCGCCTTTCACCTTTCCAGATCTGGCTGCAGTTGGGAAGTTATTCCAGCCCAGAGGAACAGCCGAAAGCTAAAAGCAGAGCCATGGCATTAGCTTCCAGGTTTAGAAAGTCCTATTATCAGTTATCACCTTGAGAAAAACAGACTTCCCTCAGAAGACAAAGCCTCCCAACACCGCCTTCTTTTCTGTGTGTTTGTCTCATCTCTCTCTCTCTACATCTCTTATAAGGACAGCATTTAGGGCCCACCTGGATAGGCCAGAATAACCTCATCGAAAAATCCTTAACTTAATCACAGCAGCAAAGACCCTTTGTCCAGATAAGGTACTATTCACAGGCTCCAGGGATTAGGACACGATACATTTGGGTGTCCGTTGTTCAGCTCACTATGGAAGGGGAGCCCTGTCTCTAGTCTTGAGATATTCCCGCTGTCAGAGGCTTTTAATAGGACTCCAACAGGCTTCTTAGCACAAGTCCCAGTCCTGCTTCAGAGCTTAATGTAAAGAGCAACAGGAGAGCCTAACACCTCTCACTAGGCTACTTTTTTACCCAGTCCCCTCAACCTGAGAGAGTTCAAATTCAGTCATTCAAAGCACAGGAGATAATGTTGTGTAACAAAGCTTATTTGGTAGCACGTACAAGTGTAAGAAAATTCAAACTGATGGATCCTGGAGGGATGACCACCCAGGGATCCTTATGGAATACACTGCAAAGCTGAGCAAAGAGCCACCCTGCACTGATTCCTCTCAGATGACGTATGACAGAATGCCGAAGGCCTCCGAGCCTGACAGCAGCCCCGACACAAATGACGCTTCACAATGGGCTCCTTTGTACCATTTCTCCATCACTTATGAAGTCTCAGGCTGAAATTTCCCTCATTTTCTTACATTTCTTTAGCACAGCAGTATTTGCTCTTTCCTTGGGTCACACTGCCTCCCTAGCAAGTGGCCAAAAAGTAGAATCAGGGTCCCTTTCTCTTTAGAGAACCTGAAACTTTTTCTCTTATTGTCTCTCCTGCCCACAACCCAAGAGAATAGTTTTATACCCTGGATATCTACCTCTCCCTCTTCCCTGATTACCATCCCTCAGGGGACTCTGTCACACCTGATCTTCCTCTCAGAGGTATTTTCTTATTTTATTTTTTAACAGCTTTATTGAAGTATGATTGACAAATAAAAATTGTATTTATTTAAGGTACATAATGGGACATTTTCATATACATTTACATTGTGAAATGATTACCACAATCAAGCTAATTAACACATCAATCACCTCACATAGCTATCCTTTGGTGCCTGTGGTGAGAACACTTAAGACCTACACTCAGCAAATTTCAAGTCTACAATACATTATTATTAACTGTAGTCACCATGTTGTACATTAGGTCTCCAGAATTTATTTATCCTCACTTTTGATGTTTCCCTCAGTTCCACCCAGTCTAAATTCCTTAATGGATTTAGTTTTCAGAAACTAATTCCTGAAAGACTCCTTATTACGTGGCTTTCCTTCCTACTGCACTGAATACTGAGTAGACTAACTACCTCAATGAATACTGACGAAAAAGAAATTTTGTAATTATTTCCGAAATGTTTCCTCCCGAGAATTCTGAACTTCTATTTATTGCTAATATGAGTAGTATGCTTAATATTTTTAAAAAGGACGCATCACAGTACGGAAAAAAGCAGGGTATAAACTCCAAGAAGAGATGAAAGCTTTATCTCAACAAAATACCCGCCTCCAAGTTGTAACTGTCATAACATGAAAAACAGAACAAAACAATCAGGCAAACCTGCAGATAGCAAGGACTCAAGTTAGCCAGACATCACTGACAGGTTAAACAGTAAGAATCAGAACAACCTGTGTTCAGTAAGAAAGGAATTAATGCAATAAACAGTTCTTTTGGTCAAGGCCAGACCACATAGTAACAAAAGAGAGAATTCAGACCACTCTCCGTTTTGTTTTTTTCGGCTCTTCCCTTGTCCACAGAGGTTAAAGGCATTACCAGTTCCTTACAGATTTGCAACAAGAAAATAACGCCTCCTCTCTACACATAGCCTTCACATATTGCTACATATACGTAATCATATGGTAATTTGTACATTGTTCTCTTCGTGTTTGTTTATTTGGCAGCACTACGTGGCATGCGGGATCTTAGGTTCCCAACCAGGGATCAAACCCATGCTCCCAGAAGTGGAAGCTCTGACTGTTAACCACTGGACCTCCAGGGAAGTCACTGTTCTCTTTTTAAAAAGAGGTTCAGTCATTCTTAACACATTCCTTCAGGCCTCCAGGAGTCTCGAATAAAATATTAACGAAAGCCCTCAAGATTATTTTAAATTAATAATTAGATTAGGAAAAATAATAGTATTTGCAATGTGTTTGCCACTGCACGAGTGTTTTACATGCATCATTATTTTCAAATCTTCACCATAATCCTGTGAGTTAAGATCAAGGGGACTCGCCATCTAACCATAGGGTTAAGGTGTGGAACCCACTACTTCATGAACAGAATTCTGTCCAGATATGCTTCAATTTTCCTAGCGTAATACCTAGGCTTTGGGGGGGATGTGTTGTTAGTACAGATCAGTACAACCATTAAATTTAAATAAGTATTCATCTCCTTTTATTACTGTAAATCTTTTATTAAAGGTCAAATTTGATTGAAATGAGGAAAGACCAACAGAAGATAGTAATGAGGATTAGATGAAGCCTCAGCCCTGGATTTCCCCTCTGTTGCTTAGCCGCTGCACTTATTCTGCTTCCAATTTAAAAGTAGTAAATCTCTAGGTAATCTTTTGAACGGCTTCCAGTCACTGAAATATATTTTATAGCTTCCATAGAGGTGTAACACTGATTGTAAGTAAGATTTGTGGAACATCGAGTAGCATTAGATCTTCAAATTTAAAATGAAGATTCGTATTCCACGAGGCTGTTTGAGAGAGCCTTAAGCCAATCAGCTGATTTGACTCAAGGCATGTCTGTCACGGAACTATTATAGGCAGACAGCTAACTCTGTAGAAGTTTTACAGACCAGTCAGTTACCCGTTCAACTTTCTAACAGCTTTAACCCATGCTCTGGCCACTACGACTCTGAGGAAACAAGCCAGTAAGAGAATAAAATTGTTCCCATGTGAATAATAAGAATATTAATAGCTTTATTTTTAACACATGCTAGATGCTAGGCATGTACTATGCATATTCATTTATTCAAATATTCATCAGGATTTGAAAAATGATTAGAGTTAGACTCTGCAGCTAGTCTTCCTTGGTTGTGGTCTCAAGTCGACCACTTTTAGCTAAATGACCTTGGGCAGAATATTTAAATTCTCATCTAAAATGAGATAAAAATAACACCTGTCTCACAGGTTGTGAGGAATATAAGTGTGTGCGTGCAAAGCGCTTGAAAGAGTGCCTATCACAGCTCTCAATAAAAGTAGCTGGAGGGGGAGGGGGTGGGGGAGGGATGGAGTGGGAGTTTGGGATTAGCAGATGCAAACTCATATATAGGATGGATAACAACAAGGTCCTACTGTATAACACAGGGAACTATATTCAATATGCTGTAATAAACCATAATGGAAAAGAATATGAAAAAGAACATATATATGTATAACTGAGTCACTTTGCTGTACAGCAGACATTAACACAACAGTGTAAATCAACTATACTTCAATAAAATTTTTTTTTTAATAAGTACCTGTTACTGTGCGTGACCACTATATGTCACATGATCACTGGGCCCTGGCGATATGATGGTGAACAAGATACCTTTATATTGTGATTAAGAAAATAAACATGATGATTGTATTGACAATAGCTAGGGAAGGACAACTGAGATGAAGGAGGGAAGGAAGGGCTATAAGTAGAGGGATCATTTAAGATGGAGCGAAAGAATGACTATGAGCCACCTCTACCATCAACTGGGCAAAACGATTCGGGCAGAAGGGACGGTAAGTGTAAAAGCCCAGAGAAGATGAAGCAGAAGAGGAACCAGATCTGTTAAATCCTTGCTGGTCATGGAAAGGAGTTGAGATTTTATTCTAAGAGCAAAAGGAAAATGTTGAAGGATGTTGAGAGAGGGTAACACAATCTGATCCAGTTGTTCTTTGGTTCTGTTTTTGTTGTTAATCACTTGGGTTTCTATGTGATAAGACAGGAAATGGAAAAAATCAAGAAGGGAAAAGAAGAGCAATAGGCAATTAAGGCAGTGTTCCAAGCGAGAGATGACAGGCAGATGGGTTAGGATAATGGCAACAGATACAGAGACAAGTAAGTTGAATGACTTGGAGATAAAAACAAAAGTTATTAATAATAATAATAAACCTATAAAATAAGTATGATGGTTATCCTAATTACATAGGTAAAGAAACTAAGGCCTATAGAATTTAAAAACTTAGCCCAAGAGGAGCTAGGTTTCAAGCACAGCAATTTTGACTCTGCCATTTAGATGTTAGGGTTAGAAGTGTGGTTGTGTGAAAAATTAGCATTCACTTTAACCCTTCCTAAGTCAGCCTGTCTAGAATCAAACTGAACACAATAAAGTGTTCTGTAAGTATGCATCTGTTGGGTTTTTCCTCTAGGAGCATCTCCAGTTTTGTTTTAAATCTTGTAAGTTGTCAGAGTTAAAATATTTTTCCCTTTCTTTCTCTTTCTCTCCTTTCTTTCTTTCTTTCTTTCATCTCTCTCTCTCTCTCTCTGCCCTTCCTTTCGTCTCTTAAGACGGGCTCTGAAACAGCACTGCAGGGTAACTTGTTACTGTTTGGCTTTTACTTGAGGTAAGACAGTTCGTTTCTGTTGCCTGTTGCCGTCCGTCTTCTCTGAAAGGTGGATTGCTTTATGAAATGTGTGAATGTCTACTTGAGAAGGGGAAGTTGAACTCTTATTTATCTCTAACCCTGCTTACCCACATGAGGGAATCAGAATTACAGGATTATTATTTTGCCATGTGCTGATCTTCACCTGAAGCAGAATTTTTGTTGCCAAAAAATAAATAAGCTTCCAAAAAGAATTTGTTTCACTGCTGTCAACATTCCTAGTCTCTCTAATAAAACAATCAGCTTTCAAAATGTACCAATGTACCTCCCTGAAGACTCTCACCCCCAAAACCTGTTGACCTAGATGATTGTCCACTGCTGTAGAAATCATGATGGAAAGTCTTGAAGTGTATTAGGAAGATTCTCCATGATCAGCATGGGAGAAAGATTGCTCTGAAATATATTCAGGAATTCAGGTAAGGTAAGTATCTGATACTTTCCAAATATCCTGGAAAATATGTTTTATTTTTTTTATTTAATTAAGAGAAGGAGAACTGTGGTACAAAGTTCAAAATAAGGAAAGGAGAAGGAAAAAACTGAGTAAAAGTTACTTCAGTCAAATGTGTTGCTGTAACAATTCACTCTTAGACATCTTGAGTACAATTTCCCTTTTATGAACACATCTCTAAAATTCATGTTATTAGAGGACAATTCTTCATGCTGACAATGTCATACATATTTTGTAAATTGAAGTTGACTGGCCTTTATACCTTAGTAAAACATTTGGAGAAGGAAATTGACAAGAAGACAATGGGACAGAGAGGGTGAAAATTTCATAGATATTCACAATCTATCCATTAACTTTTCTAGACTCCCTCAGTTTTCCCACTTTCACCCTCTCTTCATTTCCTGAGTCAAGAAGACATTGCAGTCTCTGGAAATGAGGGAAAGTGCAATGGTAGAAAAACATGGAACCAGAATTGAGACTAAAATTATAGGCAGTAGTGAATTATGCCTAATAGTCAAAAAGGAGCACTTAGCCTCACATATGATATAATGAACTTCACCTAAATTTTAATATTGGAAAGGTGGCATATTTGTTTCTATGTGTTGTCAAATTCCACCATAAACTCCTGAAGGGATTAGTTTGTATGGCTCTAGTATGGTTTGCCATAATATATCAATAGTTAACACATGAACACAAAAGATCACGTAACAGAACCCATTGGAATAATAAAAAATCAGTGAAAAAATATTAAAGGTCTGTTATTTGACTTCTGACACAAATACAACTGTAATGCAAGAAATTGACCACACCTGGAAACTACCAGATACCCTTCACCTTGACAGTTCTCCTGGCCTGTTAAAGAAAGAAAAATGAATCCTGAACAAAGCTGAGATATTGCAGCATACAGACAATTCATGTTCAAACACTACTGTGTCATGATGTGTCTTCTCAAGGCACAGACACTTCCCTTTATATGATTCGGAGATCAGTTTCTTACACAAAATAAAAGAAGCAATATTATTTATGAAAGCATATTCACTGAACTGATTACCCTGTCTGAAAAATGTATGTTCCTCCCTTGGTTTAAAAAGTAAAAGGCAAAGTAAATTCATTTTTGTGAAGTGACAACTCTATGTGACATTTTAATAATTCTAATTGTAGCATCTAAGAATTCTGGTCAGTGAAGATAAATGAATGCATTACTTACGGTTTTATTCCATTTCTTAGATCACCCTGTCAACGTGGTAGCCATTAGCAACATGTAGCTATTTAAATTTAAGTTAGCTAAAATTAAATAAAATTTCCAATTCATTTACCAGTAACATTAGCCACATTTCAAGTTCCTAACACCCAGAATATGGTGAATGGCTATCATATTGAACAGTGCAGATATGGAACATTTCCATTATCAGAGAAAGTTCTATCAGACAGCATTGACTAAAGTGCTCTGGCCCCATTACACTAGCAAGCCAGAAAATGGAGGGAAGAGAAGAGGATGGAAACGGCCCTTTGTGTGAATCCATTACTACTTCCTCATGGAAATGATTTGGGCTCAGCAGCATCTTTTGAATAGTCGGATGGTAGGCACATCTTAATCTGGAACCCAATATCCTTGAAGGAATATGCAATTCTTTCTTTCATATATAATTATAATGGGGCGCAATGGAGAAAACACTTATTAAGTAATGCTTCACATAGTAATTCCCAAGCACTGCATGTGCCAGTAGAATAAATAAGACTCTGTCTGCCCAGAATTGACTCCTTACCCTTATTTTTCTATTATTCTTGACCCTGGTAGAACAGATACCTTTAGAGCAAAGCAGTATTTTAGTCCTTAGGAGGAACCCCCGCCTAGTACTCCCCAATCCCTTAGCAGCCCAGATGTTTCTCTACTGAATCCTGACTCTCTCCAGCGGGATGTTAAAGTAAGTTCAGAGAGCCTCCTCTCTTGGGCTTACTAATGAAGTAGAATTTTCCATCTTTGCCTGGCAAGGACTAATTATTGTCCTTGGGTATGAAAAATGCACTCAATACCCCTGCAAGAAAAAAAAAAATCAAAATTCAAACTTAAAGCCAGCAGTTTCTGAATTAAAATTTGCAGAACCTCGGACTGACTAATTTCGAACTCATTCAACAACTCTGTCCTTGGCCATAATCTGTACCCTTTCAATACAGTGATTATCCCAGCAGGAAAAATATCAACGAAACCAATGTTATGGGAGCTACAACATAATGTTTGGTAATCATATATCTGCCCATCAGAGGTTCATTGTCTGGTCAAAAAATCTGTGGATAATAGAAAATAGATTAGATGGCAAAAAAAGGGAAAAAATTCTTGCATGCACCTGCCTGATTGTTCCAGATAAGCTCAGGAGGCAGAAACAACACAGAGCAGCCTATCTTGACACACAGGATTAGAAAACGAAATTTCTAAAAGATACACTACAAAAAAGGTACCATTGTCTGAAATAAAAGATGCCTGTCTGAATGCTATTTTTAGTTCATCCGTTTCCTATGTTATGTCACTACTACTCCAATCCTTACCACTGATACTCTTTTATCAGGTAGCTATTTGCTCTAATCTATAGGCCATGCTGCTTCACATCCAGAATCTGAAAGTGCCTGATCGCCATGGCCTCCAGAAAGCATCTTCTCTCCCAATCTCAAATTACCATGAATGTGTCACCCATTTTAAAAATACAGCTTAGGATACAAATAGCTCATACAACTCAATAACAACAACAACCACCCAACAACCCAATTAAAAACCGGGCAGAAGATCCAAGTAGACATTTCTCCAAAGAAGACATACAGATGGCCAATAAGCACATGAAAAGATGCTGCACTTTGCTAAATATTAGAGAAATGCAAAGCAAAACCACAATTAGGTATCACCTCACACCAGTCAGAATGGCCATCACTAAAAAGTCTAGAAATAAATGCTAGAGAGGGTGTGGAGAAAAGGGAACCCTTCTATACTGTTGATGGGAATACAAACTGGTGCAGCCACTATGGAAAGCAGAATGGAGAGTCCTTTAAAAACTAAAAATAGAGTTACCATATGATCCAGCAATCCCACTCCCAGGCATGTATCTGCAGAAAACCATAATTCGAAAGGATGCATGTGCCACAATGTTCACTGCAGCTCTATTTACAACAGCCAGGATATGGAAGCAACCTAAATGTCCATCAACAGATGAATGGACAAAGAAGATGTGGTATATATTGATATATACAATGGAATACAACTCAGCCATAAAAAATAGTGAAATAATGCCATCTGCAGCAACATGAATGGACCCAGGGATTATCATACTAACTGAAGTCAGAGAAAGACAGCTACCATATGGTATCACTTATATTTGGAATCTAAACTTTGATACAAATGAACTTATTTACAAAACAGAAACAGACTCACAGACATAGAAAACAAACTTACGATTACCAAAATGAAAACTGGGGGGAGGAGGAAATACATCAGCAGTTTGGGATTGGCAGATGCAAGCTACTGTATACAAAATAAACAAGGTCCTACTGTATAGCACAGGGATCTATATTCAATACCCTGTAATAAACTATAATGGAAAAGAATTCTAAAAAAAGAAAAGAAAAAAAATTGCATTAGGGAGACTCACAATATTGTATAGTTTTGTTCTAACTGGAAAAAATAGAGGGGATTTCAAACAATGCAAGATAAAATGATTTTCTTCTCATTTTTAAAATATTTTTCTTTTTTGGTTTTAGCTATTGCATCCATTTTTTAGTTCCTATTCTGTTTCCTTTTTCTAATTTGAAACACTATGTTTTCTTATGCTTCAGTGAGCAAAACACTCTTCAAGGTAATCTTAAAGTGCAGTGTTCATTTTACATCCCTTAAGACATTTCCACCGCAAAAATCATGAGGTAAATGCTAAAAACTGGAATACATTTCCTCCCTGGATATCATTTTCCTGGACAAGCTTGAGTGCTGTTCCTATACCCAGAGGCAGTTTCCAGGCTGGTAATGGCATGAAGGTCTTTCACCTTCACATAGAAAGTGGACATTCTATGGCCCATCAGTTTCTGGTTACTCTAACCTCTACTGGAGTCATGAAAAAAACATGAACAACTTTTATTTCTTCTCTTCTATTTGTTCTGTCATTTGAAGAATTTAGCTGAGGTAAAGAGGCACCTTTTTTTCATTAATCATTGTAAGTTACGGAATAATTTTATTGCTGTTAATGTTTTGGGCAGCATGCCCATCTCAAAGTAGAAGATGTTAAGCTGACCCATTTTCTCATAAGGTGTATGTTTCTGCATCTTCAACCAATATTCCTTAGTCTGCTGAAATACTTTAAAAGATAAATAGTCCCACCTTGCTGTTTTGAAGTAGTGGATTGAACTATAAGGCATCGTGGAAGAGATAACTTCATGCCCGCTTATAGTATAATAAATAAGTTCAAAAATAGACAAATTCTTTGTAAATAAAATCTTGAAATAAACCCAAAGGCTTGAAATATAACACACTGAATGATCAAGTTGAAAGAGGGGCCTTACTTCACTTAGTAACCAAACCTGATTAAGAATAAAGCAAATATGAAAGGTACAGGAATGTTGGGTGAAAATGCCTCTAAATAAATGACCATTTGCTTTGCAGATATTTGAAATCTCAATCTAATAAAGCGCAAAGGAAAATGGTTTCATTACAATAATTCTGGCCTTAAATTTGCCTTTTGGTAAGAAAGAGGAAGACGAAGAGGAGGAGAATATATATTTAAATAGATTGTAAACTCTACAAGGGCTCTGTACGTGTGTGTGCATCATGTGTGTGTATGTGTGTGTATGTGTTATTCACTGATATATGACTGACATATAGAAGGCACACATTAAATATTTGTTATATAGAGTTTATACAAGAGTTTCCTGTGTATGATCTCGTACGATCTCACCTGACCCAGCAGTCACATGCTTTAGCTTGGAGGTGGGGGATGAGGAAGGACAGCCCCTCAGGTAGCGTCACAGAAATGGAAGTCAGCCGGGAAGGGCTTTTTGTGAAACAGGCAGTGATAAATGGGTGCCAATGTCCAGCACCCCACAGACACCAAATCAATATTCATTGAATAGTAAAGCCTTCCCTGCAGACTCAGTCTGACTAAACTCGGCCCCCCTCCATTTACTATCACAGCACCATATTTGATTTTCTCCATAATTCTTACCATAATGAGAAATAGGTTATTCAGCTATGCTTCTACTTGTTTATTGTTTCTCTCATCTCCCTAAAATGTAAGAGAATGAAGAGTCCTCGTCTGTCTGGTCCCTAAGAAGTGTCTGAATCACAGAAGACACCTCTGTAAGATTTGGATGAATACATGAATCAATCAACCAAATCAACCAACCAACCGTCTACCTGAAATGACCTGTCTGGATTATCTTTCTTCAATTATTCTCTCTCTTTACTTCACATTACTTGGGCAACACAATTGTTTATCTGTTGTAGTTTGTGTGTACATGTATGTGTGCCGCTTTTCTTTCCCTCCCTTTCTTCCCCTGTAACTTGGACTACCTCCTTCTTGAAGAGGTTAGAAGCCCACGGGAGACCTAGTAGGACCATGGTAGAGTCCAAGAAAAAAAGAACTGTGATTTGGATGGCTTAAGCTAACTCTTCTCTAATAGCTGAAGAGAGAAATGTTCTTTTTACCTCATATTCTTTTTTAATTTTTTTAAAAAAAATTTTGGCCACGCAATGCCACATGTGGGATCTTAGTTCCCTGACCAGGGATCGAACCTGTGCCCCCTGCAGTGGAAGCACAGAGTCTTAACCACTGGAACACAAGGGAAGTCCCTCTTGCAATCATCTTTATGGTTTTTCTCTTGCCATCAGAGAGGTAAGAACGCAGGAGCCGAAAGTAAGGAAATTAAAGAGGCCCCCAGAATATGATATGACAGAGTCCCCAGGGAGAAATAACAGGCACATGTGCCTAGATTGTCCTTTGTATCAGACCTATTCCTCCTCAGCCAGGATCCCTGTGCTATATAATCCCCTATTGAAACTAACAGCATAAATGTTATAGATGAGGAAACAGCCTCAGGGTGTTAATGAGACAGGACTTCAAACAGGTCTCCCAACAAGAAGGCACTGCTCTTCCCTCCTATGTCCATACTTTAACTGCCTTTCATCTCACTGTGATTATGAAAATCAAAAGTTTTGAAGAGACATACTATGAAAATATACATTTTGATTTTCATTTCGTCTTTAGTTGAAGAGTAAATTAAATAATTTATTCTTAAGACAACCAGGCAATTCAAAAGAGGTAAACCAGCCTTAACTTTAAAATAATGGGATAAAATCCTATTACCACCGTGACCCATTTATTTGTCATCTTCACTTATTACTTCTTTTTCTCCTTCCAGGCAATTTTCTGGAAATACTGAGAAGTTTTTATTCTCATTTTATTCAATATGGCAGTAGTCCTAAATCTTGAAGCAATAAAACTAGTCAAATAAATTCAAGGAAAGACTTGGAATATTTTTTTTATAAAAATCTGGCTCTGTCTCCTCATTCATGTCACTACTTGAAGAGTTATCTGCTCAGCTCCTGCTGCTTTGTGAAATGTTCAATCTCTGATATGAATAGTATCTTTTCTTCTTCAATTCCACATTCTCCCTCCCCACCCCCACTGCTCAACACTTTGTTCAATATTTGTGACTGGATTTACTAGTCTTTCCCCAATAATTGCTGTTTTTCTTCTATTTCTGCATTTCTTATTCTCTCACATTGTGCAAAACATACTTTTGTACTTTCCTTTTGTCCCTTCTAGAGCATTCATTCTTTAAAGGTAAGAACACTTTCTTACATATCTTTTTTTTTTTTTTTTTTTTTTTTTGCAGTACACGGGCCTCTCACTGTTGTGGCCTCTCCCATTGCGGATCACAGGCTCCGGACGCTCAGGCTCAGCGGCCATGGCTCACGGGCCCAGCTGCTCTGCGGCATGTGCGATCTTCCCGGACCGGGGCACGGACCCATGTCCCCTGCATCGGCAGGCGGACTCTCAACCACTGCGCCACCAGGGAAGCCCTCTTACATATCTTTTGATCTCCAACAGGGCACTGTCTATATAACCAAAAGTAAGGGTTAAGATGCAACAATTATGCCCTCCTGTTTGCTCTACTCCTCCCAAATAATTTAATATGTTTGTGATAATTAGATTTGCATTGAAAATGGAAACTGAGAAAAAGCTTTAGGCTAACAAAGGGCATTGTCCCATTATTGGACATTAGCTGTAACAAGTATAGACTAGATCTTAAGGAATTAACCAAACACCCTGTGCACTTTCATCTACAATCCCATTACATTTAAATGGCTATCTGTGTCCTTTCAAATTTTAATCACCTAGAAATCTGTTAGTAACCTAGAGCCTGCTGGGTGAAATTATTTTCCCACAGATTTTGTTCTCGAAGTATTTGATGCTCTTGGAGCAATAGCTCCACATGACTTTCTCTTCCCCTTACATCAAAAGTGGTAAAATCTCCAAACAGATGACTCAAAGATTGGTCATGGAACTATGTCAGTAAATGCTATAATCTCATGAGTTTTTCAAGGGGAAAAATTGGCCCCTTATGTGAAACCAAACAGCTTTTTTCAATCCCATCGTTCCGGGAGAAAAAGAGAATGATAGCTTTGTACAAGGTGGGTAGACAGGGCCTGCTTCTGGATTTTGATATATAGGCTTAAAATTTAAGGGGAGGAGTTTAGGTTTGGCAGGAAAAAGTTCTCAGCTGTAAAAGTTATTTGACGCTGGAATGTAATCTAAAGGATCCAAAAGAATTGCATCCAAAGAATTTTAGGTTTTTAAATGTTGTAGTGGTCTCTCAGAGGGCTACCTGGGCACAAAGAAATAACTTCTTAAAGAGGATTCCTGTGATTCTATAATTATTTAACTGTAACAAAGGGTTTCCTAACACGGGAGATTTTCAGAGGGTGGTACAAGTTATTGAAAAATGAAGAATACTTCTGGAGGTTTAAACACAAAAAGGTGTATGTTTCAATCCAAATTTTTTTTTTAAAATCAAGCTTATTTTAACATTCCAAAATGGTTTTTAAAATAAACTCAGTATTCAAAAACACAACCCTACAAATAAGTCCCTCTGGAGTCAACATTAGTTAACACTTGTACTCACAAATTACCTAAGCCAAACGTTTCCAAAATAAAGTGCTTCCCCTTTCTGGGTCCACATTCTATGCAGAACAGTACAATCTGAATATTACAAAAAGTCAACCTATAACCATTTTAAGGTTTGAATTACAAATCCGTTTTTTTTTTTTTTTGCGGTACGCGGGCCTCTCACTGTTGTGGCCTCACCCGTTGCGGAGCACAGGCTCCGGACGCGCAGGCTCAGCGGCCATGGCTCACGGGCCCAGCCGCTCCGCGGCATGTGGGATTTTCCCGCACCGGGTCACGAACCCGTGTCCCTTGCATCGGCAGGCGGACTCTCAACCACTGCGCCACCAGGGAAGCCCCTATAAATCACTTTCAAAGTGGAATTATAACACCTTTGGGGAAGAATATTGGTCACAGCTTTATAAGACTAATATTTTTCCCTGTATTGTTTTTTTAAATTCCTTTTTTCTTTTGTAAATATAATACATACATTAACCTTCTGAAAGCCTGTCAGAGTCACATTTTAAGTGAAGGAGTAAAACAATCCAAATCACTTGGTAAACCACACGTAAATTAGTCCGGCTTTCCCAGAGATAGTTGGGATATTTTCATGCCGGGGTTTCCAATCAATAACACAGACCTAGCCGTAGAGGAAGTACTCTCACTAAAACGCAAGCAGCATGGGAAGCTCTTTTTTTATTATTATTTCAAGTAAATTGTTTCATTAAAAACCTCACCAAGGAGGTGGCTTCCTGTGTTTGTACAGAGAAAAGTTCCAGGAACAGATAAATAAGTCAGCAGAGCCCAAATTAGCTAACTTCATTATCTCATCCACTCACCTACACAGAAGAATCTACCTGCTCACATTTCTTCCTGCCCTCTCCCTCCTGTTGCCGTGGCTTCCCAGCAGGGAGAAAAGGCTCAGTTCACTGTCTCTGAACACCTCCCCAGAAACTGCTCGAACATTGACTATAACGCACTTCACCTGTTTTTCAGTAACAGCTGCTGGGCATCATACTGGGGCAATATTTAAATATTATGCCCACCAGCTGAGTTTTTTTTAAATAGCATCTTTAAAAGTCAGGGGCTGTGTTTGTGACAGATTTTACAAGGCAGGAATATGCACTGAAAAAGCATTTTCTCCTCTAGAGGTTTAATAGTTCCCAAAGTCACTTCACATCAGTAAGAAAAGTTTGCCTTTCTTTAGCGCTTCCCCCACGTATGACTGAGTTACTGAGTATTCCTTGCTTGCAGCTATCTTTCCAAAGGCAGGCACCAAATAGGGGAAACATTCATCAGTGAAACTTAACTAAGCCAATCCATGGAAAGCTTGGTGATGGGTTCAGGATGACTGAAGTTGAACAAGAGAAGCACCCAGGGCTGGGGGCCATTATGATGACTGTTAATAGAAGGAAGGTGATTTCTAATAGCACTTTGATCAATTTTTCAGTTGGTAGCTCACAAACTCCTGCCATTAAAAATTCCAGGAATTACTATGCAGTTGAGCGTGGAATGAAATTTGTTTTGAATACATGAGTTTTGTAGAGCATGGTTCTGAGCCACTCTTTTTTAGGCAATTCTGGAAACTACATTCAAAAAAGCAAAAGCTCTAAATTAGAAAATATTATCGCAAAATACTGACTCATGTATGCTATTCTCTGAATCCAAGTGATCCCAAAGCACATCAGAAAACAGTTAAATGAGTATGAAAATTTATGTAGGAAGACAGACTGTTATCTCTTCACTATAAAAGGGAAAATGACTCATTCCCCCAAAGGTGAGCTAGCATCCTGCTACATTTTTCAAATGCTATGAAGTTAACTTACTTCTAGTCCAAATTATCTCCAAAAGCAGCAGTTATGAGAGCAACACTGCAGATGAGCAAAGATGGGACAAATGGACAAGACCAAGGGCTCAAGACTTGTCTCTGATGACCTAGAACTGGTCTGACATTGATATATTTAATTCCCACTCTACCACATCTTTTACTTCCTAGGTCCACTGTCTCCTGCCCTTTCTTGGAAATTTTTCATAACCATTCTGCCTTCATTTTCTGTACTAATTATCTAGATTCTATCACCCATCACTTTGTTCATACTTTGTCAATATTCCCATATTCCCAAATCCCTTGAGTCATTGTTCTTCTTTCCACCTAAGTTTCTAATCATTCATAAATTAACGAGAGGTCCTAGAATCAGGCTAGTGACTACTTAAAGCGTGAATGTCTCATTTTTGTCAAATCCTTTCACAGTCCCTGTGTGGAGTACATTTCAGCCAATCCAGAAATTTGCATGTTTTTGCACACTGAAAATATACTACATGCATTTTTACTTTCTCTCACTGTTCTCTTTGGTTGGCAGCTGAGAAAAGTATGTTCCCTTCTCTTCTTGAGTTCTGGTGACTTTGTTCATTTGCTGGTGGCTGATAAATTCATAAAGCTAATAGTCTTGAAGCAAATTGTATCTAAGAATCTTCAAAGCACAGTGAGCTGATCTTCCAACATGGTTAAGCGTAGGGGATATACCCTCAGCCTCTGACAACTCTGGCTAAGGATGCTACAAACATCATCACACAATTAGGAACTCTTGTGCTCAATGACTTGCGATCTCTTTGGCAGACTCAGCTAAACCTGATAATATTTAAGTGATACCCCAAAAGGCCACAATTCTCCTTCAGGAAGTGGAGATACCAACAATTGTAAATTAACAACATAAAACAGGAAAAGACAGTTGAGTTTTTGCTAATGTAAGGCAGAAGCAGAAGATGGTTGACTGACATTAAGAAAACTATCCCTAGTTTTTCAATATAGCAGGCAAATGAATATGGCAGATAAATGCACTATCAATTTTATTCTTACAACACTGATACTGACTTTAATCCTGACCTTGAAAAGGCTTCTCCATACACAAAGCCTTTTTGAAATGACATTGTACCAGAAAAAAAAGTGAAACAATAATCTATCTAGTGATGAACTTTTATTCCGGTGTTTACCGTGCGCCAGGCAACTAAGTGATTTATCTACCTCTTGCGTCATTTAATCCTTAAGACAACGTGAAGAGGTTACTACTGACATCCACATTTTACAGACAGAGAAACTGAGGCTTGGTGCTGAATCAGGTCAGTTCGATATCAGGGCCCAAGCTCTTAGGCCTCCTCTGAGATCACACCCCGGTAGTTGTGTTTCTTCCATCTGGCTTCCTATCAGTTAATGGTAAGGGCATTTGACATATACTGATAATTATAAAAAAGCAGGTACTAAAAATAGTGCAGAGCAGATGACAGCAGGTACTTGATGGCTTTCAGGCTCTAAGAAAAAGGAAAAGCAAAATTCACAGCAAGTTCTAGGCTTCCCTATAGGAAAAGCAGACCGTTGACTATGTAATGACATTTAAAGAGACCTAAAATCTTCCTTTACACTGGTATTAAAGATCTTTCTCACCAGTCTTTTCCAGAGCCAGACATTAAGCCTTAACCTCCTTAGGGTTTTTTTAAACAACACTTGTATCTTAAATGGGTCAACCGATGCGCTTTCTAGGAAATGGAACATATTAACTAATAAAAAGAAGGAATTAATTCACCTACTACCATACCTTTCCAATAACAGAGACACACATCTAAGTGTAAAGATTTCTGGAAAGAGTTTCTTCCCACTCTACTTTTTCACTTCTTAGATGTCCCCTCATCCTTTCACTAAAACCCTCTTGCCAAGGTGACCTTGTTGTTAAACCCACTGTTTTTTTTCAGTCCTCATCTTATTCTCTCCAGCAGTCGACACCGTTGACAGCTTCCTCCACTTGAAAGACTCTCTTTTTTTGGTACCAGAACATCACATTCTCCTTGTTTCTTATTTCTCTGCCCCTTCCTGTCAGTTTCCTCTGTGAACTACTCCTCTTTTACTCTCCATCTGGTGTCGAAGTTCCTCTGGGCTCTGTCCCAGGCCTTTACTCTTCTCTCTATATTAAGTCTGGGTCATCTCATCCACTCATGTAGTTTTAGTTACTATACTTACATGGACAACCTTAAAATTTCTACCTTCAGCTCAGAAGTCTATCCAGAGTTTCAGATCCATAGATTAAAATGTCTCCCAGATCTGTTAGACATTCTACAGATGTCTTAAATTCCACAATTCCCAAAATTCAGTTGTTATTCTCCACCCCCAAAATATGTTCATCTTCTGGTGTTCTCAATAAATGGTCCACCATCTACCCAGCTGCCAAAGGAGAAACCTGGGGTGTTATAGCCCTTGTCATTCTTCCTCATTCCCCACATCCAATCAGCCACCATCTGCTGTGTGTTCTACCTCTTAAATATTACTACTACTATCTATCTTCTACTGTTCTCTGCCCTCACTATCACTACCTTAATGCAAGACATCCTCTCTCCTCCAGAATGCTGCAACCAATTGCAACCAAGATCTTCATGCTACACGGTCTTCTTTGCCCACTCCTGGCAAAACCATATAATTTATCATCAAAATCAAATTTTATGATTGAAAAGGGACACTACTCATATTGACAGTAGAACTATAAGCAAAAATTGGATCTGTTTGGGCTTCCCTGGTGGCACAGTGGTTGAGAGTCCGCCTGCCGATGCAGGGGACACGGGTTCGTGCCCTGGTCAGGGAAGATCCCACATGCCGCGGAGCAGCTGGGCCCGTGAGCCATGGCCACTGGGCCTGCGCGTCCGGAGCCTGTGCTCCGCAATGGGAGAGAAAAAAAAAAAATTGGATCTGTTCTAGAAAATCAGGACATGTGATCATACTATCAGGCTGCAGTTAGAGAGACATCCTTCAAAAGCACATCCCTCACCATGTCACGTGTTTGCTTAAAAGGTATCCATGGTTCCCTCATTGCCTTCTGAAAGATGGTCAGACTTCCCAACAAGGCTTGGCATGGTCCCCACTTGGCTCTCATGCCTCATCTCTCACCCCTTTACCTCACCATTCTTCTGCCACACATTAAATTCCCCCAAATTTATATACTCTCTCTTGATCCTAGAATGTTCTTGTGCTCTTTTGTCTTACCAAATGTCTTTGTCTACTTCTCTGCTACCAGATTTCTTCAGGTTTCAGGCTAGATGCTACATCCATAGAAAAGCTTCTCCCAACCCTGAGAACGGACTGGTGTGCCCCTCCAGTGTGACGCCAACACAATGCTTATCCCTATCCATGTGGCACTGCAATTGCTTAGTTTCTTATCTTTGTTGGCCATGAGATTATACTACTGCCAGAAATTTCCTATATATAAGGCACTTAAAAGCATAAAAGTGATTTAAGGTTACGGTGGAAAGGGAACAGAAAAGTAATTTGAGGTTAGGGGTGGCTAGCTAAATTTAATTAGTAAACATTCTATTTTTACTTATACCTACTGTTTATTGGAATATATTTAGAGGGGATAACAAATACTATAGGGGTAGAGGGCTTAAAAGTTCTCATAAACTACATGTTAGTACCACTAATGCACAAAACCAGAGGTCTGAAAGCATTTTTTTTTTTTTTTTTTTTTTTGCATTACGTGGGCCTCTCACTGTTGTGGCCTCTCCCATTGTGGAGCACGGGCTCCGGACGCGCAGGCTCAGCGGCCATGGCTCACGGGCCCAGCCGCTCCGCGGCATGTGGGATCTTCCAGACCGGGGCACGAACCCGCGTACCCTGCATTGGCAGGTGGACTCTCAACCACTGCGCCATCAGGGAAGCCCTGAAAGCATTTTTGACTAAAACCTCTATCAATAAATAGTACGAGCATGCACTCTTAATATTTGGATTTTATAATTTATAAATTAAGCACATGTTCTAGTATACTAATATGTGATGTCCCATCTAAACATTCTCAGAAACAGAAATTAAAATTTTTCTAAAAAGGCAAAATACTGGCTCTCAATTTTTCTATACCTCAGAGGATCATCTATTGATTCCTTTCTGAATATCATTTTTAAAAATGGGTTGTGAAGGCAGGAATGGTAGCAGGTTGGCTGCTGTAACACCAACGCCAGGCCCAGCACATAATAACCATCAATAGTTATTGAGTGAATGGAAGACAGATTGGACTGGAGGATGGAGTGGCTTCCAGGGTGAAGTCAGATCCCCAGGAGGATCCTGTGGTATTCCATGGACAGCGGGTAGGTGCTGTGGTTAGGAGGAGGAGGATTTAGCTGGGGAGGTGTTAGGAAGAGCAAAACCAAGTGGAGAAGTGAAAGATCCTCAAACAGAACGATAATCTCCACAGAGTAACCCGGGCTTCATGTAGTATATTATTATCAATTATACCCACAGAAATTATGTATTGGTTAATGCATTTGAGAACAAAAGCATTATGAAGCCAAGAGCAAAGAAACAGAATCCCTGGTAGCCAAGTGATATTCACCATCACTGTGTCTCAAAAGTGAAATTCAATGTTGCCACTTTAAGTTGAAAAACCAAAAGGAAGAAAGACAAATCTTTTGTTACCTCTTACTTTGTGTCAGTTACTCTTCTGGGTGTTTCACAGAAGTTACAAATTTGTGTCAGCATTTTTCCTGCACTCTGGGACTTTACCCTCCAACCCTAGAGAGGAGGTAAGATGAGTATGCACATAAATACAAATCAAATAGAATAAAATAGCTTCAGGAATTATGGTACCAATAAATTTTGGATTTTATGCAACAGTTTGGATGTTCTGTGATTTTATTATTTTCAATGACAATGCATATAATGTACAACTAAAAGGTATTTCATTTAAAAATCTTTACAAGAATTTTCTTCTCAAAGTAATTGTTCTTAAAAAAAGTGCTTCTTAATATAACTATGTTGCCCAATATTGGTTGTTTTTTTTTAAAAAAAAGATTATGGGAGAGTAACGAAGGGCTAGAGGGGTCTGGAGGAGAAAGTCTTTCACCAAGGGAATCAGAAACAGAATTGTGAAGAAAGCATTCAACAGCAGAAGAAAACATAAGCAAAAGGAAAAGACAACCCTCAGAATAGGAGGAAATATTTGCAAACAAAGCAACTGACAAGGGACTAATCACCAAAATATACAAACAGCTCATGTAACTCAATGTCAAAAAAACAAACAACCCAATCAAAAAATGGGTGGAAGACCTAACTAGACATTTCTCCGAAGAAGACATACAGATGGCCAACAAACACATGAAAAGATGCTCAACATCACTAATCATTAGAGAAATGCAAATCAAAATTACAATGAGGTATCACCTCACACCAGTCAAATGGCCATCATCAAAAAATCTGCAAACAGTAAATGCTAGAGAGGGTGTGGAGAAAAGGGAACTTTCCTGAACTGCTGATGGGAATGTAAATTGGTACAGCCATTATGGAGAACAGTACGGAGGGTCCTTAAGAAACTAAAAATAGAGCTACCATATGACCCAGCAATCCCACTCCCAGGCATATGTCTGGAGAAAACCATAATTCGAAAGGATGCATGTACCCCAATGTTCACTGAATCATTATATACAATAGCCAGGACATGGAAGCAACCTAAATGTCCATCGACAGAGGAATGGATAGAGAAGACATGGCACGTATATACAATGGAATACTACTCAGCCATAAAAAGGAATGAAATAGTGCCATTTATTTGCAGAGATGTGGATGGACCTAAAGACTGTCATACAGAGTGAAGTAAGTCAGAAAGAGAAAAACAAATATCATATATTAACGTGTATATGTGGAATCTGAAAAAATTGGTATAGACGATCTTACTTACAAAGCAGAAATAGAGACACAGATGTAGAGAACAAACATATGGCTACCAAGGGGAAAGGGGGTGTGTGTGGGATGAACTGGGAGATTGGGATTGGCATATATACACTATTGATACTATGTATAAATTATATAGCTAATGAAAACCTACTGTATAGCACAGGGAACTCTACTCAGTGCTCTTTGGTGACCTAAATGGGAAGAAAACCCAAAAAAGAGGGGATATATGTATAGCTGATTCACTCTGCCATACAGTAGAAACTAACACAACATTGTAAAGCAACTATATTCCAATAAAAATTAATTTTAAAAAAAGAATTCAGCTAAACAACAGCAAAAAATATGGAAAGGATTTCATCAAGCAACACTGACTGTAGGTGGATAGAATGGGCAAGCAAAAGGCTTTTAACCTACATAGATAGTAACACTCACCATAGTAACAAATGTCACCGTGGAAGGGGACAGTCAGGACCAAGCCAGCTTAAAAAACATAATTGTTAGGAGCCCATCAACAAAAAGTTGAAATGTTCTACTCAACCATGAAAATAATTTGTAGAACCTAGGAAATAATAATAGCTTTTGTAAAACTCACCCATATTCCTTATGCAGAACTTCTTTTGGTTGGGGGGTGGGGGACAAATAAAAACTTCTTCCAAAGAGCTTGAGTATGTTCAAGATGGAAAAGATACCTTCTCTGCTCTTCGTTAACTAAAATTGTGACTTTGATCCTCCCGGCACTGAAGAAGGGAAGAATCAAGCTTGATACCGTCATTGAAGAGTTAGCTGTTGATTCCCCCATCAAAGATATTCTAGATGTTGAGAAAAGTTACTGAGAGACAGAAGCAGAATTCTTCTGCTGGTCATCACTGTAAGCATTGGCATTTTCTCTTCCTAAAGCCAGTGAAAACCTGGCCAAAAGAAGGAAGGAAAAGAGGTGAGATCCAAAAACATTTACAAGGTAATATCATCAAGGAAAGTTTTCCAAAGACATGCAAGAAAGGGTGTCTGCCTTCCAAGATGAAAAACACAAATGTACTATGTAAGTAAACATATCATCATCTCTTTTTATATCTGAAAATTTGAATGGGTTTTGTAAAACAAATTTCAAGCATTTTTAATGACTCAAAATACTAGCAATTACTAATAGGATTTGGGGGAGACAGCTAAGAAGAGATTCATTTCTGAAGTGAAAGTAATCAATATGCTTGTGAATATTCTTCCATTTCACATATTTTCCTTAAGATTTCTGCATTAAGTGACTTTTCAGACCTATAATTCACCACCACTGATGTCAGAAAATAATAACCCATTGTTCTGGCCAGATAATAACAAAGGAAGTTTCTCAAAGGATCGTGGAGAAAGATGAACAATGTTTATAGTCTGTCAGAAGTTAAGCAGGAAAAAAATTGTTTTCTTTGTATCCACCTCACTTCCAAAAATAACATTAAATTTCTCAAGATATGCAAACAACATGGTGTTTATGCTCCTCGAGAGAAAGGATCAGACCTGATAGAGTCTTACTGTGTTCAGTGAGTGGTAGATTGCATGAGTTAGAGGATTGTTTCAGAGGTTACAGGCAAACACAAGTCCCATGGCTTGAATTCTGATGCTTTGATTCAGGAGCACTGGCTGTTTTTTTCTAGGGTGATAGAAATGAAAGTCACATATTCTTACTCTTTTCTGAAACTAAGACAAGAAGCTGACATGACCTGGAAGCCAGAATATCTAATGAGTTTGAGTTCCTCTTTCTGGAAGAATGTTTCAAATTTTCATAAGTACATTTCAGATTCATTCTACTAATTTTTAACAGCTTTATACATACCAAAATTTTATTTTTTATTTTTTGCAGTACGCGGGCCTCTCACTGTTGTGGCCTCTCCCGTTGCGGAGCACAGGCTCTGGACGCGCAGGCTCAGCGGCCATGGCTCACGAGCCCAGCCGCTCCGCGGCATGTGGGATCTTCCCGGACCGGGGCACGAACCCGTGTCCCCTGCAACGGCAGGCGGACTCTCAACCACTGCGCCACCAGGGAAGCCCCATACCATAAATTTTTAATGTACAATTCAATGGTTTCTAGTAAATGTACAGAGTTGTGTAACCATCACCACAATCCAAATTTAAAACACTATCACCCCAAAATGAAACTTCATGCTGTTTGCAGTCACCCCTTACCTGCACTCCAACTCCCCAGGAAATTAATCTGCTATCTGTCACTATAAATTTACATTTTCTGGACTTTTCTTTTAATGAAATTCTACAATATGTGATCTTCTGTGTCTGGCTTCTTCCACTTAACCTAATGGTTTTAAAGGTCATCCATGCTGTAGTATGCATCACTGCTCCATTCCTTTTCATTGTTCAAGAGTATTCTGTTGTATGGATACACCAGTTTTTGTTTACCTGTTCACCAGCTGATGGACATTTGGACTGTTTCCTTTGGGGGGCTAATGTGAATAGTGCTGCTAATGAACATTTACATACAAGTCTTTGTGTGGATATATGATTTCATTTCTCTTAGGTAGATAACTAGGAGTGAAATTGCTGGGTCATATATTTATGTTTAACATTTCTAGAAACTACCAAACTACTTTGCAAAGTGGCTGCAGCATCATCCTACCTAACTGTAAATTTCCTGAGCACCAGATAAATATCACTGTGCTTTGAACAAACCTTGATTTCCTAACCCAAGTGGACTCTAAACCTCTCCCAGCTCTTACCAGTTAATGTACTTCCATCATTCTATCATTTTCTACTCTATGTATTACTCAAGTGATATAATTTGATGAAATTAAATACTGGTTACTTGGAACCATTAAGAAATCTGAATACAAATGGGCTTTGAAAAGTTATCTGTCTTTTTTGTAAAGCAGCTTGAAAATGTCAGAAACATTCATATCACTGTTACTTTTACCGTGAAGAGTTCCATCAAAGTGGTGAAGGGTTGACAATGAGTAAGAAGCATCGTCATGTGATTCGGGAAGATCCCTCAGTAAGTCATCTCCATAAAGAGACAGAGGAGAGTCCTTAGATTTAGTCTTTAGAGTGGTGAGACATTTCTGTGAAAAACAATATTTTGTGAGACTGTTGCTTGAGAAGCCCAGGAAAGATAAAAAAGGAAACGAAACACTGTTCACAGATCAACACATATCTTTTCTCCTTGAATGACTTCTCCATTGTCAACCTCAAGAGAGCCAAGCTACAACCATGACTTTCAGCAGAGATCTTAATACCAGGACTGAAGCAGTCAACTTTTCACAGGGAGAAGAAAAATGTAAATTTCACTTAAAAAAAAGAAAATCCACGTTTAATGGAAGAATAAGGCCTCCCCCTAGTGGATAATTTAAGAATTTGGTTTCCACAGTCTAATTTGGGATTTACACAGTAAAATATCATAATTGATACATAGAATGAGTTATAAAATAGAAACGCCAATAATTAGTTCTTACGTGAAGCCCATCAAAACTTGAAAAGGATTCCCCAATCTTTCAAGGAGATCAGGAAAGTTCACAGTTACCAATGATACATTTAAAAGTAAACATAGATAGTGAAAGAAGGCAAACTTTTAGAAGTATGGAGAACATTTAGCTAGGTGATCAAAAATGTATTCATCTCAAAGCAACAGTGACTCTGTATCATAATCCTCACCCCTTATGAATTGCCATGGTGCCCAGGCCATCAGAGTCTGGGGTATTTCCCTCAGCAGCCCTGTGGATTGACCAGATTTTCCAGTCAGAAGACAAAACAATGTGTTTCTCAGTCAGGTCACTTGGGGCTATAATAGGATTTTTATAACCATATATAGTAGTGTCCAAATTGTATGGCTTTTATTATGAGTTTAATTAAAATTCTAGAGAGCAACAGATTTGAGGATTATAATTGTTCTGTATTTATTAAAACCTCAGCACCTGTGCAGAGATTAAACAAAAATTATGCTAATCTTTGAGGATTCACCATGTTATAGGCACTGGTAAGGACTTCGTATAAATTATTTTACATAATCCCCAAAACAGTCCTAAACTTCTGCCTTTTACAGATGAAGAAACTGGCACAGAAGTGGTAGAACTGGAATCTGAGCCAAGAAGTCCAACTCCAGAGATCACATCCTTTATCTCTGAATGGAAACAGAAACAAAGTCAGTAAAATACAAAGTGATTGTATATTTCTCAATGTGTTTAAGGAGAAGTGTATATCCTTTTCTAATTTATATTATTTCTTTGGTAATTTTAAAGAAATTGCTAACATCTCAATTCAGTTTTAGAACAAGCACTGAAGTGACAACCAGAAGTCCTAGGCGCTTTGTCTCTGCCTTTCGCTTCCCTTTTGACCTTAGACCATTCATTTAACCTTTGTAGTGAAATGACCTGCCTCTTTTCCTAGTGTTCCTGGTATTGAAGCCATAAAGTGTTATATTGAAGTCAATGGGATTAGTAGGGTCACCACTGAAGTGCATAAATGTTCCCACACCCACCGAAAGACAGTCATAACCAAACATAAAATATGAATCCAGACCTTCAGTTATGAGAGAAATGCAGCTGACAGAGCATGAGGACCATTTGGTACCGCATCCCTGCAGCCTCCGTTTCCTTTGCTGTATAGTAACATCGACTAGGATTCAGTGTTTCTATGTGGTAGAGCTGTTAGCCTTTGGCAAGGCAGCTCTTGGTTGTGCAGGATTACCTCATGATTGCAAGACAGTTAACATCGTTGACCCCCATCTTTAAAATGCTAGTAGAGCCCCACACATCCCAAAAGTCACTCCTATGGGAAACGGTACAACCTCCTGGGGAAAACCATGGCAAAGATCCTTCAGGCCCTGGAATCTTTGTGTATTACTTTGCCCAAAGTTTGTCAAATACAAAGAGATTATCATTAAGGTCAACAAACCGTATGCGCTTTGAGACAACCACTCAACAGCACAGATGGTTGCTTTGGGGGGTTCACTGCACCCAGTGAGGAAGACATCCAAAGCCAAGGAGGGCACTTGAAATGTGTGGTAGCGGTTCCTGTAGTCATCTTGCTTTTTGGTCTCACTGCCGACTTTTGGCAGATTTAGAAACTAGCATTTGAAAAATGGCACTATGATTTTTGATCCTCTGCATGAAATGGTAACGGATCAGACACAGGGAAAAGCAAAATAAGGCTTATAGGGTGTGGGGATAACGCTTGTGTGTATAAGGGTTAGTATAGTTCAAAGACACTCTGGGTTGCAAAATAAATAAAATACGTTCCTTATTTTTCTATAGTTCAACCTTAATTTCAACACCCTATTCCCCATAACAACAGAAAATTGATCAAATCATTCAAAACAAAAAACCAAGGTTTTCTCAGCACTTTTTTTTTTTTTTTTGCGGTACGCGGGCCTCTCACTGCTGTGGCCTCTCCCGTTGCGGAGCACAGGCTCCGGATGCGCAGGCTCAGCGGCCATGGCTCACGGGCCCAGCCGCTCCGCGGCATGTGGGATCCTCCCGGACCGGGGCACGAACCCGTGTCCCCTGCATCGGCAGGCGGAAGCATTTTTAAATTTAAACTCAGTATACCTCCTCTCCTTCATTCCTTCATCATTTGTGGGGTTGAGAAGCTAATCACAACAATAATAATAACAACAGTTAAAGTTTTTGAGCTCTGTGTTCCCAACCCCAGACAATGCTTTCTATCATGATAGATTGGTCTGCGTTTTATATAAATGGATTATACACTATGTACTCTATTTGCTTTCTTTCATTCTCTTAACATAATCACTTTGAGATTCATCCATATTGTTACATATCAATAATTCATTCCTTTTATTGTATGGTTATACTTCTAATTTCTATCCATTCAATAGCTAATAGAATTTTTGGTTGTTTACAGTTTTTAACTATCACAAATAGAGCCACCGTGAATACTCATGTTCAAGCCTTTTTGTGAACATGTACTTCTATATCCTTGAGAATTCTTGAGTAAACACCTAGAAGTGGTATGGTGGGATCATATGGTAGGTGTACATACATCTTTTTAAGAAAATGCCAAACTTTTTTCCAAAGTGATTTTACGTTCCCACCAAGAATGTATGGAAAGTTCACGTTTCCCAACGTTTTATATAATCAGACTTTTTCAATGTCAGTTATCCAAATGAGTAAGTAGAGGTATCTCACTGTGGTTTAATTTACTTTTCCAGTGACTAATGATCTTGGCATCTTGTTATGTGTTTATTTACAACCTGTATAACATCTTTGAAAAAAATATCTGTTCAAAGATCTTGCTCGGGCTTCCCTGGTGGCACAGTGGTTGAGAGTCCGCCTGCCGATGCAGGGGACACGGGTTCGTGCCCCGGTCCAGGAAGATCCCACATGCCGCAGAGCGGCTGGGCCTGTGAGCCATGGCCGCTGAGCCTGCGCGTCCAGAGCCTGTGCTCCACAACGGGAGAGGCCACAACAGTGAGAGGCCCGCGTACCTTTTATTAAGTAGTAGGACATTTTTATGTTCTAAAAACAAGTCCTTTATCAGATGTATGTTTTACAATATTTGATCCCAGTTTTGTTTGCTTAACAGAGTAAAAGTTTTCAGTTTTGATAACGTCTACTTTACTGACTTCTTTTGTTATGAATTGTGATTTTGGTGTTGTATTTAAGAAAACTTTTCCAAGGACAACATCACTAAAGTTGTCTCCTATGTTATCTTCTGGAATTTCTAAGTTTGTGAACCATTTCAATGTACTTTGTGTCTATGTTGTGAGGTAAGAGAAGCTTTAGTTTTTGCATGTGGCTATGAAATGGTTCTGTACCATTTGTTGAAAAAAGTATCCTTGCTCCCCCTTGAAGTAAATTCCTCATTGAATCCCACTAATCTATTTGTCTATCTTTACACCAACATCACACTTTTTTTTTTACAGATTTACTGAAATATAACTGACATATAACATTGTGTAAGTTTAAAGTATACCATGTGTTGATTTGATACATGTATGTATTGTGAAATGTTTCCACAATGAGGTTACGTAACACATCCTTCACCTCATATTAACACCATCTTGTAGTTGTTATGGTGAGAATACTAAAGTTCTCCTCTCACAGCAACTTTCAAGTATAAAATACAGTGCTGTTCAGGGAGATCAGCTCGGTGCTTTGTGACCACCTGGATGGGTGGGATAGGGAGGGTGGGAGGGCGGGAGACGCAAGAGGGAGGAGATATGGGAACATATGTGTATGTATAACTGATTTACTATGTTATAAAGCAGAAACTAACACACCATTGTAAAGCAATTATACTCCAATAAAGATGTAAAAAAAAAAAAAGCAACCTAATACAAAGCAGTGACAGCAGCAGGTCACTGCCCCACACTTGGGGTAGAGGGGGACTTGATCTACTTGTAGCAGCAGCATAGAAAAAAATAAATAAAATAAAAAAAATAAAATACAGTGCTGTTAACTACAGTCACCATGCTGTACACAGACCCCCATAACTTATTCATCTTACAACTAAAAATTGTACCCTTTAACCAACATCTTTCCATCTCCCCAACCCCTCAGCCCCTGGCAACCACCATTTTACTCTGTTTCCATGTATTCCACATATAAGTGAGATCATATAGTAGTTGTCTTTCTCTGTCTGACTTATTGCACTTAACATAATGCCTTCAAGCTCCAACCATGTTGTCACAAATGGCAGGATTTCCTTCTTTTTATAGCTAGCTAATACTCCACTGGATATATATATATACCACATTTTTTTTACCCATTCATCTGTCATGGACACTTAGGCAGTTTCCATATCTTCACCATTCTGAGTAATGTTGCAATGAACATGAGAGTAAAGATCTCCCTCCCAGATCCTGATTTTATTTCTTTTGGGTTTATACCCATAAGTGGGATTGATGAATCATATGGTAGTCTTAATTTTTAAAGGACTCTCCATATTGTTTTCCATAGTGGCTGCACCAATTTACATTCCCACCAACAGTGCACAAGGGTTCACTTTTCTCTACATCCTCGCCAACACTTATTAGCTCTTGTCTTCTTGATGACAGCCGTTCTAACAGGCGTGAGGTGATATCTCATTGTGATTTTGATTGCACTACCCTGATGATTAGTAATATTGGACATATTTTCATGTATCTGTTGGCCACTTGTATATCTTCTTTGGAAAAAAAAACTGTCTATTCAGTTCCTCTGCCCATTTTCCAATCATATTTTTTCTATTGGGTTACTCATATATTTTGGATATCAACTCCTTATCAGATATATGGTTTGTAAACATTTTCTCCCGTTCTCTAGGTTACCTTTTCATTTTGTTGATTGTTTCCTTCATTGTGCAGATGTTTTTTTAGTTTGACATAGTCCCACTTGTTAATTTTTGCTTTTCTTGTTTGTGCCTTTGGCATTGTATACAAGAAGTCATTGCCAATACTGATGTCAAGGAGCTTTTTGATTGTTTTCTTCCAGGAGTTTTGCAGTTTCCGGTCTTATGTTTAAGTACTTAATCCATTTCAGGTTCATTGTGAATGGTGTATGATAGGGGTGCAATTTCATTCTTTTGCATGTGGACATCGTTTTCCAACACCATGTTTTGAAGAGACTATCCTTTCCCTATTGAATATTTTTGGCTACCTAGTCAAATATTAGTTAACCATATATGCATGGGTTTATTTCTGGGCTCTCAGTTTTGTTCCATTAGTCTATGTGTCTGTTTTTATTCCAGCACCATAATGTTTTGATTACTATAGCTTTGTAATATAGTTTGAAATTTCTTAGAGGGAAAGCATTCAGTCTTTCACCATTAAGTTTGATGTTAACAATAGGTTTTTCATAGATGCCTTTATCAGCTTTAGGAAGCTCACTTCTCAATAAGAATTTTTATCAGAAATGGATGTTGGATTTTTTTCAAAACTTTTTCTGCATCTAATAAGACAATCATATATTTTTCTTTTATAATCTGTTAATATGGTGGATCACAGATTTTCAAATATTAAACCAGTATTGCACTCCTGTATTAACCCCACTTGATCATGATGTATTATCCTTATAAATATTATTGGATTTGAAGGCCATTGGTCTGTAGTTTCTTGTAATTTCTTTCTCCAGTTTTGGCATCAGGGTAGTCTTGAAATAAGTTGGGAATAATGTTCTGGAAGAGGTTGTATAAAATTGGCATCATTTCTTTGATATGATTAACATATAATATATTTTAACTCAATCTTTTTGAAAACAAATGTAAGGCAGGCCAATATTATCACCATTTTACAGAATGATAATTTACTTGTCCAAGGATCACAGTTTATAAGTCATGGAGGCAGAATTAGACCTTTGGCCATCTGGTACCAAAGGCCAACTCAAAACTACTTCACTATGCTGACTTCTGTCACATTCAAATAAAATGAAATCAATACTTTTAATTGTTTGCATATTTTATAATCCCATTTAAGCCTAATAAGTTAAGAATAAGAGCATGGCAGAGAGAGGAAAAGACCTTTGCTAAGGAAATATCTAGTCTTTGGAGGACTAACAGTATCACAGCATGTTAAGAGGGAAATCTTTTTGCCCCAACTTTTGCTGCGGTTACAGAAGGCCCAGAAACAAAATAAAAGGTACAAAATTTGCAGAAGGGGAGGACACACAATCAGTCAAGGGTAAAAAACAGTTTGCAGTTGAAGAGGCTGAAGTAATAAAAGTTGGAAAGCTGTGATATTTTCTCACCCACCTCCCCTTGCCACATATCTAGAAAGGGGAGATCTGTGAAGACCGCTGGTAGAGCCAGAAGTTTCCTCCCAATTGTATGAGAGGCAGAAGAGCTGTGTTTGACTCAAGTCTGAGAAGAGCAAATGTAAAAATCTATGCTGTGAGCTGCCTGCAAGGTCAGGGCAAGAAAAGAGGGCAGCAAAGGGAGTAGCTTTTCTTCCACTGTTCAGAATGGCAGTGACGCACAAGTTTTCTGGGAGTAAACTGGATGTTCTAGATATTTACCAGGCTGAATCCTCTTCAAAGGCCCATCCCTGAAAGAACAGCCGGCCAGGTAAGCAAAACTCCTCAATGAGATGCTATGATTTGTACCACCAAGAGAAGCTCTGAGAATGAGTTCTTCAGCTCCCTTAAGCACAGTGATTTCTCTCCCACACCACACATTCCACCAAACCTAGAGTCTGCTGAGGTATCAAACTTGTTCCTCCTCGCTATGTCCAAACAGCTTACCCCTACTTCCTAAAACTCCCTTGATAATTCAGAGCACGTGCCATCAGAACCGGATACCCTTCATTTACTGAGAATTTTATCACCTAGCTTATGTATGTCTTTCAACCACTAACCATATCAATTTGGATGACTCGCTATGCCTGTAAATTCAACACTTTGGCCACCCACTCTTCCTCTAATACTTTTGTCCTTCATCTTACCTCTTCCACTAATAAGTACATCATCTCCAATATCTGGGTTTCAATCATCCCATTCTCTGGTCGTTACCCTCTATTGTTTGAGCGTGCTCCTCTAGAGCTGGCACTCCAATAATCCTTACTCCAAGGACCCACTACAACTTCCAACCTGCTGACCTGACCACCGTTTTCTGCTCTATCACACATCTCATGCCTTCACTTCCCTCCTTACCCAGCTTAGATTCCATGACCTATCATGATCACCAACTCATATACCCTCAATTCCTTGATCCTCTTTCCCCTCCTTAAACTCAGCTAACAAAACATCAATCCTAGTTAAATTCAATTCTAAATCCAACCCTGGGTTCTCTATATTGATTCATCTCTTGATTTACTGGATTTCTTCATTATATACCTTGTCCAAGAAGAATTCGTGGGTGCTATATTCCCTGGTCCCTTGCATTTTTGAAACTGTTCATCTGTAACCTTCATATCTTAACTGAAACATGCCAAGTATAAATATTTTTGTTCAAATTATTTTCCTTTCTTGAATTTCTAATGTCTTCTGGAAGCAAGCTAGTGTGAAAAAATTTGTGAAACCAGTCTGACTTTTAAGTGACTTTTTTTCCTTGGACACTAAATAATTACTTTTCCTTGAGGAGCAGTAATTTCACCTTGATATAGACTGGTGTTTATTGTCCTGGAACATAGTGTGCCTTTCAACTTTTAGATGTTGTGACTTACTAATTTCTTCATTTTTGGAAGTTTGTTTATAAAATTATATCTTAGAATGTTTTTCTGTTTTTTTAAAACTCTGGAATGAGTATTACACTACTTCAACATTTTTAATTAGTTCCAAAACCGCCTTTTGTATTCAATTTATTTCTCTATCTCTCCCAAATTATCCTCTTGTCTATTCTCTTCACCTCTGACTTATGGTTTCATGTATTCTATAGCCTCTCTAATTTTTTTAAAAATGCAAAGCATTACTTGTGAATATTTTTCTTTTGTTTTCTGAGGTATGTATTCAGAGTGCTCTGCATGGGAAATTCATTTATTTCGTTTTTTAAAATAACCATAGTAATTTCTCATAGTTGTTATCCTATTTCTTCTCATTTCATGCATATTAGATGGACAGCTCTTCTTTTTCCCATGTGGGAACTCTCCTTGAACCCCTTCCCATTATATCTAAGACCTAAGTGCATCTGACCTTCAGAGCACCAGTGAGGAGACTGGGCATTAATACAGTGGTTCGCTGTGCTCTTCTTTTCCTTGGGAATAAGAAGTGAGGAAAGGGAGGAAACACTGCTGTGGGCTTTTGAGATCGATGATCCCTTCTCTATTTTCCTATTAATTCTGTAAAATCCCGTTCTGTATTTTATTTTGTCCAGTCAAATGTTAACTTATTTCCCTCATTCAGAGTGAGTGCTGAGCCCTCACTCCACAAAATATTACCCTTTCTTGTTAGATTTATTCATCCTCTTTTTGCTGAATACTAAGATCCTAAGTTCAAATGGGAGGCTTTCACACTAGCCATTAGTCTTTCCCTGTGCCATAAATACTATAATAAAATATTATGAGGGATTAAATTAATAAACTTAGTTAGAAATGATCTCAGAATGAAAACAAAAGCCGGAAAATTGGAAACTGCTGTACATCCCTTCTATCTCTAACCTGCTCATAAGCTCAACTTTCTGAAAATGATTTTAATGTTGTCATTCCTTACTAATGACTGCAGAGAACCTCAAAGGAACTCTGTTTCTTTTTATTCCAACCTATTGACAAATAGGCAACATGTCCAGTATACCATGATCTTAAGCACTCCTTCCAAAGCAATAGCCCTCTTCCTACCCATTTAGGAAAAAAAAAAAGTTGCTGAGTCCGAAGTCGCAACATTCTAAAGGATTTCCTTTCAATTTAACCACCAAAGAGATTCTTATCAAATATACAGTGCATATGAATGTATGACGTAAGTTTCCAAAGAATTGTAGCTCCAATTTGACTAAAATGAAAAGTTTAGTCCTATTAAAATTAAAACTTCAAAGCCATGAGGGAAAACATCACTTTCCACTGTTTCGATTATCACTTTATGCAAATGACTTCTAAATTTAAATCTCTTTTAAGAATCAGAAACAGGTTGGCAGATTCCCACAATTTATCTTTTTGCTCCCACTTCAAACTTGCTAAGGCCAAAAGAAAACTTCATATTCTCTCCATCAAATAGGGTTTTTTTTCCTGTTTCCTCATCTATTAGTGCCATTACCAATCTATCAGACATATATGTGACAGATTCTAAAAGTCATCTTATTTCTTTCCCTTTATCAACAGTTCCTCAGTTAATCAGTCATCCAGTTTTGTAGATTTTCCTCCACCTTTTGAACCAAACTGTGTTTCTTTCTGTTTATTCACACACACCACTGGGAAGTTCAGACCTTTATTACTTTTCTCCCAAGTTATTACAACAGCCAGACTTCTCATGATTATAAATATTTCCTTGAACTTGATCCATTTAAGGTTACTGTAAAAAAACACAGTTCTGACCATGTCACTACCAGGTTGGAAAACCTTTGCTGGCTCTCCAATACCTACTTAACCTCCTTTCATTATTTTCAATATCCCCCATGATTGGGGTCCAGACAACCTCTATGTCATAGTCTTCTGCTCACAAAAGCACACACGGTCCAAACCCAACAATTTACTTACTGTTATCAAACAAACCCTGTTTTATGTCTTTAATGATGTGGCTACTTCTGTCAAGAAAGTCGATTCATTCTTTCCTCTCTGGCTTCACTGCTACTTGCTCAATTCTATTCAGACTTCGAGGCCTGGATCAAACAGTCACTCTACTACAAAGCATTCCTCCAAGTCCAAAAGGAAATAATCTCCTCCTTATATGACTTTTTAGTGCCAACTAATTATTATTCTCATCCTATAATTACTGTATTTTTATTCTCATTTATTTTCTTTCTATTCCCCATATAAAATTCTTGAGTGCAGACTTGGTGCCATGTTCATTTTTGTGTTCTCAAAGTCAGAGCTCAAGGCCTTGCCAATAATAATTCTTCCACAGTCTGAAAGCTCATTGAGAGCAAGGACCAGGTAGGCTTTTTAAAATAAAAATCAGAACTCTATCACTACCACTTAACACAGTGCCTGTCACTATTCTGAATGAATGCTGAATGAAATAAATCAATTCAGCAATTATTCATTGAAGTCTTCATTGTTGGCTTCTATTTGAAAGACATCCGAAATTCACTTTTTGGTCAGAATATGTAGCAATGGATCAAGTTCAACGAAATTTTATGTATACGCAGTGCCACAAAGGTTCTGTCTTCTCATAACGAACATGTTTTGCTAAAGATAATGAAATAGTGAAAACACATCTATTTTTGGTTTTCCTGCATCAGCACATGTAATGCACAATTTTGCTCAAATACCAAGATAAATTATAGTCACCTCTATATGCAATTGTCAATAGGAATTCTAAAATCTATGAAATAGTGATATTTACATAAAATATCTATGTGAGATCATATCCCTAAAACTTGTGGTGGTTCCAGTTGAGGGAGATGTTATTGATTTGTTGTGGTTTTATCATATATGGAGAGCTGGTATTCAAAGGGAGAGAAAACACAAATGTCTTTCATTTTCTTCTCCTAACATATTAATAACAATAATATTTGATTCTTTCAAGTTTCAAAGCATTATTTCATACAATATCTTACCAAAATAGCCAAAAATCCTTTGAAGCTGTTTCAGTGATAATATGGGTGATAGAGTAGCATTCAGGAATTACTCTGGACTTTAGTCTTCTTCTCCATAAATGAAAGAATTGTACTAAATGACTTCTGAGGACCCTGCCAGTTCTAAGTTTTCATTATTTTTAGTGAAGTTTGTCAGTTCAGTCTTGAAACTAATCAAAACGAAAAGTTCCAAAATGTTTGGAAAAAGTGATAGCAACCTTCAAGTAGAAAGTTAAATCATAAAAATTGATTTAAATTTAACTCTGTTTCTATGAAATATAATACACATATTTTTGCAATCTTCCTATATAATTTAGAAAAACACTCTTGCAAATAAAACTGCCCAAAATATATTTCTGATTTCAGGAGTCTGGTGAATCTTGAACCAGTTTGGTAACATTTCGATTGATCAGTAGAGGGCGCACTTGATTCAACATAAAATACACATGAAAGCTGCTCGCTTCATTTAGCCTGGAAAAAGGTCCTAGCACTGCACTCAGGAAACTTAAGGGAAGAATTATTAGTTAGTTTTTTATTGTTGTGTTGGTGGTGAAAGGGATTAGAAAAGCACAAGAAGATTTGTTTATTGCCATTTAGCTGACGGTAATATTTCTTCCTGGGAAGAAATTTGTTCATCTACTCTTATCTTTTCTCATCTCAGCATTGGTTTGCAGGGGCCTCAAATGTTTTCAACAAGGGACAGCAACAATTTGGCTACAGAAAACAGGATTTTTTTCCACTGAGATGATACAGCCCATTTTGTGATAGTGGCTCCTCTTTCTCCACCCTCCATCTCTTTGCATTGTTGCCTCTCTTTGTGTACCCACGCCATTAGTATTGAGAGGACCATTGTCCATTGTAAGAAAATATAAAAGAAGATCATTAGAAGTTCAGATTTCTGTAGTGGCTCTTTGGGGTTTTTGATCAACACAGAGGCTGTCTGAAAAGTGAAACATTTCCAAGGAGAATGTGCTGCCTGACTAAAGAATGTGAGGACCCTAAAAAGAGCCTGAAAAAAACCCACCTACCAGCAGGCTAGACAAAGGCTACAGGTTGGGGCCTCTTCTTTGAAAGAGCTGATTAATGTGAGGTCTTGTTACCTGCTTTATCAGTGTTTTGTTATGAGTGAAAGGTTTCAGCATTCTTAATTTGTCTTGGGGATGGGAAAAGGAAAGGCAAACTTGCTGGACAGGGGTCCAAGGGTGAGGTAGATCCATTTGCCCTCAGTGAGAAATAACAGACACAAAAGACACAGGCTCTTCTACAAATTCATACTGAACGTTTTTTCTAAGAAAGCAGACCAAAGGCCCTCACCGCTTATCCACTTATCTTGAAGAATAAGGTATAGACTCTGGAGGTTGCTAAAAATAAAAATTATCCATTATGCTAAAGCAAAAATGGATTCAGAGAACTGAATAGGGAAAAAAAATCTGTTTTAGGATATAGTGGGGAAAGTAAACAACACTTGTGGAAGATAAAAATTCATGATTTTTTGAACTGTGTTACTGTAATCCTCTTATTTACTAGGCTATGCTAAAGCACACTTAGGTATAAGGTCTCTAGGAATAATCTCATAGTATGTACAGTTTTTAAATTAATTACCAAATACTTTTTCATACCAACTATAAAATTGGAATGCACGTGCCATGCTCTGACAATTTGGAGGTTGTTTTAGACAAGAAGCAGAATGTGGCCTTTTACAGTGTTTTATTTCTGGTTCCCTGAAATTTAAGTCTTAAGAAAATATTAGGAGACACATGCCATAGTTAATGACAAATGTCCAGTATGTACTGTCAAGGGATGAAGAGAGAAGGGGTAGAGTAAGATGCTTGTTCTGGGTAAGTGTTTCGTAAGCATTGTTTAGTGAAGACTGCCATGTAACAGAAGCTGATACCTGTGTTAACGCATTAGTTAGTCACAGATACCAAGTGAAAGATATAACAGCGTTGTTAATTAAGTGGAAAATACCCTCAATAAGTAAACAAATGAGAAACTGTTTGAAAACATATGGCATCTGACGCAGACAGTTGTTCCACAAATTTTAGCTAGTAATCACGATCATGTAATGTGTAAGGACAATCTGGTCTGATTGGGTTTATTTTGTCAATGTTTTCGTTAGCATTTTGATCTCACATCTAATATACATTGCCTTAATCTTTTCTTCCTCGTTATGCCCAAACTTAATAATATAAGGTAAGAGAAAAAATGGTTAAAATGCGTATACATACATTTATTTATATCTATTTATATACGTACATGTAACTTTTTGCCATACAAGATTGCTGGTTAAACACGTTAGCTTAGTAGTTGAATAATACATAGTTTCTGCTTTCTTTTACAGTATTTAGCGATCCTGAGCACTAACTGACTTGCACTATTAGACTGTGTACACACTCGGTTGTAAGCTTATTTCAAGATACGTATCTTCCTGATTTTTATACTCCCTAAGCCCAGCACAGGCATTCTTATAAAAGTCTGCTTTCAAAAACTGCTTGCTGAATGAATGAGCCCAGATCAGATACATCCAAATTTTTAAATTATCTCACTGTTTCCATCAATTGTTTTTAAAAAAGAAGAAGGTATAAATTCCCATCCTCCCAAAGCACAATAACAACTTCTGGTTCTTAATAAGCACTCTGCCACCTCTCTGAGTCCACCACAAAAAGCACTAGTTCAAGCCACGGAAACTCTGTCCATTTAAATCCTGCAGCAAGAATTACGGTCTCCTGGGGAACAGAATTTCGTAAGATAAAAAAAAAAAAAAGGAGAAATAAATAAATAAACAAATACTTGTTTTAATGAGACTATTTATCAGCCATGCCTGTCTGCCTTGATAGGGGAGGAGGAGAGGCACGGGTTTGAATCCTCACTCTGCCTGGCCTTGGGCAGAAAACTTAATCTCTTCGAGACTCAATTTCCTTGTGTGAAAAACGATGATAATAATATCTCTCTAAATTTCCTGAGGCTCCTTGGAAATACCATGGCCCTTTTCCATCTAAATGGGAGCCAGACATCTTTCAGGAGGATTTGTCACTGTGCCATATTTCCAAGGCTTAAAAAGTTAGAAATCATTACATGTTGCACGTTGAGCTCAGCTCACCTCTAAAGACCTGCTCTTACTGGAATGGCTGACTCCTTTTAGATCTTCTCAGAAGCCCCAGGACCACACCCATGGAAGGCAGGCTCTCCCAGAGTTGTATTTTTATTTAGGTGACAAGCACTTAGACGCAGCAGGCACTGTCCAAAGCACTTGATAAGCAGTAACTGATTTAATCCTATGACCTTGATGCCACGCCTTGAACTATGGCCTGTGGTCTTGCTCTACTTAATAATCTCTTCTTCGTTCTTAAATAATTCAGCCTCCATTCCTAAAATAAATGCTGAGCGATGACAGTAGTTGTTCACTGTGGGGAAAAGTTTTAAGTGCACCCTAGAAGATTTGATGGGGAATATTCCAGAAAACCATATAGAATTTTATTTCAGATGAAAAGGGAAAAAAACGTATCTTCCACCTCAGCACAACCATGAGATTGACAGAGGATGTTTCCTGTCAGCAAGGCTAGATCCAGGAGAAGAATCCAGATGTCTCTCTGCAAAACTAAATACCATTTTGCAACTCTTTCATTTTTTCTGAAGCTTTGAAGTAAATGAGAGTAGGACCAAGCCTAGTAAATTACCTGAGGACTGAAGCATTTTTGACGGAAGTCTTGAGGTATTTCTTTGCCCACTTCAGAACACTAGCCTTGTTTCATGTCAGAGCCCTGAGTGACAGAAACGATGATGGACAGACTCAACAGCAAGCCTTGTCCCCTTATGCCAAACAGAGAGCACAGTCACCCAGGCTGCTGCTTTCCAGAGTCTTGAGACTTGATTTGCATATATATATTTAACTATTTGGTTGCACCAGAACTACTCTGTTAGCATATTTTAATACTGGTATAACATGGTGATTGTGACAGCAGCTTGGTTAGGTAGACGGGCTTGATTAGTGACCAGGCTCTAACACTTATGAACTGTGTAAATCTGTACTGGTGGCTGAACTGCTTTTTGCCTCAATTTCCTCAGTTATAAAGTAATTATAATAGAACCTACCTCCTAAGTGTGTTGGGAAGATGAGTTCATGCATCTGAAGCACTTACCACAGTATTTAACTCATAGTGAGTAGTTGTTCACATTACTATCCTCCCAGGTTATTCACAGCAATGGAGCTAAATTGCTCTTTGCTGAGTGCACTGCTTCCCAAACTAAATTCTGAAGCCCACTATTCCCTGAAGGTCAGCCAAAAGGAATTCCCTTCTTCAAATAATCTTGGAAAACACTGCATTTGCCTTGGAAATTCAGAATGCACTGAAACTGAACTATTAAAGACTCTGAGAGAAAGACCTGCAATTAAGAAGTCTGTTTTATTTTGTTTAACCCTATGAGTCTCAAATATAGAAGAGTACTTGACCCTTAAGTTCCACATTCACTTATTCGTTTTTGTTAGTTCATCTGTGTACCCTTCACTTCAAGGTCTTAATTTTCCTGAAATGAGACATTTCATTTCTTTTTAATGTACATGGAACATCAAACAGTGTTACAGGTGCTTACTTTTTACACATAGGAATAACAGGTCTTTGCAGATATAACTGAGTTAAGGACCTTGAGATGTAAAGATCACCTGGATTATCTGGATGGGCCCTAAGTCCAATGACAACGGTCCTTATAAGAGAAAGGTAAGAGGAGATTTGAGACACAGAATAGAGGACACAGACAGAAGAGGAGGAGGAAATGTGACCACAGAGGCAGAGATGGGAGGGATGTGGTCACAAGCCAAAGGATGCTGACAGCCATCAGGAGCTGGAAGGGACAAGAAATGGATTCTTCCCTGGAGCCTCCAGAAGGAGTGAAGCCCTACTGATTCCTTAATTTCAGCCTTCTAGCTTCCAGAATGGTGAGAGAATAAATTTCAGTCATTTTAAGCCACAGAGTTGATGGTCCTTTTGTTTACGGCAGCCCTAGGCAACTAATACTCTGTTTCACCATTTACAAAATGGGGTTAATAAAAGCGTACCCTGGCCTGCCATCGTCAGAACAGTGCCGTAAGGATCAGATCTAATAATGTATGTGAAAACACCTCTGCAATTTAAAGTACTTATGCAGATATGACATTATATTTATCATTACTGTGTGAAATCCACAGATTTTCTTGTTTCCACTGGAAACAATGATTCTAACTTTTGTTTCCTTGGCAACTTTTCTGCTTTCCTTATTCCTTTGCTTTTTTGTTTCGTTTCATGAGAACGAAATCCAGCATCCTCACCTCTTCCCATTCAATACCCAGAGTGGCAAATACTGAACTCCTTAGGAAAATCTCAGCTATATTTGTCATTCATTTCCTGAGGCTATAGTTGCATATATATTTAATTATATAACTTATATAATTATATAACACATAATATTAATTACATAATCAGATTATATAACTATTATAATTAATGATGTTTAAATTTAAATAAATCCATTGAGATAATGGGGAAAAGAGTATGATAAATTAATATTAATCTAGATTGCAATGAAATACCTCGTTATTAAATGACTCTCCAGAGACATTTAGCATGATATTTCAATTTTAATAAAAGATGTATTGGACACATTTTAATGAAATCTGCCTTTCTGGGCTCTAATATATAAAAATAAATATATTAGCTTTCCTCAAACTTTTTCCTGAAAACCACAACAGCTCAAACCGCAAGAACTATGGCTTTTAAAACTAACCAAATGCAATTAGAGATGCTCCCTTCCTTACAGAGAGGCACAGGAGAGCTTTCCTTTGTTAGAGACTGGCTTCCTTAACTTCCGCAAGACAAGAAGCTCAGAGATGGCACATCTGTCAAGAAGCATATTGAAGGAGCCAACGTGGATACTCTCACTTTCTTTTTGAAACTGTGTCCTTTTCTTATTCATTTCAGCAATTGACTTGCCTACTCCCAGCAGTGATCAAATTTCCCTTTCCTTTTAAAGTGAGAATCTTCATTTGATAGAATCTAGACTTGACTGGATATTTAGCTCAGAGTGGCAAGCACTGAGAGTTTCCAAGGGGTCTTTTACTGTGGTATTCAAATTTAAATTTATTTCTAGAAACTGATTCTTCCTCTCTCAAATCATCCTAAATGCTATTGGAAATTCAATAAATGTGTAGGGAACTTTGCTGGAACCAAGGAGGATTCCCATTCCAAATCTTCTTTTTTCTACCACACTTTCTCTTCACAATCCCAACTACCCTCTGAAAGTTCTGAGAAGATTTTTCCTCAAAATGTTTTACATTTTTTTAAGTGGTTGTTCTGTAAGAATGAGTTTTTTTCCTATTTTGTTTGTGGCTTTCTCCACACTTATCTCAGTTTGGTTCACATGTCCCTGTAAAGCTTCCCCATTCACATCTGTAACATTGTTCCAAATCTACAGTTTGTCAAGGTAACTATGACAACTGTGCATCCTCTTGATGTGTCATACACTCTTGTAAATCATAACAGGTGAATGATGTGGGAAAGATCTTCAATGGCATGAGCCATTAGTCCAACAAATTCCTACAATTTGCCCTACTGAAAACCAGCATTTTTATGTCTCATACTATCCATCCTACAAATGTATAAGCACCAAACACCAGGAATGCTCCTAGGAAATGGGAATATATCTATGAATTAAAGCAACAAAAATCACTGCCCTCAAAGAGCTTACGTTCAGGGCTTCCCTGGTGGTGCAGTGGTTGAGAGTCCGCCTGCCGATGCAGGGGACACGGGTTCATGCCCCGGTCTGGGAAGATCCCACGTGCTGCGGCACGGCTGGGACCGTGGGCCGTGGCCACTGAGCCTGCGCATCCGGAGCCTGTGCTCTGCAACGGGAGAGGCCACAACAGTGAGAGGCCCGCGTACCGCAAAAAAAAAAAAAAAAAGAGCTTACGTTCAAGTGAGCAATGGCAGTTAATTCCTACTACGAGTCAAGTACTATTTTTAGTATTTAATATAAATTAACTGATTTAATCCTCACAACAACCTTATGAGATTGATATAATTAGTATCACCATTTAAGAAAAAAGAAAACTAGGGCAGAAAGAGTTAAATGTCTTGCTCAGAGTCATAAGAATGAAGTCCACTTTGGCTTTTTCAAAGGAAAATTAAAATGCAAACATTTAGAGAAGATTAGAATAGATCTTCAATGCTTAGCTCAGCACTCAATAAAATCTAGTGAATAAATTCATCTTCATTGTACTATTAGAGGATGTCTTAGTTCATTTGGGCTGCTGTAACAATATACCATGGACTGGGTAGCTAATAAACAACAGAAATATATTTCTCACAGTACTGGAGGCTGGAAATCTGAGATCAGGTACCAGCGTGGTGGAGAGAGTTCCCTAACCTGGGTTACAGACTTCTCATCATATCCTCACACGGCAGGAGGGGCAAGGAAGCTCTCTCAGACTTCTTTTATAAGGGTACTAATTCCATCTGTGAGGGCTCCACCCTCATGACCTAATTACCTCCCATAGACCCCATCTCCTAACACCATCACCTTAAGGGTTAGGTTTCAATATATGAATTTTAGGAAGACACCAACATTCAGACCATAACAAAAGACTTTTGTTATGCAGCTTCTTTTTACAACCAACACAACTAAAGTTGTTAATATGAAAATGATAATATTTTCCAAATTTAAAAATTATAAAATCAATGTAAAAATTATTATTCCAGAACTATAAGGAAGGTACAATTAATGGTTACTCTATTATTGAACTATGGCTTTTAGTAATAATAATCATTTTAGCACTTATCACAGTTCATAAGTGTATGTACATTATATCATTATGTGATTAATGTCTCTCTAGAGCCACTCTCCCGCATTTAAATGTTCCCTCCACAATAGCAAAGATTTAGCAAAATAGTATAATGCCTTGTATATCAGAAATTTATAGGTTTAGCATTTACCTCTACGTTGCATTATGAGCATAATGAGGATACTGGCTACAGCACGTAGCAGCCAGATATATGCACATTAATTTTCAATGAGAATTACATACAATAAGAAACTTCTAGTGCACAAATGTCCCAAGATAATTTAGTGGGGAAAGAATAGCCTTTTCCACAAATGATGCTGGAACAATTGGACATCCTCATGCAGAAGGATGAATCTGAACCCTTATTTCACACCATACAAAAAAAGTAACTCGAGGGCTTCCCTGGTGGCGCCATGGTTGGGGGTCCGCCTGCCGATGCATGGGACACGGGTTCGCGCCCCAGTCCGGGAGGATCCCACATGCCTAGGAGCGGGTGGGCCAGTGAGCCATGGCCGCTGAGTCTGCGCGTCCAGAGCCTGTGCTCCGCGATGGGAGAGGCCGCGGCAGTGAGAGGCCCGCATACCGCAAAAAAAAAAAGTAACTTGAAATGTGTCATAGATCCACATATAAGAACCAAAACTATAAAACTCTTAGAAGAAAACATAAGAGTAAATTTTGGTGATTTTAGATTATATAATAATTTTTAATACCTCAAACACATGAGGAAAAGAAAACATTAACAGACTGGACTTCATCAAAGTTCAAAACCTTTGCACTTCAAAATAGTCCATCAAGAAAGTAAAAAGACAAGCCTCAGACTAGAAAAATAAAAAAAGCCTGAACTCGTATATCTGATAAGGGACTTGTATCTAGAATAAAGAACTCTTGCAACTCAATAATTAAAAAGATAAGCAACCCAATAAAAAAAAAGTAGTCAAAATAATTGAACAGCTCTTTCACCAAAGAAGATACAGGAGTGATTAACACCCACATGAAGAGATACTCAACATCATTAGTCACTAGGGAGATGCATATTAAAACCACAATGAGATCTCACTTCACACCAACTAGGATGGCAGTGACAAAAGGCAGACAATGCTGAATGTTGGCAAGAATTTGGGGAAATTGGAAGGAACCCTCACACTAGTAGGAATATAAAATAACAAAGCCACTCATAATACTTCCATCAACCTATATCAGCCGGATGAATTGGCATTCTCTACGTTTTAGATTAGAATCAAGACACCATTTAACTTACAACTTCAGCAAATAAAAGACAAATCTCCCACCCCTTATTCTGTGGCCCATGAAGGACAGCACTAATCCATCACTGAACTCTTCTCCCACCAAACCTACATACAGCTTCACAATTTTCTCAACAGATAATGTTATACAAACATTCCTATTTGTCATCTGATGTTATTTTGACTTCTTTTTTAGACCTCCCATCAGCAATGCCCTTATTTTATGATAATACTACCATATCAGATCTTACACAGGTTATGTATTAATCTTATGCTTAATGTGAGTTTTAAAAGGATTTTGGGGGAGGGTGGGCAAGGGATTTCTTGCCTATACCCTACGGTTGAACTACAGAAGCCATCATATAATGCACCTGGCTATAAATCTTGTTTTATACAAAAATCATATACTATACTAAATTATTATTTTATTTTTTAATCAAATAGTGTATTGCTTAGTCAAATATAACGTTAGAAACCTAAGAAAACTTTGTTGTTTAAAAAAATGTAAGAAAATAAGTTACAACATTCATGTGTTAACTCTGCAATAATTCTTGGGATAATTTTTATGATTATACAAGGCATGTAAAGCATGTATAATAATCTAACTTTAGGATGATCCAAGAAAAGAATATATAGACCCTTAAAAATCCTGGTACTAAATCTCTCTGCTTCCAACTTCTTTATACAATAAAATTTTTATACAGTAAGTAATGTTCATTTTTCTTTTGTTAAGTTGGTTCAAGCACATCAGCTTCTGAGCATCACAATCTTTGGCAAACTATGTCATATCTCTGCTATTGGTTGTGAAAGAAAACTCAGAGCTGCAACATTAATCCTCTCAATTCTAATTCTTGACCTCTTGTGTCAAGGTTATAATTATCACTGAATCTCATACAGGTATCTCACAGGAATTTATTTCTTTCATTTCACCCTCAACTTAAATGGAACCTGGAGCCTGGAAATCACCTGCTAGGTCCTTTGTTTTCAACTGCCTTAAATCTCACATTATAGCCTCCACAGCTAAGTACAAAATCATGTAAGGCAGACCAAATTTCCTGGAACAATTTGAAATGCTGTTGTATTCCAGAATATTGTAAGTCAAATTGGCCTAATGCAATATAATACATTGTCAGAGTAATAGAGAGTGAGATAAAAGTCTTCCTTAAGGATCACATAACAATTCTCTTACTCACTTGGAGTGTTCTTTTAAGGTGCACTTAATACACTTGTATCTGTTGATAACAGCAACCCTGAATTATTTTTTAAAAAAAAAAGAGCAATTTGTCCCTATTCAAATGACACCTCAGGCACCTGTTGTCCACAGAAAGCATAAACATAGGGTAACAAATAAATCTGAGATCTGGCTGGTTGCGGCCAAGGGCACTCTGTGCCATGGGCTGCCACCTTTGTAAAGTACTCTCCCTGCAGGGTTTGTGTCGGTGCTCTCCACCCCCTGGGTCGTTAATATCAGCCTGACAAAATACGCAATTAGGCTCCTCTATCTAGCGGAGTTCTTTTGACAAGGAACGACACTGTGAACCTCTGTGTTAACATGAACAGGTGATAAAGGGGGTCAAATAGCTCTTCACAGCTGCCAATATCAGAGAGTTACATGAAACACAGAAATCTAAAAGGCAGCTCTTTTGCTGAAGCCCCAGGGAGTGGAGTTTGCTTTTCTGACTCTCAGTGCGTCCTCTTTCTGGTCGTGCCATGAGCACTCTCCCTATACAGCTTGGCAGCCCATTAAAGCGAAAAATGCTTTAGTCTGTGAGGCTATACAGTTGGATAATTGCTGTCTCAAGTCTTTCTCAAAGTCACTTGAAAGATGACCATTGTAAGATAGGTTGCCTTCTGGTAAATGATCTATGGTAAAGAGCGAGCTACAGGACAGACGAGAATACCTGGGCTAAGTTCCTGGTAGGGGCAGCAAAGTGGCGAGTAAATCATTCCCACAACAGCCACCGCTTCAGTGACCAGAGCTCTGCTCAACCTTGATGACGAATGTGTTTGGCTCGCACTGTGGCTCCCACTTACTAGCAAATGTCAGATCTGCTATTGCTTGACCTGAACTCAGGAAACCATTGCTCTTATAGGCAAAGATAATCATCTGGTCACTCAAAACTAAGTATGGATAACTCTGGGAACACAGGGGCAGGGACTGTGAGAGGCTGCAAAGGGAAAAAAGGCACAGCCTTACCCTAAAGTCACTTCAAATCTAATAGAAGAGATAAAAGAATAAATAATTCTAATCAAAGTAACATGCATGCAGAGGGCCCTCCAGGAGGAGTTTTCTTATTTGATAAACACACCTAATCTCTTCCTGCCTCTATTTTCCCAATTGTAAAATGAGAGCACTACCCTCAAATGCCATTGTGAGGATTAAGGAAGAGACTAGCGTAAAAAATAAAAAAGTTTTGCACATAGTAAGTGCTTGATAAATGTTAGCTTTTTAAAATTCTCAGCAAGTAAATAGCAGAAGCACAAAAACATACAGAGACAGTTAATAGAGTCTCTGGAACTGGAAATTAATATAACGGGAAAAATGGAACTTTAGAGTGAAGAGAGCAATGTACGGCTGTCTAAGAAGACTTCGATAAATAGACATGGTTTGATGGAGTACAACAGCAAGATTTCAGAGGAGAACAGAAAGGGAAAAAAGCACTTTAAAGAAGATAAGAACTGAGAGTTGTTAAACTGTCAAGTCCTAGTAACATGCAATCATGAAAAGTTGAGTCTGATTAAACGACAATTACAGAAAACCACAATTAATCCTAGAAATGAGAAGATCTTATTCTGATATTAACTACTTCATTGATTAAATACAGAAATTGAACTAGAAATTATCCAAAGTCCCTTCCAGATCTACTTTATGATTCTCAGATACTCTTATAATGAAATTCTTACCACTGTACTCCTGTAATCAAGAATTTAGAAAGGCTCATTAAATAGGTTAAAACTGCCTCATTTTGAAGGCCTGCTTCAATTTGCTCGTCTGTAAAATCTCACTTAATTACACCACATTCATACAATTGCCTAAGTCAAATAGTTCAGAATTATATGCAACTTCTCTGGTTATTTATAACTCTCACATTTCATTTGTCAAGTCCTATTGTATATACACCTGTTACTTTTTCTTCTCTCAAGAGGAGAGCAACTTGTGCGGGAAAAACTAAACTCTAGCTCAAATTTAGCAACATATGAAAACTAACATCCAACGAGAACCCAAGTACCCATCTTCCCCAGCTCCTTTAATGAAATGCATCATGCCTGTTAAAATAATGAATATTATTAATTAGTATAGAAGGCATACCTTATATAGCAGTGTTTTGCAAACTTAAATGTGCATCTCAAATCTGAATGTAAAATCATGTTAAAATGCAGGTTCTGATTCAGTAAGTCTAGAATGGAGCCTGCTAATCTTGGCATTTATAACAAGGTCCCACACGGTGTTGATGCTGCTGGTATACGGATCACACTGAATAGCAAGAGTCTAGAACGGCACTTTCCAATATGTTAGCCCCTGGCCATATGTGGCTATTTAAATTTCAATCGAAATAACTGAAATAAAATTTAACTAGAAATTCAGTTCTTTGGTCACACTAGCCACAGTTCAAGTACTCAATAGCTACATATGGCTAGTGGCTACCATATTGAATATGTCCATCATTGCAGAATGTTCTATTGGACAGGACTAATCAAAAGTATTGTAATCCATAAGATTATCTGACTTACACAAATATAACAAAAAAATGCTACTTGATTTTTTCCAAAGGTAACAAAAAAGCTAACACAAAAAAACACATATGAATATAGATTTTTAAAATTACAGAAACAGAACAATGTAGAAGTTATCCTGATAGGAGTCAGAAGAATTTGCTACATTCCTGATTTTTAATAATAAAATTCCTTAATAATATTACTATCTTAATAAATGGTGAATCATTACAAATGTATTCAAATTGAAGTATGTATTGATACCTAACAAAACACCTCAAAACTTAATGGCTTAAAGCAACAATAATTTATTATTTCTCATGGTTTTATCAGTTAGTTGAGCAGCTCTGCTGGTTTCACCAGGGTTCATTCATTTGTTGCATTTAGGTGGAGAGTACACTGGCCTTTGTCTTTCTCTCCTTGTGATCTTTTATCCTCAAGGATGGCAGACCAAGCTTCCTTGCCAGTTGGCAGCAAACTTCCAATAGGGTCAGCTCCAGCTCATAACTGCTCATCAAGTCTCTGCTTTCATGGCACTTGCCCAGAGCAAGTCACACGACAAAGCCATAGTCAGTGCAGGAGGGACTCCACAAGGGAGTGTGCACTGGAAGGTGTGATCCACTGAAGGTCTTTATGATGACAACCCACCACAAAAAAGAAGTGTAGTATTAAGAAAGGAAGAGAAATTTCTCAAGATAAAGACTTATAGTTGAAAACTGAGAGGGAACATCAAATTCCAATAAACTTTAGAGAAACAGAAAGAAAGAGAGAGAGACAGAGACAGAGAAAAGCAGCTAATGACGAAGATTTCCTCCTTGACCTAACTTTCATCAGGCTCCTCTAAGCCCTCTTCTCAGTTAGGCCTCAGCCTTGGCCAGCCTGTAGCAAGAAGCCTGTGAAGTCAGTTTAGTGAAAATGCCTCCACCCTTGATACATGATCAAATTCCTTACTCCCCACCCATGACATCTAAGTCCTTGGCCTAACTTTACTAGCATGAATCCTATTGGGCCACTTTAGCAAATATCCCTCTGCCCTCGATGTCTCTCCTCAGTAATTTTCCATCCACTAACCCTCTCACTCTGCTCATTGGCTATAAGTCCCCATTCATCCTTGTATTGAGAGTTGAGTTCAGCCTCTCCCCTATTGTAATATTCTCTTCCTTGTTGCAAAGTCTTGAATAAAGTCCCGTTTATCATTTTAACAAGTGTTAGAATAATTTTACTTTTACATTAAAAATATCCTGACCAAAGTATTTCATAATTTTTGTTATAAATACACAAAAATCAATTGATTTTTAAAATTATCAGGCAATATACAATGGAAAAGGGGTTCCTATTCATAACAAATATATATACAGTTATCATGAATGTATATACTTGATAAATCTTAAAACAGATGAAGAAAACTACAAATTTATTTTGATGGGTATAGAAGAAGAATTAAATAAATTGAGAGAAATACTAATTTGGAAAGAATGATTAATGAAAAATATTATTCCTTCAAAAATGAATTTACCATTTTACCACATGATAACAACACAGAATATCAATGAAGCTCATGCTAAATACATATATGAAAGATTTTGAAGTTTTTTTTTAAAGAAGAGAAATAAGTAAGGAAGTTAACCAAAGTTAGAGTATTATAAAAATACAATAACTAAAACAATTGCTAAAGTCAAAAGAATTAAAGCAATGGAAGAAAATGATCACAGAAAAACCTAGTATATATGAGAATTAATGAGATAAAAAGACAAAATATACAAATGATGAAGGGAGATTATTCACTAGTCAGTCAATAATTATTGTGAGCTATGTACCAGCAATGTTCTGAGAGCTGGTGGTATGCTAGTGAACAAAATATACCAAAAAATCTCTTTTTTCAACATGTCATTTATTATTTTGGGGAGTACTGGTTATTTAGAAAACAATTTATTTTGAAAACTACCCTATAGGTATTGCCAAAATAAAACATGGAATAAGAGGCTAAATGTTATCCTTAAATGGAGGCACTCAGTAATATTTGAATAAATAAATGCTTATTAGGATAATGAGAAAACTGGATATTTACTGATATTAAGAAATTATTCTCTCTTTTTTTTTTTACATCTTCATTGGAGTATAATTGCTTTACAATGGTGTGTTAGTTTCTGCTGTATAACAAAGTGAATCAGCTATACATAAACATATATCCCCATAGCTCCTCCCTCTTGCATCTCCCTCCCACCCTCCCTATCCCACCCCTCTAGATGGTCACAAAGCAGCGAGCTGATCTCCCTGTGCTATGTGACTGCTTCCCACTAGCTATCTATTTTACATTTGGTAGTCTATATATGTCCATGCCACTCTCTCACTTCGTCCCAGCTTACCCCTCCCCCTCCCCATGTCCTCAAATGGATTCTCTACATCTGTGTCTTTATTCCTGTCCTGCCCCTAGGTTCCTCAGAACCTTTTTTTTTTTTTAGGTTCCATATATATGTGTTAGCATACAGTATTTGTTTGTCTCTTTCTGACTTACTTCACTCTGTATGACAGCCTCTAGGTCCATCCACCTCACTACAAATAACTCAATTTTGTTTCTTTTTATGGCTGAGTAATATTCCATTGTACATATGTGCCACATCTTCTTTATCCATTCATCTGTTGATGGACATTTAGGTTGCTTCCATGTCCTGGCTATTGTAAATAGAGCTGCAGTGAACATTGTGGTACATGACTCTTTTTGAATTATGGTTTTCTCAGGTAAATTATTCATTTTTAATATGTTTAAAGGCATTGTGGTTCTTTAAAAAAAACCCTTATCTTTAATGAATATATGCTGGATATTTACAGACAAAATGGAACATAATTCAAAATTACCCAGTTGAGGAGAGATGAGGGAGTGGATGAGGAATAGATTAAACAGGATTGGCAAAGTGTTGATAATTGTTGAAACCAAGTTGTGAATATATGGGGTTCATTGTACTATTTCTTAACTTTCATAATAGTTTAAGGTATAGTTATAGCATATTAATTACCAAGCATCATAGTTTGAACTATCAGTTATAAGGACAAAATAAAGACCAAACAATAAAGGCTTGATATAAATCAAAATAGGAAAAATTTTAACAAAGTGATCCCCCTAATGATATCATGTATTAGAAAATAGCATGTGTATTTAGCTACCGCAATTTCTATTTCTACACTGAACACAATATTTTTGTTTCTAAAATGATTATCATCATGTTTTCCCCAAGTACACTGCAGCATATCTTAATTAACAGGAGTATTTCAATGATTAATTCTGCTACAATGGTAGGAAACTTGAAAAGGGGTTATTATAGTCCAAACTGAGCAGAGGTTTTTATATCGCACTATTAAGTCTAACTTCTAAGCAACGACATGACTTAGTTCTATTGACTGAACCTGTTCCCTTGCTCCTTTTGAAAATGAATAATTTTTTGGTAGCTCCGTTGTCCAATTATTCAGGCTTAAATTTTTGGAGTCATCTTTTAATTCTCTTTCTTGTTAGCCCCTAAAGCCCAGTGTCTAAGTCCTGTAGATTCTAGCCCAAAAAGTCTTTCACACAATCCATTTCTTTGTATCACCACATCAGAAACTTAGCTCAGGTCTCCTGAATGTTTGTAAAGCCTCTTTTGTCCTCAGTATCATTACACATTTTCCCCATGTGACTCATCCTAAAGCACAGATTAAATCATATTACTCTTTAATCCAAATTCAGATACGACTTCCCATTGCTTTTCCAAGGGAAATGCGGTAAATGGAGGGGAGAAGAAGAGGAATGGCCTCAGAAAACCTGAATTCAAATCCTGACTATGGAACTTACCCACTATACTTCTTGAACTAGACAAGGTATAATCCAAAAGGAAATAATATAAATACAAGAGTTCTGTGAAATCTTTAAATTGATTGTAAACCATCATGATAGTGATTATATATGTATATAAATGATAATGCATCAGCTTACTACGTGGCAGGCACTGTTCTAGATACTGGGTACATATATCCATGAAAAGAACAAAAATCCCTACCATAGTGGGCTTTATATTTTAGTGGAGTGAGAGAGAAACAATAAACATGATAAACACAATAAATAACACACACGGTAAACAATACATTTCCAGATGTGTTAGAAGGTGGTAAATACTATGGAGAAGTAAAGAAAAGTCAGAGGAATTGAGAGTGCCATGGTAAAGGCAGGCCTCCCTGAGAAGGTGACACGGCGGCACAGGTTAAAGGAGAGAGGGAATGAGCCTGCAGAGAAAGTGTGAGGGGAGAGAAGATGGATATAAGATCACAGAGCACTAATGTGGGAGATAACCCAGAGAACCATATGAGCCACTCAAGCTCTTGGGCATTTATTCTGAGGGAAATGCAGCACCACTGGAGGTGTGTGAGCAGGCGTGATATGATCTATCATACTTTTTAAAAAGATCACTATGGCAACTCTATTGAAAATAAACTCCAGTGAGTCAAGGTGGAAAGCAGGGAGACAAGTTAGGAGGCTACTGCAGTCACCCAGGTGAAAGACGATGATAGCTTAGAACAAAGTGGTAGGAAGTAGGAAGTGGAAAGAAGTGGTTATATTCTTGAAATATTTTGAAAGTAGATGCAAAGGCTTCCCTCAAGGATTTATGTGGGGTATGAAAAAAATGAAGCCTGAGCAATTGGAAAGATGGGGAAATTTGCAGCGGGCGGAGATCAGGAGTCCAGTACTGAACATGGTAAATTGGAGATGCTTAGAAAATACTGAAATGGAAATGCATTTACTCTCCTAAGTGATACAACCGTGACCAGTACCATACTAGGCACTTTATATGTATCATCTAATTTGAGATGATTCTCTAGGCACTTTATATGTATCATCTAATTTGAGATGATTCTCACAACAAGTTTATTCATAATTTTTACCCAGATGCTAATTAACTTGCCCCAGATCACTAAACTAAGAAAAGCAGAAGTTGGAATTTAAACCCTTCTCTTTGTCCAAAATCTGCACTCTTAGCCACTACTCTACACAGTTCCATTACTAATAAATGGAAAAACGATCCTGAAGTGTCATGTTTCTTAGAACTTATTACCTGACCCCAAACTGGCCAATTATTAAAATATAACAGTGGCTAAATTGGAATTAATTGCAAAAAAGTATCTGAACACCAACCAAGAGAACAATTTCCCAAAATACACCACACTGTGCCCCAAGGCCCAACAGGAAATCAAAATTTGACATAAGGCCAGCTTTAAAGCTTTCATCATTTTAATCTCCAAAGATTATTATTACAACTTTAAGTAGCTTATGTGATTTACCTTCATAGGTCAGACCAAAAAGTCAGCAGCGATTTGGAGAAAGGCCCTACCATTATGTTCAGTGACATTTTATATCGGCAGGAAGTAGCCATTTATGCAATTATTTTGTGTAATCCTTACATTCCTATTGGTATAAGCTAAAGAAAAGAAAATATATAAATATATATAAAATGATCATGTTCCTTAGTGTGAAAATGGACGAAATGCTGTCTCATTGTGATCCCTTCTTTCCTCTAAAATGTAATTATGTCGCTGAAGCACCTACAACTAAGGGAAAATGAGAAAATAATTTTCTTGCGATGAACCACGAAGCTTGAGATAGAGACATGTTCTCATTGTTTTCCCATTTTATTTCTCTGAGACTCAATTTCTACTGGAAATAGTGGCTATCTATAAAACCAATACAAAGACACAGCTACATTCCTTTAAAGACACTAGGAACTAAAGCGATACTCCTAAATTCAAAATTGCTGTCCCTATTTTATTAATAGTTGTAGTGACCATTAATTTTTGTCTCTTTTCCTAATTGACTTCGACCTGCCAATAAAAAATTTTAACTCTTGAATGGAAAAAAAAAGAAAGAAAAAGCACATTGCTGTTATAGTCTCTTAGATTTCATTGATTAGTCTAAAAATCCAAAAAGCTAAATTATAGAAAAATCCATAGGACTGGTTAATTTAAACAAAGATTAAAATTTTTAGGACCTATAAATGATATAATTTACACGTAGTATTTATATCATGTCTATCTAAAATACTAAAAAATTTATAGTCCTTAAGGTATCAATCCACTTCATACAGACCTTGCAAAATTCTGAGAAAAGATGCCGGCTGATTCTCAACTCTGTGATTGAGAGTAAGTGATTAAGAACATAGCGGGTGTATTAGTCAAGGATTTCTGGAGATAGAGAATCAATAGGAGATTAGATATTGATATAGATTATATAGATATAGATTTATTTTGAGGAATTGATTCACACAATTGTAAAAGCTGGCAAGTCTGAAATTTGCAGAGCAGACCAGCAGGCTGGAGACCCTGGCAGAGTTGATATTTCAGCTCAAGTCCACAAGCTATCTGCCAGCTGAAGTCCCTCTTACTCTGGAAAACTCAATCTTTTTCTTTTAAGGCCTTCAACTGATTAGATGAGGCCTACATACATTTTCAAATTCTACTGATTTAAATGTTCACCTCATCTTTAAAAGACACTCACAGAGCCATCCAGACTGGTGTTTGACCAAATATCTGGGTTGACCATTGCCTACCTAGGTTGACAAATAAAACTAACCATCACAGGGAGCATGGAAGACCTGATGATATAAGCAGAAAATACGTAGATGGCATACAGGTGTCATAAACTAAAGTAGGTTCTTTAATTAGATGTATAGAGAGCAACCAACAACAACAATGAAAAATTAATGACTCAGTTTACTTAACAACTTAAGTGGTATTAATTAGACCAGTAGATCTTAAAGTGTGGTCCCCAGACCAAAAGCATCACCATCATAGGACCTTGTCTTGGGCCTCATCCCAGACCTACTGAATAAGAAACTTGAGGGTGTGCCCCAGCAATCTGGGTTTTGACAAGCCCACTGGGTAATATTATTGCTAAAGTCAGAAAGCCAATGAATTAGACCATTGCATCACTACAGAATTCACACATTTCTATTTGTCTACTGATGAATGTACCCAAACAGTATTTTCTCACCAACAATCATTTATAGAGTGTCTACTATGTGCTGGGCTCTGTGCTATTATTAGCTTTGGGGGGAGTAATACGGTGGTGGTGAGCAGACAGAGGTGAGGCTGTCGAGACAGATCTGGGCCAGTTTATCCCAGGTTTTATTTGCCATGTTAAGGTTTGTTTGTTTATGCTGACAACTTACTTGTAAAAACAGAAGTTCAATTACCAAGAAATAATTCTAATAGCACAGTGAAGTAGGATAACTGGGAAGTGATAGAAATACCAGTTGGAAGAGGCATTGGGGAGCAAATAAATTAGTGCAGACAGGAAAGAAGAGGAAACGGGAATGATGATTGTAGAAACAGTCTCAGTAAGAATAAGTGATCAAACAGATAAGAAGCATGAAGAAGAGAATAAAGGATGATGTTAATGTTCATCTTAGAAGTGTGGTAACATGTCTGCACACGCACACATACACACATATACAATGCAAGAGAAAGACTAAACAAAGTGAAAGATGATTTAGATATGAATGGGGAAATTGGAAATGAAAGGTAAATATCTAAGAATAAGTAAGAGCTTTGGGATTCTTGGGTATACAGGTTAAAGACTTGGGAGCAGATAAAATTGCACAGCGTAGAGAATATAAACTGTGATTTTTCAACCAACATGAGTAGGGCGGAGAGGGGCAGAGGCCATGACTTTCATCCGAGATGTATTTGTTAAAGCATATTCCATACACCCGATGCACACTAACACAGTGAAATTTGACAATATCCCAGCTGAGACATGCAGATTCAGAGCATCGCTGCACCAGCTAATGCACAAATTAAAGGAGAGGACGGACTCCTGCAGCAAAACAGAGAAGGAGGATCAAGGTGGAATCCTATAGAAGACCAACAACTCCAGGAAAGGAGAGGGAAGAGGAGCTAATAAAGGAGGCTTAGAAGAAGCTGCAAACAAAAGGGAGGAGGTGCAGCACTGAACGATGGTAAGAAAGCCAAGAGAGGAAGTGCTTAAACCAGAGGAAGCATGAAGGCAGCAGTGTCCTGATGAGGAATACTCATCGCTGTTCCACGTCCCAGCTGCCCACAATCCCAACAGTCTCAAGGAGCTAGAAGAGGAGAAATCATTTTCGAGCCATTTAACTTCCCTCATTCTCACTTTTCCTCCCTGCACAATGAGGAAAGTGGACTCAAAGACCCCTCTCCACAAGCTCCAAAATTCCAGGGCAGAGGTTCTGGAGAACAGGGAGGAAGAGGTTTGCAATGGGGTTCAGATGGCATTTTGAGTAAGAACTCATTGTAACATCAGTTCAGTTGCTTTGGGAAACTTTAAGAAATATAAGTCCTATAGTTGTTATCAGGTACACAGTTTCTCTTGTACAGTTTCTATCAGCATCTTCTCTGTGGTTTCCTGTCTCATGAAGTGCATGACACATTGTTTTACAAACACCTTGCAGGAGTCATCCCACCTCCTTGCAGGTATCTCCTGGGGCCCTCGGCGGCTTTCTCACGGAGGGGCCCGTCTGCTGCTCTTGCAGCTGCCTTTATGGACTCTGGGACACCACAGCTGCCCCAGCCTCTCCTGGGGACCACCTGTCTCCGTGATGGCCCCCACTGCACCTTCTGTGAGTACATCTCCTTAGACTGTCTTGCCCATGAAGAAACAAATGTAAAAAAAAAAAAATGTACATCACAAAATTATTTTAGTTAAAGCTGAAATCCAAATACTATCATGATTTGACAATTTAGGGCACAGAATTCATTATTTTAAGAGTGATAATTCTCAATAGTTTCCTTCAGAGCTGTGATAAACATCCATGAATAAAGCAGTCATTCTGAGCTAACTCTCAGTTAAGAATGATTTCTTTTACATTTTCTAATTTTCTTATAGCTTATTTTACTAATGCACTAATAATTTCCACTTTTCATATAATTTACAAAAATTGTTTTCCTTGGAAGAATAATACTGAAAACAAGTGAGCCTCTGGTAACCAAAAAAAAAAAAAAATCTTATAGGGACTTATGGAATGATTCAAACATTCAAGGTACCTACACATACTCTTACGCCTAACAGGAGTCATTATATTTCATCACAAAAAGGGAACTACTTTGCTGACACCTCCAGGAGTGGTAATGAGATTAAAAAAGAGGTTTGTGAAGAGAATAAGGAACACTACTAAAACCCAGAAACTTCTCATTTTAATCAATGAGTTTTAAATAGTAAACTAAGAAAAGATGTTGCTTCCAACCATACCATGACTGAGGCATATATGGTTGGACAGTTTGAGAATGGAGTAGAACAAAAGGAATTTGGACTATTCTGAAAAATTATTCCTGGTTAAATCCTACATCCAGCTGTAGGTAAGGGAAAACAATTGCTCTGGGAGACAGATGAGTTGGCTGCTTTTAAAACAGAAGGTGATGAGGACCAAAGGCAGGCAAATCACGGAGGGAACATAACATAATAATACGCGAATAACATTACCAAAATCATGGGCAATAAATAAGTCCTTAACTAAAAAAAAATTTTTAATTAAAAAAAAACTTTACAATTCAATTTTCAATTTAAACTCCTTTCTGACAGCTTCAACATTTTTATTTTAATTTAATAAGAATCTTATGAAAAGTAAAGAAAAAGGGAATAGTTTAATAGAGGCAAGGTATACTGTTCTTCTTGGAGTTCTGTAATATCATTTTTATTAGGCCCATGGTATAGAGACCAGGGTGTGTGTGTGTGTGTGTGTGTGTGTGTGTGTGTGTGTGTGTGTGTGTGTGTGTGTGTACAATCTATATTTAGATATATAGAAATATACAATCTATATATCCAGGTAAATAGATGATAGATACACATACAAATTAGGTGCCAAATTGTAACAGGACCAACATACCAAACTTTAAGTCCTACTTATTGAATGTTGCACCAACTTTCTGACCTGATGCAGATGAGAAAACATTAAATGGAAGATTAGATCTGTACAAAAGGTTAAGTTTGTAATTATACTATCCTAAAATTTCAATCATTCCATGATTTAAATGACTAATACAAATATTCCACGGCACTTACAATCAAGCTACTTAAAATAAATCATTGTTTTATTTATAGCTATTCTCAGTATCTAAACCAGTGCCAAACTGTGGGAAAGAAGGAAATTATTTTCAAACATATAGAAGCGACTACTGGCAAAAACTGATAGAAGCAATTCTTAACTATTTATTGAAACAAAAACTTCTATATGCCATATTTTACTAAGTCACTAAGAGTCAGGCTATAAATTTAAGTGGTTTGTAAATTTTTTTTCTAAATTTTATTTTTTATTATAAGTGTTCTTTCCTTCCTTGAGAGCATCCCAAATTAATAAGGTTCTATACTTAATCATACTGCAAATAAATAACGTTACCCTGTTTTCAGTCTTGGCACAGGATCTATGGTGGCATAAATATAATTATATCTAATTATCCTAATTCATGATTACTCAAAAATTTGTATCAGGGACACACAAAACAGAATGAAATAAAATGTGATCAGTGCTGACTTCTTATGCATGAAATATTCTGTATTAAATTATTCTCACATGGGGTGACCTACACAGCAATTAAGAAATCTTTGCGCTATTAAGGAAACAGTTCTCTTTCATCATTGTTCAAGAATTTGGGGTTCTACATTTTAGGGACCTTCCAAACAGAATTTTTTTTAGTTCAGTGGGAATATAAGTATAATCATAGAATCCTAAAAGGATATATTTACATAAAAGAGAAAAGAATATACTCAATAACAAGATTAATATTTAGAATTAAAGTACAATTAAAACTGTATTTTTGCAGGCAATGAAATTTTTCTTCTAATATTCCTTTACACTATCAGTAGCACAAAACCTCATAATTTTCTCGGTCTTTATATTATTATTATATTATAATTTAATATTGTAATATTATTTTTATATTATAATTTGTAATGAGAAGATATTATTCCAAAATGTAAGGTGTTCAAATATACACCAGTACTCTCTGGCTAAATAAAACTAGTTACTGCTTCTACTGTGAAACTCACATAATACAATTTATTTTCTAAATTTTCTGAACCAAGTCTCTCATAAGAAACAAACATCTAGGATTACCATTAAACATGGATATGTTTTGAAAGAGGCTAATCTTACTTGAGTCAAATTAAATAGGGTTAGACATGAAAGTCCGAATGAATAGTCTATTTCCTGTTCCGTCTCAGCAGAGTGGCTGCCTAGAGCGGCTGTGAGTCTGCAGCTGTCATCTTCCTCAGCGCTTGACTGATGAAGGAATCTTTTGTTCTACTGATAAGTGATACATTGTGCACCGCTCAGGTGCCCAGAACAAAAAGTGTAGAGCACACAATGAGCCTCTCTCCAGCCAGTTTTAAGACGCATAAAAGGAAAACCAGCTTTACCTGAGATGTGTTTCTTTCAATGAAACTTTCCTTGCCCATTCTAAAGAAAAATATCATTCTGTCTGTTTTTAAAAGCTTGCTCTATAGTTTGCTCCTCCCTTGCCCCCCTCCTTCATTCTGGGACAAAAGCAACAGGAACAGAAGGTCTTTCTTACTAAAATGCTTAAGTTGGGTAAATTGCTGGCTTTTTGAAGGGGGTTGCTGGAGTGATTATCTAAGATAAATTGTCTCAATGTGTCTAAACAATTAGAATCATTTAAATAACCATTGATTCTATTTAGTTATCAATGTAGAAAGATGATTTTTAAACCTTTTCTATATGTTCTTAAATTCACCTAAAATGTTTTATCTTTACTCAACATTTCTAAATGGAAAAAAAGGGTATAACATAAATAAATGTCATTTCATAAATATGAATTAGAATATATAAATAAATTATAGTGAATAAATTAAAACTTACAAGAATACTTTTAGAATCAGTGTATGATATATAATTTGTTTAATGAAATCTTGTCTTACATTTAAAGAAAATATTAGTATTTTTCTAGAGATATTGTCAAAGGGAAACCAAGCAGGATGCTGTGAGGTCTTCCCCAATGACAAGACCTCTCTGTGTCTCCTGTTTTTTGTTGTTGTTGTTGTTGTTTGTTTGTTTGTTGCGGTATGCGGGCCTCTCACTGTTGTGGCCTCTCCCGTTGCAGAGCACAGGCTCCGGACGCGCAGGCCCAGAGGCCATGGCTCACGGGCCCAGCCGCTCCGCGGCATGTGGGATCTTCCCAGACCGGGGCATGAACCCGTGTCCCCTGCATCAGCAGGCGGACTCTCACCCACTGCGCCACCAGGGAAGCCCCCCCGTTTTCTGTTTGTAGGAAAAAGACCTTAGTCTCTTAGACCTTCCCTCAGTTCCAAAGAGCAGACTCAAGCAGTTACTAATATAGAAAAGTGACGGAATGCAGAAACAAAGGAAAAGCAGTTAAGCAAGATAGATTGAATGATAGTTCAGAGTCCTAGTTCTTAGCAATCTGATGTGTATCTTTGAGTTATTATGCAGAAATTAAGACCCCTGCCCATGCTGACCACAAGTACGTAGACCTCAGACTGGTTGGAACCAGAAGGCTGATATTTAAGATTCCTGAAACATCACCCCGTTATCTCATGACCAACCAATCAGAAGAAAGTCCTGCACCTTGCAGTCTTCACCCAAAATGTTACTTTTAAAAATACCTCCCTGAAAGCCATCAGAGAGTTCAAGTCTTTTGAGCTTAAGCTGCCCATTCTCCTTGCTTGGCCCCCTGCAGTAAACCCTGTACTTTCCTTCATCACAACCCAGTGTCAATAATTGTCTTTGCTGCACACGGGCAAGCAGACCAGGTTCAGTAACAAAACCACAATGTGAAAAGCCCTGGGGGTGGGGGAATCACCTTCTTTTCCACTCTCCTATCAATAGATGAAGATGCCCCAAAAGGACACCTTGTTTGACCCAAAAAGAGTGTGCAAATCTGAGCTACTATAAGCCACACTGGTCCTCCGTGGCACCACAAGTCAATTTCATCAAGAAAAAAAAAGAACTCTGCATTATTGATGATTCTCACAATTACCGGGGCTAGTGTTGCTTAGATGTCACTCAGTTTTTCTCCTTCATCTTCCATATCAGGTTATTACATTTTTATGATTTATAAGTCCATAATTATTAGGATCACTAAGATCAAGAAGGTCAGTGTTTTTCATATAGCATTTCCATGTTGGGTACATCTGCAAATTTTTTTTTTTTTGCATAATGAATAAAAGGCTCTCCAATATGTGTCTAAATATGATGAGTTTACAATGCTTCTTTAGCCTTTAGATGTACCACTAGCACTGTCTACTATGTTATAAAGTCTATTACATGCATACATATATTTTACACACAGCATAAATGCATATAAAATGTTTATACATTTCATATATAAGTGCCTGGTGGGCAGAATTTGTATTTATTAACCTATAAATCTCAAGAGCCTAGAACAAAGCCTGGCAAACAGTGTATCATAAATATTTGCTTAATTAATTAATTGGCAAGGAGATGGTAGATACAAATCTTAAAATTATGTAGAAGGTTCTATAATTTCTACTTAGTTAAATCTTGAATATTAGCATTGATTCTTTTTACTATTTTATTCTAAATATTAACCAAAATAAGTTAAATATTTCTTTGTTTGCGTTTGATTCCAAGTTCTACAATAAATTAGCATATCACGGGTAGGTTATATTTTTGGCATCATGTTCTGGAATTCATCCTTCTAGAGACCTAGAAAATTAAAGGAATTAGAATTCTAAAACGTTCAACACTTCTATTAGAGCTTACAAAATTTAAATAATGAACATATTAGTGCATCAACACATGAGATGACTACTTCCCTTTATTTACTTTTTGTAGCATTAAAAATGTCAAAAATCAAAAAGTTCTAATCTTACTGCATGTTGCCTTAAGTTTGGGCAATAGAGAAAGAAGAGAAACAAAAGCAATAGTTCTTCATATGTTTACTATCACGTTTTACTAGGACCATCAAGGTCAAATGCTTGTCAATGTCTTAAATTTAGATAACAAGTTGGGATTTTCTTAGACAAGTTTATTTCTTTTGGTAAAATCTGAAGGCCACAGCTGCCCTCCTGGGTCATTTGGAAGCTCTTAAATGAACCTGGATGCACCACCTCTTTCAAATCTTTGTCTCAAGTCATATACTTGGTAAAAGAAAGTGTATTATATGATAAAATCCTGCTGTAACAAGGTAAAATCCAAAATTTATATTGAAGATCATATGTGAAGTTCATCTTTTGAAATAAAAACACTCCTTTCTGAACATCACAGCAAGCTCCCAATAAATGTGGGACTCAATATTAACATCTTAGTAATGGGTAGATAAGAAAGAAAATGCTATTGTGAGAACATGCATATATATATATATATATATATACATATATAAATACACAGAGAGAGAGAGAGAGTCTGATTAAGGAAAAGAGGAAAACAGTAGAGTTCTTCTTCAGTCAACTTTTACTATGTCATTGTTTTCCCTTACACTCCTACAATTATATACACCATTAAAATTCCATAATTCAGTGGCTAAAAAACTCACACTACAAAACAAAGAAGCTGAAAGAAGCATTTTCAAACATCTGTGAGAACGTAACCACCAGCTTGAGCCAGATTCTATTCCTTCTGTTCTATTTATTTTTGAATCCATCATCTTGGGATCACAGAAACATTGTTTTGTGTTGCTTAGTTTTTCTATCCATATATGTAGGAAACTGAACCATCCTAACCTGTATTGCTCATGTGGGAAAGACACCTATACAAATATGAAGAACAGCATCCTACTTTTCCTAAGAAACAGCTGCAAAGTCTGCAGACTGACAAACTGGCAGGTCATAAGTAACCACTTAATGCCTCTGTATTTCAGTTTCCTAGTCTGTAAAATAAAGAAGATACCAAATCACTCATGGTTTTGAGGATTACATGAGATGCAACATGAAAACACACTTTATAAATTCTGAGGTATTATACAAATATTTTATACTCATACTATAATGAGACTTAATAAGTAGATATGATAGAATCTATCAGTCAAGTTTTCTTCAAGTATTCATACAGAAATATTTTGCACTTATTTCAATGAACTATCATTACTGAAAAATGCATTTTAGAAGTCTTTTTTTCATGAGTCTGATTATGATCCTCATGAGAATATTAAATTTGCTAGATCACAACAACAAGATGGCTTTACCAAATCTCTGATGGGTTTACCATCAACATTAATTCTCAAAATTTGAGGCATTCCCAATAGGTATACTTAGGCTTAAATTTAAGAATAGTTTACTTTCAAAGGAAGTATTTAGATGGTGACAGCACTTATTTAAATATTGAGTTCTGGCTAGTTTTATTTATAAACAAGTCATGTTTTTATAATGTATTAAATATTTCATAATTTCTCTCTCCCCACCAAGAAAACTAGAGGAAATATATTCAAATCAAAATATAAGTTTTGCTTAAGAATTCTCTTCTATGTAGAAGACTACTCAATAAGAACATTTATATCTGTAATAAATGATATTTTTTTATTCATTCAATCAAGCAGTCAATCGATAAGTATTTCTTGAGTCCTTACTGGGAATACCAAGTCCTGGCGCTAAAGATGCACAAAGTATAGTGGAAGAGACAAAGTAATGTCAGTGAAAGACTTGGAGAGAAAAAGCTAATAGAGAGAAGTCTACTGTAGAAGAAGGTAACTTTATAATAAATACTATTTATTAGCAGTTACATGGAAATCCTATTGTGGAAGCTTTTGAAAGAGAAAGCTTTTGAAACCCTTTAAACAAGAGTCCAGTAAACCTACAAACATTAAAGTTTAATTTTAAACTCTAAGCTTTCCACCAGGTGCTTAACCCACAGATGCTGAAAAGATTTCAACACACTTAGCTCAATGCTTGTTAGCCAATAAATAACCACTGAGCTAGACACTGTCCTAAGAAGTGGGGATAGTTTTAGACAAAACAGACACCAGCCTTTCCTGTGTACCTAATGGTATAGCTGGAAAGACAAATTAAACAAACTATTTCAAAATAATTAAATCATTTAAACTGTGCAAAGTACTGGAAGAGAATACATGATGCTCTGGAGGCATATAATAGAGAGAAATTATCGGATTTCAATATTCATCTGTTTTTATTTGAGAAAATACAGACTTTCGTTTTTAGGAAAATCAAGTTACCAAAATATAAATATGCTGCAAAGCCATCATGAAACCTGCATTGTTATATCTTGGGTAAAATAACCACGTACAGGCTATCTATGAATAGTTGTTTTAGGAAGGTAAATTTTGTTTAGCCCCTTCAACTTGTCACTTTTTCTCTTATTCGAAGTCTGATGGGTAACTTTGGAAATTCTGAACAGTTCGGGACTGCATGGGCTTTAACTAGTCTGATGTATTTCTAAGTGACTAACAAGTTATCCTTTGCTCTCTGTAGGAGCTCATCAAGTAGGAGGCAGGGATTAATCACTGGATTTCTATCTGGGTTCCACACTGAAACCAACTTATAAATTTTATCAATTTGAAAGTGAACCAAGGAAAATGTAAACTTTTGCCTCAAAATCATACCATAATGCTCTAGACAACCATAAATGTTACTATAAAAGAAAAGGTATTAGTTACACTTTAGGGGAAAAAAATTGAAATGCACTAAAGATAAAACAAAGAGAAAATATGTTAAAGAGAAAACTAAGAGTTTTAAATTAAGAAGATTCTTCAAGTGAAACAATTTTTAAAAGTCTCCAAAGTAATCAGAATGGTTGGGAGTTTTTCCTAAACACCACTACTTGGCAACAGGAGTCTATATTGGGGACAGTCTGTATTATGGTCAATCAATACTGTTTATTTATGTTCCTATCAGTTTTTGTTTTTTTTTTTTGCGGTACGCGGGCCTCTCACTGCCGCGGCCCCTCCCCGCTGCAGAGCACAGGCTCCGGACGCGCAGGCCCAGAGACCATGGCTCACGGGCCCAGCCGCCCCGCGGCATGCGGGATCCTCCCGGACCAGGGCACGAACCCGCGCCCCCTGCACCGGCAGGCAGACTCCCAACCGCTGCGCCACCAGGGAAGCCCCCATCAGTTTTTAACATAAATGCTCTTTTAAAGATTTGGCTAAGAGCCAGGTCACAGCATACCTATAACTATGCCTGCTTCTTTTCGAAACAAAAGCTTAAGAAACAAAGCAATTTATTTTTTCTCCTTTCCTTTTCCTTTTTTTTTTTTTAAATATTTATTTATTTATCTGGTTGCACTAAGTCTTAGTTGCGGCAGGCGGGCTCCTAAGTTGCGGTTCGTAGTCTCCTTTTCTTAATTGTATAAATAATATATGATTAATTCTCACTGTTAAAAATCAAATACATGGAGTTCTAGTTCCTATAGGAATATTACAGGAGCTTAATGCTTCATCTTCCCATTTTTTCTGCCTAAATAACATACACATGAACATAAAAATATGTATTCAGATATCTTTAAGCTACATTTTTATAGATGAGGAGACAGAAACAACCACAGATGCCGAATAGTATTAAGTGTGAGCTAAATGAAATGGTTACTGTTTTAAGCTACTATGTTTTGGGATGGTTCGTTACATAGCAAAAGCTAGTCACTATAGTTTAAAAAATAAATAAGGCATGGGGGAATAATGTAGAGCATGGTGACTACAATTAATGACACTGTATTGCATATCCGAAAGTTGCCAAGAGATATTAAAAGTTCTCCTCATAAGAAAAAAAATTTGTAACTATATGTGGTGACAGATACTAACTAGATTTATCATGGTGATCAGTTTGTAATATATACAAATACTGAATCATTGTGTTGTATGCTTGAAACTAATATATATCAATTATACCTTGATAAAAAAATTTATTCCGGATGGATTATAGATCTAAAAGTAAACAGTGAATCACTAAAGCTTCTAGAACAGCATAGTCCTATAGACATGTCTGTGATCATGAAAATAGTCTGTATTTGCTGCGTCCAGCAAGGTAGCTACTAAGCTACCTGTGGCTACTGAGCACTTGCGATGTGTCTAGTGCAATGGATGGACTGAGTTTTTAATTTAATGTAATCTAAATTTAATTAATTCAAGTTTAAATTTAGCTATATGTAGCTAGTCACTACAGAGAACTATTGGACATATAATATTGGACAGTGAAATTCTAAAAGAAAACAGAGTAATTCTTATCTTCAGGAACTCTGGATAAGCAAAATCTATAGGAAACAAAAAAAAAGTAGCCATATTGGAAAACACTGCTTAACTAGCCCACATAAAAATTAAGAATTTTTTTTGTCAAAAGGCATTATTAAGAATGCAAAGAAACAAGCTATAGTGTAAGAAAATATAATTAAAACACATGTACCTGACAGAGGACTCATATCCAGAATATATAAAGAAATCATAAAATTAAATTAGAAAAAAAATTCCAAGAAAAAATTAGCCAATAACTTGAACAGTCACTGCAGAAAAGAAGATTTCCATAAGTCCAATACACATATAAGATATCTGTCCTCATTAGACAGAGGTAAATTAAAATAAAACCACATTGAGATACCATTAAACATCCACTAGAATGGCTAAAACTAAAGAGTTATCAAGAATATGGAGCAATTGGAAATCTACATTGCTGATGGAAGTGTAAAGTGGTACAATTACTTTGGAAGACTGTTTAGCAGTATCTTGTAAAGCTTAAAATAAGCATACCTAATAACCCAGCAATTCTATTCCTAGGTAAATAGAAATGTGTACATATGTACATCAAGAAATGTGTATAAGCATGCTCACAGCAGCAATATTTTTAATAGCCAAAACTAGAATAACCCAAATATTCAACAGTAGAATCAGTAGACTGAATAGTCACAAAGTAAAATACTTATGTGTATATACATATACACATGGATGAATCCCAAAATGTTGAGCAAAAGAAGCCGCACAAATTAGAGTACATATTTTATTATTCTATTTGTGTGAAGTTTAAAAAGACGTGAGATAAAACTTTAGACAAACTGTTAATGTAGGCATGGAAAGATTGCTCAATATTAAAACTAATAAATTATCTTCATAGAACTTATTTTATTTATGGTCTACAAAGGAAATCCTATGATCATCTCCATGGATAGTGAAAAGATACTTAATTCAACTTCATTTTTAAACTTAAAAACATTTAAGAAAAAGGGATTCAGTGGTCACTTCCTTAATATGTGTGCTGATGGTCTCTGTTTGGCCCCTCTAGATTCACTTTTCCTTCGTGTCCTGGCAGGCTCGCTCATACGGTCTGAGTCATTGCAGACCACAAGTTTCTATTTGGGGTAAGCCAATTAGAGGAGATTGCAAGGTTAAAGTTATTCTTTTTTTTTTAATACAGTTGTATTTTTTTCTTTTTTGTTGTTGTCAGGTTTTGTTGTTTGTTTTGTTTTGTTTTTAATTTTTATTGGAGTATAATTGATTTACAATGTTGTGTTAGTTTCAGGTGTACAGCAAAGTGAATGTAAAGCCAGATACTATAAAACAGAGGAAAACATAGGCAGAACCCTCTCTGACATAAATCTCAGCAAGTTCTTTTTTGATACACCTCCTAGAGTAATGAAAATAAAAACAAAAATAAATAATGGGACCTAATTAAACTTAAAAGCTTTTGCACAGCAAAGGAAACCATAAACAAAACGAAAGACAACCCTCAGAATGGTAGAAAATATTTGCAAATGAAACAACTGACAAGGGATTAATCTCCAAAATATACAAACAGCTCATGCAGCTCAATACCAAAAAAACAAACAACTCAATCAAAAAATGGGCAGAAGATCTAAATAGACATTTCTCCAAAGAAGACATACAGATGCCTAAAAAGCACTTGAAAAGATGCTCTACATCACTAATTATTAGAGAACTTCAACTCAAAACTACAATGAGGTATCACCCCACACAGGACAGAATGGCCATCATCAAAAAATCTACAAACAATAAATGCTGGAGAGGGTGTGGAGAAAAGGGAACCTTCCTACACTGTTGGTGGGAATGTAAATTGATACAGCCACTATGGAGAACAGTACAGGGGTTCCCTAAAAAACTAAAAATAGAGCTACCATATGATCCAGCAATCCCACTCCTGGGCATATATCCAGAGGAAACCATAATTTGAAAAGATACACGCACCCCGATGTTCACTGCAGCACTATTTACAATAGTCAGGACACAGAAGCAACCTAAATGTCCATCAACAGAGGAATGGATAGAGGAGGTGTGGTACATATATACAATGGAATACTACTCAGCCATAAAAAAGAATGAAATAATGCCATTTGCAGCTACATGGATGGACCTAGAGATTGTCATACTGAGTGAAGTCAGACAAAGACAAATATCAAATGATATCACTTATATGTGGAATCTAAAAAAGAGTACAAATGAACTTACCTACAAACAGAAATAGAGTCACAGATGTAGGAAAAAAAACTTATGGTTCCCAGGAGGTAAGGTGGGGGAGGGATAAATTGGGAGATTGGGATTGACATATACACACACTACTATATATAAAATAGATAACTAATAAGGCACAGGCATATTAGGTATAGCACAGGCAACTCTACTCAATACTTTGTAATGGCCTATATGGAAAAAAAAATCTAAAAAAGAGTGTATATAAAGTGATTCTTTTCTGAAGTCTACAGTTTCTATCAGGAGACTCTTGCCTGCAGCTCTCTGTTCCCAGAGCCTCGGATCCCTAGTTCCCCTTCAGTCCTAAGAAGGGCAATGCCGCCTCACCACGGTTAGTCCCATAAACATCACCATCCCTTTTTGGCTTCCTTAGTCCTGCCACTTTTTTTTTTTTTTTTTTTTTTGCGATACGCAGACCTCTCACTGTTGTGGCCTCTCCCGTCGCGGAGCACAGGCTCCGGACGTGCAGGCTCCGCGGCCATGGCTCATGGGTCCAGCCGCTCCACAGCATGTGGGATCTTCCCGGACTGGGGCACGAACCCGTGTCCCCTGCATCGGCAGGCGGACTCTCAACCACTGCACCACCAGGGAAGCCCAGTCCTGCCACTTTTTAATAAAAGGTTTCTCTTCATTAAGCTCTTAGTAATTACTTAGTTTGATTGTAATTGTTGGGATATTGTAGTATAATGAGAAATATATTTATTCTTTGTCTCCAGTTCCAGGCACTAGGGCATCTAAAGCCCTAGGAATTTCTTGAGTGGAGGGATGAGAGGAGCATCTTTTGTTATGCATAATAAGCCCCTTTTAATTAAACCTGGGTTTAAGCCAAGGAAGTGATTCTTGGAGGATGGGGGCTGGTTGCCAAAAGAACCAACCATGTAATTAGAGGACTGACTTTCGCCCCATCCCCAGGGTGGAGCGAGGGGCGGAGGATCAAGTTAACCACCCCTGGCCAGTGATTTAATCAACTGTGCCTACGTAATGGGACTTCCATAAAAACCCTAAATAACAGGGTTTGGAGAGCTTCCAAGTTGGTGAATGCATTCATGTGCCAGGAGGGTGATGCACTCCGGATTCCATAAGGACAGAAGCTCCCACACGTGATGCCCTTCCAGACCTCATCTTGTTATGTACCTCTTCATCCTCTTCATTTGACTGTTTATTTGTATCCTTTATAATACTGTCAGGGAGGAGGAAATTTTCCTCTACCCGTCTAGGTTCTTCTGTCTGGTCTAAGCACTAAATTGACATGAGACAAAGTAACAGAAGATAAACAAAAATTTAATAATGTGGATACATGGAAGAGACCTAGGAAAACTGAGTAACGCACCAAAATAGCTGAAATCCTCACCTTAAATACCATCTTCTGTTACTGAATCAGGTTCATTCGCCCAACGCCGCAAGCCAAATGCTGAGATGGCGAAATTTGCAGCGAAAGGATTTGCGAAAAAGGATTTATTCACAAGGCGGCCAAGCAAGAAGAAGGGAGAACAAATCTCAAATCCACTTTCCCTGAAGGTATGGGACTTGGGACAAAGTTGAGCCTGTTGGGAGCGTGGGGAAAGCTAACTGGAGATAAGAAAAAGGTGAGGCAATCATTCTGCGCAGGCACAACTAAACGACTGGCTTCTTCCTCAGACCTGAGGAGGGGGTGGTGGAAAACCCTAATTTGTAGTCAGGTTGGACAGAAGTGTGGGTAACCTGGGGCTCATTACTTACAAGTGGCATCTGAAGTTGAGGGCAGTCTTGTGAGACTGAGCCCTTAACCTGGGGATCTGTGCTAATTCCAGGTAGTTGGTGTCAGAATTGAATTAAATTGTAGGATAGCCAGTTGGTGTCTGCAGAGAATTGCTTAGTGTGGAAAATACAGTCTGGTGTCAGAAATGTTATGATTAGAGAAATAATTTTCCTTTAACTGTTTACTGCAAAGATTCCAGCTGATACAACATGATTCTAGGTAAGCCCAGCCCAAACACCAGCATCTTTCCTAATTAAGAAATGTTCTGGATGAATAAGAAAAGTATAGCCACTATCAACACTACTATTTAACCTTGTATTAAAGGTGTTCAGCTATATATTTATATAAGAGAAAAATAGCTGATGCTTAGAAGTTGGAAAGAAAAAGATAAAACTATATTGCAGGTAATTCTACACTTTTAGAATATGTACAAGAGTACTCATTGTGCGCTGTTTGTAGACAAAAAGGCCTAGAAATAATCCAAGTGCCCAGCAAATATTGGACTGGTTAAATAAACTAAGGAACACTGTGGAATATTATGCAGTTGTTAAAAAAGGAAAAATGTATATGTACTGAAATGACAAGATACTAATGCAAAATGAAAGCAAGAATAAAACATAGGTAATAAATGGGGAAAAAAACATAAATTTGTTTTTGCTCAATTTGTCATTAAGCATTCTTATGAGAAAAACAATATACTAATTTATTGCCTATAGGTTGCAGAAGTGGGGTGGATGAAAAAGAAAGTGGGAGCTGATCTTCTTAGTGTATACTTTTAATAGTGTTTTGATGTTTGAAACAAAACATGTATTACCTGCTCAAAAATTAAATTTTAAAAATTAAAATAAAGTCAACAATATAAGAAAATAATGATAATTTCCTCCTTACATCCAATTCTAATTCTCAGAAATAAAGATTAAAGTCTGATGGCTATTGTTCCTCATCTTTTTCTAAGCACTCACATATTGTGTTAGTTAGCCACTGATGCAATAATAGTGCATAACAACCAACCTCAAAAATCAAGTGACTTAGAACATTTATTTTTATTGGTGGAGGGATTATGAGGCAGCTAGGGCAACTCTGTTTCAGGCCTTAGATCAGTTTAGGTTCATTCTAAGGGTTTTTCCTCTGGGACTATCAGCTATCAAGACTTGATTTTTCTCATGGCAGAGAGCAAACATGCAAGAGATCAGGCAAAACCCCACAAGCACATTTAAAGCTTCTGCTTACATCATGACCCCTAACATTCCATTAATCAAGACAAATTATATGGCCATGCAAGACATTGGGCAGAGATATACAGGCACAATTAACTATAGGAATTTAGTATATGACATGTCAGCATTTCATATAAAAAAGATGTTGACATTCATTTCTACTACAGAGATGGAGGGAAGAGTTGGGAAAAATAAAGTGATCTACCCTACCATACATACATACATATATACATACCAAAACATATATAGTTTTGATGTGTTTGAATTGTTTGAATTCAAAACCAGCTTTCCAGATATATTGCCTTGAAACTCCTTTTCTTCAAAACTTAGCAATGTTTTGAAGAGTTTTCCATGACAATACATATAATCCTACCTCAATATTCTAACTGCTGCATAAGTTCCAAATGTAGCTATAATTTACCTATTCCTTCCTCCACTGATAGACGTTTAGTCTGTTTCCAGTTTTCACCATTGCAAACACTGATGCAATGACTATCTCTACATCTACAGTCTTTATATATCAATACATATGAAATTTATCTCACATTTACCTCTAAAATGTACACAGCAGGAATTATGAATAATCTGATAGACTCTTTTGGAAGCAGCCTATAACCACTTACCGTGTTCACTTACAGGGCCTGGAATAGAGAAAGTAACCAATAAAGGAATGATTTAATGTTCATGAATAGCTTAGAATCATAGAATCATAAAAAGCAACTTCAAGATCGTTTCTCTTTTGCATTATTTATCGTCTTCTGCCTTATACCAGCACCAGTTCTACCACTACATTTTGAGCTGCTTTATCCTATTTATTGTATCAAACAAGCAAATTTTCTTAAATTTTTTAAGAATTGTTTTTCTGGAAAATCTTACTCTCAATCCCCTGTACTCGGCCCTATTTTTCCTTTTATCCTTCTTTCACAGCTCTTGGCACCTTCTCCCTTACTACAGAATTTATGTGTCTTTTATGTTGTTTACTATCCATTTCTCCCAATTTAAATGTAAGCCCCACAAGAGTAGGCATTTTTTAACTTTACAATATTTACATTTACAATATTTTTTAAATAACTTGGTATGTCTCATAGGGATTAGGTAGTTAACTTTATCAGTATTCACTAAAATTTCCATGTTTGAATTAGGAAACAGTAAATGATAGCTTCTATTTTGTGGAGAAATTGGCAAACAGTTTAACAACAGGTTCACTAAAAAGCAACAGTATATAAATACTATCCATGGCATCATTTAAAAAAGAAACCCTATGATTCTATAAACAGTAAAAATGTCTTCACTGTCCCCAGGACCACAGAATTTATGACAGAGTCCTTATTTTTCATCTTAAATAAATTTAAAAATCTTTTTGAGCACTTTTTGTGGACTCCATAATATGATCTTTTTAATAAAATGGGGCACAATAATGTCATAAAATCAAGATTTACATCTGAGAGCAAACTGTTGTTAAGAATTTCCACCAAGGCTGTTCTAATTCCTTTTTTATAAATGTTAACATTTTAAAAATTTTGTTTCTACTAAATAAATGATTCAGGTAAAGCCCTCAATAATAATAAATTTAAAATCCCACGATGTTAACTATTGAAGACAAATCCTTATTTAGTGTAATTACTTTTAAAACAATATAGATACTTCCTAATTTACAAATGGCATGTTTAAAAATTTCTCCGTTACACATCATAGTTGGTATCTGAACATCTACAAGTGAAATACTTTTAAATATATGTCACTTAAAATATTCAATCACTTTCTGATCAGAGGGATCATTAACGTTGATATAATTATGATTAAATAAGAAGTTATTAATATTAATCAAATATCAATATTTATTTAATGTTACGAATATTAACATTAAATAAATATTAAATAATGTTTAACAATATTTAATAATGTTAACAATTAAGATTAATAATTAAATTAAGATTAATTAATAGGATTATGATTAAAGAATTCTTAATAGAACATTTTCAGTATAGATTATTTAATATAACTGTTCCTAATTTCCATCTTGTCAAAACAATTCTTTAGCAGTGCTCAAGTTTTATATATATATATACACATACATATATATATAAAATCTAACAGAGTGATAAATTAGTAGTGCTTTTTAAACGGAGATAATTGAATGGAATACTAGTAACCTACATGTCACCCAATATTACTCAGAGTAAATTCTTCATTAAGACAAAATAAATATGTATATTTCTCTCAGAATTGATTCCTCAACTGGAAAATCTAAATTCAGTGGCAAATTCCTATTTGTTTTCCATAAATCAGGCTATGATGCCAGGAGAAAAAAATATACTGAAAAACCTCACGTCCACATCCAAAGGCTCTGCCCCAATTTCTGGGCACTGTGCCACGTTTCCACTCACTCGAGTAGATGAGTCAGGGCTCCCGGGGCCTTACTCTGGAAAGATCTGCACAGAGACAGAGACGGAAACTATTCCTCTTCAGGCAGACCTCCTGGTTAATGTCCTGGTTTAACGTGAAAGGCAAGGTTCCTTCAGCCTGCGAATGAGGGCTCGGAGAAGAGAGCATCCTCGTTCCCTGTCATCATTTACTCCACCTGGGGCTGCTTCCTGGTGGACTCACCCCCAACTCTGCGTACCATTAGGTGACCATTCTAATTCACAGGTCAGCGGCTGCTTCCTCTTCTCAGTAAGAACAGTATCTGTCTCCCACATAAAAAGTCATTCAGCAGGGCTTCCCTGGTGACGCAGTGGTTGAGAATCTGCCTGCCAATGCAGGGGACACGGGTTCGAGCCCTGCTCTGGGAGGATCCCACATGCCGCGGAGCAACTAGGCCCGTGAGCCACAACTACTGAGCCTGCGCATTTGGAGCTTGTGCTCCGCAACGAGAGGCTGCGACAGTGAGGGGCCCACGCACCGCGATGAAGAGTGGCCCCCCCTTGCCACAACTAGAGAAAGCCTTCACACATAAACGAAGACCCAACACAGCCAAAAATAAATAAATAATTTAAATAAAAGATCTATGATAACAAGGGTCATTCACAAAAACTCATTATAATGATTTATAATAATAGTTTGGTTCATTTAAAAAAAAAAGTCATTCAACAAAGTAGAGTTTACCTTCTGCTTTTCATTACATAGGAAATAGGCCCCAAAATGTGTAAAAGTGTTGTGCCTGTTGTTGACCTTTCTGCCGTATTCAGCTCAGAACTCCCTCTTTTTCTTAAAAACCATAATTTGCAGAAAAATGTAGGATCTCTTATATGGATAGCAAACCAAGATTGGCAAACTGCATAAGAATTACCTAAGGGGCAAGGAGAAGTAGCTAATAACTGAACAAAATTCATTCAATTTCTGGTGATCGATTAGCAATTTTATAATAAAATACTGAAAATATGACAACTTATATTCACATGAGAATATTATGTCTTGAGTATGTGTGTGTGAACATGCATTCATGCACAGTTCACCCAGTACCTGTAACATCCCAGGTGCTATGATAGGGGTTTCTTTCAGGTTCTTACTTAATCCTCAGACAAACTCTCTGAAGCAGATATTATTATCCTCTTTTTGCAGGTGAGAAAACTGAGGTAGGAAAGGTGATGTAACTTTCCCAGTGTTAACAGAGTCAAGAGCTTGGGCCACTATTCTCAGCCCGGCCTATCTGATTCCAAAGCTTGTACTCTTGCTACACAATGATTTTTCCTCCCATACATCAATCTTAAGATCCTGCATATCTTTTAAAACTCAGTTCAGGGAATTCCCTGGCAGTCCAGTGGTTAGGACTCTGCATTTCCACTGCACAAGGCACAGGTTCGATACCTGGTCGGGGAACTGAGATCCCACAAGCCTCAAAGCATGGCCAGAAAGGAAAAAAAAAAAAAAAAACCACTCAGTTCAAATTCTTTTAAAACATCTCTCAGAATCCCTCTCAATCAGAAGTGAACTCTTGCAACCATGTATCCACATAGCGCTTTGGTTTGCTTGGCCATTAACAATATGGATAGTCACCTGTCTTGTGTTAGTGCGGGTCATGTATGTTTCCACCTAATCAGTGGAGTGAGTCGCTTGAGAGCAGGATCCGAGCCCCACCCTTGCATCACCGACACAGTTTAACACGATGAACGCAAAGGTTCCACGTTGAACTTAGTTGAATCACCATTGCCAACAAATAGAAGCACCTGAGTAGCTTTTTCCTAAAGTAGAGAGGCTGGCTGTCTTCATGATGGGCATTTAGGTCCATCCTGCAAATCTGTAGGAGGCTGGTAGATATAAAAGAAACCCTACAATCTCACACATGCCCATCTGTGGCAGTAAGTTATGAGAATGCCAGAAACATGGCACACACATTTATAAACTCTAGGGACACTCCAAATCTATAAGTCCATAAAATCTAAAACTCACTTAATGAAACACTCAAATTTAAAAATTGAAGAACTGCAGTCTCACATAATAATAAAAGGTGTTATTCTAGATTTTGTCAATTGATTCTAAAGAAAGATTTCAGTTTTCTGCTCTAGAAAGTTTACTGTATTTTCAAAACTTCATTAAATCTGAAAAAAGAGTCTCCAAAAGGTCAAAAGGCAGAATCCACCTAATTGCTTCATGTGAACCTGTCCAAAAGAGACAGAACATTGAAAACAAGGTACTCAATTTAGAAGAGACTTTTAAGAATCTAACTTAGGCAATTTGCCTCTTTAACTTTATACATATATGCTATATAATATTGAACCTAGGGTGTTACTGCCACAACAATGCCTATTCTTAAATCCAATTCACTGAAAGAGATCAGAGGTGATTTTAAAGAAACATTATTTTGTTTAAATGACCACATCTGGTAGTAAAATCCATGACTTTAGAATCAAATGGCTGAGGTCCAAATTTCAGCTTTGCTTCCTACTAACTGGGTGATCTTGAGGAAAGTTCTTGACCTGGTTAGGACTTCGCCTTCCAGAGCAGGGGGTGTGGGTTCGATCCCTGGTTAGGGAGTTAAGATCCCACATGCCTCGCAGCCAAAAAACCAAAACATAAAACAGAAGCCATACTGTAACAAATTCAATAAAGACTTTTAAAAAATGGTCTACATCAAAAAACTCTTTAAAAAATAAATACAACGGTGGTGATAATGAAAACCTACCTTATATGGTTGTTGTGAGGATCCAGGTGCTCCATGTGAAGTACCTAGAAAAGTAGCCGGGACACAGCGTTTTAATTATTATTTGCCCTTACTAGCAGTAGTAATAGTCTTACAGTTCTTGCTTTTATTATTATTTATTATTTTTATTATATTATTTATTATATTTATTATCATCATTACGCAAGGTACTTAGCATAATACCTTGCTCATAGTAAGTACACAATTAATTTTAGTTTCTGGTGTTATTGTTATTATTATTGTTATTAGCCAGCAGTAATTACATCCCTTCATAATCCCAATGTATTTTAAAATTCGTTAAGTTTTAAACAATATTCTTAAACTATAATTCAAATGTTAAGTAGGTCAATATTGGCAGCATTTCAACAATTTACACATTTACTTTATCTTATTATTATTATTTTTATACACACACCACCTAATGAAGTGGTGGTGTCCAAGTTAGACCCATTTGAGTAGAGTTTCCAAGTTAAACCTACTTGAATTCAAATCCTGGTTCTCCCACCACTAGCTGTGTGACCCTGGGCGAGTTGCTTTACTATTTCTTCATCTCCAAGAAGGACAGAATGGTGACTAACTTGGTTGGACCATTGTGCAGAATAATGAGATACTGCATGTAAAATATGTGACACAGTGCCTGCTCAGAGATATGATGGAAGGATTCAGAGGAGGTACCCTGTACAATGTGATCCGTACCAGTGAAGCAGATTATAATGGTTGTCTTTCCTGATATCCAAGAAAAAAAATTGGTTATCAGGAAGCTCCGGATTAGCAATAAAACTGTTATCTGGTTATTTCTGCTTTTTTTCTTGGGAGGCTCTCTGTCCTTGGAAGTCTAATTGAAGCAAGTCAGAACTATGGATTTTTTAAAAATAAGGGCTCATTACTCTAAAACTTCAGAAATCATGAGTACATAGAACTGGACATCTAAGGATTTTGATTAGGTATTCAGGAAAGAGTTCTCCAGAACACCTCCTGACCTAGTATTTTTTACTATGTGAAAACACTGAGATATTCCCTATTACATTATTGTGAGTCTTTGAAATAAAACATTAGAAAATTTTCCATATTTTGAACTACAAATTAAACAGTACACATAATGGTATCACGAGAAGAGAATCTAAATAAAGCAGGACTATACAGAGTGCCGCGTATTTTAAATTTTATTTTTAATTTCTTTTTTCAGTTGTTATAAATAAGCCCCAAACCATCATTCTAGATAGAAAGTTGAGGCGATTAAAAGGTTCATATTTGTCACTCTCCACAAAAGCCTCATCGTCCCACACATCACCTCAAAGGGATGCAGCCTGGAGCCAGAGTGAAGGACTTGGCAGCATAGAGGACCTGGACTTCAGCCCACACGCACCTGCTCAACATGCTCAGGAGACCGTGCAGCTTCACGGATGTAGTCAGATGGTACATGGGAGTCAGTACGAGGCCAAATCACCAAAGGGGCCAGACTTTCATGTTTATGCAGGTCTCTGGGCCACATGGCACAGGCCCTGCTGACAAATCCCTGTGAAGCCTTGAAAGTGGTGATGCTAACATTTCCAGAGACTCTGCAAAGGGTATGACTAGGCCTGCCTTACCAGTAGACACCTGTGATGAGGGAAGCTTCATTTAGAAATATGTATTCTACCACCTATTGTACCTTATTAATTCCTTTGGGTCTTGAAGGTTTCTTTCCTTTAAAGATCTTTATCAAGAGACCTTTCCATTAAAACTCTCAGTGCCCCAGGCTGCATCCCAGGATCTCTGAGGGTGAGACTCAGGGATCAGTATTTTTCTCAGCTTTCAAAATGCAGACAAGGTTGAGATGATCTAAGCCCATCACTGTAATCTCGCCTTTCTGTGATTGATTTAGGAATTAGCATGGGACCCAATCCTTACCAAGGCATGAGAAGAAGTCTCCTGGAGGGCTGCTGGGAAAGCTTTCTTCACCTCTTTTACAAAAGTAAATAGGGCTTCCCTGGTGGCGCAGTGGTTGAGAGTCCGCCTGCCGATGCAGGGGACACGGGTTCGTGTCCCGGTCCGAGAGGATACCTCATGCCGCAGAGCGGCTGGGCCCGTGAGCCATGGCCGCTGAGCCTGCGCGTCCGGAGCCTGTGCTCCGCAACGGGAGAGGCCACAACAGTGAGAGGCCTGCGTACTGCAAAAAAAAAAAAAAAAAAAAAAGTAAATAAAGGGACTTCCCTGGCCGTCCAGTAGTTAAGACTCTGCTCTTCCACTGCAGGGGACGCTGGTCCGATCCATGGTTGGGGGAACTAAGATCCCACAAGCCACACGGCACGGCCAAAAATAAATAAATAAAATAAATAAATAAGAATACAAGAGGGCTTCCCTGGTGGCGCAGTGGTTGAGAGTCCGCCTGCCGATGCAAGGGACGCGGGCTCATGCCCCAGTCCGGGAAGATCCCACATGCCGCGGAGCGGCTAGGCCCCTGAGCCATGGCCACTGAGCCTGCGCGTCCGGAGCCTGTGCTCCGCAACGGGAGAGGCCGCAACAGTGAGAGGCCCGCGTACCACACACACACACACACACACACACACACAAAACAACAAAGAGTCCTCCTTCTTCCTCAGAGCAGTACTGATCTGAATCTGCTGCTACCATCTTAAGACTGTGACAAAAAATAGCTTAAAGGTGAAGGTGACTTTGAAGATCTAAAAGAAGTAGAAATAACTAGTCTTAGTTCCAGATAGATGGATGGATAGATGGATAGACACTTGAGAGGTCTCCTTCCAAAAAACTGTTTGTAACCAAGTAGTGATTAGTAAAAAGCCACTGAAAAGTACAAATGGCATTTACAATAGAGTATTTCCTGAACAGAAACTGGAGAGTGGGGCAAGCTACATGGCAAGTTGGGAATCAAAGATACCAAAGGATTACTGAGGAGTAGCAGAGTGTCATTGACAAACTGCCTTCCCCACATTTTGAACGTGTTATAAAACTGAGATTAAAGTGCTGTTGACTTGCACTTGCAAAAGACAGGTTGCTAAGAATTAAAGAGAAAGTCCTGCAGAATTATATGACACATTCTTTAAACCAGAAATGGTAAACATTTTTTGCAAAACCATTATTATACAAACCTAAAAACACTAAAAATTTAGGTTAACTACGTTTCTAAAATAACATTTCCCTTTTAAGTATACCTGTAAAGATCCTCCTGTTTATATTGTTTTACATTAAGGAACTGTCAAAAATCCTTGCTTATGTGTCCACTATGACTCATTATAAGAAAAACCATTTGAAATGTGATTTTATATAGTAAAGCAATCTATTTCCATGGAGGAAGCTCTGTCTTTCAACATCTTTTGGCCACCCAAGAACATTTCAGCATCTCTGGCTCTGAGAAAAGATTAGTAATATGTAAAGTATTTATCAAAGTAAATCTCAATTTTCTTTAAGTAATTTTCCCTTTCATGGATGTAAACTGACTCTGAAGATTGAAAAAAAAAAGATCCTAACTTCTTATTTCAAAATGTATTGTCAACTCATTAAATTTCTACCTATCAAGTTAAGATCAAGAAAGTGAATGTTAGTAGGTTAGTTAACTATCAACAATGTTGATTGGGCTCCAGTTTACAGACCCTGGTTTTCAAACAGGTAGTATCACATAAGAATGTTAACTGTGAAGGTGAAAACAAATCCCTATTCTCGGCTTTCTGCTTTTATTCTTCTTTTATTTTTTTATTCTTTGTTGGCTTTCCTTTATTCTTATTCTTTCTTTACCCCAGGTTGACCCCTGTCTGTCTCTTGGTCTGATTTCTCGATTTAGTGTCTCCCATCTCCTCTTTCTACTCTCCTTTTCAAGTTGCTTGGGTTTTTGTCTAAGACTCTCCTCTTTGAAGCCATCCTCTGCCTCTCAACTCCGCCTTTGTCACGGGTACTCCCCCACTCACCTCCCATTCTATCACTGCGTTCTCTTCTTACCTCCTCACCTTGGCACTCTAGGCCTACCAACAGGGATCTGTTGGAGAAACGTATATCACCTGAAGACAGTGTCTCACCTTAACCTCGTCTTGACTATCAAAAAATAATAATAATTCAAGTGTGAGTAGAGGCAACTAACCTTGGATTTTTAGTAACTTCATGGAACAACCTTCTGAAAACGCAAACCTAATCAGAGTCTCTTGTCTGTTATAAAACCAAATGCTTTTATAATGTGTCAAGAGATTTATCACTAATGCATAAACCTTCATAGGAGTGGGACTCCACTTACCACATTAGACTATTTAAATTGAGATTTAAAAAAATCCCTGGGGGCTACGTTTAAAGAGAAGGGAAAACAAAAACATCTAAATAATACAGTATAATTAAAAGATGAAAAGTTGAAATAATTACAGACCAGAAGCAGAACTGAGTTGAAGTGAATTACCTTGGACTCTAGCTAGATGGCGCTAGAGCACGTGCGTGGCTAATTGGTACAGTACCGTTACTGAATGGAAAGTACTAGTCAAACAGATGTTTCACATTTTTTAGGATATGGGACTCTGTTAGAAATTAAAGCAAATACCATAATTAGAACTTTTAAGAATCTAACTCTTCTGAGAGTGATATTTTGCATCTTTGAAAGGAAGGAGACATCCATTAATATGTATTATATACGTTCTTTGACCCTGAAGTAGGACCTTCAATATTCACATTCAGGATTTTCATCATTTTGAAATTTTTTTTTAAGCCTTGCTCATTAATTAATAGTAGCAACATGATCCATGTATTTGTGAAATTCTTCAGTAGAGATAACAACTTTAAAAATCCCAAGGATCTTTGGGATTTATAGCCTTCTGCCAGAAGCTTCTCTTTGATCACAACTGGGAGGCACCCCAGCTGATTTCTCCAGGAAGATTTCCCTCCTTCCAAATTATACAATTTCAAATGTGGCCAATGCAAGTGCATAGTTTACCTCCTTTCCATTGCACCCATTTAGCCCAGTACTAACTATGCTTCGGCTGACTTTGTGTAACATGTCATTATTCAGTTTTAATTATTGATTTAATTTAATCAGGTACTTTGAAGTTTAAAGATAGGCCACTTTCATCAGCAAGCCCACTGAAAAGGAGATTACCTTATGCGACTCTCACCTCAGCTCATCTACATGAATTTAAAAGTGAGTCACAGGCAAACTACTAAACAAAAGAAATGAACAGATTTTAGTTGTTTGTTTGTTGTATTTAGAATTAGTATTTAACATTTTTATTTTTAATATTCTTATTTTTTCAGGAAAAAAATTTATTTTACTTTAGTATTTTTATTTTTTCAGAAAAAGGTTTTTAAGTTCTCACTTACAGAATGTGACATAGATAATTATCACTGTCTCCAATTTCTACTTGCAGAAACCAGGGAAGGATCATAGAATTATCATTTGTATTCAGTTTTTGAACTTCTCTAGCCTATAAGTAATCTGTATAGTAACTATTATATGAATAAATACACATATCAATGCTCACAGAGTGCATGACTACTTCAGATTTACCTAAGAAGAACAGTAAAATTAAAATGTGTATCATTTGTAGTACAGACTTTCCAACTTTGTTTTTTAGAATCCAGTGGAATCCCCAGAAGTGCTGTTTAATCTAAAATGTCATCTTTAAGTTGCTGTTTTATCTTAGTCTTGTTGACTTGTTTTAAAAGCTTCATGGGACTTCCCTGGTGGTGCAGTGGTTAAGAATCAGCCTGCCAATGCAAGGCACACGGGTTCGAGCCCTGGTCTGGGAACATCCCACATGCCGCGGAGCAACTAAGCCCATGTGCCACAACTACTGAGCCTGCACTCTATAGCCCACGAGCCACAACTAATGAGCCCACATGCTGCAACTACTGAAGCCCGCGTGCACCTACAGGCCGTGCTCCGCAACAAGAGAAGCCACCGCAATAGGAAGCCTGCACACTGCAATGAAGAATAGCCCCCGCTCGCCACAACTAGAGAAAACCTGCGCACAGCAACAAAGACCCAATACAGCCAAAAATAAATAAATAAATTTATATTTTAAAAAGAAGCTTCAAATAGATACCCCACAGCGAAAGGGAAAAGAGACTAAAACAAAATTTTCTTCTGAACTTTTCTTATGGGAATTCCCTACAAACAGATATTGAGACTATGTACACCCCAAGCACCTACGATTCCTGTGCTTTATGGAAGTACTGATGATCCAGCTGTATCCCACTCTGGTCCTGAGCATCCCCTCTGCTTCATCCTTTTCCTCACTCATTCATTTAGCATTTAATGAACACGCACTCTGAGCTAGGCACTGTGCTAGCAAGGAGAATTCAAAATGAACCATGAGCAGTCCCTCAAGATGTCTAGAAACACAGTTTAAAGTGGTTACGCACTTTAGGTTAGATACTCAAACAGATAAATAGAGCACAACGAGATGAGTGCCAGGCTGGAGATATACAAAGTGTCTGAATAAGGACAAAAAGAGTTCAAGATCAGTTTCTTGGAGGAGGCAAAGCCTGACACAAGCCTTAACCAAAGACTACGTGTCAACCAGGTAAAAAATATGGCCCCAATGAAACCTCATTTACCCATAAGAGTCCAGAGAAGAGAATGGCAAATACCATAGGAAAAGAGAAGTATGACAAGAAAATAGCTCTATAATAAATTCCTCTCATTGCTTGCACTAAACCACTTTAACATTCTAGAAGAGCAATCCCAGGCCTTGAACACAATCTGCCTAACAGATGGATAATATCCTCTATTAGTTTTGTAACTGAGGCAAGTAAATCTGTGAGACTTCTATTCCTTCTCTGGAGAATAAGGAAATCATTACCTAGAAGACTGTTGTAAGGATCAAATGAGTTATTGCATGTAAAACTATCTGGCACACTGTAAACATCTTTTGTCTACAGGCATCACTACCTAAATAATGCTGGATGTGGAGTTCAGAGAAGGAAAAAGTATTGGATCTGAAGGCAGAAAATGGTTTGTGTCCAACTCTACCAACTACTAAACTCTGTAACCCTGAGTCAGTTAAGTAACTTTTCTGAGCTACATTTAAGCCATTAATAAAATCAGGATAGTAAGACCTCCTATGCCTACCTAGACAGGGTTGTTATGAATATCAAATGGGATAGTATGTATTACAGTGCTTAAATAAATAAAAGGGGCTTTACATATGACACAGATTTTTAAAAGACTGATCTTAATATTTTTATTAGGTGAAACATCAACAATGAATGTGGAGTGTGTGTGTGTGTGTGTGTGTGTGTGTGTGTGTGAGAGTGAGAGAGAGAGAGAGAGAAATGCTGCTAGAAAAGTGAATACGTGTGATCCCTTTTGCTAGAATCAAGGTCAAGATAAATGTAGTTTTTAAATGGAATGATTTTAAAAGTACAATACATTATTGAGAAAAAGCTATTTGCATACTCTCTAATAAAGCACTTAATAAAGTCATATCATTAAAATAAAATGGCTCTTAAAATCAGTAAAGGAAAGGATAAATAGTACTATAAAAATGACCAAAATATGAGCCAGAATTTGACTAAAACAGAATACCCAAATGGCTAATTAAACTGTGAAAATTTGTTCCAATTTGTTAGAAATCAAAATGCAAATTAATATAAGAAAATTTTGGACTCGAGGATACAGGGTGGGGGAAGGGTAAGCTGGGACGAAGTGAGAGAGTGGCATGGACATATGTACACTACTAAATGTAAAACAGCTAGTGGGAAGCAGCCACATAGCACAGGGAGATCAGCTCAGTGCTTTGTGACCACCTAGAGGGGTGGGATAGGAAGGGTGGGAGGGAGACAAAAGAGGGAGGAGATATGGGGATATAGGTACATGTATAGCTGATTCACTTTGTTATACAGCAGAAACTAACACACCATTGTAAAGCAATTATACTCCAATAAAGATGTTAAATAATAATAAAAAGGAGTGGTAAAAAATATATATATAAATAAATAAATAAGAAAATTTCTCTCTCAAATTGTTAAGTAAGAAAAATAATTATAATCCCAGTGTTGGCCAACATATAACACGGAGATGACTCTTTTATATGTATCTGGTGAGAATAAGCATGAGCCTTTAAAATATTTTTTATCCAAGTAATTCACTTTCAGATTAATATGCTAAATAAGTTATCATGGACAAGCAAGATAACTGTGTAGAATTTTTTTCACAGAATTACTTACCATCATAAAAACTGATAATAATGGAGTAGTTTATTAATTACAATGAATGTATACAATCACATATTACCATTAAAAATCTGGTTTCGAAGCATTAGTATCATTGAAAAGTATGGGGAAATTCAGGAAGCAAAATTTTGTTTACATTATCCCAAATTTAATATATATATATTTATTTCTTGGAAAAAAGACTTGAAGAGGAAACAGTGATTTATTACCAATTGTATCAGTTATCTATTGCTGTGTAACAAATTACTCCCAAATTTAGCAGCTTAAAACAACATGCATTTATTATTTCACCATTTCTACAAGTCAGGAATCCAGGCACAGCTTAGCTGGGACCTCTGCTTCAGTGTCTCAAAAGGTTTTAATCATGTTATCAATCAGCCCTGAAGGCTGGATTAGGGAAGAATCCACTTTCAAGCTCACTTATATGGTTGTTGTCAGCACTCACTTCCCCAAGAGGTGTTGGACTGAGGGTTCCTTGCTGGCTATTGGCAGAAGCCACCCTTAGTTCCTTGCTATGTTGGCCTCTCCAATATGGCAGCTTACTTCATCAAAACCAACAATGGAGAGTGTCTGCTAGCAAGTCAGAGATCACAATCTTTTGTTACTTAATCACAAAATTGACATCTCCTCAATGTTACTGTATTCTACTAGTTAGAAGCAAGTTACTCAAGGGGAAGAAATTCACAAAATTAGGACTGTCTAGAGCTGGGGATCATCGAAGGTCATGTCAGAAGCTGTCTACACATCAGTGGATACCTCATTTCCTTTCTTATATGTCTCCATTTTTATAGATCTTATTATAAACATATATTTAATATATAAGAAAAATTGTTTGAAAGTAAATATAATAAAGTGGCTAATCTGTTAAGAGAGCAATTAGGAAAAATATAAGAAAAGTAATAAAACTGTGTCCTATGATGTGATAATTAAAAATATACTTATTTATACAGCTAGTCTTCAAGGCAGTTTAAAAATATTAAAGAAGAAAGGAAGGAAGGAAAGGAGAGAGGGAACAGGGGAGAAAATAAGTGATCTAATTGCCAAACACTTGGTGAACAATTGGTTTAAAAGAATAAAAATTGTGTCATTACAGTAAAACACCTCTTTACATGAGAAATATTTAGCTATATAGAGAGATGTGAAAAAGGCACAAAATTTAAATACCAAGTAAAAACCAAAATACAACATATACCATCATGTTGTAAACTAACATTTATGTCTGTATCATTATAACTAAGCTTCACTTACACACAGTGATGTGGTAAAGGGGAATTTTGTGATTTTGTTAATAGTTTTGCTTGTATTCCCTATTGAAAAATTGGTGAAGAAAATCCCGTTTAAAAAATAAAATAGTCTAGTTATACTTGACCAAAGCAGGAAGATGCAAATTATTTTCTCACCTCAGATTTCTCCCAAATAATTAAAAACCAATATGACCACTGTATAGAAATTTTCTTTTTCCCACGACTGTTATAAGATGAATGAAATTATACAAATCTAAGATGCTTTCCTCTTAGACTGAAACATGTCCTTATGCTGTACAAAATCTCTAATGGGGAGAAAATAGAGCTGTCTGTGAAAAGAAAAGACCTGTGTTCTAGGCCAGACAGTTTATCTGATTAAGGAAAGAGAAGAAGGTTTACAGTCAAAGATTAATTCTCCAGCACCACACAGTAAGCTCTCCGAACAAGATCTGTGTCACTCCAAACTTCATTCCTAACAGTTGAGCAGAGTTTTTCAATTCCTGGTGTTATTATTGATTCTTGGTTGCAGTTGTTCAGCCCAATCTTTTGCAAAATGCTACCAACAAAGAACAAGTCAAAATATCTACTGCCAGCACCAGACAGAATCAACAATAACAATGTGAGTTGCTCTCATAACTGGAAGCTGATTTTAGTAAATGAAATAAAACTATAGATCTAAAAATAAATGTATGCACCAAACTTAGTAACTTTTCTCTTCAAAAATATATGAAAATCTGAATTCATACAAACAAAAATTTAATGCTAATGAAATAAGCTGATAGGAGGTATAATTTGCTAAAGAAAACAATAACTCCAAGAGGTGATACAGAATTAAAAATAGTGTTATACTGGATACAAAGTTGGTCATCTCCATAGTGGATGAACAGGTATCAGAGAATCGTTCTAAAATAAAGCTTCAATTTTCTCTCTTGGGGGTAAAGAGCCAATATAATAGAAGTCAGAAATAGAATGCTGCTGTGTGTTTCTTACCTATGAACATTATCTCTTGCCTACAAACATTAAAGATATTTAAGAAGTTAGAGTTCAAAGACCATAAAGAAAACAACTCCTATATTAGGACAATGCCAAAGAGTTATTTTATCTTTATCTCAGGAATAATATGCAAAGACTTTTTCTAATGTATAATGTTTCTCCTAACTTGCCTTTGTTCTGCTAGGTTTGTTTTGGGGTGGGAATTTTCTCTCTCTCTCTCCCCCACTTGGTTCAGCCGTGTCCCTATTTCTCAAATAATCTGGCATTTGGACTCCGAATTCAAATGTACCTAGATTTGATTTCTGTTTCTTATACTTACTACCTGTAGAACCACAGATCAAATACTTAACTTAAGGTTAAAACATAAGCAATGATAGTGCCTTTTGCATAAGAGTATTGTGGCAGAAGGCAGGCAAATCATTTAGCATAATGTCTGACATATATTAAGGTACTAAAAATTATTGTATAATGTTAACTTTTATTGATTTTATTACTTACCTTGATGCAATAAATAAGTTCCCATAGGCATGATTTTAGAGATAGTTTACCCTTATATCAGATTGTCTGCAGTTTCCAATATCTTTGCTTTAAATAAGTCTAGTCAAATCACTTAAATAGGTTTATTATTAAGAATTGTTCAATAAAATGTTAAACAGGAAGAAAAAAACCTCTAGTAGATACAAAAAAAAGAAAGAGAAAGAAATGAAACCATACCACTAAAAAAGATAAATCACAAAGGAAGAGAGGAAGAAAGGAACAAAATGGCAATAGTTAGTCCTTACCAGCAATCACTTTAAATGTAAATAGATTAAATTCTCCACTCAAAGAACACAGAGTGGCTGAACAGATAAGAAACCAAGATCCAACAATATGCTGCCTACAAGAGACTCTCTTTAGTTTTAGGAACATGCACAGACTGAAAGTGAAGGGATAGAAAAACATATTCATGCAAGTGGCAACTGAAAGAGAGCAGGAGTGCCCATACTTTTATCAGATAAAATAGACTTTCAGTCAAAACAGGTCACAAGAGACAAAGGAGGTCACTATACAGTGATAAAGGAGTCAATTCATTGAGAGGCTGTAACAATTCTAAATATACATTCACGCAAAATTGGAGCATCTAAATATTTAAAGCCAATATTAACAGAACTGAAGAGAGAAATAGACAACACAATAATAGTAGGAGAATTCAATAACACACTTTCACCAATGGATAGCTCATCCAGACAGGAAATCAGTAAGGAAAAATGGATCGGAATAATGCTATACACCAAACAGACCTAACAGACATAATCAGGACATTCCATCCAACAGCACCAGGGTACACATTCTTCTCAAAAACATGAAACATAAAAAAAAAAAAAAAAAACATGAAACATTCTCCAGGATAGATCATATGTTGAGGCACAAAGCAAATGTTAACAAATTTTTAAAGACTGATACCATGAATATATATTCTGACCACAATGTTATACAACTAAAAATCAGTTGTAAGAAGACTACTGGAAACTGCACAAATATGTGGAAATTAGACAACATTCTCCTGAGCAAACAGTAGGTCAAAGAAGAATCAAAAAGAAAGTCCAAAATATTCTGATACAAACAAAAATGGAAACACAACATACCAAAACTTATGAGATGCAGCAAACACAGTCTTAAAAGATAAGTTTATAGAGATGAATGTGTACATTAAAAGAAAGATCTCGGAGAGGGAGCTTCAAGGTGGCGGAAGAGTAAGACGCAGAGATCACCTTCCTCCTCACAGATACATCAGAAATACATTTACATGTGGAACAACTCCTACAGAACACCTACTGAACGCTGGCAGAAGACCTCAGACCTCCCAAAAGGGAAGAAACTCCCCACGTACCTGGGTAGGACAAAAGAAAAAAGAATAAACAGAGACAAAAGGATAGGGACAGGACCTGCACCAGTGGGAGGGAGCTGTGAAGGAGGAAAGCTTTCCACACACTAGGAAGCCCCTTCACAGGCGGAGACTGCTGGTGGCGGAGGGGGGAAGCTTCGGAGCCACGGAGGAGAGCGCAGCAACAGGGGTGCAGAGGGCAAAGCAGAGAGATTCCTGCACAGACGATCGGTGCCGACCGGCACTCACCAGCCCGAGAGGCTTGTCTGCTCACCCGCCGGGGAGGGCGGGGCTGCGAGCTGAGGCTCGGGCTTCGGTCGGAGCGCAGGGAGAGGACTGGAGTTTGCGGCGTGAACACAGCCTGAAGGGGGTTAGTGCGCCACTGCTAGCCGGGAGCGAGTCCGGGAAAAGGTCTGGAGCTGCCAAAGAGGCAAGAGACTTTTTCTTCCCTCTTTGTTTCCTGGTGCGCGAGGAGAGGGGATTCAGAGCGCTGCTTAAAGAAGCTCCAGAGACGGGCGCGAGCCACGGCTATCAGCGCGGACCCCACAGACGGGCATGAGACGCTAAGACTGCTGCTACCGCCGCCAAAAACCTGTGTGCGAGCACAGGTCACTCTCCACACCTCTCCTCCCGGAAGCCTGTGCAGCCCGCCACTACCAGCTTCCGGGATCCAGGGACAACTTCCGTGGGAGAACGCACATAGCGCCTCAGGCTGGTGCAACGTCAGTCACGCTGGCCTCTGCCGCTGCAGGCCCGCCCCGCACACCGTGCCCCTCCCTCCCCACGGGCTGAGTGAGCCAGAGCCCCCGAATCACCAGCTCCTTTAACCCTGTCCCTGTCTGAGTGAAGAACAGACGCCCTCAGGCAACCAACATGCAGACCCGGGGCCAAATCCAAAACTGAGCCCCGGGAGCTGTGGGAACAAAGAAGAGAAAGGGAAATCCCTCCCAGCAGCCTCAGGAGCAGCGGATTAAATCACCACAATCAACCTAATGTACCCAGCTTCACTCAACGACCAGCAAGCTACAGTGCTGGACACCCTATACCAAACAACTAGCAAGACAGGAACACAACCCCACCCATTAGCAGAGAGGCTGCCTAAAATCATAATAAGGCCAAAGACACCCCAAAACACACCACCAGACGTGGACCTGCACACCAGGAAGACAAGATCCAGCCTCACCCACCAGAACACAGGCACTAGTCCCCTCCACCAGGAAGCCTACACAACACACTGAAACAACCTTAGCCACTGGGGACAGACACCAAAAACAACGAGAAATGCGAACCTGCAGCCTGTGAAAAGGAGACCCCAAACACAGTAAGTTAAGCAAAATGAGAAGACAGAAAAATACACAGCAGATGAAGGAGCAAGGTAAACACCCACCAGATCTAATAAATGAAGAGGAAATAGGCAGTCTACCTGAAAAAGAATTCAGAGTAATAATAGTAAAGATGATCCAAAATCTTCGAAATAGAATAGGCAAAATACAAGAAACGTTTAACAAGGACCTAGAAGAACTAAAGAGCAAACAAACAGTGATGACCAACACAATAAATGAAATTAAAAATTCTCTAGAAGAGAGCAATAGCAGAATAACTGAGGCACAAGAACGGATAAGTGACCTGGAAGATATAATAGGGGAAATAACTACTGCAGAGCAGAATAAAAAAAAAAAAAATGAAAAGAATTGAGGACAGTCTCAGAGACCTCTGGGACAACATTAAACGCACCAACATTCGAAGTATAGGGGTCCCAGAAGAAGAAGAGAAAAAGAAAGGGACTGAGAAAGTATTTGAAGAGATTATAGTTGAAAACTTCCCTAATATGGGAAAGGAAATAGTTTTAAAAGTCCAGGAAGCACAGAGAGTCCCATACAGCATAAATTCAAGTAGAAACACGCCAAGACACATATTAATCAAACTATCAAAAATTAAATACAAAGAAAACATATTAAAAGCAGCAAGGAAATAATAACAAACAAGGGAATCCCCATAAGGTTAACAGCTCATCTTTCAGCAGAAACTCTGCAAGCCAGAAGGGACTGGCAGGACATATTTAAAGTGATGAAGGAGAAAAGCCTACAACCTACATATTTAAAGTGATGAAGGAGAAAAACCTACAAAAACCTACAACCTATATCTACCCAGCAAGCATCTCATTCAGATTATATGGAGAAATTAAAACCTTTACAGACAAGCAAAAGCTGAGAGAGTTCAGCACCACCAAACCAGCTTTACAACAACTGCTAAAGGAACTTCTCTAGGCAAGAAACACAAGAGAAGGAAAAGACCTACAATAACAAACCCAAAACAATTAAGAAAAGGGGAATAGGAACATATATATCAATAATTACCTTAAATGTAAATGGACTAAATGCTCCCACCAAAAGACCCAGACTGGCTTAATGGATACAAAAACAAGACCCATATATATGCTGTCTACAAGAGACCCATTTCAGACCTAGAGACACATACAGACTGAAAGTAAGGGCATGGAAAAAGATATTCCATGCAAATGGAAACCAAAAGAAAGCTGGAGTAGCAATTCTCATATCAGACAAAATAGACTTTAAAATAAAGACTATTAGAAGAGACAAAGAAGGACACTACGTAATGATCAAGGGATCGATCCAAGAATAAGATATAACAATTGTAAATATTTATGCACCCAACATAGGAGCACCTCAATACATAAGGCAAATACTAACAGCCATAAAAGGGGAAATCGACAGTAACACATTCATAGTAGGGGACTTTAACACCCCACTTTCACCATTGGACAGATCATCCAAAATGAAAATAAATAAGGAAACACAAGCTATAAATGATACATTAAACAAGATGGACTTAATTGATATTTATAGGACATTCCATCCAAAAACAGAATACACATTCTTCTCAAGTGCTCATGGAACATTCTGCAGGATAGATCATATCCTGGGTCACAAATCAAGCCTTGGTAAATTTAAGAAAATTGAAATTGTATCAAGTATCTTCTCTGACCACAATGCTATGAGACTAGATATCAATTACAGGATAAAAAATACAAACACATGGAGGCTAAACAATACACTAATTACTAACCAAGTGATCACTGAAGAAATCAAAGAGGAAATCAAAAAATACCTAGAAACAAATGACAATGGAGACACGACGACCCAAAACCTATGGGATGCAGAAAAAGCAGTTCTAACAGGGAAGTTTATAGCACTACAATCCTACCTTAAGAAACAGGAAACCACTCAAATAAACAACCTAACCTTGCACCTAAAGCAATTAGAGAAAGAAGAACAAAAAAACCCCAAAGTTAGCAGAAGGAAAGAAATCATAAAAATCAGATCAGAAAGAAATGAAAAAGAAATGAAGGAAACGATAGCAAAGATGAATAAAACTAAAAGCTGGTTCTTTGAGAAGATAAACAAAATTGAGAAACCATTAGCCAGACTCAACAAGATAAAAAGGGAGAAGACTCAAATCAATAGAAATGAAAAAGGAGAAGTAACAACTGACACTGCAGAAATACAAAAGATCATGAGAGATCACTACAAGCCACTCTATGCCAATAAAATGGACAACCTGGAAGAAATGGACAAATTCTTAGAAATGCACAACGTGCCAAGACTGAAACAGGAAGAAATAGAAAATATGAACAGACCAATCACAAGCACTGAAATTGAAACTGTGATTAAAAATCTTCCAACAAACAAAAGCCCAGGACCAGATAGCTTCACAGGTGAATTCTAACAAACATTTAGAGAAGAGCTAACACCTATCCTTCTTAAACTCTTCCAAAATATAGCAGAGGGAGGAACACTCCCAAACTCATTCTGCGAGGCCACCATCACCCTGATACCAAAACCAGACAAGGATGTCACAAAGAAAGAAAACTACAGACCAATATCACTGATGAACATAGATGCAAAAATCCTCAACAAATACTAGCAAACAGAATCCAACAGCACATTAAAAGGATCATACACCATGATCAAGTGGGGTTTATTCCAGGAATGCAAGGATTCTTCAATATACGGAAATCAATCAACGTGATACACCATATTAACAAATTGAAGGAGAAAAACTATATGATCATCTCAATCGATGCAGAGAAAGCTTTTGACAAAATTCAACACCCATTTATGATAAAAACCCTGCAGAGAGTAGGCATAGAGGAAACTTTCCTCAACATAGTAAAGGCCATATATGACACACCCACAGCCAACATTATCCTCAATGGTGAAAAATTGAAACCATTTCCACTAAGATCAGGAACAAGGCAAGGTTGCCCACTCTCACCACTATTATTCAACATAGTTTTGGAAGTTTTAGCCACAGCAGTCAGAGAGGAAAAAGAAATAAAAGGAATCCAAATTGGAAAAGAAGAAGTAAACCTGTCACTGTTTGCAGATGGCATGATACTATACATAGAGAATCCTAAAGATGCTACCAGAACACTACTAGAGCTAATCAATGAATTTGGTAAAGTAGCAGGATACAAAATTAATGCACAGAAACCTCTGGCATTCCTATACACTAATGATGAAAACCTGAAAGTGAAATTAAGAAAACCCTCCTTTTTACCACTGCAATAAAAAAATAAAATATCTAGGAATAAACCTACTGAAGGAGACAAAAGACCTGTATGCAGAAAATTATAAGACACTGATGAAAGAAATTAAAGATGATACTAATAGATGGAGAGATATACCATGTTCTTGTATTGGAAGAATCAACATTGTGAAAATTACTCTACTCCCCAAAACAATCTACTGATTCAATGCAATCCCTATCAAACTACCATTGGCATTTTTCACAGAACTAGAACAAAAAATTTCACAATTTGTATGGAAACAAAAAAGACCCCGAATAGCCAAAGCAATCTTGAGAAAGAAGAATGGAGCTGGAGGAATCAGGCTCCCTGACTTTATACTACAAACCTAGAGTAATCAAGACAGTATGGTACTGCCCCCAAAACAGAAAGATAGATCAATGGAACAGGATAGAAAGCCCAGAGATAAACCCACACACATATGGTCACCTTATTTTTGATAAAGGAGGCAAGAACATACATTGTAGAAAAGACAGCACCTTCAATAAGTGGTGCTAGGAAAACTGGACAACTACATGTAAAAGTATGAAATTAGAACACTTCCTAACACCATACACAAAAATAAACTTAACATGGATTAAAGACCTAAATGTAAGGCCAGAAACTATCAAACTCTTAAAGGAAAACATAGGCAGAACACTCTATGACATAAATCACAGCAAGATCCTTTTTGACCCACCTCGTAGAGAAATGGAAATAAAAACAAAAATAAACAAATGGGACCTAATGAAACTTCAAAGCTTTTGCACAGCAAAGGAAACCATAAACGAGACCAAAAGACAACCCTCAGAATGGGAGAAAATATTTGCAAATGAAGCAACTGACAAAGGATTAATCCTCAAAATTTCCAAGCAGCTCATGCAGCTCAATATCAAAAAAACAAACAACCCAATCCAAAAATGGGCAGAAGACCTAAATAGACATTTCTCCAAAGAAGATATACAGACTGCCAACAAACACATGAAAGAATGCGCAACATCATTAATCATTAGAGAAATGCCAATCAAAACTACAATGAGATATCATCTCACAACGGTCAGAATGGCCATCATCAAAAAATCTAGAAACAGTAAATGCTGCAGAGGGTGTGGAGAAAAGGGAACCCTCTTGCACTGTTGGTGGGAATGTAAATTGATACAGCCACTATGGAGAACAGTATGGAGGTTCCTTTAAAAACTAAAAATAGAACTACCATACGACCCAGCAATCCCACTACTGGGCATATGCACTGAGAAAACCATAATTCAAAAAGAGTCATATACCAAAATGTTCATTGCAGCTCTATTTACAATAGCCAGGTCATGGAAGCAACCTAAATGCCCATCAACAGATGAATGGATAAAGAAGTTGTGGCACATATATACAATGGAATACTACTCAGCCATGTAAAGAAACGAAACTGAATTATTTGTAGTGAGGTGGATGGACCTAGAGTCTGTCATACAGAGTGAAGTAAGTCAGAAAGAGAAAAAGAAATACCATATGCTAACACATATATATGGAATCTAAGGGGAAAAAAGAAGTCATGAAGAACCTAAGGGCAAGAGGGGAATAAAGTCACAGAGCTACTAGAGAATGGACTTGAGGATATGGGGAGGGGGAAGGGTAAGCTGGGACAAAGTGAAAGAGTGGCATGGACATATATAAACTACCAAATATAAAATGGATGGCTAGTGGGAAGCAGCTGCAAAGCACAGGGAGATCAGCTCGGTGCTTTGTGACCACCTAAAGGGGTGGGATAGGGAGGGTGGGAGGGAGGGAGACACAAGAGGGAAGAGATATGGGAACATATGTATATGTATAAGTGATTCACTTTGTTATAAAGCAGAAACTAACACAACACTGTAAAGCAATTATACTCCAATAAAGATGTTAAAAAAAAAAAAACCTAACTTTACACCTGAAAGAACTAGAAAGAAAATGAAAAATCTAAGCCCTAAATTAGCATAAGAAAATAATAAGAATTAGAGTATAAATAATTAAAATAGAAACTAGGAGACAATAGTAAAGATCAGTGGAACTAAGAGTTGAGTTTTTTAAAAGATAAAAAAATATATGTAAACCTTTAGCTAGGCTAACCAAGAAAAAAAGAGAGAGAGCTCAAATAAATAAAATTATAAATGAAAGAGGAGACATTACAACTGATAGCACAGAGATACAAAGAATCACAAGAGATTACTATGAACAATTATATACCAACAAATTGGATAACCTAAAAGAAGTGGATGAATTTCTAGAAGCATACAACCCACAAATCCTTTACAAAATCTTATTAAAAAAACTTAAGAGGAAAGAACACTTCAAGCTCATTTTACGAGGCCAGCATTACCCTGGTATCAAAGCATGATAAGGACACTACAAGAAAAGAAAACTGCAGGTTAATACGCCTGATGAATATAAATGCAAAAATTCTTCAAAAAATACTAGCGAACCAAATCCAGTGCAATATCTGGGACATATTTCTACTTGAAAAAAGTATCTGTTGTTTATTCTGATATTCAAATTTAACTGGGAATCCTATATTTTGTCTGGCAACCATAGCTGGGAACTGCCTGAGGAACTATGTATAACGTATCTCAGATAATCAGCCCAAAGATGTTACAGAGAAGAATATTTAGCACATGGCTCCCATCTCCATCCGTTAAAGTTTGTACGGGTGGATTGGGGAAGCAAACAGGAGCAGAAAGCAAAAGATAAGCAATGCTGCTGTAGCCACGAGCCCTCAAGCTACAGGTGCACACTGCTGGTTGCTGTAGCAACAGCTGCAGCAAAAATGTGGGCCAATATGTTAGCCTATAAAAGATCTCTAACACGCCCTACATTAAAATTGCGATAAGAAATTTTCACATTCGGGGGAAGAAATATGCCCTAAAAATTGGTGCCACCATTGTCACCTCTTTCCATTCTAGTGACAGATGGAAAAAAACTTATTTTCTTTTTTATTGAAACCAGCATGTAGGAAACAGAATCATGAAACAACAGTAATACGGACACGGCATTTCATCATGCTTTTAACCTCAGAAAAAGGTGAGCCAGGCTGTTCAACAAGGGCACACCGGGAAAAGCCACATAATTTCTGACAGTTTTTCTGAACAACTAACAAGACCCCCATAAGCCACTGTTGGGAGATGGATGTCACATCGTACTGGATTTCATTGTGAAGCAATGTGACAAGCAAACGAGATTCTATCTGGACCACCGTAGAGGTAAATAAGAGCAGCCTGGATACTCTGCCTCTTCCAGTGTAGATCAGGCCATTCAAGGAAAGAGCTTCTAACCACTAAAGAAGAATTCCAAAGGGAAGATGCCCCCTGAGCAAACCCTGAAGAGCAAATCCCACGGGAGTGAGCAGAGGGGAGCTTCTGCCTATAGGAGGAGCTGAAAGGTTTCCAAGGATGAATCTTCTCCAAACCAATGGAGACTTTCTCAGCACTAATGAAAAGTTCCAACGCACTGTTTCTTGATGGCTGAGAACTGAGTTTGAGATCCTCTTGTTTTGACCTTTGCCAAGACCTTGTGATTTTTCCTATTTCTACTCAATTTCAAATTGCTAAAAACTCTCAGAAGAAAATAGCACAAGATTTCGTATTTTAAATTTGTGAACCATCTGTATCTACTGACCTTTAAAATAATCCAGTATAAATCTCAGTTGAATTATTTGAAGAATTTTTAAGTTGCAGCATTTGCTTATTATAAGTACTTATGATCACCTAACCTGGGGGCTGTGGGGAGGGAAGGAAGAGCATATACAGTATTCCTACAGACTAGATATATTTGCAACATTTGGCATTATATGCCCTCTCTTTTTATAATGTATCACAATAATGAATGATTTTGTAAATGATGACAGCAGGATGAATTTCAAAATGTTCTTCTAACCCCCTATACATTGGTATTCAAAACAGGTTGGTAGAAAAATCATTCCCACAGAAGTGACATTCTCCCCATGGTGAAATTATATACAACACTATCATCCTGGCTGCTTTCAGTCTTTCATTTCCAAGATTTTGTTCACCTTTGAGTTCGTTTGTTCCTCTTTTCTCCAGTCAAGAGCTTATTTAGTCCATTTTGTGGCCTCTGTTGGGTGTGCTCTTCACCTGAGTGGGTCTGTTTACACAGGTAGGTGCCTGTAAAGCACCAGGAAGGGTCTCCTTTTTTGAACTCTGCTATCAAAGTCAATAGGCCCCTGAGTTTACTCTGTATAGTTTACCATCTACATTGTTAGAAAACTTCCATGTAGAACTAAGCCCATTATCATATCACTTATGTGAGGAAGTTAGAAAGGTACAGAGTATTGAGAATCCAGATAAGAGGGGAAAAGTTTTCCACATAAGGAAGGAATGACCTGTTTAATGAACACTGTGTGCTAAACTTCCTTCCTCCAGATTGTCTGAAACTAGAAACCAACAGTCAGCACTATGCTACCACTGTTTCCTCATCCCAGAGAAATCACATTGAGTAGGCACTGAAATAAACTAAGGATTAGTTCCAATTTGAGGGGGGTTTCTAATTATTCTAAATTTTAGGTGTTTGTTGGACCAGAGGTCAGGGAGAAAGGCACGCCAGATGTCAGATTTTTTCTATTTTTGTCTGCTTGGAGCCCCAAAGGGAGAACAGGAAATAAGACCAGTCCCATTCATGATTTTTATTTATTGAAAAGTAAAGGTTACACTTTTGTGGTCTGCTGCCACACACATTGCCTCCTATCACTCCTAATCACCTAAAATCACAGAAACATCATGGAGCAACTCCTTTAATCTTATAGGTGAGGAAACAGGAACTTCCCTACAGTTATACGTTACTGGTGAAGCTAGGTCTAGTACCTGAATCCTGAAGCTAAAGTCGACCCCAAGCCCCTTTAATTTCCTTCCACCTCCAGCCAGGATTTCTTTCTGTTCCATCATAACCATGTCACGTGCCACCTATGCTCCACCACCAATGGCAGAAAGGCTGGAATTCAACAGAAACCCCTTCTGCGCTTTCAAGATCTAATGGACCATTCAAGTACTCTAAGAATTTTTAGGTTTTCAAAATAAAGACATCTTTTGATCTTCTGAATAAGTGTGTTTTTCACAAATCAAACCCTAACTGTGGATCGACTGAGTTCAATGCACATTATGCTTCTGGGCCTGTTCCCAAAGGTAAGTTATTTTTATGTTGCTCTTCACTGGTTGCTTACAATATATATTGTATTCACATTTCTAAAGTCACACATTCATTTTTACAAAAGTAATTTTTTTTTCAGTCTCACAATTTGACTTTCATGTGCTCATTTTTCTATGTGGTAGAAAACAGACTTTGCCAGTTCTGGCTAAATTCAGTCATCTCTTGTTAAACATAGTTCAGAAATTTTCCTGCCCAGTCTTTCTCCCTGATATAGTATATATTTTTATGATCACTACTTAGGGGCTTGACCCAAAATTGGAGGAGATATTTGGCCATCAAGCAGCTGGGATCACCCTAACAGTTTTCACTCTTCTATCCTGGCCTCCATTGAGATGCCACCATACCTCTGTGGTGTCAGTCATTCAGCCCATTCACTTCTGGCTGTCGTCTTCTGTTACCATCATTTTATATAATAAGCCCCTTTCAATTCCACAACTCTCTCTCCATCATCTAACACCCACACCTTTTGCAAAAGTACGGGGAAAAGCTCCATGCCACTCTGGGACCACAGGAAACTTGCTGCCTATTCAGCCTCACTCTACCTAGACAAGCTTGTCTGTCATTTCTCCTCTACTGTCACTGTACCTCAACAGGGTAGGAAATAACTCTGGGACCTTATCACTTTCATGGTTTCTGCCTGGGAAACAAGACCCAGGTCTCCTCTACCCTAGAAGCCCCATGCCCAGCTGGGTTCTATCACTTTCCCCACCAAGGTTTCAGCGCTGCAAAAATAGAGCACAGGGCCTCAATTCAGAGACAACAACCTTGTCCCTCTCTGAGTTTTCTCTGGTTTGCCTCCATCCTGCTCTGCCCAGAGTTTTACCTCCAGGCTATTATAATACTCTTTTAGTCTTATCGCTGTTGCAAGGACCTTGCCCTTGGAAGCTCAAATCTTCTTCCTCTCTATATTTCTTCTGTGGTTTCCCTTCCCTGTAGTAGGTATAATAGAAGTAAAAGTCTAAGAAGTAAACAAACAAAAAAAACAACAGAGTAAACAAAGGTATTTCTGTGGCAAAGCAACAAATCGGCTATTTCTTTTCAACCTCATCCCACCTCATGAGAAACCAAAAGGAGTTGAGAAGGATTTTATCAGATCATTTTCCTATTATTTCAAGTTTCAACTATGTCCCAAATTCTTAAGTTATTTTTCCAGATAAGGAGATCCACAACTTGGTCTGGATAATATAAACCAATTATGATTGTTACGATTGTCAATATGTAAAAGTGTGATGCGCGCGCGTGTGTGTGTGTGTGTGTGTGTGTGTGTGTGTGTGTGTGTGTCTGTATCTTACTGCTAATCCAAGTTAGTCATGACAATTTAATCAGTGGAAAATGACTGTTACAAAGGAAATATAGGAAAATTTATGATGATTAACAACTTGAATTATTTTTGTGCCCAGTCTTGATGACCTCCTTGGAATTCAGCTCTGGAAACTCCTTCTTCGCATACCCACCTTCTCTCCTTTACCTGATCCACACTCCTCTCTCCAGATTTCATATCTAAGGTCAGGGTCTGATTCTGCCTCATGACTGTGGGTTAGCTGGTTCTGAATGGGAAAATTCCCTTTCTACCTACCAGTTTGTCATTGCTCAGTGCCCAAGTCAAACTGGCTGGCATAGATTCATAAACAAAGACATGGGGAGACAGAAGTAGGAGACAGGAAATGGACTGGATCAGAAGGATTCAAAATAAGGCTACATATGGTAATATATCATGTTGAATACACTGAGTGAGATCAAATTATGGATGGCTTTGAAAACCATGTTTTGTTGTTTTGAGACATGATAGAGCAGGAAATGGGACCCATGGTGGGTTTACAGAAGAGAAGTGAAATGATCAAAATGATGTTTTAGGATAATCTGTTGAAAGATGAAGTGGAAAGAAAATTGTCTGGAGCCCAAGACTTAACTTTCCAGCTGAGTTTACCTGCTGGTGCTATTTCCCATTTGTCAAAATACTGCTTTGTGAATTGAAGCCGTGCTGCAGCAAATTTTTTTTGCTAGGAACTTGAACAAAAATTTCTCAACTCACCCATTATGGAGAACAATTTATAACAGAAAGATAGAAAATAATGTTAACAATCTTTCTTCACAGGAAAGACAAATCTGACATAAAAATAATCCATTTTTTGCCAATGTTTATCCCTTATACATAGGATGGTTATCCTCCGAGAAAAATAAGATATCATTTTTATTTCATCTTCACTCTGTCAATTTACAAACACATTTATAGCTTCACCCATCCTAGCACTATGTTTCCTGTTATAACAAGGAAGCTGTTTCTTCTTCTACTTAAGATCAATCACTCCACCAGTGTCCTGGGAGAGCCTGTTGACCTGAGAAATACGGCTGCAATGTTGAGAATCCATTTGAAGTCATTGTCAAAAATAGATTGGGGAACCAACAAGCCTGTTGTATGACATTCTCCCAGAGAGCTGTACTGTTCAGATATAGATGCAGAAGACATGGGTACAAGGTTCATCTTTGGTTGGGTTTTGCCAGACAGTTGAAACAAAATGTTAGATGCAGAGGGAAATTTAATGTATGGAATGTGGCAGAGAGAAAAAAGACAAGGGCTTACGGATTAAAGAGGAAATGCAAAGACTGATGGATTGGAAAAAAAAAATAGACAATCCATGGACTGAAGATGCAGATGAGGTCAAAGAATGATCAGAGGTAGCGAATAACTTCACTAGTGAAAGAAGAGATTGTGAGACAGAGTAGCACATTTACACTGATGAGCCTATAGGTCAAGTTCTTTATTCTCCTATTCATGGGAGCCAGTGGCTCAGGTACAAAGGAAGAGATGGTGAATGGAGATGAAGAGGGCCCTAAACCGAGAAGCCACACTCTTAGCTGTTCCTTCCATCTGTCTACTAAAGCCAGGCAGGATGACGGCAAAGACTGAGATGGAAAGAAAGCCTGTGATACAGGTGCCAAAGTTTTAAATGAAGAAGGGAAAGCTAACTAGAAGCACTATTTAAATATCCCAAAGCCTGTCTTTGGACCTGCTCACATCCAAGCAATAAATTAAACTAGGAGACTATTTTAATCTTTAGTAAATGCCAAGTCTTCACACTTCCATAAGCTCTACACTATTTAGTCTAGGTATTTCCATACTCCAAAAAAAAAAAACCCACAAAAAAACAAAAAGAACTACCAAGGTGGAAATATAGAAACTTCTGTTTTTAAGAAGAGCTGGATCTACTAAATGACTCACACTCTAAATAAGACTGTCCTTTTATAATTCCTCTAGAACAATCATTCTGAATTATTGTCAGTCACTTTAATGCCCTCACATCCAAAAGTGCTAGATATATTGTTTTCCTAGAAGGGACTTTCTGCCTAAAAACCTAACTATTGAAGAGGAAAATAACTCAAGGAATATCCAAAAATCCTTAGTAAAACAGTACTGATATTGGCCAGGGATGGAATTAATGCAAACCTTGACTTAGTATCAATACTAATCATTGAGTAGGAGAGGAGGAAAGAGAGGAAAACAAAAGTTTCATCAAATACAAATGGGTTTTGTGATTAATTAAATGAAACGATGCTGATCCTACTGCTAAGAATATTGGGTATGTCCTCTTTAAATCCAATTCTAATCTAATACATTCTCCCCAATATATTTAAGATTATCATGGAGCCTGTATGACTCATATATCTTATGGCTGAACTAGAGAAAGACAGTATTTTTAATTTGGGATAACTCAAGTGGTCAGAAGTAGAGGAGAGGAGAGATTCCTTTGGAAATAGCCATTCCTAAGTATTATTATCTGACCAAACAAAAACTGATACATTTAGGCCAAATAACACAAAATATAAATGAACAGAAGGACTGCAATCCTGGTCCCTAAATAGCACAACTGTTGGCTTTTGCCATAACTGATAAAATGTGTGGTCCAAACCTAAACAGTATCATGTTTCCTATTCATCAGATATTGACAAGTATTCCCGGGTCTTTCTTTAAACAAAGGTTCCTTAATATTTTCTAAGTGTATAATTTACTTTCTGAAATTGTAATGGCCTTCTAGCTTGGTATAAATTTTTTCAGGCTTCCCGAATTATAGAGACTTGAGAAAATGAGCAATAGTTACTTGAACAAATCTGACTGAATATTGCAAAATGGTTTCAGGCTTTGCTGGACCAAAAGTTCCTAGAATTACTATGGCTTGAAATAGGAGATCAAAATATCAAAGCAAATGAAAGACTTCCAGTCCACTGCTGTTGAGAACATAAATGACTGACCAGTTTGCAAAACTGTTGAAAGTTTCTTTAAAAAGAAATCTCCCATGTGGTCCAGGCATTTTATTCCTAAATATTTACCCAAGAGAAATAAAAACATATATTCATACAAAAACTTCTACACAATTGTTCATAGAAGTTCCATTTGCAATAGCCAAAACTAGAAACAATCCAAATGTCCATCAACAGGTAAATAGATTAAAAAATTATTATATATGTCCTCACAATGGAATACTACTTAGCCATAAAAAGGGATGAGCTATTGAAACACTCTACCACATGGATGTCTCTCAAAATAATAAAGCTGAGTGAAAGAAGTCAGATTTTAAAAGAGCACATATTGTTTGCTTCTGTGTATATAAACGTCTAGGAAAGGCAAACTAATATAGGTGCATAAAAGAGAAGGAAAAAAGTGAGAGGGAGGGATTACCAAGGGGTCAAGGAAACTGTTGCCAGTGATGGATATATTCATTAACTTGACTGTGAGTGAGGATTGTATGGGCATTTTTATATCAAATATGTTACATTATATACTTTAAATATATGTGCTTTTATATGCCGATTACACTTCATTAAAGTTGTTTAAAAATAGAGATTTTGCGAAAAGTAGGCATACTATTAAAAATGTTGCTACTTCTTATTAAAAGAAGAGGGTTTTTAAAAAAAGAGGGTAATAAAAATAACACTTGTATCATAGAAACTTCATTTGGCTATTAAGCCCCGGAGCTCTATTTTCTGTACAATGACTTAAGCATGCATTAATTATACTGGGAGAAAAATTTTACTTTACATCCTAACACTTCTCAATATTAATGGTTTAAACCACCAAAGGTGTCAGTAATTAAGAGACTTGATTTCAAGGTGCTTCTTTTTATCTAACACTCATTTTAAATAATTTGAGATAATGTAAAAAGTGTTAAATTAGAAAGAATTAAAAATTGGACTGACATTATTGAAACCAAAAAGGATCATGTGGGGCTCCTGGGCATGGAAGCCTTTCAGACAATTGCTAATCAGGGAAGGGAGGGGACACAGAGTCAAGGGAGGAGCAGCCAAGAAACAATGGTGCAGCCTTGGGGCAGGGTCCTGGTTCTGCCTCAAGGGATACACATCACAATTTCTTTGAGCTCTTTACAGAACTAAAATCCCCAACAAGTGGAAGATGCTAGCATTCTTCATTCTGGAGAAGACCACCTGAGGCCAGATTAAAGGAACTAGAGAAGCTCATCAAGAGACTACCTGAGACCAGATTAAAGGAGTACAGGCCCTGCACACACCCTAATCCTTATCAGCAACCTTGCCCTTGAACCATTGCTATAAAACTCAACACCAAATCTTCCTAGGTTGGGACACACCGCTTTGAGGGGTATGAGCCTGCTGTGTCCCCATTTGCCTGGCAAAGCAATAAAGCTCTTCTTTTCTACTTCGCCCAAAATTCTGTCTGTGAGATTCAATTCAGCACCAGGGTACAGAGGCCAAGCTTTCGGCATCACTATTAAGCTAAATATACCAAATTTGAACCTGAACCTCCTCTAATCTTATTAATCCATCTTTTTACATCATCTCATCACCACCTAAACTTTCTCTCCCATCCTTCTGCTCCTGCCTGTTTCATACCCTTTTCATTTCTGTTCTTTCATCCAGCCTCCTTCATTTTCCTCTGTATTGTTCCTTCTTTTTCATTTCTCTTTGTCCTTTTATATTTTAAACATTGTCGATCCCTTCCTGTATTCCTTCTACTGAAAAAAAATTAAATTCAATGTGAAGGTTCTTTTTCTTTCAGAAAGAGAAATATTAATGGTTTCATTCACTTTTCAAACTAAAAAAGAGCACACAACTCTAAATCCAGCAACCATAAAATATATATTTCAACAGGGATAGAAGAAAAAAGAAACAGACAGACCAAAAGGCCTATAAGAGGAGAAATTTTTTAAGAAAAGAAGGTGGGAAGGAAGGCAAGAAGAAGGAAGGAAGGCAAGGAAGAGGCCATCAAGAAAAGTCAGTGGGTTTAGTTATTAATATCAGAGCCTAATATCTGAGATTCAGCTTGCAGTTCATCTGCGACACTTTATGAATTAATTTCCCTCTCCGATTTAGAACATCCCTTTTTAATGGTTGTGACAACGTCCTCTAGAAGTTACTAGGTAGCCCTACCTTTGTTCTTTGAAAGATAATAGTCATCTCATTTCACAGCATGTCAAAGCAAGGCTGGTGTCAGTGTCGATTTATTCTCCTGAGTCATTTTTGCAATTATCCAGATTGTGCTTTTTTTGTTGTTTTGCTTGTTATTGAAGGAAGAGGCATTTATTTTATCCCAATGTATGTATTTTTAAAAGTCTTTACGTACACACAAAAACGATGAATCACTCTATCGTTCTATGTATACTTGTTGATAAAATTCAGAAGCTCTTTTGCCAAATGGGAATAAACACTTGGAATTAAAAGGAAACCACAAGCCTTGGGCCAGAAAACACTCTCAATCTCCATGTTGTATGTAATGAAAATAAGCCAAAAGCTAATGTTGATCTCATAGGTAAAAATGCCTTTAGGCCCTGAAATCCAAGGTCTTAACTGTTACAACAGTCATGATAGTACACTAGGGAATGAGCAGGAAAGTGCAAATGGGATGCAGTAATAATGCAATTCATTTCCTCCTTAACTCATGGGGTGCCTGAACTTTGTGGAAATGTCCTTGACAATTCTGTCATTATCATAATCCAAGTGCTAAAAGGGAGCATGAGGCTTAAGGAAAATCCTGCATTGAATAAAATTTTCTTATCAGGAATTAATGCCCTAAAACCCAGAAATATGAGAATTTTGTTAGCAATTCACACTATCTATGCAATCAGACATAAAGTAGCTGCCAGTACCACTATCAGCGGGTGATACTTACAGATAGTTCTCAGGTGGGCATTAAACCCATGGATTATAGGGTCATCAGATTTTACTGAAATTAAGTCACCTCTGCAGAGTTGAAATGATAGCTATTACTAGAACAGCTAAAAAGAGAAAGTTTATTATGTTTTGAAGGGCAGAGAATAGACTAAAGAACCAGGCATCTAAGAATGAACTTAAAATAATAATGTTGATACACACCAGCTCAGCAGCCTACCATGGTCTTAGAAACAGACACAAAATTATACTTATATTGCTTTGAGTTATCCAGGAATAACTAAATCCTTAATCTATGGGATATTGATCACGGAGGCATTATAGATTTTTGCATTTTCCATTTAATCACCATAATATGAACTCGGCATCTTTTAAAAGGTCTTTCATAAATTTTTTAAGTCAAATGTAATTGGTATTTCTGGCTTACCATAAAACTATGGATGTTATATTGCAAGTTAAAGCATTTATAAGAGAAATTAATGAGGGATCTTCTAGTAATATTGAGTTTTGCTAGTTCTGACCTTAAAAGCCAGAAGTAACCCTAAAGATGCCACCAAAATTGCAGTCCAGAAAATACAGTCTTACACTTCATCAAATGAAAATATTTTCAGCAGTACTAAGAAAATAGTCTTGATAAATTGCAATGCCATGAGAGCTTTACTTTCTAGTGGTCAGTTTCTTTTTTTTTTTTTTGGTTGTGTTGGGTCTTCATTGCTGCCTGTGGGCTTTCTCTAGTTGCAGCGAGCAGGGGCTACTCTTCATTGTGGTTCACAGGCTTCTCATTGCGGTGGCTTCTCTTGTTGCAGAGCACAGGCTCTAGGCGTGCAGGCTCCAGTAGTTGTGGCACACAGGCTCTAGAGTGCAGGCTCAGTAGTTGTGGTGCACGGGCTTAGCTGCTCCACGGCATGTGGGATCTTCCCGGACCAACCTGTGTCCCCTGAATTGGCAGGAAGATTCTTAACCACTGTGCCACCAGGGAAGTCTTCTATAGTGGTCAATTTTTATTGAACATTGAATCCAGTTAGTGAACATTGAATATGTCAACACTGAAGTGTGATTTTTTCCTATACTTTGTGTCTCGGCATGTTTCTCCTCAGGTTTATCCTGCCTGGGACTCTCTGAGCTTCCCAGACTTGGGTGGCTATTTCCTTTCCCATGTTAGGAAAGTTTTCGACTATAATCTCTTCAAATATTTTCTCAGGTCCTTTCTCTCTCTCTTCTCCTTCTGGGACCCCCATAATGTGAATGTTGTTGTGTTTAATGTTGTCCCAGAGGTAACTTAGGCTGTCTTCATTTCTTTTCATTCTTTTTTCTTTATTCTGTTCCGCAGCAGTGAATTCCACCATCCTGTCTTCGAGGTCACTTATCCGTTCTTCTGCCTCAGTTATTCCACTATTGATTCCTTCTAGTGTATTTTTCATCTCAGTTATTGTATTGTTCATCTCTGTTCATTTGTTCTTTAATTCTTCTAGGCATTTGTTCTTTAATTTTTCTAGGTCTTTGTTAAACATTTCTTGCATCTTCTCTGAATTCTTTTTCTGGAAGGTTGCCTGGGTTTTATCTTGTTCCTTCATCTGGCACAAAGTCCTCTGCCTTTTCATTTTGTCTATCTTTCTATGAATGTGGTTTTCCTTCCACAGGCTGCAGAACTGTAGTTCTTCTTGCTTCTGTTGCCTGCCTTCGCAAACTCAACATTTCTCACCTCTAAGAACAGAAGCCAGGAAAGAGCTTAAATTTAAAGACTCTCTTGCTGTCTTCTGCCTGAAATGACATGCATTTTCTCATCTTCAGCACTTGTTTTCAGGGAGGCACTTCCTCTGTGCATCAAGGCCACTGGGTCCCATCACACTCTCTTTTATTGTTCACTAGGTCACCTCCCCTGACAGTGGCAGGTTATCTCTCCTAAAAGCCTCATCACTTCATTTGTTTTTTAAATTAACCAAAATCCCCTTATCTGCTTTTTATTTCTTTGTTTGTTGAAACTCCCATAATTTCCTTTGGACAGAGTGAGGACTAAGAGGATCTAGGTTTGCTCAAAGAGCTGACTTACTTATTCCTACAAATCTGTATAACTAAGAGCATGTGGTTAAAACAGAAGGCATTTGTATCCTCTCCTTCGATCACGTAAAGAGCACAGCTATGTCATCTTGTCCTAATCATCTGTCAAAAACTACCACAGTGCTTATGAATTTCACTTCCATTACTGCTGAGAGACGTTATGGGAATTGATGGACACAAAAGAGTAACGCCTTAAAGGGAAATACTGTATAGTAAGTCCCCTACATATGAACCTTCAAGGTGCGAACTTTCAAAAATGCAAATGTGCCCAGAGAAAGGACAAAGAGAGACAAGAGGAAGAAGAAGTAAGTGAAGAACTGAAGAGATTCATGATGCAGGAAATGACAAGGGGATTTTCTTTATTTGAGGAGACACTGTTAGTCTTTGAGGCACAGGACCTGAACATATAACAGTACACGAAGGTTGCAGTGGCCATTCAGAATGCAATCCAGTGCTACCGTGTCATCTGTGATGAGAAAAAAAGAGCTACTAACCAGACATAACTGGATCATTCTTTCAAGAGGGTAGAAAGAATTGAATCGAGCAAGGAATCAGAACCTGTGCCATCAACGTCTGGCGTGAGTGAAACTGCAGCTTGTCCTCTGTCTCCTATTGCTGACGATCCTTCAGCTCTACCATCTCCCTCCTCCTCTCCCTCCTCCTGTCGGTAACTCTTCTTGCCTGTTCACTTGATGCCAGCGCCTGTATGCCAGCTGCTGTACTGTACTACTGTACTTTTCAAGGTACTGTACTGTAAGATTAAAAATGTTTTCTTTATTTTTTGTGTTTGTTTTTTATGTATTATTTGTGTGAAAAGTATTATAAACCTATTACAGTAGAGCACTATTTAGTCGATTGTGTTAGCTGGGTACCTGGGCTAACTTTGTTGGATTTACGAACAAATTGGATTTATGAACACACTCTCAGAATGGAACTCATTCGTATGTAGGGGACTTACTGTAATATATTTATTAATGTATATATATTACATATAAGTGTCTGTGTAATATATGTATTGTATATGCATATATCGCTTTTTTTTAAATTTGAGAACCTATTGCTCTTAAACTCAAAACTATGAAGTACCCACTTATGTATATGGGTAGAAATCACCAATTCTTATAAAAATGTGCAGTCTAGTTAAAAGTTGTTTTATTATTTATTTATTTATTTTTGGCTGCATTGGATCTTCATTGCCGTGTGTGGGCTTTCTCTGGTTGCATTGAGTGGGGGGGCTACTCTTCATTGCAGTGCACAGGTGTCTCATTGAGGTGGCTTCTCTTTGTTGTGGAGCATGGGCTCTAGGCACGTGGGCTTCAGTAGTTGTGGCTTGCAGGCTCTAGAGCACAGGCACAGTAGTTGTGGCCCATGGGCTTAGTTGCTCCATGGCATGTGGGATCTTCCCGGACCAGGGTGCCAACCTGTGTCCCCTGCATTGGCAATCGGATTCGTAACCACTGTGCCACCAGGGAAGTCCCTAGTTAAAAGTATTTTTATATGGATAAGTAACATGACTATAGAGCAGAAAATAAACACTGTATTACCAGATTGTTTCCAGGTTCTGGTCAAAATCACCCCCTGAGGCCTCTGCATTTAATGAGGTCCCCTATATTCTCCTAGTTAAAGGGATCATGTAGTTTATCACTCAAAGTGGTACATTATTGAGAAAGGGGCACTTTAGTAATGACTTCAGGGAAATAAGTATCAACTGGGACAGTCCTGGGCAAATCAACCTATGGCTGCTGTTATGGGCTGAATTATGTCCTGCACCCACCCACCCACCCCCACCCCCAAATTCATGTGTTAAAGTTCTAACACAGTATCTCAGAACATGACCTTATTTGAAGATACGGTCTTCACAGAGGCAATCAAGTTAAAATGAGGTCATAAGGGTGGGCCCTAATCCAATATGACTGGTGTCCTTATAAAAGGGCAAATTTGGAAACAGACACACATACAGGGAGAGCACCATGTAAACATGAAGAGAGCCATTGATAAGACAAGGAGGAATAACTAGAACAGTCTCTTCGTCACATCCCTCAGAAGGCTGCCAATACCTTGATTTTGGACTTCTAGGCTCCAGAAGTGTGAGACAATAAATTTATGTTGTTTGAGCCACCCAGTTTGTGGTACTTTCTTACAGCAGTCCTAGCAAACTAATTCAGTCACTCTACTAGTAAATCTCTTTCTGGTGTTGTTAGTTCCATATGGATTTTGATTACTTGCAACCAAAAGACTTTTGACTTCAAGACTTCAGGAAATCAATATAAACAAGGAAAGGAGACATTGTCTAAACCACTTAAGACAGCAATTCAAGACAGCAGGAGTGCATGAGAGCTCACCAAGGAAGAGTGTGATGTTTCAACTCTATTCTTTCTTAAGAATCTGTTCAGGGTGGAGAGAGTCTTAGCAACAGCAAGAATGCCCTCAACGTCTAAGATCATGATTGTGGGAGACTGTTATTCAGCATGTAGTTATTCCATTATTTCCCCCACTCATGGGACTTGCTTAACCTCAGGGTGGATCAAAAGAACTTTTCACTTTGGCCTTAGGTGTATGGCTTGCTTTGGCTACTGGGATCTTAGCAGAAGTGATGCAAAATGAGGTTAGAAATGTATAAGAGCCGCAGAACTCGCCCTCTTGCACCTCAGCCATCACACATGATGAGCTTCCCTTATGTGGTTCCTATTCAGCCTGGACCATAGTATTATTACACCTGGAGTAGACCTGAGCCCTATGGACAGACACCAAGGCCAACTGGACCCACAGCTTGCAGCAGAGCCAGCCAAGCCCAATCTAAATCAGGCAATCTGCAACCAACCCACATATGAGGAAGTAATAATAAATAATTGTTGTCATAAACCACCAAGTTTGGGGAGATTTTTGTTACACAGCCTTGTTGTGGCAATTGCTAAATAATATACAGGACTTCACTTTATTGCAGATACTATTAATCGTGCTATGTGGTAACTAGTGTGCTGATCTTGGTGCAGATATCATGGGAGACCATATTCCCACCTTCAAGGAGCTTCTAGTTTGGAAGAGAAGATAAAAGCACATTTTAAAATTGGCAAGTAATGCAAAATAGTATTCATCTAAGTGCCAAGTAATTCAGCATTAAAGGCTGTAAAGAGCATTAACAGCAACACAAAGATCTTGGTCACAACTGGGCCACGGATTACATAATATATGCACGCCTATGACAAATAACCAAGGGAATAAAATAGTAACAATAACACAAATGTCATACAGCGTAAATGAATAATTCCTTATTTCTCATGATCCTATCCTATTATTCAATCATAATTTTAAAATCACTGTGCATTTTGACTTTCCTCTCTATCTAGCCTCATGCAGTTTTCTAAACTTAGTAGGTAAAACTTTTTTGTAACTCTACCAAGAAAAAAAGTTTCTTTTTTTAGACCTGGCCTGATGTTGGATCTTCAAAGAGGGCACATGGGTAGCACTTGCAAAGCACACTTGCAAAACACACTCTGCAGGGAAAGGGGTGTAGGTAAATGTCTATAAACACATCTCTGTGCTCTTCTTTAAAATTATACTTGTAAAAGTTATTACACAGAAAATCCCACAGATGACTAATATTTAAATTGAATAAATATCCCACACACCATGGGAATCCCAGAAGCAACAACAGAGGAAAACAGCCAATTGACCTTTTCCACACTTCTGAGAAAGGGAACCAAAGGCACTCATTAATCACTACCCACTGAACAGTGATGAATGATTATTTGTCTTTTTTGCTTAACCTAATGAGAAAACAAGAACTACTATTAAGTTCCTTTTTGTGTATAATGCCACAAATCATAGATTTAGCAAGAATGGGAGTGGGGAGATGCCCTGTTGATTTACTGCATCACCGTGATCAAAAACAGCTAAAATATGAGGTCTGAATAATTAATATGGATTTCTCCATAGGTTACTTATTCCTTTGGTTACATATCTTCATTTTGCTATATTTTTGATAAGGAAATAATTAAGTAGTATAATGATTATCATTCCTTTAGTTCTAAGGATATGAGTAGGAGCAGATCATAGGGGAGACAGAACAAGAAACTAGGAATGGAAAATTTGAAAAATATGCAGACTTTAGAAGTCTGCACAGGGATGTATTTGAGAAACTAGATAGATATCTATAAACCAATAGATCCCAGGTACCAGAAACAGTCTACACAGTAGATCAGAAATCACATTTGAAATCAGATACCACACTGAGTTGTTAGCAATGAAAGTAAAAACCACTTAAATCAGTGCCTCTCAAACTTGAATGTTCACACCTATGACCTGAGAATCTTATTAAAATGTAGATTCTGAATCAATAGCCCTGGGGTGGGATCTGAAATTCTGCACTTCTCACAAGTGTCCAGGTAATGCCAGTGCTGCTAGTCCACATTCCACACTTTGAGGATCAGGAATTTAGTCTACCCAGAAATGGGGATATCAGAACATTAGGAAGTCAGTCCAGAGGTCGTGAGATAAAAACTCCAGTCACAGTAAGCTAATGATGCCTTAGGCCTCAGCCAGGATGTTTTGTAACCCTGCTTCTTGCCAACATAGCAATCAATCCCAGGGCACAGGGAGCCCGAGGTCCGTAGATGGAAGTAGGTGATCCAGGGGAAGTAAGTAAAGCAGATTTGAGAAGTAAACACAAGGGTAAGTGCCAATATTATCCAATACAAATGTGAAATCGAACAATTATACATCAACTCCCACATTCTGATTTTAATGGGCCCCAGAAATTCAGTGTATTTTTGATATATGTAGTAGAAAAAGTTCTGGGTGAGCGGCACTGACTTATTTAACTCAGAATAATTGTCAGAGTTTTAATTCTGATCTAACATTCATCAGCTTTGTAACACAAATCAAGTTCACTTGGTCTCAGATTCCTCACCTACAAAACGGGGGATAATAAGAATACTGACCTCATAGAAGTATTGTGATGACCAAATGAAAACACGTAAAGGTCTTAGAAGAGTGCCTGGCACAGAGGAAACAAGAAATATGTGCTATTAAAGCAAGACCTTGCCATGGTATTTCTCCAACCCCCTCTCTAGGAATGCAGGGTTACAGAGCTTCAGGGCTGAGGTGATGACTCTAAGCCAGGTAAGAACTTACCAGAAACTTCTGACCTGGCCCCAGTCTGGCTCTTTAAACCTATGGACATAGGGATATAATATCAGAGCCTTCTTTTTATATCTAAAGGCTATTTGGGAGGGAAATATCTTATTCCTGCTTTCCCATCATTCCCTTTTCACCATTTCCAATCTCAATTACTTCTTTTTTCCTCTCCATTATTAACATATTTGCTGTAACCTTCTAGATGTTAGTGCCCTGTATTTGGAAAGATATGAGTTAAGATCATTGACTATTTTATGAAAATATAACTTAAGGAGAAAAATTTAGGGATATGCCTTCCGGTACAAATAATTTTTAGATTCCTCCTACCATCCCTTCATTTAGCCAATTATGCATCCAATCTAAATTTTAATGATTCTTCACCTGTAATTTTTCTTGAATCTGCCTCTTTCGTTTTGGGATGCCACCTTCCTTCTGTACTCTATGGCTCTCATGTCATAACTTGTAGATAAATACAGTTATAGTCTCTCTTCTCTAATCATAACCCTATTTCAGGCTCTCAGTGGCCCATTGCTTTATCCACCTTCCTAAAATACTACTTTGTGTGAAATGTCTACTCTTCCTGAGAATCTTTTCTTCCACATCAAACCTAGACTCTTTTGCCCACCATAACCTAACCTGTCTATCTGACCTATCTGTATCTTACCCATCTTTCAAAGAAATAAATTGTGCATCACCCCATTCACCTGCCACGCTGTCCTTAGTTGTCATTATCCTGTGCTTTGTTTGCCATCTTTTCCATTTGACTCTAATGACCACAAAGCATTCCCAAAGATATGCATGAAGTGAATTCCATGAATTTGACTGGCAGTTGACTGGGGCACACACATTAAGAAAAGAAAAACAGAAAGGACCCAAAAATACATTTACCCTTGTCTTTTCCTCAAAATTATGATCTCAGCTGAAGATTTACACAAAAGTGACATATACCAAAGTGTGTCATAGTTTAGAACAAAGTCTCATATTGGAAATGAATCCTGTGACTGACATACTATCCATTGTTTGACCACAGGTCAACATATCTGAGCTGAACATGATCCTGACACCCTGCCTGAGATCCCATTACCAGGCTACACATGGGTACATAAAGCTGTCGGACTGTTATTTTAAAAGACGGGCAAGGAAGAACATGATGATAGGGGTCAACTGCTGCTAGGAATATAGCTTTATGGCATGATAGAGCTGTTTAATGGTCCATTGATTGTTCTTCAAGACACCTGAGGTGTTTAAAGCTTAAACCACCCAGGGTGTATAAAAGACCAGTAGTCAAACTAGATAGCTTTAAGTACCTTCTTTCAAAGTCCTTTTTCAAATATCAAAACTGAATTTAATAATTATATGTTTAAAGTTCAGGTACAAAGAAAAATGATACAGATGGAAAAGGAATAGCAAAAAATACTTCTCCACTCATCACTCGTATTAATAAAGAAACATCATATACAATTTATATTCTTCTACTCTTTTGAAATTAGTGGCATGGTTTCTAACATTTTCCTTCTACTGAATTGCCATGGTTAGGAAATATGAGGCTATTTGCAAAGAAGTCTCTCCCACTATTACTTTTTAAAAAAATTAATAACCAAAGACTTACTCCTCAGAAGAGATGCATGGATGGATGGATGGATGGATAGATGGATAGATAGATAGATAGATAGATAGATAGATCTTAACAAGTTAGGATTATTCATCTGCGACACTAAACACTCAAGTGAAATTGACACCATGGCTCTCTCTCACTAGCAAAGACACTGATACATGCTGTTAGGTTCTATGCTTGTGTCTTCAATATAAGTCCCAATTTAAATAGAAAAGAAGGGATGAATAAAAGAAGGCCAATGGGAAGAAGGAACAAAGGGAGAGAAAATAACATTTATTGATTACTCCTATGCATCAGGCACAATGTGTTGCATGACTTTTCACATTACTTGACAATCTATTTCCAACTCAAGCTTAAAGGAGAACATATGAATAACTCACAGATTTTAATTCCTATTTGGAGCATTCATGTTTCAAATTCAGCCTGATTTGGTCAATGTATTACTTTATTCTCCATTAGCATTCTACCGCATTTATGACAGATTAATCCACACTTGTTTTTAAACCAACGTGACAAGCATTTTACAGAACTTTTCTGCTCATGCACACTTTTTTGTTCATGCCAACATTTTATGTCTACTCCTCATAGGTAATACTAACAGATTATTTTTGACACCTATATAATATTAAATAAAAAGTAATTTAGAGAGTTTTCCTATTATAAAATCATAGATAATAAATGCTTCTAGTTTAAAACATAACTAAACCAGCCGGTGATATAGCTTTTCCTTACTTCTTAGTAAAGTACCTCTGAAGAACAGAATAAACAAAACTTCAGAACAATACTGAAAACAAGAAATGAAAGTCAAGGCATTACCAAAACTTAGAAGATTTACACTAACGTCAGACTGATGAAACTGGACCAAAATTTCAAACACTGGCTCTGCACATTATACCATTAGAAAGAGTGAAATCTATTAACTGGAAAAGAGCCAACAGTCTCCCACCACAAGTACTTATGCTGCAGATCAAAAAATACCAGGTCTATATATCAACTAGGGAGCTGGTCAGTGGGGCACAGCGAGGGTCGGGGTGGGGTGGCACCCTGCATCCTCACAGCAATAGATCCACAGTTAAATCTCCAGGTGAAGGAACCGTCAGGGAGAGGCCTGGTCACAGCACATACTTACGGGAGTAGGTTTTCATATACAATGTTCAGGGTGTCAGAAAGAGAAGATTCTTTCTCAGTCCAACAAAATTGAACAAAATAAAAACCTGCTAACACTGGGCATTGGGCTGGGAACAATTCATGGGAAAGTATCACAGAGCTGTAGGTCTGAGGAGGTCGTTTAGTAACATCCTTGCAAATAATGAGATATGGGGGGTCAACTGCCAAGAAACATCAGCATTGGACCTATGGGGAGAAATAGTCCCACAGGTAAGGAATAGTACAGTACATAGCGAAGACAACCCAATAAAACCAAACCAGAAAAAAAAAAAAAAAAAACTTTGGTTTTCCTTGGTAGGTTTTTAAAAAACATAATTTTTTTTAACATCTTTATTGGGGTATAATTGCTTTACAATTGTGTGTTAGTTTCTGCTTTATAACAAAGTGAATCAGTTATACATATACATATGTTCCCATATCTCTTCCCTCTTCTGTCTCCCTCCCTCCCACCCTCCCTATCCCACCCCTCCAGGCGGTCACAAAGCACCGAGCTGATCTCCCTGTGCTGTGCGGCTGCTTCCCACTAGCTATCTACCTTATGTTTGTTAGTGTATATATGTCCATGCCTCTCTCTCGCTTTGTCACAGCTCACCCTTCCCCCTCCCCATATCCTCAAGTCCGTTCTCCAGTAGGTCTGTGTCTTTATTCCTGTCTTACCCCTAGGTTCTTCAGGACATTTTTTTTTCTTAAATTCCTTATATATGTGTTAGCATACGGTATTTGTCTTTCTATTTCTGACTTACTGCACTCTGTATGACAGACTCTAGATCTATCCACCTCATTACAAATAGCTCCATTTCATTTCTTTTTATGGCTGAGTAATATTCCATTGTATATACGTGACACATCTTCCTTACCCATTCATCCGATGATGGGCACTCAGGTTGTTTCCATCTCTGGGATATTGTAAATAGAGCTGCAATGGACATTTTGGTACATGATTCTTTTTGAATTATGGTTTTCTCAGGGTATATGCCCAGTAGTGGGATTCCTGGGTCATATGGTAGTTCTATTTGTAGTTTTTTAAGGAACCTCCATACTGTTCTCCATAGTGGCTGTACCAATTCACATTCCCACCAGCAGTGCAGCAGTGTTCCCTTTTCTCCACACCCTCTCCAGCATTTATTGTTCCTAGATTTTTTGATGATGGCCGTTCTAACTGGTGTGAGATGATATCTCATTGTAGTTTTGATTTGCATTTCTTTAATGATTAATGATGTTGAGCATTCTTTCATGTGTTTGTTGGCAGTCTGTATATCTTCTTTGGAGAAATGTCTATTTAGGTCTTTGGCCCACTTTTGGATTGGATTGTTTGTTTTATTGTTATTGAGCTGCATGAGCTGCTTGTAAATTTTGGAAATTAATCCTTTGTCAGTTGCTTCATTTGCAAATAATTTCTCCCATTCTGAGGGTTGTCTTTTGGTCTTGTTTATGGTTTCCTTTGCTGTGCAAAAGTTTGAAGTTTCATTAGGTCCCATTTGTTTATTTTTGTTTTTATTTCCATTTCTCTAGGAGGTGGGTCAAAAAGGATCTTGCTGTGATTTATGTCATAGAGTGTTCTGCCTATGTTTTACTCTAAGAGTTTGATAGTTTCTGGCCTTACATTTAGGTCTTTAATCCATTTTGAGCTTATTTTTGTGTATGGTGTTAGGGAGTGATCTAATTTCATACTTTTACATGTACCTGTCCAGTTTTCCCAGAACCACTTATTGAAGAGGCTGTCCTTTCTCCACTGTACATTCCTGCCTCCTTTATCAAAGATAAGGTGACCATATGTGCGTGGTTTTATCTCCGGGCTTTCTATCCTGTTCCATTGATCTATCTTTCTGTTTTTGTGCCAGAACCATACTATCTTGATTACTGTAGGTTTGTAGTATAGTCTGAAGTCAGGGAGCCTGATTCCTCCAGCTCCATTTTTCGTTCTCAAGATTGCTTTGGCTCTCCGGGGTCTTTTTTGTTTCCATACAAATTGTGAAATTTTTTGTTCTAGTTCTGTGAAAAATGCCAGTGGTAGTTTGATAGGGATTGCATTGAATCTGTAGATTGCTTTGGGTCATAGAGTCATTTTCACAATGTTGATTCTTCCAATCCAAGAACATGGTATATCTCTCCATCTATTTGTATCATCTTTCATTTCTTTCATTAGTGTCTTATAATTTTCTGCATACATGTCTTTTGTCTCCTTAGGTAGGTTTATTCCTAGATATTTTATTCTTTTTGTTGCAATGGTAAATGGGAGTGTTTTCTTGATTTCACTTTCAGATTTTTCATCATTAGTGTATAGGAATGCAAGAGATTTCTGTGCATTAATTTTGTATCCTGCAACTTTACCAAATTCATTGATTAGCTCTGGTAGTTTTCTGGTAGTATGTTTAGGATTCTCTATGTATAGTATCATGCCATCTGCAAACAGTGACAGCTTTACTTCTTCTTTTCTGATTTGGATTCCTTTTATTTCCTTTTCTTCTCTGATTGCTGTGGCTAAAACTTCCAAAACTATGTTGAATAAGAGTGGTGAGAGTGGGCAACCTTGTCCTTTTCCTGATCTTAGTGGAAATACTTTCAGTTTTTCACCATTGAGGATGATATTGGCTGTGGGTTTGTCATATATGGCCTTTATTATGTTGAGGAAAGTTTCCTCTATGCCTACTTTCTGCAGGGTTTTTATCATAAATGGGTGTTGAATTTTGTTGAAAGCTTCCTCTGCATCTATTGAGATGATCATGTGGTTTTTCTCCTTCAATTTGTTAATATGGTTTATCACATTGATTGATTTGCATATATTGAAGAATCCTTGCATTCCTGGAATAAACCCCACTTGATCATGGTGTATGATCCTTTTAATGTGCTGTTGGATTCTGTTTGCTAGTATTTTGTTGAGGATTTTTGCATCTATGTTCATCAGTGATATTGGCCTGTAGTTTTCTTTCTTTGTGACACCTTTGTCTGGTTTCGGTATCAAGATGATGGTGGCCTCGTAGAATGAATTTGGGAGTGTTCCTCCCTCTGTTATATTTTGGAAGAGTTTGAGAAGGTTAGGTGTTAGCTCTTCTCTAAATGTTTGATAGAATTCGCCTGTGAAGCCATCTGGTCCTGGACTTTTGTTTGCTGGAAGATTTTTAATCATAGTTTCAATTTCAGTGCTTGTGATTGGTCTGTTCATATTTTCTATTTCTTCCTGATTCAGTCTTGGCACGTTGTGCATTTATAAGAATTTGTCCATTTCTTCCAGGTTGTCCATTTTATTGGCATAGAGTTGCTTGTAGTAATCTCTCATGATCTTTTGTATTTCTGCAGTGTCAGTTGTTACTTCTCCTTTTTCATTTCTAATTCTATTGATTTGAGTCTTCTCCCTTTTTATCTTGATGAGTCTGGCTAATGGTTTCTCAATTTTGTTTATCTTCTCAAAGAACCAGCTTTTAGTTTTATTCATCTTTGCTATTGTTTCCTTCATTTCTTTTTCATTTCTTTCTGATCTGATTTTTATGATTTCTTTCCTTCTGCTAACTTTGGGGTATTTTGTTCTTCTTTCTCTAATTGCTTTAGGTGCAAGGTTAGGTTGTTTATTCGAGACGTTTCCTGTTTCTTAAGGAGGGCTTGTATTGCTTTTTCTGCATCCCATAGGTTTTGGGTCATCGTGTCTCCATTGTCATTTGTTTCTAGGTATTTTTTGATTTCCTCTTTGATTTCTTCAGTGATCACTTCCTTATTAAGTAGTGTATTGTTTAGCCTCCATGTGTTTATATTTTTTACAGATCTTTTCCTGGAATTGATATCTAGTCTCATGGCGTTGTGGTCGGAAAAGATACTTGATACAATTTCAATTTTCTTAAATTTACCAGGGCTTGATTTGTGACCCAAGATATGATCTATCCTGCAAAATGTTCCATGAGCACTTGAGAAAAATGTGTATTCTGTTGTTTCTGCATGGGATGTCCTATAAATATCAATTAAGTCCATCTTGTTTAATGTGTCATTTTAAGCTTGTGTTTCCTTATTTACTTTCATTTTGGATGATCTGTCCACTGGTGAAAGTGGGGTGTTAAAGTCCCCTACTATGAATGTGTTACTGCCGATTTCCCCTTTTATGGCTGTTAGTATTTGCCTTATGTATTGAGGTGCTCCTATGTTGGGTGCATAAATATTTACAATTGTTATATCTTCTTCTTGGATCGATCCCTTGATCATTATGTAGGGTCCTTCTTTGTCTCTTCTAATAGTCTTTATTTTAAAGTCTATTTTGTCTGATATGAGAATTGCTACTCCAGCTTTCTTTTGGTTTCCATTTGCATGGAATATCTTTTTCCATCCCCTTACTTTGTCTGTATGTGTCTCTAGGTCTGAAGTGAGTCTCTTGTAGACAGCATATATATGGGTCTTGTTTTTGTATCCATTAAGCCAGTCTGGGTCTTTTGGTGGGAGCATTTAGTCCATTTACATTTAAGGTAATTACTGATATATATGTTCCTATTCCCCTTTTCTTAATTGTTTTGGGTTTGTTATTGTAGGTCTTTTCCTTCTCTTGTGTTTCTTGCCTAGAGAAGTTCCTGTAGAATTTGTTGTAAAGCTGGTTTGGTGGTGCTGAACTCTCTTAGCTTATGCTTGTCTGTAAAGGTTTTAATTTCTCCATCAAATCTGAATGAGATCCTTGCTGGGTATAGTAATCTTGGTTGTAGCCTTTTCTCCTTCATCACTTTAAATATGTCCTGCCAGTCCCTTCTGGCTTGCAGAGTTTCTGCTGAAAGATCAGCTGTTAACCTTATGGGGATTCCCTTGTGTGTTATTTGTTGTTTTTCTCTTGCTGCTTTTTTTTTTTTTTTTTTTTTTTGCGGTACGTGGGCCTCTCACTGTTGTGGCCTCTCCCGTTGCGGAGCACAGGCTCCGGACGCGCAGGCTCAGCGGTCATGGCTCACGGGCCTAGCTGCTCCACGGCATGTGGGATCTTCTTGGACCGGGGCGCGAACCCGCGTCCCCTGCATCGGCAGGCGGACTCTCAACCACTGCGCCACCAGGGAAGCCCTCTCTTGCTGCTTTTAATATGTTTTCTTTGTATTTAATTTTTGATAGTTTGATTAATATGTGTCTTGGCGTATTTCTCCTTGGATTTATCCTGTATTTGACTCTCTGTGCTTTCTGGACTTGATTAACTATTTCCTCTCCCATATTAGGGAAGTTTTCAACTATAATCTCTTCAAATATTTTCTCAGTCCCTTTCTTTTTCTCTTCTTCTTCTGGAACCCCTATGATTCGAATGTCTGTGTGTTTAATGTTGTCCCAGAGGCCTCTGAGGCTGTCCTCAATGCTTTTCATTCTTTTTTCTTTATTCTGCTCTGCAGTAGTTATTTCCACTATTTTATCTTCCAGGTCACTTATCCGTTCTTCTGCTTCACTTTTTCTGCTATTGATCCCATCTAGAGTATTTTTAATTTCATTTATTGTGTTGTTCATCATTGCTTGTTTCATCTTTAATTCTTCTAGGTCCTTGTTAAATGTTTCTTGCATTTTCTCTATTCTACTTCCAAGATTTTGGATCATCTTTACTATCATTATTCTGAATTCTTTTTCAGGTAGACTGCCTATTTCCTCTTCATTTATTAGGTCTAGTGGGTTTTTATCTTGCTCCTTCATCTGCTGTGTGTTTTTCTGCTTCTCATTTTGCTTATCTTATTGTGTTTGGGGTCTCCTTTTCACAGGTTGCAGGTGCGTAGTTCCTGTTGTTTTTGTTGTCTGTCCCCAGTGGCTAAAGTTGGTTCAGTGTGTTGTGTAGGCTTCCTGGTGGAGGGGACTAGTGCCTGTGTTCTGGTGGATGAGGCTGGGTCTTGTCTTTCTGGTGGGCAGGTCCACGTCTGGTGGCGTGTTTTGGGGTGTCTGTGGCCTCATTATGATTTTAGGCAGCCTCTCTGCTAATGGGTGGTGTTGTGTTCCTGTCTTGCTAGTTGTTTGGCATCGAGTGTCCAGCACTGTAGCTTGCTGGTCATTGAGTGAAGCTGGGTGCTGGTGTTGAGATGGAGATCTCTGGGAGATTTTCATCGTTTGATATTATGTGGAGCTGGGAGGTCTCTTGTGGACCGGTGTCCTGAAGTTGGCTCTCTCACCTCAGAGGCACAGCACTGACTCCTGGCTGCAGAAACAAGAGCCTTTCATCCACACGGCTCAGAATAAAAAGGAAGAAAAAGTAGAAATAAAGAAAGAAAGAAAGGGAGGGAGGGAGGAAGGAAGGAAGAAAGAGGGAGGGAGGGAGGGAAGGAAGGAAAGAACGAAAGAATATAAAATAAAATAAAGTAAGATAAAATAAAATACAGTTATTAAAATAAAAAATAATTATTAAGAAAAACAAATTTTTTTAAAGGAAAAAAAACGGACGGAAAGTACCCTAGGACAAATGGTGGAAACAAAGCTACACAGACAAAATCTCACACAGAAGCATACACACTCACAAAAAGAGGAAAAGTGGAAAAAATCATAAATCTTGTTCTCAAAGTCCACCTCCTCAATTTGGGATGATTTGTTGTCTATTCATGTATTCCCCAGATGCAGGGTACATCAAGTTGATCATGGAGATTTAATCCGCTGCTTCTGAGACTGTTGGAGACATTTCCCTTTCTCTTTTCTTTGTTCGCACAGCTCCCGGGGCTCAGCTTTGGATTTGGACCCGCCTCTGCGTGTACGTCGCGGCAACTGTTCTTCGCTCAGACAGGACGGGGTTAAAGGAGCCGCTGATTCAGGGGCTCTGGCTCACTCAGCCCGGGGGGAGGGAGGGGCACGGAGTGCGGGGCGAGCCTGCAGCGGCAGAGGCTGGCATGATGTTGCACCAGCCTGAGGCGCGCCGCGAGTTCTCCCACGGAAGTTGTCCCTGGATCACGGGACCCTGGCAGTGGCGGGCTACACTGGCTCTTGGGAGGGGAGGTGTGGAGAGTGACCTGTGCTCACACACAGGCTTCTTGGTGGCGACAGCAGCAGCCTTAGCATCTCATGCCCGTCTCTGGGGTCTGCGCTGATAGCCGCAGCTCGCGCCCATCTCTGGAGCTCCTTTAAGCAGCGCTCTTAATCCCCTCTCCTCACGCACCAGGAAACAAAGAGGGAAGAGAAAGTCTCTTGCCTCTTCGGCAAGTCCAGACTTTTCCCCGGACTCCCTCCCAGCTAGCCGTGGTGCACTAACTGCAGGCTGTGCTCACGCCGCCAACCCCAGTCCTCTCCCTGCACTCCAACTGAAGCCCAAGCCTCAGCTCCCAGCCCCGCCCTCCCCGGCGGGTGAGCAGACAAGCCTCTCGGGCTGGTGAGTGCAGGTCGGCACCGATCCTCTGTGCGGGAATCTCCCCGCTTTGCCCTCCACACCCCTGTGGCTGTGCTCTCCTCCGCGGCCTCGAAGCTTCCCCCTCCGCCACCTGCAGTATCCGCCCGCGGAGGGGCTTCTAGTGTGTGGAAACCTTTCCTCCTTCACAGCCCCCTCCCAGAGGTGCAGGTCCCGTCCCTATTCTTTTGTCTCTGTTTATTCTTTTTTCTTTTGCCCTACCCAGGTACGTGGGGACTTTCTTGCCTTTTGGGAGGTCTGAGGCCTTCTGCCAGCGTTCAGTAGGTGTTCTGTAGGAGTTGTTCCACGTGTAGATGTATTTCTGATGTATCTGTGGGAAGGAAGGTGATATCCGCGTCCTACTCTTCCGCCATCTTCCCGATCCCCCAACATGTTTTTTTTATTTACAGGCTCAAAGGTGAAATGAAAGGCGTTTCCATTGATACCAGTTTTTATAATATAAAACTTTTCAAAACATGAAATTTTAAATTATTATCATTCCAATCCATTATTATCATAACATATTTCAGAATGCCTTGAGGAATCCAGAGCCCTGCCCTCTAAGATTCTGCCTTCTAAAGAAAAAACAAGTACTTAATATCATCTACTCTGTTTGGGTCATACATGGTCATTGAACTGAGAAGAAAAACCCCTAAATATTTGTGGTTAAAGTTCCTGCCAAAATGTAGCTTTTCTAAGGAGGCCCCCAACCACAAACCTACCGTTAAGGACTAACCTCTACAGTCTAATAATAATAATGCTAAGTGTCCCTTCAAGTGGTAAAGATTAGTACTCCAGACAAGAGATTACAGTTGAATTTAAAGCTCAAAAAAAAAAAAAAAAAGGACTAAAATCTAAGATTAAGGGAGAATTCTCTTTGAGTTTTAATGACTGGGCAGAGGTTCAGAATTGGAGCTCTCTTAAAGAGGCACTATTTCTTTTTGAAGTGAACATGCAGCAACATCTCTTAGTGAGCAGACCTTTTACTGGGTTAGGATTATTCTCTTGCCATAGGTATACACTGAAGAATAGAAAAGTGCATTACTTTGGTAAAAAGGAAAATTTCCAAGGGTAAATAAACATTATACAAAAATTATAACATTAAATAATATTATTCTAAAGGGTTTAATCTTTTCAGAAAGAATAGAAAAACATACACACAGTATATTTTTCAAACATCATTTTTTCACCATTTTTTCACCTAGAGATCTGGATCCAAATTCACTTTATCCAAGCAAATCTATTTCTCTATTTCATTTCTATTATGGGGGGATATTTGATCATTTATTCATTCAGTAAATATTTAATGGATTGCTTCTATGTGGCAGACGGCATAATGATTGTGGTTGATAGAGGAAAAGGGGAGATACTGGTATGCAAAGACACGTTTCTGGTTGTAGAGGATTTCATAGACCACTGGGGAGCACAGATAACTAGAGTAGGAAAGATCCTCTCACTGTTCCAGACAGTTGCAGAGAAGGCTTTACAGAGAGGTATCGTTTGACCTGAGCCTTGACGAAAGGATTACCAGGAATTAGTATAGGCAACAGGGGAAAGAGGATTCCAAGCAAAGACATCAGCATGTGCAAAAGCTCAGACAGTGGCATATCCACTGTACTTTCTGAGATAGGAAAGTTTTATGGTATGGTTTCAGCATTTTGAAATTTGGCACAGGAAGTTGGAAATATAAGCATAAAGTTATACATCTATATAGTTATATGGAGATATATACCATAAATTTAGATGGGGGGGCAGACCTTAAAGGGTATTGAACACAGTTTAAGAAGTTTAGATGTGTACTTATTGGCAAAGAGAGAATATTTGCAAAAGACATCAGATAAGGAACTCTTATCCAAAATATATGAAGAATTTTTTAAAAGCAATGATTAGAAAAAATTTTTAAAAAACACCTGACTAAAAAATGGGCAAAAGACTGTAACAGAAACTTCACCAAAGGAGATATATGGATGTCAAGAAAACATGTGAAAATATGTTTAACAATATATATCATTAGGAAAAATTGAAATTAAGGCAATAATAAGATACTACTACATAACTATTAGAATGACCAAAATCCAGAAAACTGACAACATCAAATGCTGACAAGAATGTGGGGCAACAGGAACTCTCATTCATTGCTGGTGGGAATGCAAAATGGTACAGCCAATTTGGAGAACAGTTTTGTGATTTCTTACAAAACTAAACATGCTCTTACTATATGATCCAACAATCACGCTCCTTAGTATTTACCGAAAGTAATTGAAAACATATGTCCACACAAAAACCTGCACACCGATATTCATAACAGATTTATTCATAATAGCCAAAACTTGGAAGCAATCAAGATGTCCTTCAGTAGGAGAAAGGAAACTGTGGTCCATCCAGACAGTGGGATATTATTCAGCACTAAAAAGAAGCTATCAAGCCATGAACGGATATGGAGGAAACTTAAATGCATATCACTAAGTGAAAGAAATAGTCTGAAAAGGCTACAGGCTGTATGATTCCAACTACCTGACATTCTGGAAAAGGCAAAATTATTGAGACAGTAAAAAATATCAATGGTGCCAGGGATGGAGAAAAAAGGGATGAATGAGTGAGACACAGAGGATTTTTAAAGCAGTGAAACTACTCTGCATAGTATAGTGGTGGATACATGTCATTTACATTTTTCTAAACCCACAGAATGTACACCACCAAAGGTGAACCCTAACATAAATTATGGAGTTTAGGTGATAATAATATGTCAACATAGGTTCATCAATTGTAACAAATATAACACTCTGATGGGTGATGTTGATAGTGGGAGAGGCTATGCCTGGAAAAATGTGCAAGAGGTTATATGAGAAATTTCTGTGCCTTCTGCTCAATTTTGCTGTGAACTTAAAACTGCTCTAAAAAATAAAGTCAATGAAAAATTATTTTTAAAACCCTCCAATTGCTTTCCATTGCCACTATAATAAAATTTAAACTTTTTACCACCAAAAACCTCACTAAATGTCCATCCCTGTGTGCATAACAGCTTTGATTCTATTAATAAAAATGAAACTACCTTCATAAAGTATCTTTCTAAACATGTATTAACACATCCAATAATTATGATTATCATCAATTGATGGTCACAGGTGAGGAAATAGAGGCAGAGGTTATGTAATATAAATCCTCAGGCAGCCCAATGGCAATGTTCAATTATTGCACCATTATACAACATTTCCAACCTGAAGGATTAGGTTTGACTTAATCAAATATGACCTTCCAATATATCATTTTTGTTTAGTACATGATAGAGATATTTAATATTTAAATGTGGTAGAAAGAATTAAAAGAACTAGAAAATAATTTTAATTAAATTGCACTAAATTCAGCAGAAGCTGGAAAAAAAAATCAGCACCCTTAACAACATCATTGATGTTAAGTGAAATTTGCTACTTATGGAAGGTATAAGTCAACTGAGTATCAATTTAATTGGGAAGAGTCGGTAGATTGTGCTGTGGTTACTGATGGTGATGGTTCACTTGTAGGCCAGCCTCCCAGGAAAGGAACTGACCTGATGCAAGGCCCCAGGAAAACCAATTTAGCCCAGTGCTTGAGGCAAGGTAGGGGGTGTACCCTGCTTGGCTATTTGCCCTTGTGTCATGGCAGTTTCCACGACAAATCATGACTCAGACAAGGGTACCATATAGCTAGTAACAGCCACATAAAATGAAAAGATTATGCTAATAGTTTCTAAAATGATTCAATAGTTTCAATAAATTGGATTCAAATGATTCAGAACTTACTGGAATGTTTTGATGAGTTGCACCTCAACTTATATCACTTGGTAAGTAGTGTTATATTTTAATTATTTAGAGTAAATAGTAATGCATTTTAAAGTTTTGATCTATATATTAATTTATATCATCATACTGTTAAATATATTGAATGTCACTCCTAGATCTAACCACAAAAATAAAATAAACATGAAATAAAGTAAAAGCAAGAACTCAAAAAGTTACCCTTGACCTCTATTTTTCCTAGTTGCCATTTAGGAAACAAAAATAATGAACAAAATTAACCAAGTACTTAAGGTATCAATATAATCCACTTAATACTTTTCCCCATGAAAGTTGCCCATTAGGTGATAGGATGCAATAAACAAATTTTTAATAGGAGATATAGTACCATATGTAAGGCCAAGTACATATATTCTAGAAACCCAAGAAGGATCCAAAATTAAAATTTATAAGCATATAGAACCTTTGGAAGTCGTACATGCTTATAAGTAAATGAATTACAGTATATAACAAAACTTTCTTGAATATTAAAATGTATACTGTGTATATATTAAGCAAAGATTAACTGTTAAAGTTCACGAAGTGGTCAGCGAAATATTCCTCTTTACCCTTTTATTTTCAATCTAAATATTGGTTTATTTGAACCAAACTCTTTAACCCACATTAAACCATTGGGCTTATTAACAAATGACAGTATATTTGAATTGTATTAGTATGTTTAGATTTCATACAGCTTTCATGTCTTAATAGGAATTCATATTTTAAAACTATCATTTTCACAGGAGACATGCAAATAGAATGCAATTTGTGAATTTGTTGATTAATTGTAGGAGACTGTACTCTATCTTCAAAAGTATGCTAGCCATGGCTAGAAATCTCCTGGCAATTGGCCTCGATACAATTTGAACGATTGGTTAGTTATTTTCCACAGCTCTCTACTACTATTACTACTACTATATACACACACACAAACACACACACACGAAGTTAACAAAGTAAGGAAGTCCTTCCTGGTTCCTCTCAGAAAAGGATCCTCGTGGCTTAATGGATTGAGGCTGAGATTAGATGACTCTAAAAGATCCCTTCAGCCAGGTGCTGAGTCTTTCGGAGACCAATAAACCTCAAGGCCGTAGAAAATTCAAGAAGACAGAGTATAATTAATGAACAATATATCATTTGGTTATTGCTTTTTAATTGTGTTATATTCTACTTGTAAAACTATTCAACACTGTTATAATTTATAGATTTATGTAAGAAAATGTTTTTGTTTATGTGTGCATTTTCTATGAAACTTTTTTAGTCCCTGAGAATCCTAAAGAATTATAATTTTAAAAACAGGCATTTATTGCATTTATAGATCAATGGTACAGGATAGAATACCCAGAGATAAACTCATGCACATATGGTCACCTAATTTACGACAAAGGAGGCAAGAACATACAATGGAGAAAAAACAGCCTCTTCAATAAGTGGTGTTGGGAAAACTAGACAGCTACATGTAAAAGAATGAAATTAGAACACTTCCTAACACCATACACAAAAATAAACTCCAAACGGATTAAAGACCTAGATGTAAGACCAGACACTATAAAACTCTTAGAGGAAAACATAGGAAAAACAGTCTTTGACATAAATCACAGCAAGATCTTTTTAGATCCACCTCCTAGAGTAATGGAAATAAAAACAAAAATAAACAAATGGGACTTAATTAAACTTAAAAGCTTTTGCACAGCAAAGGAAACCATAAACAAGACCAAAAGACAACCCTCAGAATGGGAGAACATATTTGCAAATGAAACAACAGACAAAGGATTAATCTCCAAAACATACAAACAGCTCATAGAGCTCAATATCAAAAAACAAACAATCCAATTAAAAAATGGGTGGAAGACCTAAATAGACATTTCACTAGGGAAGACGTACAGATGGCCAAGAGGCACATGAAAAGATGCTCAACACCACTAATCATTAGAGAAATGCAAATCAAATACAATGCAAATGCAAATACAATGCAAATGCAAATACAATGCAAATGCAAATCAAATACAATGAGGTATCACCTCACTCCCGGTCAGAATAGCCATTATCAAAAAATCTGAAAACAATAAATTATGGGAAGGGTGTGGTGAAAAGGGAACCCTCCTGCACTCTTGGTAGGAATGTACATTGATAAACCACTATGGAAAACACTGTGGAGGTTCCTTAAAAAACTAAAAATAGAACTACCACATGACCCAGCAATCCCACTACTGGGCATATACCCTGAGAAAACCATAATTCAGAAAGAGAAATGTACCACAATGTTCACTGAAGCACTATTTACAATAGCCAGGACGTGGAACCAACCTAAATGTCCATCGACAGATGAATGGATAAAGAAGATGTGGCTCATATATACAGTGGAATATTACTCAGCCATAAAAAGAAACGAAATTGAGTTATTTGTAGTGAGGTGGATGGACCTTGAGTCTGTCATACTGAGTGAAGTAAGTCAGAAAGAGAAAAACAAATATTGTGTATTAACGCATATATATGGAATCTAAAAAAAAAATGGTACTGATGAAGCTATTGTCAGGGCAGGAATAAAGAGGTAGACATAGAGAATGGACTTGAGGACATGGGGTGGGAGGGGGAAGCTGGGGCGAAGTGAGAGTAGCATCGACATATATACACTACTGAATGTAAAATAGATAGCTAGTGGGAAGCAGCCACATAGCATAGGGAGACCAGCTCGGTGCTTTGCGATGACCTAGAGGGGTGGGATAGGGAGGGTGGGAGGGAGACACAAGAGGGAGGGGATATGTGGATATATGTATATATATAGCTGATTCACTTTGTTGTGCAACAGAAACTAACACAGTATTGTGAACCAATTATACTCCAGTAAAGATTAAAAAAAAAAAACAGGAAACCATTAAATCTTTAAGGATAAGAAAAAAGAAAAAACACTTGCTAAGCACTGGGTCATAAGGTTTACATACATTATTTCACTTAATGTGCACATTTTTATTTGGTAGATACTATTATCATGTTCATTTTACTGATTGTTAATCTAGGGTTTAAGGAGGTTAGGTGAATTGGGAAAGATAACCCAGAGAGTTTGTTGAAGAGTTGGGGGTTTTAAGGTTAAACTGTTTGACAATAAAGCTTTTATTCTGCACTATGCAATGCTACCTCTAAACCATGAATTTAAAGTGTTTTAAGGTATATAAAAAATTTCACAGATTATTTTCATTTAATCCTTACAATCACTTCTCAGCGAGTTGTGCACATTTTACCAGGTATGGAGCCTAGACTCAAACCCAAGCCTACAGCTGCCTAATTTAACTGGGCCTAGTTTAAAAGAGATAACTTGTCAAATCTAAACATCGTTTCCTTAACTAATCGTTAAAATCATTTACATTTCTAAAAACCAGCCATGGAGGAAAGAGGGTTACCTCAATAGTATGTAATACATACTCGGGTCTATCTAAAATATGAAAAAATTTTTCTTAATTTTCTAAGTATTTTTCTTAATTTAGCCTACCTATCTTCCTACTCTCAAGTATTCTAGAGGTAAAATGGGGGGAGACATTTTTTTTTTCTATTTAGCTAATAAAAATCATGACTCAGTAGTGATGATCATTTTTAAAGTACAAGGTTTTTTTTTATAGAAAACTCAATGATGGGAAAAGTAAAAGTAAGAAAAGTATAGCAAGTGTTCAAGCTTTCCTTTTCACTAGAATTTTAAATATTCTTAGAAGATCATTTATTGTCAGATTTTACTTGCTATTTTCTAAAATTTTTTTTTTTTTTTTTTTTTTTTGCTGTACATGGGCCTCTCACTGTTGTGGCCTCTCCCGTTGTGGAGCACAGGCTCCAGACGCGCAGGCCCAGTGGCCATGGCTCACGGGCCCAGCCGCGCTGCGGCACATGGGATCTTCCCGGACCGGAGCACGAACGCGCATCCCCTGCATCGGCAGGCGGACTCTCAACTACTGCGCAACCAGGGAAGCTCTATTTTCTAAATTTTTAACAGAAAGGAGATGATAGTATTCAGGATGGTCCATTAGATCACTTCATGAGTCTAATTGCTGAAATCATCTTTTCAGCGCCATTTGGGATGGTTTTCCCAAGCACTCGGCACTTCCCTGAGGATTGCTCTGTTGAGACCAATGGCGATGATTTAATTCATCAGCAGAATCTTACTACCTATTAAGTACGCCAAGGCAACATTTATCTTCTGGTATTCCTGTTACACTGACATTTAAAAATCAAAGACCTTCTTCTTTCACTTTATCATATATTTAATTGATTTTTCTTCAGAGTAAACTTTCTTCAGATGCATATTTAACTTGCATAATGTGCTTGGCAAAAAAAAATAATGATAAAGATGCAATTTAAAAATGTTATATACTATAAAATTGTACTTTGCATAATCTACATTATATTTTAATGTGCACATGATTCTTGTAGAAGCTGTTTACATACAACCAGGTATGCTGTGCTTTGTGGAGGATGTAAGGAGTTTCCAAGCATAATTTTGACTCCATTTGATTTTCGTGTGTTCTAACTTGGGAGATCAGCCCCAGTAAGATGTGGCACCACTGCATTCAAAATGGAAACAAGCAAATTGTATTCACCATTTTCTTATTAAGAAGATCAAAAGCCAGTTTTAAAACATCAATATGTATTATGAAAAGCCTAGGTTTCTCCATAAATATTCAAATGATTTGCAACTATATGCCCAATTTTTACTGGCCACTAGGTTAATTTAGTATGGAAGAATCCAATGTCATGTACCCACACAATTACATGCAATTGTTACTCTCAATTCAGAAACTTCTCAATTCTGAAGAGCTGACTATGCCTTCCTCTTTCATTCTCCAATTTTTTTGTCCCTAGAACGTGACTGAAGTGACTGAGAGTGTTTAACATCTTTGACCTTTAAAGGAATCCTAAAAGCATCCCACGCCCTCCTGAACATCACATGGCACTGACATAAGGTGGGACACCTTGCATCTAGAGCACATCTGATTTCCAGCCTGCCAGCCTCTTCCTCTTAAGCTTTAACAGTCTCAGAAATTGCAAAGAAAACAATATAAAAGCACCTCATAGATTAACAGACCATTACTAGTCCTCGACACTTCAGGACGTGAAACCTCCTTGATCCCAGACTATAAAAACGCCTTCTGAAAGGCTATTGAGCTCCTCTTTGATTCTTGGCCCAAGTCTTAATTTTCTCACAGTGCTGAAGCTCTGTATTTCATTAGAGATATCATCTTAAATCCCTGTGTGCCCCTACTTGTTTTAACGGAGTTTCTCTTCTACAGATTCATCTGTGTCTATTTTAAAGGTGAACTAATAAATATCAAGATATACTTTTAAAACCTATTGATAATAAAGACTGGGTTGGGTTTTTTTGTTTGTTTTTTAGATAAAGCCCAATGGTTATGAGCCTGAATTTTTCTCATTCCAATATGATACAATCACTTCATATTGAGTCCTCAGGTTAAAGACACATCTATTAGCGTTAGGTCCAGGCTTTGCTCCACAGCCATCTAAGATATTCTTGCACTTTATGTCTCAACTAAATTTATAGAATCTCAAGAAGTGATCATCAAAAGTCACAAGAATCTTTCCACTCCATTCAACATAAATGATATCATCAACAGAATTGGAGTCTGTTGTTTGCCTATAAAGGCAAAGTAGGAAAACCTGAATCTTAGTACAAGCCCAGCTCTTAGTGTGCCAAATGTTATTTATTCTGTATTCAAGCTGCTTTTTTTTGTAAATGCTTTTCAATCTGACAAAAGAAAAAAAAAATGAAAACAAACAAAAAATGGCTTTGTTCCCAGGAATCATCTCATCTACAGCTTGATCCACAAAAACATAGCCTACAGTTTCACTGGTTCATTTTTAGTTGTTTAAAATGCTAATAGCTCCATTGTTTTTCCTGATAACATAAATAACACATGCTTATTGAAAAACAAATATTCACCATAAAAAAAGAAAGTAAATGTCAACTAAAATTGTTTTCCTACAGTAATTTTTTTAGTTAATTAAATTATTTAGTCAAAACTGAAATTATTTGCCATGGCATTCATCACAATGGAAAAATGAGTAGCCAGTAAATTTTCTATCTTTCTGGAATTTACAATGCGAAGTTATGCCCATGCCATAAGGTCAGCCACTTGTCACTGAGTAAACCATTAAAAAATCAATCTAATTGTCCTAAAATTATATTAGCATTATTTATGTTGTTAAGCTAATTAGATAAGAGTGACTATTTAGCAACAATAATAAATAACAATTTCAATAGAATCATCTGTCATAAGTATACAAAGAAATCAAAATATAGAGTGGTTATTAAATGCTTAATACTATTAATAAGTCACAAGTCCTGGGAGAAAGGACAGGAGCATAAGTTGGAGCATAACTAAGGTGAAGACAACTCTTCTGACTTTTATTTAACGAACAAGGAATTTAAATGTTGCCTATTAAAAACTATTAACTAAACCTGGGGCCTTAGCTTTATAAAAAGAAGGTAACATTATTCTAATTACTCTTATTCTAAATTAAATAATTTTGTTACATGGGTTCAGTTGAGATAAATGTGTATAAAGGTATTTAATCACACTCCCGTTGGACCTAAATGAACATTGACTTCCACAAACCTACCAAATATTTTCTTTATCTGAAGATTAAAATACTATTTTGCAGGGGTAGGTTAGTGGAAGGTGAGCATAAAACTAATTCAGATGAATCCCCCTAATTAGTCTTCCTGAAAAGCAGTTCCATGAAAATGGGGGGGGGGCACATGGATGGATAGAATTTGATCCCAGCTTGAGAATCACTGGTGATACATGACTCAGGAAAGTCAGAGGCTTGGTTTTCTAACCAAACAGAATAAGGATAACGACCTACTGTGTGAGAATATTGAACATTTAGTGAGAAAATACATGGACAGAGTACCTGGAACATTCCAGATTCTCAGCAATGTTTTTGTTTACTTCCATTTCTAGAAAATAGGAACACCCTCCTATATAAAATGAAAATAATCCAACTACTCCCATCACTAAAGGCTTTTATTAAGCATCTGTAAGAAAGTGTTACATAATGTGTAAAGCATATTAAAGCAGAATCGTCCGGGCCTTAGGAACTCTATAATCCAAGGTTGGCAAAGCAGATCAACTTTAAAGAACATGAATACAATGTGGATATCCATTCTACAGGAGTTTTATGTGCTGTCCCCAAAAATAGTATCCCGGCCTTAAATAATGAGAAATTGCTTGGTCAATCATTCCCCCTTTGCTCAATAAACATGTTAGAGAAACACATCCATTAAAAGATAGATTAAGTGCTTATTTTAGATTATTAATTTTAAAATGATAATTGCTGAAATTAGTAGGTAATTGTGAAAGACACAACATACTCTGAAGAGTTGTTTTTATATAAATGTATATATGTGTGTGTATATGTATAAATATATGCAGATTTATAAAGGTAAGTATACATATACACATATGTATTTATTTATATTCCTGGAATTTTTGCAAAATATTTTGTGTGGCTTACAGAAATACGTATTATATACTGGAAAATAATAAAACAGATAACTATAATCAGAGAGAGCAGCTCTACAGATAAAAAAGACCAAGAGAAATATTAAGCAAAGAAAGGCAGGCCTTAAGGTCCTTCAAGTCAGTTCCTAAATGTCAATTGCTAATTTGGCCCTGACTTTCCTGGTGGCCAACACACTGAGGAAACACAGTCAGACTCAGAATCCAAACTGATCATAAGACTGGATATCCTGGTGTCCTCAGAGAAGCAACACTTTTCCTTACATCGAGATCCAATGGAATTTTTCTCCTCTGAGGATTCCCACAATTGGGATATTAAAGGATAAAGTGGACAGTATCTACAACAGGAACCCTCAGTAAATAAACCAGATAATTTTTTTAAGAAACTATATTCTGAGAATACTGCAATACAAGTCTAGTGAACTAACCTGAAAGTTACTTTGTACAAAATCCTCCGGAAAGAATGTTACTGGACAAATCATAAAATTAAAGTGCAGGAAAGGACAAGTGCTCCTATGTCTCATTTTTCTCATTTACAAAATGAGGAGGGACTTCCCTGGCGGTCCAGTGATTAAGACTCTGCCTTCCAATGCAGGGGGCATGGGTTTGATCCCTAGTTGGGGAACTAAGATCCCACGTGCTGTGGGCTGTGGCCAAAAATTTAAAAATAAATAAAATAAAATAAGGAAAGTGGACTAAATTGTTTCTAAAATTTTTGACCCAGCAAAGCTTCAAAATATCTAAACCTGGATCCTTGCACACTAATATTTCTATTAAAAGAAGAATGGCAAAAATGTCACTAATAATGCTGAGAAATGGAAACATTTGGAGAGGAGGGAAATATTACATTTTGGGTTGATGGGAAATCTATTTCTCTGGGTGAACTATGTGAAGAGAAAAACAGGGTCAGTTGCCATAAACTGGAGGCCTGTGGACCTTGAGCTTTAATTCATTCTAGCAAGTATCATGTGTTAAAAAAAATTTTTTAATTCATTGCCAATCTTTGAAAATTGGAAGTTTTCATATAAAAATGCAAATTTCTGGCTTCTCCTATAACAGTCAGAAATATGCTTAGATGGAAACAGTCAGCTAACGCTGCATGTTCAAGGTCAGACACTCTCTAGTGTGATAAAGTCCCACACTCAGAACTTGCTATTGTGAAACTGTGTCCATTGCCATTTATCATTCACTGTGCTTGTGCTATCTTTCCCATGTTACAGATTTAGAAGAACAAAACATATGCTGTCTCATACCTAAACCTCCTTTTCAAATGTGGGAAGGTGACTGTTGGATGAAAACATCATCAAAAAAATTTAGAGAGACTTGATTTCTTGGTAGAAGTAAAGAAGATGCCTACATATTTAAACATGCTCAGTTAATATGATCTGGAAATAGGGAGATGTTAGTCAACAGCTACAAACTTCCAGATATAGGATGAATGAGTTCTGGGGACCTAATGTACAGAATGGTGATGATAATTCAGTTAATAATACTGAATTATATACTTGAAGGTTGCTAAGAGAGTAGATCTTGTTCTCACCACAAAAAAAGAAATGGTAATTAAGTGATGTGATGGAGGTGTTAGCTAATGTTATGATAGTAATCATTTTGCAATATAGAAGGGCATCAAATCAACACATTGTACACCTTAAACTCCACAAGGTTATATGTCAATTATATCTTAAAAATGCTGAAAAAAAATAAATTGCAGAGGATGGAAGAGGAATCGGAGATTAAAGAGACAAGAGCTATAGCAATTAATCACACTGTTTTAAATTTATTTGGATCTTAAGTCAAATAAAGAAATTATAAATATAAAATACATAATCTGTTTGGTACATCTAGCTTACTCTTTAACAGTGGCTACATAGTATCTGAAGGTATTTCTGTTTTATATATAACCTTATACTTAAATAACTTATTTAATATAAAACAATATACTTTGGGTTAAAATGTTGCCTTTACTTCAAGTATCCTAGAGCAACTGAGAATAGAACAAATAATGATCTTTCCAGAAGGAATACTGAAGAACAGTATAAGAGAGAAAAAGAAATTATCTCAAAAACTCAAAATTCAACTAACTTCCAAAAACTTAAGAGCACATAATTTTAAGGTTTACCCGCATGTGAAAAACTATAATTTATTTCTAATCATGTAAAAGATTACAGATTCAAGTGGAGCAACATGCATACATGCTTATAAACACTCACACGTTAGGTTTAATTTAGCAATTACAGTGATAGAATTCACTAGAGGCTTAGCACTATTATTTTACTGATATACTTAAATTCATTAATATGAGTTTGCATATGAACTCTATAATAAAGACTAAAACCTGGCTAAATAACTATAATAAGCTGGATCCACAAAAGGCAATTTTTAGGATGAGAAAGAAATGCTTACAGGGTGACCTGGACTTAGAAGTCAAACTTCTTGACTGAATCTTGACTGAATTACTGTTTTTGTAATATTTATGTTAATCCATTGGTCTATTATAATAGAGTTGATAGCCATACTGTAAAGGATACAAAAACAACATGGAAAATCTTTCAGGGTATAAAGTAAGTTCCAGATTACTTGTGTTCATTCATTTGAGCTCCTCAGTACACCTGTGAATTAGGTTTGTTTTCTCTGTGTTCTTCTGATACGCTAAAAAGGCAGGGTAAGAATACTTAGAAGAATGGTGAAACAAAGTAACCACAAAATTCACAAGGAAGTTCAACACACAGTAACATTTCCACAGAGGGAATAAAGGACAACAGTTTCTCATCCAACCAAATTCTGACCAAATTTGTTCACAGAGTTCTCACCAAAGCCAACTGACTCCAGAGCAAGGGCTGTGCTCAGGTGGCCTAGGTACCTTCCTGCCTCTTTTGTTTTTCCAATATTATCTTTTTTTAGTAGTGAGACTCAAGATACAGTAAAACTTCAATAACTACACTAGAATTCTTCATTAACTGCTCTTTTCTTTTTCGTACAATTTTGGGAGACAGTGGAAAATCACAAGGGAAAGAATTTCATATTAGATTTAATTAAACAAATGCGCACAACTTTTACAATGTAGACTGGGCACAGTATAAGTTTAACCTCAAATCCTGTGGATTCTTTACATTCAAATTTGTTCAGTAAAAACTGATCGACAGAGTAAGGCTAGCATGAAATATAGCCTAGCTCCTAGAATTGGAGAGGCATAAGTTCAAAACCTAGCTTTTCTGTTTGCTTGTTAAATTTTTAGGCTTCAGTGTATTTATCTGTGTAAAATGGGAATCATAATAACAGTATCTAGTCCATAGGGGTGTGACAAATAAATGAGATGATTCATGTCAAGCACACAGGAAACGTGCTTATGTAATATCAATTCAGTTTTCCTATTTAAACTCTCTTAAAGCAAGTATGTGTGTGTGTGTGTGTGTTAGAATTTTTTTTGTAATACAGTAAACCCAAGGAAGATTTTGTTAATGAATGTACTGTAACCTAAAAATGCAATTAATTCTAACATCATATTATGCAATTCTTTCTTCATATATACATGTGTACATATATATATATTTTTTACTAAGAAGCAAGGGCTGGAAAAAAGAAGCTATTTGGGAATCAGCTGGGGGTGAGTTTGAATTTCAGCTGTCACTTATTAGCTGGGTGGCTGCAAGTTACTTAAACTTTTCCTAGTCTCAGTTTTCTCACACTTTGAATAATACTTGGTATAAAAGATTAAAGAGGCTACTTGACATAAAGTAGGCCCAAAATAAATAGTAGCTCTTATCATCATGAGAATGTATGTGGTTATTCAATCTTTGCACGAAAATTTTTATTAGAATATTCAATATTTAATTTGTATCATAAGCAAGTCTTAACATTAAAAACAGGTAAAGGCTATTTTAATATTCTTTAATAAAATGGCTTCACCTTCCTACCAATTTCTGTGACTTAAAAGATAATAATTAATTGGAGAGACAAATGCTTTTTAGTTTATCAAATTATTGACACTTCTTGAGCCACATAGCCTCTTCTCTTGGGTGATAAAGACAAAAATGTTAAATAATTATTTTAAAAGTGAACACACGACACTAAGATATTTAGGAAAATCAGTGTTGTCACCAGTTGATACTATGGAGCCCTGACAACCTTTCTGATACTTTTCCATGTGATGCAAATGTAAGAATTATTTTTCCATTTGAGTCATGCTCAGATGCGAAGGGAATTCAAAGCATGACAGATGTACTTTTCCACCTGGATTGCAGAAAGACAATAACATATTTGGGTATAAAGAACATAAAAATCATTATTATATTGTTTTGGCAATTTCAGAAAGAACCAATAAGCCTGCACTGAACTTTAGCAATGACAGATTTTTTTTTTAAATCAACAGCTGGTTACCATTATCAGAATGAATCATGGAGCAGAACTGACAGCTGAATTGGAGCCGAGGCAGCCAAGAGATACCAGAGATAATTTCTGTGTTTTAAAGGGAGATTTTCTTCAGTGCCTCTGACCTGGTGCTACATACGTCTTAATTTAAGTCGACAGATAGTGTGATAGAAAACAAAGGACAATTATCATTGAAACCTAAAGGATCCAAATAAATAGAAGTATCATAAAGGTGGGGTATCTTCCAACAAGGGCAAAACATTCACTTTGCCCAAGAACTCTCAGTTAAACGCTAGAAATATCTAGTGCTCTACTTAGAACCATTTCATGTTTATTTATTTTTTAATAAGGAATAAACTGTATCTGTTTTTATGGTCAAGTTAAAACAAGACTCCTACCTGAAGTCTTGACAGGTAAAGCCACTCCAATCTTTGCAGCTTTAAAACCAGTAAAAAAAAAAAAAAAAAAATCTGTTTTATGCTTCTCACATAACAAAGTTATGGGAGGTTTTTTTTCCTTCAGATTTAGTGTAAATGTCCCACCTGACACACACAAAAGCCCGACTATCAAACAGAATGATGATGCTGACGTTCAACACCTGCACTTTCAGAGCCGCCAACAAAGGAAGACGGAGACTTCTCCTACTTCCACACCTGCTGGGTGGGTGGATGCCTTTAACCTCTGCTGCTCTTGATGGGTCCCCGCAAGACAGGAGCGGGAAAGCACACTCTTCAAAGGGTGATGCTCAGAAGAGCGGGCAAACAAAAGTGTTCTATATGACAAGGTTTAATGCTTAATTATAGAATATATCTGGCAACATGCTTGGAAGGAAACTATATGAATAGAAAAAATATTCCTAGTTGCTCTTAACAGAAATGGGGGGTAGGGGGAGGAGATTTCTAAAAACACCAAAAGAAAATAAATTATTATTTAAAGCAAACTTATGACATTGCATAGTATGTATGGTAGCCAATTTTTATTTTATTACTAGAAAATTTATCAAGTCTAAATATAGCATATATGAATTTCTGAAAAAAATTTTTTGGAAGACAGTTATCTCGCAAATACTAGACATGTAATTTGTAGACTTTAAACATTTGCAAGCTTAATCAAATTAGTGCCATACATAGTCATATTATTTTTAAAATAGTAAACATTTGTTTTCATCTACTTTTTTGAAATCTTAAGTTGATAAATAGATGAGTCACTAAGAAATGAACAAATAAAGCATCTGTTTGGGAAAATGTTTAATTAAACCAACTGCTTAAAGTAATGGAAAAATAAGAATTTTTTAAATTGTGAAACTTGGAAAGTTTATAGAAAATCCAAAAGATTTCATTTTGCAGCACCACTTAAAATAGCAGTATATGTGAAAGACAGTAAAGTACTGGAATGTTGTATATGTTAAAGTAATTGGGACGTAATTACATTTAAAAATATTTTCAAACACGGTTAAGTGCCTATTTCATCAAATAGCAAGATGTCTCTTAATCACCTTAATTTATAAAATAATTATTTTAAATTACTATATATATTGTTTTTACAAAATAAGATTTTTGATGAGCTTTAATCGTTAATGGTCTGGATGTACAGAAATCATGTCTTTTCACAGATTAAAAACATAGGGATACTCGAGCGCACCACCCTCATTTGTAACACTGCAGTTTGTTTCAGGCTTGAGGGGGGAACCTCAAAGGTTGTGTGTATTTCCAGTGTTAAATGTGGGCAAGAGCAGAATCCCTTTGGAGTTTCCAGAAGATGAAAGAACAAACAACTTTCATGCCCTTTTCTCTTCAGAGATATGACAGACTTGCGAAGCGGCCACGCAGCCAAACACCAAGCTCCAGAATTCTCCCCAAAATTTATGAGTGGGTAATTTCTTTATTCAAATAGAGTGATTTAGCCATTTGTGTGATATCACCATTCAAGGCAGCAAGTTCACATACCAGACCACAGTATCATTAGAAGAACCCATATTTCAGTGGCCATCCTTCTAACCCATGCTTGAACTTTGGCAGTAGTTAAAATTCAAATTGGACTGTCCACTACCTATAAATGAAGCTAAAAAGTGCTGACCGTGTGAGGAAAAGGTTGGAGCAAGCTAATAGGTTTTAGCGTCTGAAACTTTTGATAATCTGGCCCTAAGTGTCATGGGTCTTTCAAGGTGGATTCCATCTGTCCTATAAAGTTATGTATTGAAACATAATGCATCCCTTTGATCTCCTTTGTAAGAACCCTATGAAGTCAACAAAATGCCCCCATTGAGTCAAGAGCCAGATCCCCAACCTGCTGACATGAAAGATTTTAACACTTGTAAGTGTTAGTAAACAGTAACTAAGCTCTGTGTTGAAAGCTTCTCAGTAAAAAGATTCAGCAATGGGCTGAATCTTGCCACAGGTACAGGCTGTCCCGCTGATATTTCGTACCAAAGTAAAACAAAAGAGCACAGCTCCAGCCAGGATTAGGCCTGCTAGTGTCCATTTACATAAATTTCCAAAGTTATTCCCTAATAAGGCCTTGAAGAGCATAATATACTTTATTTCCAAATCACTTATGTTAGTGGGCAAAAATTTTCCTACAACACAGATGCAATACCATGGAAAAGAGCACAAGTAAGATATATATATGTGTGTGTAAGATTTATTTATTTATTTGTATGTATGTAGTTTTGTTTGTTTACAATGCTCTGTATTTGTGTGTATATGTATATAGTATACTCAACACAGGTGCATAAAGGCAAGAGTGTGCTGTGAAAATCACGTTGACTTTTGCAGTCAGAAGTATCCAAGTCCAAATATTGGCTATTACTGTTGAGTGACCTTGAGCATTTTTCTTACCTTTAAAAATGAAAAAGTACTAATACCTACTTTGCTGATTTGGGGATTGAGATCAACTATATTAAGCCCTTGATCAATTGTAGCAAACAGCAAATATTGTTTCTCTTTTCCTTCCGCATGTCACCGTCACGCCCAGACTCTGGTCCAAGTTTTTAATCCAATTTTAGAATTTAATTAGTCTGCTTTTTCAACATTAACATATGTCCTCAAGTTCTTGAGTCACTGAACACAGGCTCAGGAGGCTCTTTTTGAATGGTAAGGAAACGCGTTCTGTCTGAAGTCTGCGATTCCCAGTTGACGTATCTCCTAACAAGGCAAAATCTTGTCCATCCTTCAACAGCCAGGTCAGGTGTCACCTCCTCTGTGAAGACTTCTACAATTCTGCTGGGCAACAATAATTAATTGTTCTTTTCTCCATTCTCCCAAATCTTGTCTCATTCTATTATTAGAGTACTTATTAAATTGCATTATAATTAGTTCTTGTCCTGTCTGCCTCCTCTTAGAGAAATTGAGTTCCACGAGGTCAGGATCCGTGTCTGAGTCTTCCTGATGCCCCAGCATGGAGCACAGAGCCTGTCAGACAGCAAACACGTGCCAGAAAGGGAGAGACAAGCAGGAAAGGAAACCAGAAGGAATATTTGCCTGCTCTCCTTACATTGTGTCTTTGATCACATACTCAGCAATGAGTAAGGTTTAAAAATAAATAGTGGCCACTAACTGGAAGAACCAAACAGTTCTAAGTCCTTCCTAATCTTGAGAATATGATTCTATATTATTTCAGTATCTCACAAATTAACAGCCTCAAAGATCTCATTTTCTAACATCATCTAGCCGAGCGTATGACAGATGGCTCTGAGATCCATGCTGTATTTTTGTGTGTGAACCAACTAATGTGCTACCTAGTGGCATATGCATACACGTATTACCAATGCTAGATGCTTCAAGCTTGCAAACAGAACCCCAACTGAGGAAATGTATGTGCCATGTGAATTTATATAAACACATAAGTCTTTTATTCAATTCAAAATTAGTATTCATGTATAACTGCCCACTTATAGATTTATTCCCTTTTCTCATTTAGCCAGTCTTATTCAGTTTCCCTTTGGGGTATAAATTTTCCCTAGGTGTTTCCCTTTACATGTACACATGTGCGTGCACACACACACACACACACATACACACACACACACACACACACACACACACACCTCTGCACTGGAATTTAAAAGCCAGAAAGGGGAAGGTACTATGCCACCCTGCCATTGTCATTGGCTTCCCTGTTCCCCTCTGAGAACATACACGCAGACACACACAGTGACACACACATACACACACGCACACACACACCTATGCACATACATATGCCTGAGTGCCGCTTCCTCTCCATCATCTTCCACAGTGATTGCCACCGAAGTGATCTGCCTCAAGCTCAAATGTGATCATTGCCCTTCCACACCAAAAATTCCACCTCACCAATGATAAATCTAAACATACACCAGTCATAACCAAACTACCTTCCACTCACCAATTATGCCAGGCTCACTTTGCACAGATTGTTTCCACATTCCAAAATGCCATTATCATGCTTCTCCTATGTAAAAAATATTTTCTTTCCTCTTGATTTCAGGTCAATTGTCAACTTGTCTGAAAAACTTCCCATGACAACCCTTTCTACCCTTGCCCACTGAGAGGTTGGGTGCCCATCCACTCTGCCCCCAGGACACTCTGTGGAGACATATACACCATGCCTCATAATACTGTACTATAGTTTTTTACATATATATTTGCCTCACAAGGTTGTATGATACTTGAGAATAGGAACTGACACTTGTTCATCAATTGTATACTCAGCACTTAAAACAGTGAATGTCCTTAGTTCTTTTTTGAATGAGTAGATTACTATATAGATATTGTCCATAAAGGATTCATAATAACTTCATATTAACATACATGAAATTACAAAGTTTAAATAAAACAGTAGAAGATATAATTGAAAACTTGGGGATCAGGACCGAGAAGATTAGCAGATTAGAGTGGGGTTAATCACATAGAAAAGGATGCTTGAAATCATGTCAGGTTATTTCCTTAAGTAAGATCAAGTTGATACGGAACCTTTATATATCCCCCTTATTAATGAAGAATTCCTTGAAACTATTTGTTAAAACAAGAGCAGCCACGGCACACTTTCAATGGGATGCATTTTTATCATCAGAGCAATAGTCAAATTTCATAGCCCCAGGGCAGTAAGACAGCGGAAGAAGCACAGGCATAGAAGACAAATAATTGTCCCCAGTGGCTGTGGTCTCTGGGTGGCTGCTGGCAGTGCTGGAAAAGGACAGCCTCCTCTGACCCTCCGGAAAACCTGGAGCAGCTTTCAAAGCAGTGGGTGTCCTGTGATGCACAGGAACAAAGGTTGGCACATAAACCATGCATCCCCTGGTTCTGTCTAAGACATTTTCTAAATCTGGATCTATGCCATGAAGCTATTTCATTCAGCCTCAGAATTATAAGATTAAAGAATTCACTAGATTGTTATTTTGTCACAAGTCCAATATAGCAGAGGTTTGTTATTTTTGCCTCCCCAGAAACTGATCAGCTAGACTAGAAAGGAAGCAAGGCCTTGGTTCTCTCTATGGAAAGAGAAGGGAAGACAGATGGTCCAGGTAGCCAGGGCATGAGCAAGGGACATGACCCTGGTTGATTAGTTATTCCTCAGACTTTGCATCTTAGAGAGTGATTTTAAAAATGGAAAGCTAGTCATTGTTCACAACATGGGAAGTTCAGCAACGCAGTAACAGTATTGCTAGCTGAAGTATCCAAAGTGGATTATCCTCATGGCAGTGGGAGTCTAGATTGTTCATTCTATGTATTCTTTTTTCATGAGTTTCCTAAGATCTCATGTTTCTTAACTTTAAATTTTTTACTGAGTGTCAAGGTCTGTAGGATAGCCATTATCTCTAGTTGTCTTCCATTCCTGCTAAAGAAACCTCAAATCTCTGCGTCCATGGTCATGGAAAGGTATGTGGCACACAAAGGAAGAACCTGAACACCATCTAGTCCAACCGCCTCAGCTTTCATAAGAAGGAAGTGAAGCCCATGGAAGCTCAGTTACTTGTTGTCGGTCATTATATCCATTAAATAGCATAGATGCAGCTTTGGTCTTCACCTACTGGCCAGTTCAGAACCTTGCTAGTTCTCCTGGTAATGACCAGATTAGCGATATTCTTATGGGAAGGATTCTCTCTATTGTTCTAAATTGTTATAAGAAAAGAAGCATCCCATTAATTCACTTCAAATGTGTTCAAGCCCTTATTACTTCACATCTGTATTATCTTCTGACATGGGCATATAGACTGAAAGAGATCAGATTTGAACCCAAGCTGTGTTCATCACTAGAATTCAGACATGGCTAGTTACATGAAAACATCATCTGGCACAGATATACATATACGTTGTCAATTTCACTCATCCAACAATTATTTACTGAATACCTACTATGTGCCAGGTGCCGTGATAGGCAATGAAGATGTAATGATGAGCAAAAGAGACCTTGTTCCAGCCCTGTGGCACTTACAGTCTAGTGGAGGAGACACACACACACAAATAATCACATGCAAAAAAGCCATACTATGCTAGATACTGTGAAAGAAATGCACAGAGCTGGGGATTAGGTTTAGGAAGGAAGCTACATTTTAAGTCAAGCACTAAAGGGAAATAGACATTTTTCTACAAGACTTGCACATTTATAGAACTATACTAAGAAGGAAGTCTTTTATTTGGCATAAAGTGTTCCCTATCCCTTGGTTACTAGTCAATGCCATTATTCTACCTTGTGAATATGCACTGCATAAAGCTAACTCTAGTTATTGGTGACCAATTATATACTGCTCTACTCCCTTGCTAAACATATGGGTTATTCATTCACTTTAGATTTTCCCTCTGACATGTAGCCTTTTAAATCACATTCCATAGATGAGGATTAAACCAACCCTGAGGTCCACAAGGATGAGCAAATTCTTAACTGTCGCAGCTTTTCCTCTTTCATGCTCTGTTTGAGAAATGGTTCACATACTCAACCCTCTTTACTTATTTGTTGAAATGAGAGAAAGGTCCAGTGATCTTTCTGCCTAGCCCTTGCTTTCTAGTTGCTGGCGGGAGCTTGCACTCACTCATACCCTTGACCAGAGATGGTTCTCACTATCTGGAAGGTTAGACACTGAACAAATAAACAGTCTGGGGAGAAATGAACAGAAGGGTTGAACAGGGAAGGGATACTTGACAACCTCTAGTTGGCTTCTACTTGTTTAGAGCTATCTTATGCTTTAAAACTATGCTGGTGAGGAAACATAAATGGAAAATAGACTGTGAATTTCACATAATTTGAAAAAAACAGGAGTTTCTAAAAGCAAAAGTTCATGAAAGATAATAATCATTTATAACTTATCAGTTTCCACTTTGCCTTGCACATTAATTACATTAAGGAAACAATTTAGTACATGACTCATACCTTTCCAACCATAAAAAACAACCCGTGAGCTTCCAAAAAGCTACCGGTAGATTGTTATTGCTTCTGAGAAGAGAAAATTTAAGTGGTCTGGAATTTTTTTTATATAAAATGGTTTAAATAAATTAGTACTTCATTTAAAATACAAAGTCAGGGGCTTCCCTGGTGACGCAGTGGTTGGGAGTCTGCCTGCCGATGCAGGGGATGCGGGTTCGTGCCCCAGTCCGGGAGGATCCCGCATGCCACGGAGCGGCTGGGCCCGTGAGCCGTGGCCACTGAGCCTGCGCATCCAGAGCCTGTGCTCTGCAACAGGAGAGGCCACAGCAGTGAGAGGCCCGCGTATCGCAAAAAAAAGAAAAAAAAGAAAGTCAGGATTAACAATAGTATGAGACTCAATTTCTACAAGCATAGTCAAGACTTTTAAATTATTTTCAGCAATATTCCTCCTACTCATTCGATACCGCAAGTTATTATAATTCTTGAGTGACAGAGGGTGAGAATAGAATCAAGCTTCAAGCATTTAAGTAAACAAAATGAATCCTAGAGGAAGAAGGAACACAGAGCACAAATTTAGCCTCATGGTTCTGTAGCTGAAATAGTGATACAGAGACTCCTTAAGGGTTTGTCCTACTATGAAAGTCAACCAATCAAAATCTCAAAATATTTGGAATCATATACAGATTTTTTCTTAGTAAATTCATTTGTAGATACTTGATAAAAAATATTTGGAAGAGAATGGATTTATTGAAATTCATTTAAGGCCTCATTCTAGTATAAATTTTGCATAGAATTTTAGCCAGGATGTCAATTTTCTACTTTGTATCTGATGCCATTCAAACTGTCAAGCACTTGAGGTTAGAGATATTTCTGTTAAATTAATTTTTAAGAATAAACAAGCCAAGAGACTGCATTAACATTGCAGATTATCATAATAAAAAATAATAACATGGCCTTGTGGTCTATAAAATAAAGATGACTTTTTAAGACCTCGAGTCTTAAAAAGGGGAAAATTTAAGATGTATGTTCCACAGATACACAGTTCAAGTAAAAAAAAGTAAAAAATAAAAATAAAAAACTAAATAGAAGAAACTCTTAGCAATCATAAAGAACAAGGTAGAAAGACATACAGATGGCTAACAGGCATACGAAAAGATGCTCAACATCACTAATTGTTAGAGAAATGCAAATCAAAGCAACAGGGAGATATCACCTCACATTTGTCAGAATGGCTATCATTTAAAGTCTACAAAGCAGCCGCATAGCACAGGGAGATCAGCTCGGTGCTTTGTGACTGCCTGGAGGGGTGGGATAGGGAGGGTGGGAGGGAGGGAGACGCAAGAGGGAAGAGATATGGGAACATATGTATATGTATAACTGATTCACTTTGTTATAAAGCAGAAACTAACACACCATTGTAAAGCAATTATACTCCAATAAATATGTATTAAAAAAAGTTATTGTAGCATACCTACTTCTATTGTTATTCACTATCTACTTAGAGTTGAGAGAGTTCCCTCTTTCACGTGATCTTTTATACATCTTTTCCTAAGAGTCTTTACTCTTTTTAAGTTCTTCAGTGTCTTTCAAAAAAACTGGAGGTATAAAAAAATATATAAAATAAAATAAAAAACAAAGTCTACAAATAACAAGTGCTGGAGAGGATGTGGAGAAAAGGGAACCCTTCGTAGTTTGTAGGAATGTAAATTGTTGCAGCCGCTATGGAAAACAGTGTGGAGGTTCCTCAAAAGGCTAAAAATAGAACTGCCATATGATCCAGCAATCCCACTCTTGGGTATATATCTGGAAAAACGAAAACACTAATTTGAAAAGATTCACGCATCCCAATGTTCACAGCAGCATTATTTACAATAGCCAAGACATGGACGCAGCCTAAATGTCCATCAAGAGAGGACTGGATTAAGAAGCTGTGGTATATATATACGATGGAATATTATTCATTAAAAAGAATGAAGTACTGCCACGTGCAGCAATGCGGATGAATATCATGCCTAGTGAAGTAAGTCAGACAGAGAAAGACAAATACTGTATTATATCACTTATATGTAGAATCTAAAATATAATACCAACAAATGTATGCACAAAACAGAAACAGAGTCACAGATATAGAAAACAACTTGTGGTTACCAAAGGTGAGAGGGAAGGGAGGAGGGACAAATTACAGGTATGGGATTAACAAATAGAAACTACTGTGTATAAAATAGATGACCAACAAGGATATACTGTATAGCACAGGGAATTATAGCCATTATTTTGTAATAACCTATAATGGAGTATAATCTGCAAAACTACCGAATCACTGTGCTGTACACCTGAAACTAACATATTATAAATCAACTATACTTCAAAACTAAATATTGACCAAAAAAGAACAGGGTAGGGGGCTTCCCTGGTGGTGCAGTGGTTGGGAGTCTCCCTGCCGATTCAGGGGACGCGGGTTCGTGCCCCGGTCCGGGAAGATCCCACATGCCGTGGAGCGGCTGGGCCCGTGAGCCATGGCCGCTGAGCCTGCGCGTCCAGAGCCTGTGCTCCGCAGCGGGAGAGGCCACAACAGTGAGAGGCCGGCGTACCGCAAAAAAAAAGAACAGGGTAGAGAAACAACTTCCTGGGAGAGGAAAAATATATGAGATGAAGGTAGACTGTGGATTAGATTGCCAATATAATGTGGATAATTTTCTAGTCCTTGGGAAACACATGCACAGCGTGCATAAAATGATAGACATTGGAGCCACTGCAATAAATTTTCTATGATATTTTAAGCTGTGAGGGGTCTTCATTTAGTCCTCTCAGAATGTTGCTCCATAATCAATCATCAGATAGGCTTCTGTGCCTCAGTATTTCCCTTTGTTACAAGGTACTTAAAGCTGAACCATGTCTATAGTCCTGTGAGATATTTCCTGCAAAGTTGGCTTCTGAATCAAATCTGTTGTGGTCCACTACCTCTAAAATTCCAGCCCCAGTAAGCTGTTTTTGAGTCTCAGGCATAGAGAAAAAAATGCAGTCCTTCTCTTTCACTTTCCTAAGTCTCTTGCAAATTTTCCCTCTGGGCTCCATTTTATGGTAAAGAAATCCCCCATGTTCCAGGTCAGTACAAGGTCAAACCGGAGGTTTATTTTGTAAATAAAAGTGTGACCCATAAAATTGTTTCATTTTCCAGTGCAAATGTTATCTGAAGTAAAGATAATACCTCTGTAATTGATATAATCTTTCACTCTGCATCAGCTTTGTACATCAGGCACTTTCAGACTTCAAGAGAGCTGCTTGCATGCTTCCACTTGCGTGCATACAAGGATATGGATCAAAATCTACTAGTTAATATTCCCCTCAAGTCTTTGCAACTCTAGGAAGGTAAGGGGGCGTTCCTGAAGAAAAAGGCACTGCAACAGCAGAATAAAAGGAAATTTATGTAATTTATATTTACCTCATTAGATGGCAGCACAACACCCCAAACCAAAGTCTAATATTTTGCTGAGGAGTAGGATATCGCTTAGAAGTTGTAGAAGGGAATTAAACGTGCTGAAAATAAGTATTTACATGAACTTTCTCTAGCATATCTTGAATGCATCCATCTAAAGTCAAATATAATTTTTGAAAACAGACTTCACATCATACAAAATTACACTCATATTTGTTCATTCAAAAACAAATGTATTGATGGGCTTCCCTGGTGGCACAGTGGTTGAGAGTCCGCCTGCCGATGCAGGGGACACGGGTTTGTGCCCCGGTCCGGGAAGATCCCACACGCCGCGGAGCGGCTGGGCCCGTGAGCCATGGCCGCTGAGCCTGCGCGTCCGGAGCCTGTGCTCTGCAACGGTAGAGGCCAAAACAGTGAGAGGCCCGCGTACCACAAAAAAAAAAAAACCACATGTATTGATCACCAACTAAATGACAGGGACTGGTCTAGATACTTCAGTTACACGTGTGAACAAAACAAAGATCTGTGTCTGCCTGGAGCTTACATCCCAAAGGAGAAAGGGAGATATTTAATGGAAATGATACGTTAGTAAGTTATCTAGTGTGTTAAAAAATAACGAATGCCTATACAAAAAATAACGTAGAGTAGGGTAAGGAGGGAATCCATAGCATTGGAGTAGCAGGAGAGAACGTAATGTTAAATAGGAGTTCAGAGTAGGTCTCCTTGAGAAAATGACACTCAGGAAAGACTAGGGGCAAGGGAGGGAATTTTCATGCTGACAACTGGAAGAAGATGGTTCCAAGCAGAGGCAACAGCTGACATAAAGGGCTAGGATGCTGCTGAAACAGAGCAAAAATGACTAGATGAATAAGAAATTAAATCGAAGAAGTGAACATGTAGAGAGAGGGAGCAGATAACCCAGGGCCTGTAAAAACCTTGGCTTTTACTGAGTAAAATGGGGACGAGTTGCAAGGTTTTGAACAGAGAAGTGACCCACGCTGAATTAGAATTTCAGAGCATTGCTCTGGCTGCTGGATGAAGAATCCAGCAGCCAGGAGGTGGGGCAAGGGTAAAAGCAGGAAGACCAGTTAGGAGGCTACTGCACTGTCCATGGGAAGATGACCGTAGCTCAGACCAGGACTATAGCAGTGGAGGAGGGGAGAAGCAGTCAGATTCTAGGTGTAGTTTTAATACAGACCCAACAGGATTCTGAAAGACTGGTGAGAAGATGTGAGAAAATAAAGGGAGTCAAAAGTGAATCCAAGGTTTTTAACCTCAGCAGCTGGAAGGAAGGAGTTGCCATTAAATGAGATGACAAAGGCTGTGGGTAAAACATATTTTGGAAGAAAAAAATGGTTCCGAACACGTTGAGTTTAATATTAGACATCAAAAAGGAATGTCAATACAGCATTTGGATATATTACTAGTCTGGAGTTCAGCAGAATATCCGAATTGGAGATACATAATTGGGAGTCACCAGCACATACATGATTTTTAAAGCCATAACACTGGCTGACATCCTCAAGGGAAGAAGAGCATAGAGAAAGAAAGAGAATCAAGGTCTGAGCACTGGCATACAGTAAAATTAAACAGGGAGGAGCTGCAAGCAAAGGAGGCCGAGGAGGAAGGAGAAGTAATGGGGGACGAAACCCAAGAGGGTGTGGTACCTGGATGTCAATGCAAGAAAGAAAATGTGCTGGTAACTGGTGGGAGAAGTGGGATCAAAAGGAACTTTGTCGTTTGGGTTTTTAAGATGAGGAAATCACAGCATACTCATGTGCCAGCTGGAATGATCCAGTAAGGAGAAAAAATGATGAGGCAGGAGAAAGAGTGGAAAATTGCTGGAGCAATGTCCTTGAGCAAATGAGAGGAAATGGTATCTAGTGCAGGAGTCAAGCGATGGGCCTCAGACAGTAATGTGAAAAGTTCAAAGGGCAGGAAAGCAAACTACATGGGTGAGGGTGCTAATAGGTGAAGAAGGCTTCTAAGAGAGAGCTTGGGAGCAAACATGCTAGGAAAGTATAGTGTGATTGCCTGGCATTAGGAGACCACTGTTAGAAGCACTTACATGTTTCTAACAGTGAGACTGTCACATGAATGGATGAAGAAGATGTGGTACATATATACAATGGAATACTACTCAGCCGTAAAAAAGAAGGAAATTTTGCCACTTGCAACAACAAGGATGGACCTGGAGGGTATTATGCTTAGTGAAATGTCAGATAAATACTAAACGTTATCACTTATATGTGGAATCCAAAAAATAAAACAAATGAATGAATAGAACAAAACAGAAACAGGGCTTCCCTGGTGGCGCAGTGGTTGAGAGTCCGCCTGCCGATGCAGGGGACACGGGTTCGTGCCCTGGTCCGGGAAGATCCCACATGTTGCGGAGCGTCTGGGCCTGTGAGCCATGGCCGCTGAGCCTGCACGTCCGGAGCCTGTGCTCCACAGTGGGAGAGGCCACGGCAGTGAGAGGCCCGTGTACCACAAAAAAAAAAACAAAAAACAGAAACAGACTCATAGATACAGAGGACAAACTAGTGGTTACCAGTGGGGAGAGGTAAGGAGGAAGGGCAAGCCAGGGGTAGGAAATAAGAGGTACAAACTACTATGTATGAAATAAATAAGCTGCAAGGATATATTGTACAGCACAGGGAATATACCCAGTATTTTACGATAACTGTAAATGGAATATAATCTATAAAAATATTGAGTCACTATGTTGTACACCTGAAACTAATATAATATTGTAAATCAACTATACTTGAATTTAAAAAAATAAAATAAATTAAATGAAAGACAGAGTGATCATGTGTCTTCCTCTAGCTTCACAGGTGTAGGTGGAGAGTAGGCAGGGTTGGATTTAACCAAGATTGTGATTTTGGCTAGTAAGTACAAGATCTACAAAGCCAGAGGGAGGCAAGGAAGCCATCATGATCATTGACCATGAAACTTAAGTGCAGTAGAAAGAGGAGTGAGGACATAAGGAATGTGAGGGATATTAAAAGGATGGTAGGATGAATGGATTGGAGGTACCAGTGGGGTTGAAAGACCACTGGGGACAGGATACAGGACTGGAGAGAAAGGGAATTGTGCTCACCACATGGGATGCATGGAATTAAGATGATAGAGAAATCACAGCTATCAAGACACGTTGCTGAGGGAATGAGTGACTGAGGCAGGGTTTGATAATTCTATGTCCACAAACAGCATCATCTGGATGACGCCATAATCACACCTGTTCTTAGAAATGTCAAACTAGAAATGATCTGGAAAATAAATGGAGATTGAAGACAGGAAGACCAGTGAATTGTTACACATAAGAGGTGGAAGGTCCTGTTATGAGACAAAAGCCAACAGTGACCTTGAGGGAAACATCCATAGCCATGACTACTAGGATGAACTATTGTTTACAGTCAGGCAAAGACTTCATGACAGTTAAGTACCTTGATACTGCATGGAAAGAGTGCTTATGTTGAAAGAGGAAATACTGAAGAAGCAATTTGCTACATCTGTACCCTTTATCATTAGCAATCATTTTAAATAGCAGCCTCATAGATAAATGATAATGTTTGCAAACTTATATAACGATAAATGCGGCATCTCCTATAGACCAAAGTGTCTTCCTACTAATCAAAGGCCTACTTGATTTTTTAATAAAACTTTCCCTCCTTGAGTTATATCTAAACCATATTTAGGCCTGTTATTTTACGTGTATCTTCACTGGTGACTCATAGCCTTTCTGTTAAAACACAGACCTAAAAAGAAGAATTTTTGTTCCTCCATTCCTATTTTTCTTATATAACATTAGTCCCTTTTTAGAGATCTCAGAGGTTTTTACTTAAGTATTTCCCCTGGTTAATAGCACGAGGCCATTAATATTCAGTGCCTAATTCCTTATGATTGATATATTTTAAAACTTCAAAAGTTTACTTTTTTGAAAGTAAATAATCCCATGGATGTGAATTATTTGTTAAAGTTTTCAGCCATATTTTAGTATAAGATGGATCGTGCTGTGAATTACTTGGAACACACACGAGAATGAGAACTTGCCTTTGATGGGAATGAAGCTGTTTGTACCCAGCTGATTCCTCCCCTCACCAACTTCATGTTTCTTCCAGGGAGTGAACCACTATTTTCAATTGCATTGCTGCAACAAGATACGTTAAGTATCCTATTAACGCTGAAGGATGGCTGGCTGAATATTTCAGTTACTTATGTGTTACTTGGTAATTTTACGTTGCCTCACAGGATCTGGTATCCCAAAGAAGACTTGGATTTCCATGACCCTTTGGATCTACGACAGGCTGAGTCTCTGAATTTATGACTTTCTAGGGTTAGAACAATAGCGGTTCTTTAGAAGGTTAACACATCTCTCTTTTATTACCTTCCCCTGCCCTAGTTTCAATTTCTCATCTTTCAGTTTTGTTTTCTCTGTGTGCTCTCTCAGCCTCCCTGCAAGAAGTTACTCTGTGAGAAGTGCATGTTTGAACACAATGAAGGTGATCTACCCAAAAGTTGTTAGTGTGACTTAGAGCTCTGTTAGAATGTTGTGATGGAAGATGCTGGTCAATACAGTTCTGTGCTTCAGTGGTTTCCTAATTGACCAGGCAATAATTCAACCTGTAATCACCCGATTTCATCGCTACTCAAAAACATTCCTTGAAAGCAGTGCTCAGGTGAATTTCTTTTTCCAGTGGGTATCTTAAATAGCAAAACAGCTTGTGGGGTCTGGCACTATGCACATAAAATGTTCTTGTTCTGAGTTTCAAGGTTTCTCAAGATGAATTCCTTGGTTTCCTGAGTTTTTGATGAAAAGTATATGAAGAAATTGGAATCTTATGTATAAAATGACTCTTCAAAAACTTTTGTCATATGAAGAACAATGAAATTTTTATGTCAGCCCACATTAATTTTAGATTCAAGAACCAGAATGTATGAAGAATATCACTGATGTGTTTTGAGAAAGGAATAGCATATTTTAGTGGTAATATCAATTTAGATATATGTCTAAAAATACAACTAAACATTTCCTGTCTATCAGCTCTTCGAAGATTTTTTTTATTGCAGAAGCTTTGAATTTTTCTTTACTTTTGTTATTTAACATTTAAGCAATTATAATAATCCTATTCCTTAAGGGAAATATGGAAAACAGAGTAAAACAAAATGAAGGATAAGAGGATAATATTGTTGTTTAGTTCTAACTAATCAGTGCTGTTCACTTGGAAGTAGAGTAATATTCTTGGCTAAAATTTAGGATCTTTTAATAAGGGAGAAGAGGAGAATAAATATTAATAGACAACTTAGAATCTCTTTCACAGTAGACAAAGAAGTAAAAAGACAATCATAATTCAGTATAATGACAATTAAAATAATTGCCATCACTATATTAAAGGCTTACCATGTACCAGACTCTGGGCTAGATAACTTACAGACATGAGATCATTTAATCCTCAAAACAATGCATGAGATGATGTACTAGTTTCCAAGGGCCTCCATAACAAAGTACCCCAAACTAGGTGGCTTAGAACAACAGAAGTTAATTTTCTTACAGATCTGAAGGCTAGAAGTCCAAACACAAGGTGTCAGCAGGGCCCAACTCCCTCTGAAACCTGTAAGGGATTGTCCTTCCTTGCCTCTTCCAAGCCTCTGCTGGTGACCATCAATCCTTGGCATTCCTTCAATTCCTCACCAAAGAATATAAAGATGTCAGATAAACATATGAAAAGATGCTCCACATCACATGTCATTAGGGAATTGCAAACTAAAACAATGAGATACCACTACACACCTATTAGAATGGCCAAAACCCAGAACACTGACAACACTCAACACTGGTGAGTACATGCAGCACCAGGAACTCTCACTCACTGCTGGGGGGAATGGAAAGCGGCACAGCCACTGTGGAAGACAGTGTGCTGGCTTCCTACAAAAGTAAACATACTCTGATCATATCATCCAACCATTGCACTTATTGGTATTTTCCCAAAGGAGATGAACACTTAAATTCACACAAAAACCTGAAATGATTATTTATAGCAGCTTTATTCATAATTACCAAAACTTGAAACAACCAAGATGTCCTTCAGTAGGTGAATGGATAAATAGACTGATACATTCAGACAATGGACTATTATTCAGCACTAAAAAGAAATGAAAAGACATGGTGGAAACTTAAATGCATATTACTAAGTAAAAGAAGGCAATCTGAAAAGGCTATGTACTGTATGATTTCAACTGTATGACATCCTGGAAAAGGAAAACTACGAAGACAGTGATTTCCAGAGGGTAAGGAGAAACAGGCAGATCACAGAGGAATTTTTTAGGGCAGTGAAACTATTTTGGCTGATAGTACAATGTACAATGGTGGATACATGTCACTGTACATTTGTCAGAATCCATAGAATGCACAACACCAAGAGTAGACCCTGATGTGAACTACAGGCTTTGGGTGCTAACAATGTTCTGTGCAAGTTCATCGACTGTAACAAAGGTACCGCTGTGGTGCAGGATGTCAATAGCAGGGGAGGGTGTACATATGTGGGGATGAGACATATGGGGAATCTGTGTGTCTTCTGCTCAATTTTGCTGTGAACCTAAGACTGCTCTTTAAAAACTTAAGTTTATTAAATAAAAAAGAAGATGAGGGACTTGCCTGGTGGTGCAGTGGTTAAGAATCCGCCTGCCAATGCAGGGGACAGGGGTCTGATCCCTGATCTGGGAAGATCCCACATGCCATGGAGCAACCAAGCCCGTGCGCCACAACTACTGAAGCCCACGCACTCTAGGGTCCGCGTGCCACAACTACTGAGCCCTTGTGCTACAACTACTGAAGCCCGCATGCCTAGAGCCCATGCTTCACAACGAAGAGTAGCCCCTGCTCACCGCAACTAGAGAAAGCCCATACACAGCAATGGAAATCATGGATAATTGTTAACAGCATTTGTATAGCTCCTCCCAGTACATAAAATACATGTACGTGCCTTATTTAACTTAATCTTCACAATAAATGAACCAAGCAAATTTATTCCCATTTGAACAAACTAAAGCATGGAATAGAATTTTTTAATTTTGAGAAAATTTATCACTATTCTTGGAAATGAATATTGTCAGTACCAAGACTGAAATTATTATTTGCGAATTTGTAGGATATGGATTTGAGCATCATTAATTCTAGACTTTTTACTATTTAAGAGGTCATTATAATTAATCCTTATTTTAGAGATGATTCTAAAGCATAAATCTCAAACATCTAAAAAGTGATAGATAGCACCTGTTAAAAACAAAACAACAGGGCTTCCCTGGTGGCGCAGTGGTTGAGAGTCCGCCTGCTGATGCAGGGGACACGGGTTCGTGCCCCGGTCCGGGAAGATCCCACATGCCGCGGAGCAGCTGGGCCCGTGAGCCATGGCCGCTGAGCCTGCGTGTCCGGAGCCTGTGCTCTGCAACGGGAGAGGCCACAACAGTGAGAGGCCCACATACCGCAAAAACAACAACAACAACAACAAAAAAAAAAAAACAAGACAACAAGCCCCAAATGGAATCACTTATGCTAAACCTCATAACACCAAACTGAGACTGACTACTCAATTTAATTACAGTTTCAGCTCTCCGAGAAATGGAATCTTAAACCAGTCACTCAGGAGTTCATATGCACATGAGGTAAAGGCTATTGCTAATGGAAATCTTGGAAGCCAGAGCCATAGAACTGGTGGGCACTGATCGAGCACTTCAAAACTGTTAGAGCTCTTGCCACCTAACTCTAAGACTCCTGTGTTAGCATAAGTCATGGAACAGGTTAGATTGACACTAGATCACCACCAACCTCAAGAAAATTTCCATGCAATGAGATGCACTGTAAAACACGACACAATCTCCAACACAACAGCACATCTCTCTTAGGTATTAATTTGCCTCTGAGAGACCCAAGGCTTAGCTAAAGAAATGGGATTCTTAAGGTCCAAAGAGTTGAGTGCATCACCTTCCAACATGCCTGCTTACTTTATGTCTAATAACTGTGGTCCTGGAAGTTACAGATACCTACAAAAATGCCAAAATCTTACTAAGACAACCTAGAATTACAACGACCATTATGGGGAATTTCCGAATAGACAAGATGTGCACTTAAGAAGTGCACATAAAAGGGAGGGTTTGGGTTTCCCTGGTAGTGCAGTGATTAAGAATCTGCCTGCCAACGCAGCAGACATGGGTTCAAGCCCTGGTCCGGGAAGATCCCACATGCCCCTGGAGCAACTAAGCCCATGCGCCTCAACTACTGAGCCTATGCTCTAGAGCCCGTGAGCCACAACTACTGAGCCCATGTGCCACAACTAGTGAGCCTGCGCTCTAGAGCCGGTGAGCCACAACGACTGAAGCCCATGCGCCTAGACCCCGTGCTCCGCAACGAGAAGCCACCGCAATGAGAAGCCCGTGCACCGCAACGAAGAGTAGCCCCCGATCCCCGCAACTAGAGAAAAACCCACGCACAGCAACGAAGACCCAACACAGCCAAAAATAAATAAAATAAAATAAATTTATTAAAAATAAATAAATGTATTTTTTAAAAAGGTGGGGGGAGGATTCCCAAATCAAACAGACAGAATGGGATACCTGCTCCACGCGGTGTGCAGAAGCTTCCAACAGGCTTCAAGATTCCAAAACAGCATCATTGGAAGATTCGTGGCAAAAGGCTAGTGAAAAATTAGACGCAAAATGTACCTGAAACAAAAGACAATAAGACTGACGTGACTCCTCTACTGCTCCACTCTATCCTCTTTAGCCGAGTACTCACTCACATTCTCCTAATTCTCTATCTGAATTGCCTTTCTACTCTGAAGACACAATTAAACAGCTAACTTGTAAAGGATGACCACCTGAGGCTGCAGGTGATCCTCTTCAGGTATTTCTCATACACTGGTCAAAGGCTAAACTAAGGGCCATAGTTAAGAAATTTTCTAAACCCAAGGAGGATCATCAAAAGGTTCCTGAAGAATTTAGAGTCCTGTGATCCTGTACTGCCAGGTCTTCATCAGCTTGTGCACATGCTGGTAGGACCTGGTGAGACCCCAAAATGGATGCAGAAGGTAGAATGGTGTAAGCCTACGATGGTATTTGAGATGCTAGTCTGCAACATGGTCTCCCCAGGGACCAGAAAAAGCTCCCAAAATAGCAACTGATATTTTAAAAGCCATCCCCAGAGTCTTCCCTGCCCACACTGATTGGTCTTATTATTCAAACCTGCAAACAAAAGAAATATGAATCTGTGGCAGACTTTAAAGTTGATCTGGAAGCTCTGTTCCTGTGGCATTCTGGCTTCCATGCAATAAATGATGTCACCCAACCTACTCTAGCTGCCCTATTTATAAATGGATTGTCTCCTGAGATTAGTGGGTTGATTAAGAGGCAGAAACTAGGATGGGAAGCCACCAGTCTGACTGAACTCATGACCACACCTGAGCATTTTTAAAGAACCTTGGAACAGGACCATAAACGAAAGTCCACCGCGTTATTAGCCTAAGAGCTGAAACAGCTCCAAGGCCAGAAACGTAAAGCTATACCTGGGCCTCCCGCACTGCACCCTCCTAGGGTTCAACATCAAAATGCTGGCCCAGCGATCAGTGTCTTATTTGTAGTCAGCTGGGACACTGGAAAAAAGATCCCTCCACATCAACTTGAATAATCCCATGTCTACCCCAAAGGGAGGCCCTCCATATGGGCCCCTCCCAGAGCTGATGGGACACCAAGAGATTCTTTGGTAAACTGTTACCAGTTATTCCCTTAAACAGCCAAGGATGAACTAAAATTAAAATGAATGGAAAACCTTGCCAAATTCTAGTAGATACCAGAGCTACACTCTCTACTTTAAACCCCACTTGCATAGGACAACACATCCCTCAGAGTAAAAATGAAGTTTCTGTAGTGGGGTATCTAATGAAATTCAGAGAGAGTTTCTACCTCAACCAATGCAAATGACTCTGGGACCTAAACTGAAAAACATTCCTTTTTGCTTTGTGATACAGCTGCAGTCAATCTATTAGGTAGAGAGCTTCTTTCTAAATTAAAAGGGCTAATACGTTTTGCCTTCAGTAGAGATTTCACCTTAGAATTTTCTAAGCAACCCGAACCTGATCTTTTATGTTTCTTACAATCTGTCCTTGATATAGAAGAGGAAGAATTCTGTCAAAAGATTCTTAATTTAATTGAGGTGCCCAAATATCTGTGGGCTACCTTTAATGCTGACACTGGAAGCGTGAAGTATGCAGAACCTATAAAAATTCTGATAGACCTAACTATCGGAATAACATAATTCTTCCCAAGTTTCCTCAATATCCATTAAAGCCTGAGGCCATGGAAGGCCTCACACCAATATTATAAGACCTTATTGCCCAGGGTTTAATTATTCCCAGTACCAGCCCCTGCAACACAATGATCTTGCCAGTCCAGAAACCTAATGGGCAGGAATGAGGAATCGTTCAGGACTTAACTATTAAGAAGATACAGTAAGTCCCCTACAAACGAATGAGTTCTGTTCAGAGAGCGCATTTGTAAGTCCAATTTGTTCGTAAGTCCAACAAAGTTAGCCTATGTACCCAACTTACACAATTGGCTATATAGTACTGTACTGTTATAGGTTTGTAATTCATTCACATCTTTGAAAGTTTGCAACTCGAAGGTTCATGTGTAGGGGACTTACAGTAGTTATTCACCATCTCCCAGTTATTCAAAACCCAACACCCTTTTGTCACAAGTTCCATCAAACTCAAAATAGTTCACAGTTGTGGACCTTTGTTCAGTCTTCTTCAGCAACCCTGTAGCCCCCAACAGCCAATATCTATTTGCCTTTACTTGGAACAATCAGCAATATCCCTGGACAGTCATGCCTCAAGGGTTCACCAAGGGCCCTTCTTATTCATCCCAAGTGTTCCACTAAGATGTAAGTACCCTCCAGTTCCCCAGGAAATTGACCCTTCTACAGTAGGCAGACGACCTCAGTTACCAAAGAGGCATCCATAAAGGATTCCATCTATTGGATTCCATCTACTCCACGTTGCAACAGTTAGCTGGACAAGGACATAAAGTCTCTAAGGAAGAATTACAATTATTTTTAGACATGACCTAGACTATAATCTGAATGAGGAAGGAACCTAGCTATCTCCAAAAATAATTAAACTAATCCAAGAATTCCCTAGGCCCACAACTAAGCAACAGCTTTGTGGATTCCTAGGCCCAGCTGGTTACTGTAGAGTTTGTGTTCCTAATTTTCTCTATCGGCTTCCCTACTCTATGAACTTACTAAAATTTCAGTCCCTGAACCCCTTCTTTGGGAAGATAAACATGAGCAGGTCTTTATTAGACTAAAAGAACCACCTGCTGTCCTACAGCTGCCCAACTATCCAAAGCCTTTCAAACCCTGATTTGTGCACAAAAGAGATAAGCAAGCTCTGGGGAGGCTCACACAAGAACATGGCAATACACAGAAGCCCACTGCCTATTACAGCACACAACTTGATTCAGTTGCTCTTGCCCATCCCACTGCCTTAAGGCTATGGCTGTAACTGCAAAGTTAGTAGAGGCCTCAGCAGATTGAACCCCAGGAAATGATATTTATTTACAAACTCCACAAGCTCGCTGTGCAAAGTCTTAATTCTGAATTGGCTCAGCATTTCTCTGCCAGCTGACTAACCTCCTCTGAAATCCATTTGCTTTCATCATCTAATCTGCATTTTAAACGTTGCAACCTTCTTAATGACGCTACACTGTTATCCCTGCCTGACCAGGGTGAAGCCCGTGACTGCAAGGTAATAACGTCCCATTTTCTGACATTGCATCCTTATTAACGAGACACCCCTTTGACTAATCCTGATCTAATTTTGTTTGTTAGTGTGTCATACTGTAAAAATGAAAAAGGGAATTTCCAAGCTGGCTATGCTGTTACTACCCAATATCAAGTACTCGAGAGGGGAAACCTACCACAAGCTAAATCAGCCCAGTGAGCAGAACTCCATGCCCTTACCAGAGCAAGCCAGTTATCAGAAGGACAAAGTTTTAATATTTGTACTGACAGCTGGTATGCCTTTGGGGTCATCCACGATTTGGGGTCATTATGGAAACAAAGGGTCTTCTTTTGTCCACTGGAACCCCAATCAAAAATGGACAGCAAGTAAATGATCTTCTTGCTGCTATTCTCTTACCTTCTGAAATTGCTACCACCGAAATCGAGGCTCACACTTAAAACATTAAACCTGAGCCTCAGGGAAACGCCCTGGCTGACTTTCATGCAAAGGCTGCAGCAACAGAATCTATAAAGGATGTGACATATGAAGATAACGTCCAGTCTGCATCTGCAAAAAATGACCCCCTGTTGCCAAACTTTTGCCGTCCTGATGGCCTTGGGACATGGCATCATCCTGCTCCTGAGAGAAATCGCCATGGGCAAACAAAGACTGTAAACTCAATGAACAGTAGGGGCTACAGCAAACCCAAGGTGGCTGCTTGATTCTTCCCGGCTCCCTGGCAAACCCCTTCTTTCGGTTTTTGCATTCCTTTACCCACCACGGTGCAGCTAAGATAACTCACATTATGAATAAATACCTGTAGAGACTCTATAACATCGTGAAAACAGTTTACCATTAATGTCTGACCTCTCGAGTCCACAATCTCGGGAAAATAGTTTTTGTTTCCAGAAACCTCAAGCCTCCTTTCTCTGCAAGTTTTGAGCACCTGCAACGGGACTTTATTCAGCTGCCACCTTACATGGGTTATCAATATGTTCTTGTTATTGGATGTATGTTTTCTGGGTGGGTTGAAGCCTTCCCTTGCCGCAAGACTGAGGCCTTCACAGTGGCAAAGAAACTGTTAGAAACGTGTTTTCCACTTGGGGTATACCTTCCACAATCACCAGTGATTGGGGCACCCAAGTCATTAGGCAAATCATACAAGCCTTAATAAAAGCCTCACAAACTCCTTGGCATTATCATTGCCCCTATCACCCTCACTCATCAGGCAAGGCTGAAAGAACTAATGCGGTCCTCACACTCACGATCTCTCAACTTGCTGAAATTACTGGACACCCTTGGCTTAAGGTTTTGCCTCTGGTCTTGCTGACTGTTCACAGTACCCACTTCAGGAAACATAAACCCACTCCACATGAGATAGTCACTGGTAGGCCTATGTCTATCAGTATACAACTTTCTGTTGATCCCTTATTATCTCACAGTAATACAACCAGCTACTGTTTAAGTCTTTAATGTCTTGCTAAAGCCTATCATCAACAGATCCCAGTTCAAAGGACGTTTCCCAGATCCCAGTTCAAAGGATACTATCGGTCACCTACTGACTGGGTATTCTGGAAACGTCATAAGAGGAAGACAGCCCTTGAATCTTGTTGCAAAAGATCTTATCAAGTGTTCCTGACCCCTGACACTGCCGCAAAACTAGAAGGCATTGTACCTTGGTTACATCTCACAGCTGAAGAAACCTCCACCTGACATCTGTTTCGGCTCAAATTCTGGAGATCTCCAAATCAAACTGACAAGGAAGAGAAAGAGCTGACATAGAGGTAGACTGCTTCCACCCAAGACACTGAATAGACTTCATAACCTTTCTTCTTCTCTTTCTTTCCTTGAACTTGGCATTGACCTTGAGAGATAACACCATCATCCATATCTCCCAGGCCATTGCTAAGGGGGGTAACCTCTTAGACTGCTGGACTTGTCATCAAAAATTCTGAACAGTCTATGACATTAAAAATCCCATGACAAATTTTTCTTCTAGTCCCAATGTCACTATAAACTACAGTCAACCCCCCTTAGAAGTCAGAGTCCAACTTTTACAGCCAGAACATCCAGTGCCTTGTTTTTACCTTTCTCTCATTGTAACTGTACTTGCCCAATTACACACAAATCCCTATGCAAATCACAGTTCATTTGCACCCCACGTTCTTATGATTATCTATATCAGATCTGCCCCCAAACACTAAAAGATCTCACCAGCAGCACCCATCTTTGAAAAGAATTTAGAACAACTTTTTATTTCAGGATAGGAGATTTACTTCCCAAACGCACTGAAAACCTAACTGACCCCTGGCTTGAGTGGGCAAACACAACAGTCCCCGTGAGTGAATTCATTAACAGTGCCTCTTTAGCAGGAACGGTTTGTGTCCTGACAGGAATTACCTTTGTATGCGGTGGGTATCATTCTCCTTGAGTTTATGAATGCCTGTATGGCTGGAGCACGACCAGGCAATGACTTCTGGGTTACCCAACTGTATCCCTAACTGTCCACAATCAAACTGAGACACCTCATAGACAACTTTTAAAAGCAATGTGAGTAAAACCACAGATATTTTAAATCTTATAGAGCACAGACAATTTTTAAAGCTTAGGCTCACTCTGATTTTTCTCATGCTGGTTAGTACCAGAACTCAAACTACACATGTAATTTTCTTTGCATAAAACAATCATCAGAATCTCTTACCAGAAAAGAGAAAACAAAGCACATGTATTCCCTTTCCTTTAATATCCTTCTAAGTACTTTTTTTTTTTTTTGGTAAGTTAGTCCTATATTGTCTGGGATTTTGCTTCGCTTTGTTCACTAGAAAACCTTGCATTTAAATTTTGACTCTGCTACTTATTATCTATATGTCCTTGGGCAAGATAATTAACCAGAGATGAAGAAAATAATATGGACACCATAGGGCTGTTATGAGGATTAAATAAAATAATGTGCTTTAATATCTGGCAGAGACACAGGTACATTGAAACTTCAATTAACCTTAGTCTTCTTTTTCTTTTCTAATATTTGAGACAAGAGAAGAGTTTCCCTTTACATATTTTTCCTCAAATTAAGGTGTGTAAAATCATGAGGAGTTTGTGAAAAAGACAAATTTCTGAGCAAAGTCCCATAAGACTTTTTTTTTAATATCTTTATTGGAGTATAATTGCTTTACAATGGTGTGTTCGTTTCTGCTTTATAACAAAATGAATCAGCTATACATAATATCCCCATATCTCCTCCCTATTGCATCTCCCTCCCACCCTCCCTTTGCCACCCCTCTAGGTGTACACAAAGCACTGAGCTGATCTCCCTGTGCTATGCGGCTGTTTCCCACTAGCTATGTATTTTACATTTGGTAGTGTATATATATGTCCATGCCACTCTCTCACTTCATCCCAGTTTACCCATCCGCCTCCCCGTGTCATCAAGTCCATTCTCTACATCTGTGTCATTATTCCTGTGCTGCCTCTAGGTTCTTCAGAACCTTTTTTTTTTTTTTTTAGATTCCATATATATATGCTAGCATACACTATTTGTTGTTCTCTTTCTGACTTACTTCGTTCTGTATGACAGCCTCTAGGTCCATCCACCTTACTACAAATAATTCAATTTTGTTTCTTTTTATGGCTGAGTAATATTCCATTGTATATATGTGCCACATCTTCTTTATCCATTCATCTGTTGATGGACACTTAGGTTGATTCTGGCTATTGTAAATAGAGCTGCAGTGAATATTGTGGTACATGTCTCTTCTTGAATTATGGTTTTATCAGGGTATATGCCCAGGAGTGGGATTTCTGCATCATATGGTAGTTCTATTTTAGGTTTTAAGGAACCTCCATACTGTTCTCCAAAGTGGCTGTATCAATTTACATTCCCACCAACAGGGCAGGAGGGTTCCCTTCTCTCCACACCCTCTCCAGCATTTATTGTTTGTAGATTTTTTGATGATGTCATTTCTGACTGGTGTGAGGTGATACCTCACTGTAGTTTTGATTTGCATTTCTCTAATGATTACTGATGTTGAGCATTCTTTCATTTGTTTGTTGGCTGTGTGCATATCTTCTTTGGAGAAATGTCTATTTAGGTCTTCTGCCCATTTTTGGATTGGGTTTTTTGTTTTTTTGATATTGGCCTGCATGAGCTGCTTGTAAATTTTGGAGATTAGTTCTTTGTCAGTTGCTTCATTTTCAAATATTTTCTCCCATTCTGAGGGCTGTCTTTTCATCTTGTTTATGGTTTCCTTTGCTGTGCAAAAGCTTTGAAGTTTCATTAGGTCCCATTTATTTTTGTTTTTATTTTCATTTCTCTAGGAGGAGGGTCAAAAACAATCTTGCTGTGATTTATGTTATAGAGTGTTCTGCCTATGTTTTACTCTAAGAGTTTTATAGTGTCTGGCCTTACATTTAGGTCTTTAATCCATTTTGAGTTTATTTTTGTGTACGGTGTTAGGGAGTATTCTAATTTCATTCTTTTACACGTAGCTGTACAGTTTTCCCAGCACCACTTATTGGAGAGGCTGTCTTTTCTCCATTGTATATTCTTGCCTCCTTTATCAAAAATAAGGTGACCATATGTGCGTGGGTTTATCTCTGGGCTTTCTATCCTGTTCCATTGCTCTATATGTCTGTTTTTGTGCCAGTACCATACTGTCTTGATTACTGTAGCTTTGTAGTATAGTGTGAAGTCAGGGAACCTGATTCCTCCAGCTCCATTTTTCTTTCTCAAGATTGCTTTGGCTATTCGGGGTCTTTTGTGTTTCCATACAAATTGTGAATTTTTTTGTTCTAGTTCTGTGAAAAATGCTGTTGGTAGTTTGATAGGGATTGCATTGAATCTGTAGATTGCTTTGGGTAGTAGAGTCATTTTCACAATGTTGACTCTTCCAATCCAGGAACAGGGTATATCTCTCCATCTGTTTGTATCATCTTTAATTTCTTTCATCAGTGTCTTATAGTTTTCTGCATACAGGTGTTTTGTCTCCTTAGGTAGGTTTATTCCTAGGTATTTTATTCTTTTCATGGCAATGGTAAATGGGAGTGTTTCCTTAATTTCTCTTTCAGATTTTTCATCATTGGTGTATAGGAATGCAAGAGATTTCTGTGCATTAATTTTGTATCCTGCTACTTTACCAAATTCATTGATTAGCTCTGGTAGTTTTCTGGTAGCATGTTTAGGATTCTCTATGTATAATATCATGTCATCTGCAAACAGTGATAACTTTACTTCTTTTCCGATTTGGATTCCTTTTTCTTTTTTTCTTTTTTTTTTTTTTGCAGTATGCGGGCCTCTCACTGTTGTGGCCTCTCCCGTTGTGGAGCACAGGCTCCAGACGCGCAGGCTCAGCGGCCATGGCTCATGGGCCTAGCTGCTCCGCGGCATGTGGGATCTTCCCGGACCGGGGCACAAACCCGTGTCCCCTGCATCGGCAGGTGGACTCTCAACCACTGGGCCACCAGGGAAGCCTAGATTCCTTTTTCTTCTCTGATTGCTGTGGCTAAAACTTGCAAAAATATGTTGAATAATAGTGGTGAGAGTGGGCAACCTTGTCTTGTTCCTGGTCTTAGTGGAAATGGTTTCAGTTTTTCACCATTGAGGACGATGTTGGCTATGGGTTTGTCATATATGGCCTTTACTATGTTGAGGTAAGTTCCCTCTATGCCTACTTTCTGGAGGATCTTTATCATAAATGGGTGCTGAATTTTGTCAAAAGGTTTTTCTGCATCTATTGAGATGATCATATGGTTTTTATCCCTCAATTTGTTACTATGGTATATACATTGATTGATTTGCATATATTGAAAAATCCTTGCATTCCTGGGATAAACTCCACTTGATCATGGTGTATGATCCTTTTAGTGTGCTGTTGGATTCTGTTCGCTAGTATTTTGTTGAGGATTTTTGCATCTATGTTCATCAGTGATATTGGTCTGTAGTTTTCTTTCTTTGTGACACCTTTGGGTTTGTTATCAGGGTGATGGTGGCCTCGTAGAATGTGTTTGGGAGTGTTCCTACCTCTGCTATGTTTTGGAAGAGTTTGAGAAGGACAGGTGTTAGCTCTTCTCTAAATGTTTGATAGAATTCGCCTATGAAGCCATCTGGTCCTGGGCTTTTGTATGTTGGAAGATTTTTAATCACAGTCTCAATTTCAGTGCTTGTGATTGGTCTGTTCATATTTTCTATTTCTTCCTGGTTCAGTCTCGGAAGGTTGTGCTTCTCCAAGAATGTGTCCATTTCTTCCAGGTTGTCCATTTTTTTGGCATATAGGTGCTTGTAGTAACCTCTCATGATCCTTTGTATTTCTGCAGTGTCAGTTGTTACTTCTTTTTTATTTCTAACTCTACTGACTAGAGTCTTCTCCCTTTTTTTCTTGATGACTCTGGCTAATGGTTTATCAATTCTGTTTATCTTCTCAAAGAACCAGTTTTAGTTTTATGGATATTTGCTATTGTTTCCTTCATTTCTTTTTCATTTATTTCTGATCTGATCTTTGTGATTTCTTTTCTTCTACTAACTTTGGGGGTTTTTTTGTTCTTCTTTTTCTAAGTACTTTAGGTGTAAGGTTAGGTTGTTTATTTGAGATTCTTTTTGTTCCTTCAGGTAGGATTGCATTGCTATAAACTTCCCTCTTAGAATTGCTTTTGCTACATCCCATAGGGTTTGGGTCGTCGTGTTTTCATTGTCATTTGTTTCTAGGAATTTTTTGATTTCCTCTTTGATTTCTTCAATGATCTCTTGGTTATTAAGTAGTGTATTGTTTAGCCTCCATGCATTTGCATTTTTTACAGACGTTTTTCCTGTAATTGATATCTAGTCTCATAGCATTGTGGTCGGAAAAGATACTTGATGTGATTTCAATTTTCTTAAATTTACCAAGGCTTGATTTGTGACCCAAGATATGATCTATCCTGGAGAATGTTCCATGAGCACTTGAAAAGAAAGGGTATTCTGTTGTTTTGGTATGGAATGTCCTATAAATATCAATTAAGTCCATCATGTTTAATGTATCATTTAAAGCTTGTGTTTCTTTATTTATTTTCATTTTGGATGATCTGTCCATTGGTGAAAGTGGGGTGTTAAAATCCCCTACTATGAATGTGTTACTGTCAATTTCCCATTTTATGGCTTTTAGTATTTGCCTTATGTATTGAGGTGCTTCTATGTTGGGTGCATAAATATTTACAATTGTTATATCTTCTTCTTGGATCAATCCCTTGATCATTATGTAGTGTCCTTCTTTGTCTCTTATAATAGACTTTATTTTAAAGTCTATTTTGTCTGATATGAGAATTGCTACTCCAGCTTTCTTTTGATTTCCATTTGCATGGAATATCTTTTTCCATCCCCTTTCAGTCTGTATGTGTCTCTAGGTCTGAAGTGGGTCTCTCTTGTAGACAGCAATATATATGGGTCTTGTTTTTGTATCCATTCATCCAGTCTATGTCTTTTGGTTGGAGCATTTAATCCATTTACATTTAAGGTAATTATCAATATGTATGTTCCTATTACCATTTTCTTAATTATTTTGGGTTTGTTATTGTAGATCTTTTCCTTCTCTTGTGTTTCCTGCCTAGAGAATTTCCTTTAGCATTTGTTGTAAAGCTGGTTTGGTGGTGCTGAATACCCTTACCTTTTGCTTCTCTGTAAAAGTTTTAATTTCTCCATCTAATCTGAATGAGGTCCTTGCTGGGTAGAGTAATCTTGGTTGTAGGCTCTTCCCTTTCATCACTTTAAATATGTCCTGCCACTCCCTTCTGGCTTGCAGAGTTTCTGCTGAAAGATCAGCTGTTAACCTTATGAGGATTTCCTTGTATGGTATTTGTTGCTTTTCCCTTGCTGCTTTTAATTCTTTTTTCTTTGTATTTAATTTTTGACAGTTTGGTTAACATGTGTCTTGGTGTAGTTCTCCTTGGATTTATCCTGTATGGGACTGTCTGTGCTTCCTGGACTTGATTAACTATTTCCTTTCCCATATTAGGGAATTTTTCAACTATAATCTCTTCAAATGTTTTCTCAGTCCCTGTCTTTTTCTCTTCTTTTTCTGAGACCCCTATAATTTGAATGTTGGTGCATTTAATGTTGTCCCAGAGGCCTCTGAGACTGCCCTCAATTCTTTTCATTCTTTATTCTGCTCTGCAATAATTATTTTCACGATTTTAGCTTCCAGGTCAGTTATCGGTTCTTCTGCCTCAGTTATTCTGCTATTGATTCCTTCTAGAGAATTTTTAATTTCATTTATTGCATTGTTCATCCTTGTTTGTTTGCTCTTTAGTTCTTCTAGGTCCTTGTTAAACGTTTCTTGTATTTTCTCCATTCTATTTCCAAGATTTTGGATCATCTTTACTACCATTACTCTGAATTCTTTTTCAGGTAGACTGCCTATTTCCTCTTCATTTGTTTGGTCTGGTGGGTTTTTGCCTTGCTCCTTCATCTGCTGTGTGTTTCTCTGTCTTTTCATTTTGCTTAACTTACTGTGTTTGGGGTCTCCTTTTCACAGGCTGCAGGTTCATAGTTCCTGTTGTTTTTGGTGTCTGCTCCCAGTGGCTAAGGTTGGTTCAGTGGGTTGTGTAGGCTTACCGGTGGAGGGGACTAGTGTCTGTGTTCTGGAGGATGAGGCTGGATCTTGTCTTTCTGGTGGGCAGGACCACGTCCGGTGGTGTATTTTGGGGTATCTGTG